>NC_072853.1:39087629-40287629 GCF_028858705.1 Grus americana
ATTCCCAGCCGTGCGTACACGTTCAACAGGACATCCTGAAGCACAGCTCTGAACCAGAAGGCACTATTCCTTTTCATGCTCGTTTATATCTTGCAAATGTTTTGAAGCTAGCGAAACTTTGCTGGCCAGCTGTTCATAGGCAGCTTTTCCGAGGAAAATTGGAGCGTGTTTGCACCATTGAGCAAGTGCCGGTTTCTGGATCAGTGGTCGCTACCGTCAGAGCCTGCAGCAGCGGCGGCAGCAGCTTTATAAGCCCTTTGAAAAAGTGGGTGGAAGAGTGGTGTCCGTGCCCGGGGCGGGGGGTTGGACCAGACGGTCTTTGAAAGGTCCCTTCCAAGCCAACCCATTCTATACAGTTCCAGGAACCACAAACCGACAAGCAAAGATGACACCAGAGGCAGTAAATATGGAAAATCTGGAGTTCCAAACTTGATGTAAATGCCGTATTTTTCTAATGCTTACTTGACTGTGCATGAAGCGCCACTTCCCCTTTTCCAAGTTTGTATGTGTGCGTGCTTCCTATTTCCCAGTGCCCCGAAAGCCACCGAAACCATTGTACATGGGCATTTAGCCGCTTTATTTCTAGAGGTCTATACAGTGTTAGTAAACTTCTTTGAATTTAGTATTGATGCCAGTTGCTTATGGCAAAAGGTATGTGAGACAGAAAGCGTTTCTAGATCTGCACTAGTCGTAGTTTTCTGATTATGTGATTCTTTCTCAAAATTTGATTATGTATAATTTGCATATATATATATAGTCATGTATCACAACCTGTTTATTTTCTGTCTCCTTTGAGGAACTGTTTAAAAGATGTATCTGTAGTGGAGGGTCCAGCGATGCTGGTGGTGCTTTTTTTTCTTTTTTTAAATTAAAGTAATGCCTTGATATTACTAAATCTGCTGCCTGGAATATAACATTGTGTTAAGGTTGTGCAATCGACAGACTAAGTAGAGATGATCAAAACTGATTGGAGAGGAAATACAAAATTAATCCAGTTGTAGGATTCTGCGAACCCAACAAACACGCACAGCAGAGTACTTTTATTTCTTTGGAGCCAGATGGTTTGTCCTATTTTAAGCTGATAGATTCTTCATGCATTTCTTTTGGATGTCATTGGTTTTAACTGCCAGACAGTATCTACTGTTAGAACTTTCCTTATTCCTGGATTATTTAAAGAGTATTTTTGGCACATTCGAATGATCATACTGTACACCAAGTTAATTTTTCCTTACACTTAGCTCATACGTGAAAAAAGTGTTTATATAATGAAAAAAACCCTCTAAAATGAACAGTTCTTTTTTTCCTTCTTTTGACATGATGTTGACAGAAGTCGCTTTGATGTAGTTTAGAGTCATGAATTTTCTATCTGTTCTGTTTTTCCTGGGGCTCCATCTATTCAGACATCCTGATCTGTCATTTTGCAACACTTTGTGAAGTGCTTGACAGATAGCGGTTTTGACAAGTGCTGGACATCAGCAGCAATTCAGAATAAGCAGTGTATATTTCTCCAGGTAAAGTGACAAAACGTCTAAAAGCGTAAGAAGAACTGTACAGTCTTCAATCACATTTAATGTTACAAAGCAAGACTTTTTCTGCTTTCTCCATTTGTTCTAGTAGCGTGCAGTGGCTCAGATTTGAGTATCTGCTGGAATTTTGGATTGAGAACTTTCTGTTTTCTTTCTGTATTTCCTACTGCACGACTAATTTCTCTGATGTGATTAAAAAATGAAAGGGCCTGCTGAGACTGAGATCCGGAAAAGTGCAGCACAACTGATGTTTCATGTAATAATAATTTCCAGGGTCTTCTAGTATTTGACATAAACAATATGGATGTGATCAATTATCCCTGTTTTTTTGTTGTGAGTTTTTTTCTTTTTTTTTTTTTTTTGTAACGCCATTTTAATTCTACAGATAGGGTGTATAGAGAACATAATTTAGGAAAGTCATCATTAATGATTAGTCATTCCATTTCCTATTGCACTTCCCAAATCCTTTCTTGGTGGTGGTTTATGCTATATCATTCATAGGTACTCATAGATTCCATATTTACGTTATGTAGTATATTGTAAATGTAAAACATTTCATATAATTATTTTGCATCTGTATTCACTCAAGAAACAGCTGTTGAAAGTTGAGGGGGATGCAAAATGGCACAGCCTGAAGATGTTCTTGTTCATTCAGCTAACTCCTTTTTGATGTGATACCTACTGGCAGGGTTGTGTGGTGAATTCAACTTCTTTGACAGCCATCAGCCCCACTGACCAGTAGTTTCAGTTTTTGTAGTTAGGGGAAAGATGAGAAAAAAATATTTCCATAATTTAGATTTTTTTTCAGCTGCTGGATCGAAAGCCCCTGCCAACAGCTATCTAAATCAACACCATGCCAACATGTTCTGTAGTCCGAAGGTCACTCAAACATCTGGCCCCACAGTCTTGTTCTTTAAGGTTTGTCACTGGGCAGCATCTGTTTATAGATTCTTTCTCAACCTCTCTTTGATCACTTTGACAGCAAAAAGAAGCTTCTATCACCCTTGATGTGTTAAGATAAAAATATCAGGAACATCGGACCATTGTAAAATTTGGTGCAATTTTGTGTAATACAGTATCTACACTTTTCGTTTCTCAAGTTTTTTTTTTTTTTCTTGGCTGAGTTAGAGAGAATTATGTAGTACTCTGTGCTGTTGAGATTAAAAAAATATTGTCAGAGCTGATATGTTCAGTGGGAATGTGAAAATGACTACACTAAGCAGGTCTTGCCCAGCTGAGCTTGGTCAGCATTTAAAAAAAAAGTTTAGAAAGTGAGCAGAGCCGGCATATTTAGCTCTGTTCTATTTTGAGTAACGTTGTTATCTAACTCTCTCTAGTATGTCTGCCCTATGTACTCCTACAAAGAGTTACCTATTTCATAAAGGTTTATATTTGCTCCTATGTCTTTAGATATTTCTCTTGTAAGTAATCATGGGAAAAAATGGAAATATCTTTGTTTTCTGTTTTCCTTTACTAAATTTTGGTTAACTTTTAGATCTACTGTTTCAAAACAATGCGGAACTTCTTGCTTTATTCTAGATAAGAATAAACAAGCTCTCTTTACCCTGGTCTTTTCCTTTAAAAAAATATTTGGTAGTCTTTGACAGTGTTAGAATGATCATATTTAAGAACTTCACTAAAGTCTAGTTTGTACCATGATGGAAAAGATCTCAGGTGACATGTTGTCTTACAGAGTCTTACGGTCCTATCCTCAGCAAAGACACTTTGTTTGAAGATGAATAACCCAGGGACAGACACAATCTGTAATATGAATGCAGAAAATTATGTATATGTGGAATTAATTTTTGTTTATGCACTTCCGGTGTTTGTGGCAAACATTGCAGGCAGCCCTAGAGCCCTTTGTTACTCCATGGAATTGGTACAGCATGGTGGCAGTTAGTCAGGCCTACTCATCTTCAGCAGAGAGAGGTCTCTGCATAACTTAATTACATGTACACATAAAGGCCTTAGTCCTGTACATCTGCCATGGACAGTCACCTCAGTTCTGTAATGGCAGTTTTATTGATGTATATCCATCTGTTAGACAGAAATGAGCCACAAGCTCATTTCACCTGGGCTATTGACAGCCAATAGATAGCTAAAACTTTCAACCGTCATCAGCCAAGTGTGAGAAAATAACCATATGTGAAAACCAGAAGCAGACACGTCTTAGTTGGACACTGTCAAGTTTTATAAAATGATATGGGAATGCATATATCAAAAGGCCCAAGTGAGGGGGCTACCTCCCCGCTGTTCTCTCCAGTGCCATCATCGTGGGCATTGGGCGTTGGGTGCATGGAGCACTCTTCCCAACCGCTGGTAGTGTAACAAGAACGGGACACCTGAGCAGCAAGGGGTGCTAGTGTTGGCAGATTGGAGCTGTAGTTGAAAACTGTTTTCCCCAAGAATAGAGCTAAGCCATGAAAGGTCTTAGCAGCAGAGGACATAAGTTTGTAGCCAACACAGGGGACAGAAGAAAGCCAAAGGGCAGGTGCGGCCTCTTTCCCCACCAAAAGACCCCATCTCTGAGGTACTCAGAATGAAGAACTTAATCCTTACTGAACCATGTCCAGTAGCTTTGAGGGGCAAGATGACATGAACACTTGATGAGATTTCTGGTTGTATGAAAGAGGGGAAAGGTCAGTCTTCAGAGATATTTTCAGGAAGAAGTGGCGACATGTTGTTATAATCTAATATGCAAAGAAGGCCAAGTCTAAGACTGTAAATCTGAAATATACAGAGGGTAGGCGCTTCCATAGTAACTGTGAAAGAGATGTAGGCTTTGAATTTAAATTCCAGCTAGCACATTTAATAGTGTATGAACTGTTTAGGATAGATTACTTCAGGGTAATTCTGCCCAGAATATTGTTCTTTATTAGAGCAATGTTGTGAAATGGGTTGATTGCATGATCCCGTATCTTCTCTGTTCTCCTATCTCTACTTGGTACCATGGTGTTTTCTTTGCAGGTTCTGCATAATCTTTCAAGTCCACTTGGAAGTGTGATCCGTACTCGTTTTCCTGCACCTTACTGCTTTTAACTGTACATTGCTTAATCCCCATCTTCTTGTCTTTCCTCCTTTAGCTCTCTTTTCCTTTGTAGCAATATTTTGTCTATTCTCTTTGTCTACTCTAATAAAATCTCATTGTTGAAGGGCTGAATTAGTGACAAGAAGTCATAATCCCCTCCATTTATTTACAGACAATATTTGACTCAGGAAATACCTCAGCTGAAGGAGACAACAAAACAAAGCAAAGACTGTTGGGTGGGAATTTTGCCCCATAATCTTTTTGTAGAACAGCTGCAGTTGGTATCACCTGCAAGAATCAGAAGGTTTCGTCCTATTATTAGTGCTAACATCAGAAAGACATAGGCACTTTCTGAGAAAAATAAAGCAGATTTGGACATCAGAAACCCTGCTGTACCCTCTGAGATGAGTTGTGGAGAGTCCTTCCTGGAGGTGGTAGAGGTTTGAGCAGCAGGAAGGCTGCATGGTAGTGCTAATTGTACTGAAAGATCGTATTAGCTAGAACTAACAGTGTTTCTTTATGTAGCCCACAAGTTGCTTAGTTTTAAGTTTTAAGATGAACAAGTAAATATTCATACAGAAACTCTCCAAGAATACAAAGACCTGAAGGAAAGGAAAGAGTCAGGTACCTCTTACTCCTTGTGAACGGCTCAAATATGGTTAAAACTTCAGTCAGAACTTCAACTCAAGAAGTAAAAAGCTGGATAGAAACGAGTTTATATGAAAAACAACATTGTGAGCAGTGCAGTGAGCACGCACACAGAGCAGTACAGTTTTCAGCACCACGGCTGTGAGATCTCTGCTTTACTAGCTGCAAAAAAGCATATATTGACTTCTGTGGGTTTATTTAGTATTTTTCTTTCACAAGCAGATTTTTATGATGCATTAATACAGAACTAGCAGGCTTTTGGTCTAGGGGTATATCAGAATGAAGACTATGTATTCTCTTGTGTCTGTTTCTTGCTTCCTTCCTCCCCTCCCCAAGTCAGAAACCTGATTTATTAACATTTTCTGTTTGTCATTTTATGTTTAAAGGTAAGAATGGTCAAGATGAGAGTACCAGCATCCCTGGCTGTGTTTCGTGTCAGCTTCAGGGCCAGCAGTGAGTGTGTGCCAGGGAGTGCGTGGCAGGAGAAGTACACACAGACACATCATGCCTTTTGCCTCTTCCAGTTTCTGCGAATCTGTGACTCAGGGGTTTTCTGGCCTATGCGCAGTATTTTTGTAATTTTGTAATTTTAGACTTTCCATCCATGGATTTCACTAATTGTTTGGTTAGTATTTCAAACTTTTAGTTTCTACAGTACAGTTTCCACAGATGCCCTGCCAGGCTCTAGTTATAGGATGGCCCTTTAAAACCTACGAGATCTGGACCGCGTTGATTAAGATACTGCCATCTTGTTCCCTGGAGTTCACCATTTTTATTTCTCTTGTTTTCTGCCTTCCTAGATCTTTGGGTGACTCCCAAATCTATGCCTTTATTTTTCAGCTTGATGTTCCCCATTGTTTCCTTCATGACCCTGTTCTCCTTTCTCCCTCTTCCCTTTCCTTCTTGCCTCTCCAGGAACTTATCTCGGGCAGCTCTGCCCAGCTGGCTTGTTGGGAAGGGGTCTGCTGTGCCCTCATACAGTGGAGACGGGACCCACTAGCCCAGTGCTGGGTCTTGCAGGCCCATCATGGATGGAGCTGGTGCCACCACCAAGCATGCCTCTGCTCGACCACGATGCAGAGCTGGACAGGGGGGATGAGCGTCCTACCAGCACAGCACTGAGCACATTTTGGTGGTTAGAAAACTCTAATGAAGAACGTGGGCCTTTAATTAATGTCAGTGTTCTATTTAAAATGAGATGCTGGCATTGCTGTGTGGTGGCTGGGAGCACAACTGGTTTAAAGCCCCTAGGAAGACATCCCTGACTCAGTGGCTGCAAGGCAGAGTTGAACTGATGGCTGATGTTTGTTTTCTGTGATTAAACTTCCCATAAATGATATTGAAGGCTGAAGAGCCTTTCCAAGGCAGACTGGAATATTTTATGTAAACAAGTAAAAGTGGACTGAATGTGCAAAACAGCATATTACAGGAGCTATAAGTATTTTACCACATTTCTTGCACAAACAACCAGGCTCATAACTGGTTATGCCACCTGTAATTAAAAATGAGATAATCCCAGCAATTTGAGAAAGTCTTGTGTGATTAATATCCATTTCCTAGTTGCTTGCTGCAGTGAAAGATAATTAATTGTAAAGACATTTTTGGAAGCAATGCAACAATCTTCTCTAACCAAAAGCAAATGTTTAAAAAGTAAGAAAACTGATAATGCAATTAATTATGTGGATATTACAATAATGTAACCTCCTTGGTAGAAAGTTGGTGCCTAGGGACAGTATTATCCACACATTAAATTGAAATGAACAGTAACATTCTCTTTATCATTGCAGTCCAGGAAATGACAGATGTAACATAACTGCAGCCCTATGGAGTTGCTTAGGTTGAGATTTCAGAGCAGTTCTTGAAGATGCAGATCTGTATTCATCATCAGTATATTCATAGAAGGTCTATCTCTATATGTCCTGAAAGGATGTTTCAGCCACAGATTTTAAGACTTACCCTAAATGTATTCATAGGTTTTACATTGTAACAATGCTTTCAAATTTCCCAGGTGTATTTGTATCTAGATGATGGGTTAATAGCCCTATGTCCACCTCCTTTACAGCTTTAACCCCTGTTTTAAATGCACTAACTCCAAAAGTAAGCATTTGTTGAACACAGATCTTTGTTAATTGTAAAAATTAATTATATTTCAAAATTAGCCATATTATTTCCAAAACAAACCTTAATGAAGGAAACAATAAACAATTTTTAAAATGCTAATTTATGAGAAAACAAAAAGATATTGTTGATAGCAGATATGGAAAATAATGCACAGTTACGGCAAGCTGTTGTGCTGAATGTTTTCTCGAAGGACTGTAAACTCTTAGCCAATTGGGTATATGGTTATAATTTACCTACAGTATTTTGCTAATATTACAGATGGCAGTAGAAGCTCAAGATTAAATTACTTATCTGATATTCAATTAGACTTCAACAGGTTGCTTATAATACAACAAGAAAATGAGCATTTAAAGTCATATCAGTTGTAACAGTAAAATGATAATGCACAAGTAGGTAAAATACAGCACTGATAGTAAGGAAAATGGTAGGAATTGAATTAGCTCTGTATAGGTGTGTGTAATAATGTGTGTGTTTTTATATATAATGTGAATGTATGCTTTGTTGTTTATTCATTATAAAGGAGAGAGGGCAATATGAGCTTTATTAGTAAAAATGAAGAAAATATATCTGATGCAAGTAGTAGGAAAAAGTTTGCATTAAATATAGAGGGACAAAAGGAAGTTTTTGTGTTTGGTTTGCTGGTTGTTATTTGTGAAGATACACAGGCATCTATTTCTCTAGTCTTAAGTAACCTTTACAGCAAACCATGAAGTGTCTGCTGTGTGATTCTCTTTCCTATGGAAAACCGATATGCCGTTCAGAGGAAGAGTATGATGTGCCAGGCGGTGTCCTGTTGCTGGGATGTGGAGCAGCAGAGCCTCAGAAGCTGAAGGCAACATGAAGGAGTGGAGATTTATGAAAGAGTTGCTCTGTAAGAACGTTGTTGTATGCGTTTTGAACTTGGTATGTGATTTCTGCTGCCTTCCAGCTGACTTCATGTTGTGGCTCACACAGCATCTCCTGGGGTCTGCCTCTGCCTAGGGGAAATCTGGACTTGCAGGAGCTCCTGTTGGTTTCTGTGGGTATTTGTCAAGAGAACCTGTGATTCTTCTTGTTATAGTTGAAATGGAAACCAACCCAGATTCATGGATTAGGTGAATGACATCAAGCTTGTTCTTACTTTCTTTTTGTGGTCTGTATGTGGCCTTGCCCTGGGCTTGAGTCATGATAGCTTGAGCTAGCAGAGCTGTAGTGAGACTTGGCACTGTGAGCGGAGTGCACGTTTCACACAGCGCCATCCGTCAGCTCGATCAGGAGGTCATCACCTGCAGCAGGGAGTTCAGAGGTAGCTACATATCATTTCTTTTTCCTTATAAACACACTTAGAGCAAGAACTCTTCAAGCTACCCAATCATCAAATGAAAAGAAATGAAAATAAAACCGAACCAACAACAAAAAAACCACCCCAAAAACCAGCAATAACAAAAAAATCCACCTTTGGACATTTAGATCCATAATCTGTAAATAGCTGTGCACTTAATTCTGCAGTGTGGTTTGAATTAAGTGTTTGCTTGTGTTCTGCAGGGTTTGGAGCTGTATATTGCATGGTGCTTAAATTTGTTGCTGGCATGTTAAGACCATGATATTCTAATGTACGTGTCCTGAATTATATAATACTACTGAGCACCCTTTCTAATTTTCTTAATGCTGTGAGTCATTCGGCTTCTGGGCATTAGTTAAGTTGTTACATAGATGATTTCCCTCATAATTGTAGACAGTTTTGCTGCCTTGTTTTTCTCTTTTTCTTTGGCAAACAGGATTGTTTCACTAGTGGTAATAGAGTTGCCTGTTGCTATTGCGAGTTTAGCCAGCTGTGAAGCTGCGCTTAGGTTTGTTATTACCCTGCGCTTGGTTATGAAATGCAGCCTATTAATTATTTCACTAAAATGTAGCCAGTGGGCCCGATCCTGAGGGACATGCCGCTTTCTCCTGCTGCTTTACATTTCTGTTCATTTTAATGGCAGTTCAGGCTGTTTCTTTAGGTTTATGCATAATTTCCCTTGGCTGTCACTGCCTGTTCCTTCTAGATACTTCAGTCAATATTTTCCACTGTTGATTAAATTCAGGTTTCTGCTCAGGAGCTGTCATTGTCTTATTTCCCTCCTCAATGCTATTGTTGAACATTGAGGTGTACAGGGGTGGAGGTCAGGGGTGCAACACTTCTGATTCACCGTGGAGCAGCTTTCCCGAATAATACCCATCTTTAAGCATTAAAATGTTTGACCCGTAACCTGCCTTGGTTGCTGCATTTGACATAACAGCTCCATTTTGATTTTTTTTTTCCTTTGGCTCTGATTGGTATTGCAGTGGACTTGTTGGGAAGTTAATAGCTATCATGACAATTTTTATTTTCTAAATGAAACAATGCCCCCTGGTGCTCTAGGATTCGAGAGGTCTGATTTTACAGTCAAAATAAAAATAAAACCAAATAAAATCTTTTCAGACAGATACTTCGTGTCCCTAAATCTGCCAGCTACCACTCAAATGCTGTCACTGTCACTCACAAGGGATGGGGAAGAACACTGTCAGCAACAAAGAGAAGTCACAAGGAGAGTAACAGGGCAGAAAAGCACACTTGAAAAGAGACACACGTCGGTTAGGCAGGGTAAAAGCAACTTACAGAAGAGAAAACTAAAATGAAAGGGTCAAGACAAGAAACAGTCTAATGATAGGAACAGTCAGAGAAAAGTAAAATTAAAACTGTCTGCTTAATGAAATGTAAAATCTAGGTAGTGATAGAGAAGAAGCAATAATATTAAAAAATGGAAGTACTTTTTTATAAAAACGTTGAATTTAATAAAGGTATTACAGAAGAAAAGGACAAAGAGGGTAAGTGTGAAAAATACGCAATCAAGAGCATTAAATTAAAATGGCAAATCTAAAATGGAAGAGAATATAGAAGGTATATAGTGAGTGCATGAATACTACAAAAATTAGTAGAATAAATGTAGTTTGATATTTTCTGTGCACTAACAAAATAGATTGTCAATGTAGAAATTTAAACCAAAATTCCTCCAGAGTAAAAATATCAGCAAAGCTGATAAGCAATGAAATGAAACGGTTGATCTCTCTTCAGTTTAGCCTGTCACTAGCATTTGATTCTTTAAAAATTAAGACGCTAAATTACAAAATGATTCCTGATAGGGATGGCATGCATATGAATGAGGAGAACATCGCTTGTCCTGTGTGCAGACAGCAGACTCCAGCGCAGCATGCCTTCTCACAGCCTTTCAGCTGATGGGAGCCTCAGCTTTTGAAGACCAATCGATAGAGCAGAGACTGCCATGAATCACCACATCTGATGGAGCATGGGGCTATGAATGCTACCAGAGCTATCTGTAAAGCCAAAGCTGACAGAAAAAATGAAGGCAGAAGAGAGGCAATGGAAACCACCCTATTATTGCAGCTGCAAGATGTGTTAACAACCCATCCTCTCTGGGTTTTTTTTTTTTTTTTCAGTCACAGGCAAGGATAAAATAGCACAGCTCAGAAGCAGGGATATCTGAAAATGGCTTTAGGTAGCTTTATGTTCCCACAGTCCTGGAGCAGCAATGAGTCAGTCAAGTCCCTCACTGTAAGTTAGAATAGCCTGAAGGCTGCTCTAAATCATTCTGGCTGCCAGTGACCCTGCACCAGCTGAGAAAGGGGTTGCTGGGGCATAGCGAAGTCTTGGCTGTACTTCTCTTCCTTTGGCCATGTCCTCTAGCCCGGCCAGAGGAGCTGTTGGGAGGGGGGGCAGGGGGGAATCAGGGGAGCAGAAGAGAAGGGAAAGCACAGAAACGGCCATGATGGCTGTTCTGCTGGAAGACCCCTGCTTCTGCTGTGGCTGGCAGAGGTCCAGTGGCTGACTGCGGTGGGAACTGATCCCAGCACAGGCAAGAGAAGTTCTGTGGCTGGGAAATGGCCAGGTGCGGGGATAGGCTTTTTTTTTTAATAATCTGCTTTTCAAAGGTATTTTTGTAGAGTTCTTCAGATGTAGAGAGTCCCCTTTCCCTGGGAATCTCATCATGGTGGTGACTGGTGTGTAGGTCCTACACATTGGCAGGTGTTCATAGTCTGTGACCATTGCGGTCAGTTTTGTTAGTGTACCAATGTTAATTGGATATTATCCTTGCCCAGTGTCATTTGGCCTACCAATAGCAATATTTAAATTAATGCTGCTATGTGGATTTATACCATTGAGTCTAGCTCATGATTTTAATTTGGCTTTTAGTTACCTGCCCTTATAAGCCAAATGCATATCCCAGATTGGGAGAAAAACATGAGACTGTGATTTATTTTTTCCTTTCTTTTTTTCTTTTAAGAGGAAAATTCTAAAGAATATAAATACCAAATATCAGCAATAATTTTTTGTTCAGTAATCTTAACTCCAGATATTTACAGTTGGGATTTGGATGTTTTGATCCTGTTGTCAGTCACCCTATGTATGAGGGAAGCTGCAGTTAAGTGTGATGTGTTTCCAAACTCTTCTGTAAATATCCTGATCTTGCTACTTCAGTGTGAGCAAAATATTTGTGGCTTAGAAGAAGATCATGACGCTTTCCAAGCCAAAGGGCGTACAGTCTGAAACCTTCCCTTTCTCCCACTAAGCAGTGAACAGACCAACCTTACTAGTGGGTAACCATCAGAATTGGAATGCTATTGAACTGATTAGTAACGACAGATTATTGAGTGGGCTGACAGAAGAGATCCTGTAGCAGAAGAAAAATTCTTATCCCTTTTAATAATTCCTTAAAAGCAGTTCCCAAAATTTCATTTTCAGTCAACTGGGAATTCCATGATGTGCAACAGAAGTAGAGTGATTTTTTTAAGTTCTGAGCAAGACCATTGGTGTTATAAGTAGTAGACATCTCCTGTCTTGCATTTCTCTGCAGTTATGCAGAGACATATGCATAACCTGCACATCCAATGCAAAGGATGTAGTTTATACTTCCAGATTTATTTTAATAAAAGTGTAAGGAGGTACCTACCCCACTGACTAAACCTCTGTGAAGGCAGAGATAGAAGGTCTCAGACATTCAGCCATTCACTGCCTCTAGTTATCTGAGGCAAAAGGATATGATCCCATGACCAGCAAATGGTAGAAGAATGGTAGTTTGAAACCACAGGTGTGGTGTGCATGTGAGGGAGCATGAATGCTATAATCCACAATTAAATGTAATTCCATTGATACTGTAGCTTGTAACGTCTTGGCTTTTTCTGATAGTTTAGAACAGAAGTTGTTAAAGGAAAAAAGAACAATGGTTGGATGTATGTCGACACTGGTTGACACAGTCAGCAGCTGAGGACTAGATCTTCAGTGTGTAAATTTGTTTAGCTCAGTTGATGCCAGGAGAGAGAGCTGTGTCAGTCTTCAGTAATTTAAACTCTGTCCTGAGGACAGCTGGTACCATCAGGAGGAACCTCTTACATGGGATCAGTGGAGTTCCTTAGAAAGGATTCAGTGCTTTCCTGCCAGGAGCTTCAGCACCAGCAGTGGTCCTGAAGATCTAGTGCTGCCAGTAGAGACACAAAACCTCTGTTGCCTTTAATCACAACTGAGGGGAAAACTGTTTCATATTATCTTTGAGTCTGAAAACTGCTAACATCCCAAAATACTAAAGATTGTCTGATTCTGTGGGATTCGCCTGCGGCCGTCTCCTCCCTGGCCTTTTTAGGTAGGACAGTTTGCAGCAATTAATGCTGACGCGTGCAAGCTTGTTCCCAGGTCTTACCTGTGTCCATCCAAACACAAAGACCATTCTTACAATGGTGGGCATTTCATCCCATCCACAGTATTGTCTTAAAAATACCTATCAGTTCACCAGGTTGAGCAGTCATTGCAGTTAGTTCTGGTTCACAAAACAGAGGAACGTTTATGGTAGCTTGGGGGAAGTGGTGAACGCTGGATATTCTCTGCACTCCCAATTAATTCACGGAGCAGTACTGGAGAATACTTCCAGATGTATTCCTTTGCATGGGAGAGCCCACTGAGCAGGTATCTTTGATTTAGCAGCAGGATGGAGCTGAAATCATGTCCTGACATCCAAGCATTTTGGATTATTTAATAGCTTAATTTTTCCTTGGGGATTGATGGCTTAGTCTGTCATTTATTTGTTTGAGATGTTTTACGATCTGATGATTTCTCCTCACATATTTTAGTCAGGCATAATATGTACCATTTTTGCTTTATGTTTTCTATTACTGGGAATTAATTTTTCACACAGTATCTTCATTTAATTATATAGAATCACATGTGCATTTTGCATGAATAGGAAGATTCTGTTTTAATTTAGCCATTATATATTTTGCTATCTTGGGTTTTCCAGTTAAAATTCCCAAGTTTTTTGTTTTAGCATAACAATAGTCATATTCATTGCTTCTTACATTGTAACAAAAGCACTCAGATGTCAGTTCATAGATTGACATAATCAGCTTTGTCTCTTAATTAGAAAAGAGAATAAAGCTGTTTAGGGGTGTCAATTAAATGACAGATGTATCATTAGCAGAAGGCTACATTGGATCAGAATGGTGCAAATGCTTGGAATTGAAATGTTAAAATTTTTTACTGATAACCTTTCATTTCTAATTTTCATTTTCTTAGGATTTTTTTCTAATTGAAAAATAATAAAACCAAAGATGCATAATACAGCATATAAATGGAATAATTGTTGGTGATGGAGAACTTAAATTCCTTCTGTAAAGACTCAAGTTTATAACCAAAGTAGAGCTATAGCTAGGAAAACCTGCTACTCAGGATTCCTGCCTACCCGCAAAACAAAATTCAGCATGGCCAATGCACCCTCTGGCCGTGCCTTTGATGCACTGCTTGTCATCTCCATGATGTCACCAATTGCTTACGAAAAACAGGACAGCATGTAGATTTTAATAGGAAATTTAGGACTCAACCCATACCTGACTTCTCAGTGCAGCACACAACATGAAATCTTTTCACAATTAGTCTGAACAGTCAAGCTAGTATTGACTTCAGTGAGTCCATCCTTTGCACATTTCTCCATCAATTTACAATGCTGTTTGTTGTTATCCACCCTTTGGTATAATGGAAATCCATTGTACTTGTAAGACACAGTGGCTTTCAGTTGGAACAAATAAAAATTGCAGAATCTGACTGAATTCCAAATATTCAAATACTGGGACAATGGGAAGTACATGCTTCGGGATTTGAGCATACAGATGGAAATAAGATTGCAAGTTGCATCTATGATCTGTCTGAGGTGGCTCATCCCTGCAGGGTCTGACGTCCAGGGCATCTCATATCAACTTTACTGGCAACCTCAGCTAGAGGATTTTCAGACTTCCTACAGATGCAACTGTCTTCTGGCAAGCAATATTAAGGTCCTTCAAGGAAGAAATCTGGGCTGGTTTTTCTATTCCGCATCAGTCATGTGACAAAATTTGAGGTGCAAATGAGCTAGCTGTGGGGTCAAGTAGCCAGCCACATGAGAGAGCACCCTTGAGTGTACTCTAAAACACCCACACCTACGGCTTTCTGTGCCAGATAAGTGGCTGTAGAGCCAGCCTTGGAGGTGTTTCAGCAAGAGGAATGATGAATAGGTGAGCCACGTGGCCATAGTCCAAAGTTTGCATCCATTTCTGCACAGTAATATTAACATGGATGAGGTGTTCTGAATCTTTGTCTCTTTCTCTGGCTGCATCCACTTTCTTTTCATTAAAACCTATAAAGCTCATTATCTTCCCAATAGAAATGTTTTAAGATTCCATGAAGCTTTGACACTTCCATGAATTTTGTGTCCCGTGTATAGACAGCTGCCTCATCCACTCTTTGGGATTCAGCATTTAATTATATGGGGCTTCAAAACAGATGTAATAGTTCTCAGTTGGAATTGCTGGTTGGAAAATATCGAACATGTCTTTAACAAAATTTCTAATTTTCAAATTCAAACCCTTTTACTTGATGGAAAGTGGAAATTACTGTTACCTGTGCCAGCAAGTTTAGATCTATCCTATACCCTTGAACCGAAGTAGGAAATTAGTCAGTCGCCATCTCCAGTGCTGGCACGATCTGTGGTGGAGCGCTCCAGCACAGTGCGCAAGGGGGGTTTCCTGAACCGGGGAAACCTTTGGTGAAGCCAAGAGAGCCAGCAGGAGCCTGCAGCTTGCATGACAGCAGCTGACAAGACCCATGTGGGGCCAGGAGCAATGGTGGCCAAGCCCCCCCCATGTATAAAAGAAGCCCTTAGGGAGCACGAGCGACCCAGGTGGGCAAACAGGGCATGGTGAGGCAGTTTGCATGGAAGGGCGTGTGGGAAGGGCGCTGAAGCACTGCTGGCTCGACCAGGGAGCAATGGCATGCACCCAGCAGAAAGGCATGGCCTCTCCAAGCTCTGCACCCACCATGACTGACACAGCTCCCCAGACAGAGCTCTGGTGGGAAGATGGTGCCACGCAGGTGTAGGGTGCAGGGTGTGCCCTGCTCTTACACTGGTACTGGAGGCAGCAGTGAGCACACCTGTGGGAGGTGCGCCCAGGTGGAGGAACTCCTCCGCTTTCGTGACAGAGCTCCGGGAGGAGGCAAGTAGGTTGAGGAGTATCAGGGAGTGCGAGAGAGAGACTGACTGCTGGAATCGCACCTTACCTTCCCTGGGACAGGCCCCACAGGCAGGCAGGGTGCGTGATATGGAGGATGTCCTCTCCTCTCTCCGCCTGGCTGAATGCAGTGACTTACGGGATATGGGGCAATGGTGACAAGCTCCTGCCCCGTGCAGCAGGTCTGTCTGCCCTGTCACTGCCCCACCTTCCCAGGTGCCCTGGCATAACGGGTATGAGGCTCTGCAAGTAGAACCAAACAGTAAGGAGGACAATGGTTCGTCTAGCTTGGAGGTGTCACCAAAGTTAAGTTGACCTCTTGCCCTGTGTTAAAATTGCTTCCATAAAGAAAGAAAGACGGGTCATTGTCATAGGAGACTCCCTTCTGAAGGGAACAGAAGGCCCACTGTGCAGACCAAACCCACTTCTTAGGGAAGTCTGCTGCCTCCATTGGGCCCAGTTTAAAGATGTGAAGAGAAAGCTTCCTACCCTGGTATGGCCCTCAGATTGCTATCCATTATTGATTTTTCAGGTAGTCAATGATGAAGTTGCAACAAGAGTCTGAAGGCAATCAAGAGAGACTTCAGGGCCTTGGGATACTTGGTTAAGGGATCACAAGTAGTGTTCTCCTCAACCCTTCCAGTTGCAGCGAATGATGAGGGAAGAAGCAGGAAGAGCCAGCAGATCAACACCTGGTTCTGAGCCTGGTGTCACCGGCAGAAATTTGGAGTTTTTGATCATGCGTCAGTCTACATGACACCAGGCCTACTGGCGACAGACGGAGTACACCTGTCTCAAAGAGGGAAAACGATTTTTGCACAGGAGTGAGCAGGGCTCATTGAAAGAGCTTTAAACTAGATTTAAAGGGGAAAAGGGATAAAACCAGGCTTGCTAGAGACAAGCCTGGGGGCAGCACACCAATGTTTGAGGGATGGTGTGCTAGCGGGGTCCTTCAGTCTGCCATCTCAGTGGAGGTAGGAGATAGAGAGCCATGCGGCAGCAAAGGCGCAAGAGTTATTGATGAATATTGATGAAGCATCTGAGAATGGTCACGTAGGAATTAGGGCTTCTCCCCCCAAAAAAAGGTGGCAGGATCAATAGCCCAATTGAAGTGCCTCTACACCAATGCTCACAGCATGGGCAACAAACAGGAGAAACTGGAAGCCATTGCGCAGCAGGAAAGCTGTGATATAGTTGCCATCATGGAAACATGGTGGGATGACTCCCATAACCGAAGTGCTGCAATGGATGGCTACAAACTCTTCAGGAGGGATCGGCAAGGGAGGAGAGATGGTGGGGTAGCCCTGTGTGTTAGGGAGTGTTTTGATCATCGAATGCTTGATGATGGTGACAATGGGGTTCAGTGTTTATGGGTAAGAATGAGGGGGAAGGCCAGCAAGGCAGTTATCATGGTGGGAGCGTGTTATAGACCGCCCAACTAGGATGAAGAGGCAGACAAAATATTCTATAAGCAGCTGGGAGAAGTCTCACAATTGGTAGCCCTTGTTCTTATGGGGAACTTCAACTTAGCAGATGTCTGCTGGAAATAATACAATACAGCAGAGAGGAAACAGTGTAGGAGGTTCCTGGAGCATGTGGAAGATAACTTCCTGACACAGCTGGTGCAGGAGTCAACTAGGGAAGGCGCCCCACTGGACCTGTTGTTTGCAAACAGAGAAAGACTTGTGGGTGATGTGATGATTGGGGGCCATCTTGAGCATAGCAAGCACGAAATGATTGAGTTTTCAATTCACAGAGAAGTAAGGAGGGGGGTCAGCAGAACTACTACCTTGGACTTCCAGAGGGCAGACTTTGGCCTGTTTAGGAGACTGGTTGACAGAGTCCCATGGGGGGCAGTTCTGAAGAGTAAAGAAGTCCAGGAAGGCTGGACAATCTTCAAGAAGGAAATCTTAAAGGTGCAGGAGCAGGCCATCCCCATGTGCTGAAAGACAGGCTGGCGAGGAAGACGACCGGCATGGCTGAAAAGAGACCTTTTGCTGGAACTCAGGAAAAAAAGGAGAGTTTATGACCTTTGGAAGAAGAGGCAGGCAACTCAGGAGGACTACAAGGATGTTGTGAGGTTATGCAGGGAGAAAATTAGAAGGACCAAAGCCCAACTAGAACTTAATCTGGCTACTGCCATAAAAGACAATAAAAAATGTTTCTATAAATACATTAGCAGCGAAAGGAAGGCTAAGGAGAATCTCCATCCTTTATTGGATACAGGGGGACAGCTGGCTGAATATGAGCCAGCAGTGTGCCCAGGTGGCCAGGAAGGCCAACAGCATCCTGGCTTGTATGAGAAACAGTGTGGCCAGCAGGACTAGGGAAGTGATCGTCCCCCTGTACTCAGCACCTCGAGTGCTGTGTTCAGTTTTGGGCCCCTCACTACAAGAAGGACATTGAGGTGCTGGAGCGTGTCCAAAGAAGGGCAACAAAGTTGGTGAAGGGTCGAGAGAACAGGTCTTATGAGGGGCGGCTGAGGGAACTGGGGTTGTTCAGCCTGGAGAAAAGGAGGCTGATGGGAGACCTTATCGGTCTCTACAACTCCCTGAAAGGAGGTTGTAGCCAGGTGGGTGTTGGTCTCTTCTCCCAAGTAACAAGTGATAGGACAAGAGGAAATGGCCTCAAGTTGTGCCAGGGGAGGTTTAGATTGGATATTAGGAAAAATTTCTTCACCAAAAGGCTTATCAAGCACTGGAACAGGCTGCCCAGGGAAGTGGCTGAGTCACCATCCCTGGAGGTATTGAAAAGACGTGTAGATGTGGCACTTAGGGACATGGTTTAGTGGTGGACTTGGCAGTGTTAGGTTAATGGTTGGACTTGATGATCTTAAAGGTCTTTTTCAATCTAAACAATTCTGTAATCCTATGAAATTATGCAATTGGATGGTATCTGTTTGGGGGAAGAAAAACCCCGAAACACAAAAGGGATAATATATTTCAGTAAATCTAGGACAGGCAAGCCTTGGACTCTTCAGAAAGATGATCCATTTATAACCCAAGTATTATTTTTTGCAGGAAACAACTTAGGAAAACAATGAAACAAGTATTCATTTGCAATTGTAATGTCTCTGATTACAGTCCCCAAGTTGACATTTACTCAATTTAATTAAAAAAATTGAGAATTGTATTTATATTTTCTGTTCCCATCTTTCACAGCAGAGGGATTTAAAACATGTTCAGACCTACATTGTCCCAGTTACTGTTCCATCTTATGATCTTCAATTAATAATATTTTACTTTCTGTGACTGCAGAATGAAAATTAATTCTTGATTTACCTAAAACTGAAATTAGTTAGGTTACCTAAAACCAACAAGGATGTTGTACATTCCAGAGAACTCACTCAAATACAAGGCCAGGAGCTTCATTTAGGTTTAACCCTTATGCCCTTGAACACAATAGAGTTTACATAAATATTTAAGAAAGGCAGCCACAGACCAATTAAAGGAATACATTTTCCAAGCATCTAACCATTGTTTTCAGGCAATACACTGAAGCTCTTAAATTAATACATATTAAATCTGTTACAGGCTCAGCAGAGTGTTAGGCTCAGGAGAGGGAAAAGCAGATGAGAGCACCCCGGGGGAGGTCGGGCAGAGATTGCCCGTGAGACGCACGACCCGTCGCCCAGCGTGCAGGGTGACGGCATGGGCTGCGGGTGTCTGCAGGCTGCGCCACAAATCCGCCCAAGGAGGAGAGGGCACAACCATCCCTCTCGTTAGTCCTTTCAGCATCCTAGGAAAAGCTATGGGCATGCTGAGAAGGCTGTGCTGTCTTCATTCTGGTATTTGCTAAATAAAATTGAGGAGCAGCTGTTTTGTGGGAAATATATTTAAGATTTTTTTTTATATTTAAAAATAAAAGTGCTTTAAGATACTTCAAAATTTCCCTCGTAATGAGAGGTCTGGTTTCAGGCTAGTCCTACCCAGAAACGCTCAATAAAAGTCTGCACTTCATATCCGCTCACTTCAGACTAGATACTCGATGGGTTGCTGTTACATAGCATGTGGTATGAATTATGGAAGGGTCCTGCTCATACGCATAGTAAAACTATAAGTCCTAGAAAATAAATTAGCAAATAATCAGATTTGTTGCCCTGTAATTTTGGCAGCTTGTTAAGACAGGGACAGGACTTACCCAGCTGTGAACTCTGAGAAAGGCTGGCTTGAAAAAGACCCATGTGTGCTATTGCAGGCAGGGGCAGAGCCAGAGCAGAGCTCGGGGAAAGAGGAGCAGGAGGGAAAGGGTGCAAGTGTGATGGAAAACAAAGTGGTGAAGTTTTGGAAGAAGAGGAGGGATGTGAGGAAAGAGTGTAGAAGCACATCTAGGAAGAGGGAAGGAAAGGCGGGACTTCTTGTAACTAGAGAGGAGCGAAAGAGGAAGAGTGCGGATTGCAACGTGCTTTCTGCTGAAATAAATCACCTATAGTCTCTGCTGAGAGAAGTAACACCAGTTCAGATGGAGAAACCGAGATGTTAATCTAGACTGGCGGCAGAAGGAGGTGAAGCAGGAGGGAATGAGTGTGTAGTGGAGAGTCCGGTTACAAGACTGTTTCTCTTAACATGTGCAATAGACTTGAAACACTGGAAGGAAAAAAGAGAAAGCAAGGATCTGGGAAGGAAGTATGTATAGTACTTTAAAAAGGAAGAAGACTTACTAGTGCTACGTTCATCTTACAAACATTAAGGCTTTTGAAACATTCACCTGAGTACACAGTTCAGTCGCTGTTCTCCTGTGATATATACCTTAGTGACAAGATTAGTTACTTTCTCTTAGTATATCATTTCAACTTTGAATTGTATTTACAAATAAGTGGACTAAGTAAGGTACCTGGGGTATTTTTGTATTTATTCAACTGTTCGGACTATACTTGGGAATTTTTCAGTACATTTTTGAACAAAACATGTATGTCCTGATTGTTAAGTCTATAATACGACTCATGAAATGTCTGACATCTGAAGCTCATGGGGGAGAGGAGGGAAATTGCTTTCAGATCGCCATGTGCTGCCGTGCTTCCACTTGGGGAATGCATAACCATAACTGTGGGAGTCATGAAATTGTTAATTAAAGACTTCATAGCTGTATTGCATCCTTTTTTAAAGATTAAAAGCAATTTTTTTTGTTCATATAAAGCTATGCGCATGCAGATTTTAAGAGAGTAAGTGGCCCCGTTTCTCTAGTTAATTACCTCAATAAATCAGGAGTGGGCTGCTGGTATTTGAAAATCATGTGTGTGGTAGACAGAGTGAGCTAGAAAACAGTTTTTTGCAGTGTTCTGTTGTTGTCCTATAACGGTATATAATGCACTCAGGTCAACAGGGTGATGCTGATACTCACGATACCACCATGACTATAGCATCAGAAGTTTACTGCAATAAAACTGAATATTTCAATAAAACTAAATGTGTTACCGTTACAGAAAAAATTGCAACAACGCTATTTTTCCTATGGTGAAATTACTGTTTGCATATATACATATGTGTGTGTATATATAGAAATGAGTATGCTTATATACACATAATCTGTGTTCATAAATCCATGTACATGCACACACACACATGCGTTCTGAATGAGTTGTGCTTGTTTCTTGAAAAGGGCTAATGTTCACTGGAAGAAAATGGAGTGATTTTATCGATACTACTTGATGTCACAAATGAAGATCAATTTTGCAATGTACAGTGTAGATATATGGTGTAGAGAAGCTGTTCCTATCTCCATCTAAGACGGGAGACAACAGATGGGTATAGGCAGGCAGGAGAGCGTGGTGGGGATGGGCAAGAGTCACCAACAGCCTCATGCATTCTCTATGCGGACGCATTACATATGTGGTCTGCAGTGGCTGCGGTGGTGGTCAGGATTCAAGAAGGGATTTGACTGAGGATGAGCTAGTAGTGAAACCAGGGGGCAATCAGGAGATGAGAGCAGAGGCTCCCCAGATCTGAGGAGGAGCTTGGTTTGAGAAGGAAGTTAACAGTGGGTGGGCAAAGGGGCTGAACGGTGGTGGCAGGTCCAGGGAGGCACCCGGAGAGGGATGGGCAGCCAGGGTGGAGGTACGCAGAGGGATCATGGCGAGGAGAAGAAAGTTTACAAATTAGTGGGCCAGGAAAACCGACATAAAAACCAAATGTGGGACATGACAGAATTAGGGAAATGTAGGGGAGTCATCCTCTCTTTGCCACCAAACTCACTCTAACCTATCTATATTGTTCATAAAGGCCAATACTTCCAGAAAGCCTTTTTACTCCTTTTCTCTCTATTGATTGTAGAGAACTTAAAAGATATCTGGATTAACTAAGATACCAAACTTTTGGACAGCTCAGTTAGATGAACTGAAGGGTATATTTTCATTACCTGCTTTGCTTCAATGAACATCCTGCATTATTTAGCATTCACACAGTTTTATCGGAAATAATATTTGATTTTTATAATTAATTTTTTATTTTACTTCTGAAATTATATACTACGTACCTAAAGAAAATACAGTTGCTACACACACACATAAGATGCAATATTTTTCCATCTAACAGTCTCGTCTCTTTGCTTGTTACCAGGGTTTTTTAAACGTGATGATGTCCTACCACTGTTTCTGAAATTTCCTGAATTTATTTGATTGGTCTTTATTACGTAAAGAATGATATCTGCCTGTTTGAATATATTTCTGTGGGGAGTGCTGACATTCTTATCCACACTTCACTTGTCATTTCTAGGCCAGACGGTTAATATGATTTCCTACCATGAGCTACTTACTGCGTACAGTTTTAACATGTGTTGCAGCAAGGCAGTATATTGAAGTGCAGAAATGGCTTATGAAAGAGACGGATATTAGGTGAGGGTTGTTGGATTCTCTTAGGAAAAGTCAGTTAGTGTGCAGCATAAATATGATCCTGATAGTGGTAAAAGGAAATACTGGTGGACTTCATAGTCTGATCCCATCCTTCTCACATGAATACAGAAAAAAAAGTGTTTATGTTTATGGATAATACCAAAAGAGGAGTGGCTGCAAGCCTGCAAAGGAGGGATTAGCGTTCCAAATGACGAACTGGAAAACACAGAGGACTAATCAACAGCATCTGGACAGGACCACGATCTTTTCTCTGGGAAAAGGCTGAGGGCTGTAACGGTTCCCAAGCTGGGTTTTTATCCACACCGTGGTGATTTTGCACAGAAAGCCGAGGTTGTGCTGGGAGGCAAAGGCTGCGTCACCCTTGAGATGGAAGAGGTAATTGCTCTGCTGAGCTCAGTGCAGGACGCTGCTGTAGAGAAGGGTGTGGGCTAACGTTAGAAAATCAAGAGGGGAGTGACACTAATATGTAGAGGTCTAGAAAACAGTCATGAGGAAATACTGGAAGAAACTGAGGTTGTTTAATCTAAAGAAGACTAAGGGAGAACATCATGAGTACCTTTAAATACATTAAGCGCTTCTGCAGAAGTGAAGGGAATCATTTATTCTCTTATCCTTTGCAGGCAGAATGAGAAGTAGTGGGTTTGAGGTACGACATGAAGATAAAGGTTAGATGTGAGGAGAAACTTCCTGATAATAAGGACAGATTGCTTGGGGAGACTGTAGAGTCTCTGTTACTGAGTATCTTCAAGAACAGCATAGACAAATATGAGGGAAGAAGTCAGTGCAAAGCACCCTACCTGGGATATGAGGCATGGAATAAGTAACCTCTCACCATCCTTTCCTAGCCTATTTTTCTTCGATGAAAGCTGAATTAAGAAAGGAAAAGCCCTGGGCTGAGCAAGTGATCTCAAACGTAAAACGTAATAGAATAACCTTGGGCATTGTCAGGGAAAGTGTTGAGTAGTTGTGGCTGCTCTCACTGACCTAACCCAGAGCAGAAACAAAGTAGGATTTCAAGGATGGGGCCATAAGCACTGAATTTGTATTAACATTTAATATTGCTGAATTATGGTCACATTGGCCAGGTCTTATCTTCACCGTGACTCGTATCCTGACTGTTAAGAAACTTTACATTACGTTTTGTGTAGGACTTCTCTGGGAATTTTCAGCCTCTGATAAAACCTGAGTCAAAAGGGCTTTTTCAGTGTGTTTCCATTTGTAAACTGTTGAGATGACTTTCCCGCAATGCTATTTACCCACCTTTTAGCTTTTTAGGCAATGTTCCAACCACTCAATACAAGTAGTGGTTGGATTTGTGAATGTGCCCTTCAACACATAGGTTTGAGGTGTAATAGTAGAGGTGATATGTACAATGTCAACCTACAGTTGTTGAGATAATGTAGCCTAAAAAATGGCAACAGAATATGATTTCCTAGAGAACAATATTTCAGAGCTACTGAATGAGTTGTTGAGTACGGGGGGTTTTTTTGTATTTGGGGATGACACAAATGAAATTATTAGAAGAGAGGAAAAAAGAAGAGGCTCCTGTGATGAACTGATTACAACACAAGTTCAAGTTCTTAGCAACAAAAAGCTTGTATGCTTTTACGAAAAGAGAAAAAAAAAAAGTATTTTTATTAAAATTCCAGAAGTTCTTGACATGAAAAGCTTTCAACAAAAGGATTGCATTTTTCTGGGGGGAAAAAATATAATTACTATAAATATTCACTGGTTGGGAAGTTTGTTTTCATCAACATTTCTCCCAGTTTGTCTCACATCACCACTAGAGTCTGTCTTTGCTGTACTGCTCTTTTTGGGAGCGCAGATAAACTCTTCTCTCCTTGGTGTGCTCAAAAGTATATTTCCTACTTTTTCCTGAGTCTTTTTCCTTTTCTTCTACAAGTGATCTTTATCCTAATGAAAAAGAGGAGGTTATCAGTACTGCATCGTGAAATCACTTTACCTAGGCAAAAGTATAGGCGGCATCAACGTGAGGTTTTTTCCATCCCAGGGCTCTTGTTTCTTCTTCGCTGAGTCAATCCGTGTCTGCATCTCTCTGTCAAGACTTGGCCTGATGCATCCATTTACTCTACGTAAGCCTCCAAATAGTGATCAGATAGGAGCAGCATCTGGTCCTTACCTCCATAAGAGATACGTAAGCTGAGAATTCAAAGGCAGAAGATTGTATAATGCTAAACCTCCTGTCTGGCTTGTTCTGCAGGGAATACGTTTTCATACCGCATGTATTCAGCCTGGAAGATTTAGAGTTCCAGGAGGTCACTGAGGCAGATAATCTAGACAGGGTGTTTGAGGCATGCATAATTTTATAAGTATCAAAAAATTGTGTTGTGGGCAAATATTTGGAAGATAATATTTTTTTCTGTCCTCATAGATACAAAACACCTAATGCTATGAGCAGGTCTGGGGGGAAAACTGTAACTGCTAAATTAGGGGAAAAAAAAAAAAAGGAAGATAGACTTACTGGCTTTCTCCTGTCCTAAGTTTCCTGTGTTCTCTCTTTCATAATCCAAGAAGACACTCCAGACACCACATTTCTGGGCATTACCTTTCTTGGGGTTGAAGCCTTTGGCCTCATTCTTTTCCTCACAGTTAGAGTGTTCATAAGCCCCTGGAAAGACACTGTCTGTCATGTCTTGTTCCTTAAATATTGTGATCGAGCCTGTGAATAATCTCAAACTGCTTTGACATGTTCATAATAGCTTTTGTTCTACTTCTGTACCAATCCATTTCCATTCTTTTAAGTCCCCTGGCACGGTGTGTTCCAGCTTGGACATGGTATGTGATGGTTTGACCAGAGATGCTATGGGAAAATCAGACTGATACCTTTAATTTTTGTGGATGGTAATGATGGTTTGGAAAGTTAAAATGTCTTCTCTGTGGCAATCGACATTGTTAGACCTTTTTCTCCCTGGCTTGCGGGTTTTTTTCACCCTTTGGTGAAAGTTGTTGAGAAGTGGTCAGCTGAACCGGCGGTACCCTGCAGAGTGACGTGTTCGCATAGGGCTTTTTCAGCTGTGCTGTGTGCAGTGAAGGCTGCGTTAACACCAGATGCCAATCATACACCACCGGTGGATTTGCAAGATTATAGGACAGGAAAAAAGATGAAGGTTAAGCACAGGGCACAATAGAGATTACTTATGGTAATGAATTGTATAATTTTTCTAGACAGATCTGGATTAATGTTTATCCCAGGCAAGAGATTACTGTATGTCTGATTCTAGTTGTAAACAGACATTATTAAACAGAAGGTTTATGTTCATGAAATGCGACTATGGGTGTTAAAGCACTTATGATTTATTATGTGCAAAGAGAAAAATTAACCTGTTCATCTGCTGTAGTATGAGATGCGCTGTGGATTTTTGCATAATTTGGAAGGCATCTGCTCCTTTGGAATACAAATAACCAGTGAAATGAGAAGGATTCTCCTCTCATTTACACTGATGCTATGCCCTACACTGCAGAGGAGCTAAAGTGGTGTAACCAGCAAAAGAATAGTCTTGTGTGCTTTTGTAAAGCAACAATATTTCTACGAGAGATAATGTTGGCAAAGTCTATTTGCTTGTGAATCTTTAGGGTTTTTTCTTTATGATAAAAAAAATATGTTAATGTTCACAGAGCTTAACAAAGGACCTTATTTGGGTTTCTCAAATAATTCCCTTTCACTAATCAAAAATAACTTTTAGAGATGAATTAAAAAAATATTTTTAATCTATTTTTCACATAATTTATGTTGCAGCCCATTTTTCTTCTACTTTATTGCATCACTGCTGCTTAGCATAAATGAGACATAGGCACAACATCCACATTTTTTAATACTGCCTTACCTCAGTAGCTAAATAATCACACCTGAGTCAGCAACTTCTGTGTTTTGGGTGAGCTGAAAAATCTTCCGTAAGGAAACTGTAAACAAACTGCAAAACTTCCCTTCTTTGATCGGGTCGACATTGCAACTTCATTACTTGCTAACAAGGAAGTATCTTTTCCCTGTAAAAGCAAAGAAAAATTACAGTTATCAAAATCTGTTAATTCTATTTACAGGCTGAATTCGTAGCCAGCTGATTTTTGCATAATGCCATTTGAAATTATCCATTTAACAATGATGGATGATACAACTGCATTGCTTTTCCTCCACTTTGTAACTGATCCGTCTACTTATAGATTGCATTGGACATGTTGCTGGTGCTTTATTTGCAAAATTCACTCACATATGTGAGAAATTTGTCCATTGAGTCTTACTGACTTCAGAGAGGCTTCTCAGATAAGTAAAGATATTCCTGTATGTAAGCAAAACCAACCCAATTTGTAAAAAATAGGAATGTGGAGTGAAAAGGCCTGGGAATATTACAGGGTGTGTTAAGTGAATTAGAATATAAGCGGTTAAATTAGGTCTGAATAAAACATAATGTGGTGAGATGTTCCAAATGCTTCAATTAAAAAAGTTGCAATTGTAAATTGCCACCAAAACACTTCATATTGCTCTTTTATATTTCTCAGCTATATTTTACATTTCCTACCACAATATATATTGTATCATGAGGAAAATGTAACTTTAACATTTGTAATATTTTGCCTAATTATCAAATTTTACAGCAGCTGTGAAGTGTGAGTCCAGAGTTAAAGTTCATAAATTAATTAAGCACGAAAAGTTTCTGTGGGCTTTATTAATGGCTCAGTGTAGCATCTGAAGGCAACGGGAACTTCTGGAGGTAGCCGGGATGCGGGTGAGAGTCCTTCAGGAAGCCGGGGTCAGCTGAACTGCACTGCTTAAAAGTTTGTGCAGCGAAGCATTGTATTTTGGGAAGCACTAAAATATACGCGGAGCTCTTTGCTGTGTGTTGGCAGACATCGATAAGTCATGAAGATGACCTCCATCTTCCAAAGAGAAGGAAAGCCAGAAATGAAGACACATTTCTGTTATCAGTCTGCTGTGGGTCGTAAGTTGAACTGGTGTTACATTTTCCTCTGAAAGCCGTGTAGCCTTGACACGGTGTTTAACAGTGTTAAGCTTATTGCTGCTGAGCTAAACATGTCTGAAGCGAACGATGACCCTCACGTCTTTGCGATAGCAAAATGTCTCCCTGATGTGATCCCGCAGACTTGGAGCATTAAGTTAATTTTCCCCTGGATTTCTGAGCTGCCGCCTTTTTACCCGGCAGAGAGCTTGTGAAGAGTACAGCTTCTGACCGAATGACAGAACGTGGAGGGTGAAATTAGATGCATTCAATTAGAAGATGACAAAAAGCCTATCTAAATATTTGTCAGGATGCTACTTACGGGGCGTAGCGTCCAGCCTGGGAAGTGAAAGGCGACCGCTCCTGGGACTTAATAGTCTGGGGGGGGAAAAATGGGTAAATCATCCAGATTCTTTGCGGGCTTGGAGGAGATAATTGAGGGTATCGAGTGGGCTGTTATGCTTCCAGGGCTGGTGATCCCTCTCGTGTAATCTCAGATTAGTTCTTTTCTTGTATTCACTTAATAGAGAATTAACCATTACAAAGTTTTCTGGACCACTTGAGTAAGTAGTGTTGTTATTTGACTGCTAGGGGATGGATAATGCAGTCGTTTATGGGAAGTATTGAAAAAAGAGCGGCTCCACCTTCTCCGCAATTAAAAAAAAAACCCCAAAACAAACAAAAAAACCCCACCAAAACCAAACCACCAGAAAACAAGCAAACAAAACCCCAAAGTCACAAAACCCAAAGAAAGGAAAAAGCCAGGGCAAACATGTCGGCTGTGAAATTGGAAATTGTCAGGTTTGGACCAGAAGGTTTACTGGCTTTCCAGAGGACAAAGGAATGTTCTTGAAAACTAACATTCCTAATTCGTAGTCAGTTAAACAGAAAGAGCGTGAGATATGCAACTTGGTTTGACCACATCTGTTTATCTGTAAATTAAATTTATAGCAACTTTTTAAAGTAAGAGAGCAAATCCTTGGCTTGTAATTCCCTGCTCAGAAAGTTTTAATTAGGAAAATAAAAAAAGTTAAATACAGCATATCTTGTTTACCTTTTTTTTTTTCTCTTCTTTTTTGTTACAGCAGTTCAAGGGAGAGTGTGGCTATGACAGGGTTAATCCAGCTATATAAAAATCCATGCTGTGTATGATAGTAGTAAAGCTTGTGATCCCTTGATCTTTGATTAGATCCAAGCTAGTAAATATCTTGTGTTTAATCAGAATGAGTTGTTCTGCATGTAGTATAAGTCACCTTCACAGATGGGATGTAGCAGCAGAGTTGTTCGCGAATATTTGTTTTAATCCTTTCCAGAGCAAGCACGCTTTATGTTTCTTTGTTGTAAATCAGATTCTAGCAACTAAAGACCAGAATGAAGGAAAGACATTTACTTGCAGTCAGGAATAGGACAGTGTGGGAACCTTTTTTCGTTTCTAAAGAAAAATGTAACTTATTAGAATCTTAAAAGGTATTTTGTACTATTCCATAAACATAGCTAACACACCATGGCTGCTTTTTTAGACTGGAATGCAAATATCATTATCTAGAATTTCATCTTAAACTGTTCATACACATTTCTAGCTTAGGAGACTATAAATATATGGAAACTAAGATTTATTATGGTAAATGTTCGGCCTTTATTATTATTCTATAGTTTAAAGATATTTAGTTAGAATGGGAGCTGTTCTGTGTGCTGGTAAACTGAAATTCTTAAAACGTTATCTGTAAGGCTAGTTTTTTTTGTGTGGTATGTCAGCGTCCTATTTACCTAAATCTGTCATAATTGCCTTCCAATACATCTTCCTCTGACACGCCAAATATTGAAAATGAGAGGACTCTTTGCTGGGAGATTTTCTACCGAATGTCATTTTTCTGTGTTCATAACTTGATGGTAATAACTGGACGACCTGTAGTTAAATGCATCTCAATTTCTCTCACTTATTTTTCCTAATCACCACGCAGAGCCTTCTGTGCTCAGAGGTGTGATTAGATTTAACCTGCCATCATATCTGAAGAACTTTCTGTACAACATATTATACATTGCAAGAATTATATATGTAGATGGTGAGTCTAAGTGTAATATATAAATAGATATAAAGATGAGTTGCTGTCATGCCAAAGTTAATTCCTGATTGTTCTTTTTCTGTTTTTAACAGGAAGACTGGAGAGCCCCCACTAATAAACGGCTGGATTCCTTACCTTGGGAAAGCTTTGATTTTTAGAAAAGATGCTTTCAAATTCTTACTGGATCAGCAAAAGAAACTTGGAGATATTTTCACTGTACATATTGCTGGTGAGAAATATTTTTGTATTTCTTTTGATTTTTTTCCATCAGTGAAGTTAAATACTAATTCAAATGTTTAATCTAGAATCTTACTTAACCAAAAACATTTTTGTGTAGCATAGACCAATAAAAATTACTGAAATTCACATGTATGATACGCATAATAATTATCCATAGGATATAATTATGAGCACATAGATTTATATACAGCTATAGGTGTATATATTGACAGAATTTGTAGGCATGTAATGTATGAACATAGATTTTGCCAGCACATTTAATTGTGTATTGTTGTTTTTTTTCCTAAAGAAGGGAGAACTAACATCATCTTGACACCGCACAGAAAAATATCAGATTAAATTTAGAAAACACTTAAGAAAAAAAGTGCAGAATATGTTCTCACACATTTTACAACTGGTTGACAGGAACACAAGGGAATGAATGACACATTGACTCAGTGATACAATCAGAACTGGAACACAGAAACTTCCCGTTGCCAGCCTCTTACTCTGATCATGCTTACTGAAAATAACAATATAATAAAGTATGATATAACCTTGCTGCTTTCTGTATTTATAGCTGTATTACTACACTAGCTTGAATACAAACATTTGAGTGATTTCACGTAGATGCTTAGCTGTACAAGAGAAACATAGAATGAAACTGGAATCTTGAATGAAACTTAAACATATAAATTTACGTATATGTATATACACATACAGACAGATGTACTTTTTATTAAAATCAATTTAAAATCCACTATTTTCCTCTGTTCAGAAAAGGACAAACTCTTATTAGTGTAGGTGGATGTAATGGATCTTTAGCCCCTTTACATGCTGATATCCTTGTTCAAATGATCAACTTTAGATTTAAGTCTATCTCAGTTTTAGCTGTTCCTGTATTTTTAGGGATTTTCAAGTAAAAATGTAAAGTATAAAGTTTGCTTTGTAATTTCATGGCAGTAGCATCAGCTTTATATTTCCATATAAATAATATTTTGCAATAAAATTAATTTTTTTCTTCAAATGCAATTAATTACATTGCAAGCCGTGTGTTTAATTAATAATTTTTTTCTTACTCTTAACAAATCTGTTCTTTTTTTTTTTCCTTTGGAAGAACATTTTTACTGCTGTTAAATGTGTGATTTTTTTTTAATTCATTCAGGGTTTTTTCCTTGGGAAACTAATATGATCAGGTTTCTTCCATCTTGAAAGCGAGTTTGACGCATTACAAGACCAACTTTTGTTGAAATACCGTCCTTTTTATTGTTAATGTACATTCACACTATATACAGTCATGGCTTCTTACGAATAAAGATTGCTAATTCAAAGACTACCCTAGTACATTCATAAAACCAGATACAGTCGTACTTCAGAATCCTTAATGTGTTTAATCAAATATTTATTTCTGTTTCACCTCTTTATTATTTTATGCAAGACTATGTTTAGAGATTTGTGTGTTTAAGTAATCTATGAGTGTAATTTAGTTTCACAAATTTCTATTTGCATGCTAAACAAAATTCCATTTCAACTAATCTCCCTGTGTTCAGGTATTTTGAGGAAGCCTTCCTTGATAAAGACTGAGGTAAATGGAGTGAGTTCTGGATATCATTTCAGCCTTATGCAGGGAAATCTTTGATTTTGTGAATTTGTCATATCGGAGATATCACCTTAAGTTCTCTTTTTTCGGTATAAAAATACTGACCGTCAAGACTTCACTAAGGAGAAACAGTTTGTCATCCACAAGTCACGGAAGAAGCCAAAGCTAGTTAGTACCTCCTATCATGTCCTGATCCGAAGACGCACAGGGTTTCTATATGTCCTACTGATTTGACAAAGATGATGCTTATAAGTTCGGCAAACATAGCGTAGCCTGTTGTATATGGACTATCATTACTTTACCCCCGGTGCGTGTCTGAAGGTCCTGTCAAGAAATTCTATCAATAGATATTGTTCTAATTATTGGTTCTCAAACTAGTTCATTTGGAAAATGCGGAACGATGCTTGGAGTTTCTGGCATTGCCCCGTACCGGTAATGCGATTTCGCTGATTGTACTTTCCTACGTGATGAGCAAATGATTGTCATCCCTAAAAGTCGCAAGGGACATGGATGTCATCTTAATAAAGAAATTAAAAAGCACATCTTTCTATGAGAAACAATGTAAATTCCTGACCTGTCGCAGAAAATAGTTCTCTAATTGGTTTTGTGTGGTGGTGCAGCAGAATCGTTTTCCCCAAACGTCATGCCGGCGAAGCACCACTGTACATCATTGTCAGCAGTTCAGCAGAATCTCCCTAATAAGAGGACGATTACGTAAATGCGATAGTCTTCAAAAAAAAAAAAAAAAAGAGAGAGAGAAAAAGGGAAAGAATAAGGAGCGGAAAGAGAGATGAGAGATAGTCTGTTGTGTTGAGATGATCGTACTTCCCAAGCCAACCTCTCTGCTTGTTAAGGGTCGGCAGCAGAGGCAGACGGCTCGGTAAGAACTAAAAGAGCTTGAAAGAGCAGTTTTGTCATTGTTTCTCAGGATTAAACTTTGTCTCCTTTTCTTCACAAGTTACTGGGAATGATACCAGACCTTACAACACTCTCTCTGAGACTAACTCTTAATAAAATAACCTTAGGTTTCTTTTCTGAGGACACTTGCCTTGTAGAATATTGCTACTAAGTCATTCTTTTCTTTTAAATCACGATACACCTACAGTAGCATATCACATTTTTCTCTCTTAGGCAAAAGGTAATTTACATTAGCTCCTTACCAAGCTGAAGCCTGCTGCAAGCATTACTGAAATAACATCCATCATTAGATGCCATCTGAAATGCTTGTCTTTCATCATTAGCATTAAAAAGCTCCAGAATGCATTATTAGAGTAATTTCTTAACTATCATACAAATACTGGCTTCTGTGCTCAGATTTACCAAAGTTGACAATTTTCATATTTTCCACATCAATCTTCTATTTCTAGGAGACTGTATAAACTAAAGGGAGAAAACCAGGCTATTTGCAGCATGGGTGTAATGCAGACTGAAGGATTGGATGGGGAAGTATAAATTCTCTGTAGCCATATTTAAAAAAAAAAAAAATCAGAGGGGTTTTTACAGAAACAAGTATACATCTCTTATTTTGACTTGTTTCTATGGTACTAAATAAAATAGCTCAGTGGCTTAAACTGTTGGGATTTGGAGTGTGGCGCTTCTGTATGGACATGTCGTCTTAGGTTTTTTGTGTTGAATGAATTTTTACAATCTAACAAGGAAAGACTTGGTCCCCAGTGGTTTCTATATAAATACCTTCAATATTTAAGGCTTCCTGATTTGTGGGGCATGTGATATGCCTTCACTTTTGGCTGATCTGGCATTTACCTTTACCGGTACTCCGATGGAAACTCCTGAGCATGGAGATTTTGGTTCAGTTTCAGAAAAGGCTACTATTAAGAGGTGGTTCTTGGCATTAGCTGCAATGGAAAGGCATGGGAGGGGAGGGAGGAAGCTGCATTTTAAAGTACCAAATAATAACTGGAAACTTTAGCGAAGATTTGCATTTGTTGGTCTCTGACACCACGAGGGACAATCAAGTGGGAAGAGACCTCATCAGGGACAACGACAGGATTTAAAAAGCAAAATTGAGCACCATATTGACACTTACAAAATTTAAAATCATAACTTGAGGTGAGAAAGTTTGTTCCAGTTCGGATGTTTGCTGCTCAGGGTAGAGGAGGTGTTGGGGCACGGTTTTGTAATTAGCAATCTGTTCCTGTATGGAAGAGACTGGGGTAACCGGTGTAGCCGCGTAGTGCATCTGTGTGCGAGGATGACTGTAATTGCTAAAGGCTCCCATACCCACTCTCGCAGCAACAACTTACTAACTGCAGTTAATTAGCTCTAGATTTTAGTCTTTTTCTAATTAAGAGATCTAAAATTAGATTCTTGGTGAGGTACGTAAACAAGCTGCCTTTGTTATAGAGGGTTCTGCTTTTCTGACTATACAGACCTTTACTAAATGCAGTAACAAAAGTATTTTGCTTTCTGTGTTTATATATATTGTTGACTTGCAGTGATGTGATGTGGAGCCTGAACTGATTCTACAAAATAAATTATATTTTGGTACATACTTACTTTTTGCTACCAGGAACCTGATGAGAATAATAAAAATCAGGATCTGTGATATTCTGTTTTGCAGAGATTTTTTTTTTTCCAAAGTATGTGCTAGTGTTGAGTGAGTTTTGATTTAAAATTATTACTAAAATACTTTGTTTGTCTGAAAACTCATTTGCTGAAAATCCTTTTCTTACTTAAAAATTATAAGAATTGATGTGCGTTTGCTAAGTGTCTGATTAAAGATCACAAAGGAACTCATATTTTGCATCAGAAATAAGCAGATGGTGGACAGATGGTTTAAATTAATATTAATTAAAAATCTTAACTTAAATTGTTTACCCTGTAAACGCAAAGTTAGGAAGCCAGCTTTCATCTTTAGGGTTAATAACACTCCAAATCTATTTATTAAAAATTGCTCCAATGGGTATTCTTTCCAAGCTTTGATCGCAAAGATGGTAGCCTCCGTAAAGAGCATGGCAGTGGGTGAAAGCTGGAAAGAGAGAGCAATTCTAGGACTCTTAATAAAGATATTTTTGAGGTCGAGACTAAAAATTCCTGTCGGTCTCTGTGATCTGGGAAGGAAGAAATGGTCAGAAGAGAGGACTAGGAATTCAGGATCTCTTTTTCATGCCAATTTCTCGATATATTTATTCTTTAAAAATTAATTTACACCTATGATTGATTATGTTGCAGAAGAGCAAACTCTATGAGTATCTTAAAAACCTCCACACGCTGTTGACAAAAAAGGGGGTCAAATTCTGTCTCGATTTATCTCTTGTGTTTCCTTACTGGTTCACTGAGATTACAGTAGATGTAATCTGGGGGGAAATTATGGCAGCTGGTAATTGCAGAGGAAGTCCGGAGCACACCCAGATTTACCATAGAGCACTGTGTGTATATACAAGTCAGAATACAGAATAACTATGATAATTCAAATATCACTATATGGTAACCATGGATACTTGTTGACATTTTTAGTGGTAGTGACTACTTTATCTCAGGACATCTGTCACAGAGCCAAATTTGGTCCTCAGTTAAGCATGTAGTGTTCCCATTAAAATCAAAGGAGATTTGTCCCTTTACTGAGACAGAATTAGAGTGTAAGTGCTGGGAGCTTTGCTATTTTCCAGAGTTTATAACTGGGATATCTCACAGAGGATGTGTACATTTTAATGGGTACCCTTTTTCCCTAATGCACCTCTCCATTCAAGTTAAGAATCAGGAACTCTAAATTTAGACTTAACATGGGAATCATCTATAAAGAGTTAAGATTTAATCAAGCTTTGGGAGCGTTAGCTTTTCGATTCATGATAGTTCACCAAAATGCTCTTCTTCAGTAGTTGACTTAAAGTTTAGGGAGAAATTGCAGGATTTTTTCTGCCATGGGCAACTTGAAAAAGCATCAGACTTGATGCGATCTTGTCCCTCTGTACAAGCAGCTGAAGGCACGGCTGCGTCACCACATTAAGTGCCTCGGGAAGGGTAGGAAGTTGTTGGTGCGTGGTGGCACAATGGATGGTAGCGCTGGGGCAGTGTGTACCCCAAAATAGCACCCCTGTTACACATGGTAGCCTGCTCCACTGTAAGAATGGCTTCAAAATCAAATCCTAAGGTAGTCATTTTACTGATGCTAAGTGCATTCTTAACAAAGAGTTAGCAAAACTTGAGGAAAAACAACAGATGTGAGGCTTTAAATGCTGGGGGGTTGCAATGTGCAGTTAAAGCCATAACCGGCAGATTTTGAGTCTCTGTGTCATCTGCTTGAAGAAAAGCTGCCTGGTTGGCATGTTTTCCACTCCAGCCCCCACCTTCACTTTCCTCCATGCAGGTGAAATGTTTCTTCCTTTCTGCTAGTGAAGACCTACAATTTTCAAATGCTGCTACAGCTCTACATTGTATTTTCCTGAATTATACCAGAGTATTAAATGATTTGTTCCAGAGTGCCACAATGGCAGGTCATGCCCTACTGTTGGCAAAACCAGTAGCTCAGTCTACATGGAAATGGCTTCACGCTGGTTTTAGAAGAGCCGTAAAAGTGTACACAGGTGAAATCTGCATCCTGGCAAAGAGAATCTAAATAAAACTTGTTGCATCTTCTTTTCTTTTTCTTTTTTTTTTGGCTTTGCAGATTTCTTCACAGATCTTTGCTTTGGGGATTTTCTGCATGCTTTTCTTCTAGCTGTTGGCGGGGCTTATTTTCTTTCTTACTTCTGAAAGTGTCACCAGACTATAAAAGTGCACGTGTGTCTATTTTTTTCTTTTCTTCTATTCAGGTAGATACATTACCTTTATCATGGACCCATTTCAATATGTCTATGTCATCCGAAATAGCAAGCAACTTGAATTTCATGAATTTGCTGATAAAATGGCTTCCAAAACTTTTGACTACCCTGCCTTATCGAATGGAAAATTCCCTGATCTCAAGGAAAACCTCCACAGAATCTACCAGTATCTACAAGGCAAGCCTTTGGATATCATTTCTGACCACATGATGAAAAATCTCCAGGATATATTTGAATGGAAATGCTCACAAGCAACAGATTGGGAAACAGAAAAAATGTACAAATTCTGCTGCTCTGTAATGTTTGAAGCCAGTTTTGTAACACTATATGGAAGAGTTCCTGCTGCAGATGGCCACAAAGTTATTAGTGAAATCAGAGACAAATTTATCAAGTTTGATGCCAGCTTTCCCTATTTAGCTGCAAACATACCAATTGAGTTGCTAGGAGCTACCAAGAAGGTTCGGAAGGAGCTTATACATCATTTTTTACTTCAGAACATGACAAAATGGCTGGGAGGGTCAAAAGTGGTCCAAGCCAGACAAGATATATTTGAGAAATATGAGCTGCTTGGAGATTATGACAAAGCAGGTAGGAAACTTATGAATGATTGCTTGTCTAAAATAAAATAATTTACTATAGACCTTTGAAATAAAAAGGCAAAATGGCGACCTTGAAATTTTTTTATGTTCTTTCTAATTGGCTAATGATAAAATGTTTTACTCTGAAACAACCCTCTATGATAATTGATTTTTTTTTTGTGCTGAGGTGGTAAAACAAGATACTTAATGGTGATAATGAGAAAGATTATAACTGAGCTGCATTGCCTCCCCTTATTCCCCCCACCCCCCCCGACATTACATTTCAAACTATTCTCATTAAGCAGAAAATTAGACTTCAGAAGCCTATTGGTCCTCATTAGCATTCACTGATCCTTGGCTGGGTCTGTGTCCTAACATCTTTTAATTAGCACACTGCAAATCTAATCAGTGTAATAAACGCTATTAATCTTCCTTTTCACTTATTTTCTCCCAGCACATCATTTTGCCTTCCTGTGGGCCTCTGTGGGAAACACGATTCCAGCTACATTCTGGGCCATGTATTATCTTCTGCGGCACCCAGAAGCTCTTGCAGCGGTGCGTGACGAGATTGACCATTTGCTGCAGTCAACAGGTCAAAAGAGAGGGCCCACGTATAACATCCACCTCACCAGAGAACAATTGGACAACCTGGTCTACCTAGGTAATTTATTTTTATCTGTTAGGAAGAAAAGAGGGGCTCTCCCGGCAAACTGGGTTTATCACTCATTTCTGTTTACTGAGAAGGTGGAGGACACAGCTGCCTAATTGACATAATAACACCCATTTACATCAATTATAAATTATGTAGTTTATAGCTGTAGATACTCTCATTGCATGTAAACATTAAAGCCTAGGTAATTAACTATGCAAGGTATGCAAAAGGCTAAATCGAAGCTTTGCAATTATTTGAAAAAAAGTTGATGCCTATTAAGTTGTTTGATTCTGAGCATCTGCCGAAGTGTTAATGCATTTCAAATACTTTTCTGTGGTACTGCCAAGAAAGACCCTTTTCTGAAATTAAAGTGGGATAATGTATTTAAACTGCAAATGTAATTTTTTCACAAGCAGTTCCTTTCTTTTTCTCTCTAACAAAACAAAAAGACTTCTAAAGCAGGCTTCAGCTGAGCAATGCCTCTGAACAAAATATAAGAAGGTAAAGCCTTACACAGTAGAAATGGCATTTCCAGTATTGAAAAAAGTACCTTGATTCAAAATAAGGGAGCTTTAAGTGAGATGCAGATCTTCCAATTCTAGATCAGTGTTGCAGAAGGAGACCTTTGCCAGTTGCCATTAGAAGCAGTTTGATCCAGGAGCTGGATAGGCCTTGAGAGCATCAGCTCATGGTTTCACTGCATTTGCTAGTGCATGGGCACAGGCAAGATAAATGCTAAAATTAGCCCAAGGGAGGAGAGAGGGTGTAGGGGGTAGGAACGTAACCTTTAAGCATCTGAACGTCTCCATAGGTAGTGGTAACAGGACAGATAAGACAGACAACAGCTGAATAAAAGCATAAAGGTTCAATATTCCTCTATTTTTAAATATTGAAACCAGTCCCCTGTTAAAACTGAGCTCATGTCTATATGTTTTGTTAACTCATGACCTGAACTGATGATGCTCCACTCTTAAAAGAAGTGGTGTCAAGACAGGGTGGTGGAGCAGTACAGTCTCTAGGCTTGATTTGGGTATAAGAGCTGCCATTCTCCAGGACCATCCTGTGTGGCAGGTATCAAGAACCTGTGTTCAAACTTGAATTGTTTCTCATAGTACAAATATAAAGTCAAGATTGATCCGGTTGCTTTTTGTTAGAGCATTAATGTTTATCTTCTGTAGCATGAATCTAGTAAGTTGGTTTCATCTGGAGTCACGGCTGTTTTGATGCAGATTTCTCTCTAACTGCTGGAGAGGTTGCTTTTGAAGCAGGGGAGATATCTGATGACACGAACACTTCTGAAGAATAACATGGCATTCTAAGCATTTAATCTGCTTTTAAGGAACACAAGCAAAATTGCTTTGCATCAGTTAGCATCCACCAAAAAATAATAGAAAAGGAGCGTTACTGAGCATCAAGAAGATCAAGAGATAATTTATTTTGTGTTTGGAAACCAATATGGGAATGGCAAGGAAAAAAAAAAAACCAAAAACCCAAAGCACCCCAGAAGTGTAGGAATAAGGAAAATAAAAGCATGTACTTCACTAAAACCATCTGGTGCAAAATTGTATGAACAGTTTAAAATATTAACTGTGTCATTCCTCTGCTGCTCCTTGAAATCTTGAAGTACCTTGGTAACATTTGATTTATGTGTTGAGAGGAAAGTGCCACATCCTACTTTGTAGTATTCTTGTAACACTTTTGTTAAATTTTATAATCGCGTTAAACGTAATGTGGTATGAACAGAAGCTAGATTTCAATTCTTCTGGCACTTAAGTCATAAAGGCCTGGATACTGTCCCATAAAATAATAATATAGAAAAAAAACCTGTGCCATAAGAGAATTAAATTTATGCTTCGGTGGAAAAGGTTGTTTTGTTAATAAATGTGTAGGAGGGAGAGAGGTCCCAACTGCATTGCTCGTGCACCAAAAATCCCCGCGTCGCGGGGGGCTGTGGGCCAGCACCGCCTCTGCCCTTGCAGCTCACTGGCCCCAGCCGCCGAGACCGAGCTTTTCCTCTTCCCACTCCCCCTGGGCCAACCCAGGGCACAGAAAACCGGGATTTGTGTCCCTGCTCTCGAGTAAGGCAGACCAGGTGGGATTCTTGTACGTTCATCACCTTGTCATCTCATTCTCCTGTTTTAAGTGCTCTGATTCTCCATCCTCTTTTTGGCCTACTATAACAAGAGCCTTTTTTTGGATTCCTCATGCAATGGAGAACAAGCAAGAGTTGCTACAAAGCCTTTCTCAGGCAGCAACGTTGTCATTATGGTCAGATTCTTTGGGTCTAGGGAACAACATGTCCTGATTTAATTCTAAATTCAAAGCACAGGTATGTGATTTTTTAAAAAAGAAAAAAAAAAAAAGCTTTCAACCCACAGCAAAACTAGCAAATTTTGGCTCTGATTATTTTTCCCAATGGCATTTCTGGGGCGGCACACTTTGTTTTGTCTACGTAAGACTTTTCCTGAAACCCAAGCGCGCATATTTGTGTGCACAGAGTAACATACATTATTAGTCGTTATGGCTCACAACGGAGCTCTAATATGGTAAATGACACATGAGAATGGTCTGTCGGTTTTTATGGTTATAATGGAAATGCAAAGGGTAAAGCAGAGATATACTTAGTGCATGTTTAATGCTAGGCATGTTTAGTCAGTTCGTTTGTTTAATATTAGTCCGTTCATTTATATGGTGAAGTATTCTTGCCCCAGGTCATTGTTGAATCCCAGATATTTCCTGCAAAAAGAGCACAGCTTGAAAAAAATGTTTCGTACACAAGAAAGGGTAGGAACCCAAAAACAGCTAACACGGAGTGTGTAGTCGTAACGCAAATGCTAAGCATTAAAATTGTTGGTTGGATTGAGAGAGATGAATACATTTTCCAGGAATGGGCTGGGCAGTGCCATTTAATTCTTAGTAAGATGCAAATTGTACTTGTTTCAGATCATCGTTTGTGTTGGCACACCGTGATGCCTGTGGGTAAATGACCCCCCCCAAAATATTTGCATATTCGATAGCTATTTTCCTACAATACACTCTAATAATTATAGTGCCCTATTACCTGCTATGTGCTAGTGTAAAATTAACAATCCATTATGCACAATAAGTTTTATAAAACATTTACAGATAGAGATCATGTTTAATTAAAATTAACTTGCCTACGAAAGCCAAATGCACTTATGATTCGCAATGACCTTTTATTACCTGCAGTCCCTTGTTTTGGCTGGATGATTGACAGCTTGCTGTTTGGCTACCATGTTGTATTTCAGCTGACAAGACTTTTCATTTTAACTCAATTTGCCTGCCTATCACAAGCTGGTGGCAGGCCAGGCTCAAGTCACCCAGCTTTGCCTCAGCAGCTTGCTCTATTTCTCATTAGTACGCATTTATTCAGTGGAAATTGGAAGACAAATGCTTGAAGGCATGTGAACTAAGTATAGCAAATTAGGGTTTAAAGACTGAATATTTATAAGTATATTGAAACAGTTTAAAAAAAAAATCTAGAATGAATTGGAAGCTGAGTGCTAGCTTTAGTATAAGAGAAACGAAGAGAGAAGTGGGAGGATTCTAAGAATAACAATACTATGAGAGAGATATCTCTCTTTTTTTTTCCCTCTCTCTCTCTAGAAAATATGTAAAATCTCTCTGACAACACCTTATCAAACAACAGCCTGGCTTCTTTATGTAGCGCTCGCACAGTGAAGTTTAGCATCTCGTGTGTGTAAGAAGGGGGGAAAAAAATGAGGGTCATGTTCATTTGCTGCTTGGTTATCCCTTGGTATGCTTTAAATTGCCTTGTTTGTTCGGCACAAGCACAGAAACAGATGTTGCTCTACCGTGCTGGATAATTTACTGTATCTCACGGTGCAGAATGGAAGGCCTCCCAAGCTACCCAGCTGGTCTGTCAGCGGCGATGGCTGGTGTCTGCTGAACTATGACAACTGCAAGTAAAGGCTGCAGTTTTATTGTGCAGTTGTCATTCCTCTCAATGTATAGCTCCGGCATTTGTGGAAAGCTGACTGTCTATTTTTTTAATGTGAGCCTGCAAAGCCATATAAGCTCCATTCTCCTTTGTTGATCATAATGTGACTCATTACTTTTGTCATCTAATGATTATCGGCATGATCGCTCAGAGCGAGAGCCAAGCTCGCCTTCCACACATAACTGGTACTGGAAGGTAAAACAGATTTGTCATTTATGATCTGACCGCTAAGCCACACTTTGTGCTCCATTATTGTGATTAACTTCTGCATAAGATATGCTGCCCAATTGTCATTTGGGATCCGGCAGCGGGCAGGGACTGCCGCGCTTTCTGGGAGGATGTCCGCCGATAGGATGTGACCGCATCGCTTGGGCGGTTAAACGTAAACCTGCTATTTCGCAGCAGCGCTTTAATAATTATTTTTCTTTGGGTTTTTTTTTTCCCCTCCTTCCCCCTTCCTCATTTTGTTTCTGTTGTCGCTACGTATGTCACCACCGTTTCCAAATGGCGGACTGGCATGGAGTTACCAGCCTCATTTTGCACAGGTTGAAGACAGTCTGGGAGCGGAGGCTGGACCCTTTCTTCGTACCGCGTAAAGTTTTGTTGCCACAGCGCTGCCAGTTGAAATCTATCGTGTCAGGTGCCTTGTGGCTATCCGCAGTAGAGGCCATCTTCTGGAACCAGGGTTCTTTTCTGGCTTCGTCACCAACAAGCCGATTTGACTCTGCCTGATTATAGTAACGAAGGCAGTCCAAAAGAATATGCACAGACTCACTGTACGTCACATTGAATCACGGCGCTGGCCACACAAAGCTGACCGCAGCCTCATTTCTTTAGACAAATGCATGCTTAAGGAAAAACCTCCTGCAAGAAAGCATCCAGGGCCACTTTATTTGTTATGCATGCTGCACCAGATTTAATTTTTAGTGAAAGAACATTTGTTATTATTTTTTTTTCAGAGGCATCTACACTGGGTAGCTACTGTCTCTAATAAACTAACCTTTTGGGTACAGCAGTTACAGTGCCTTGGTGAACACTTAGAGGAGGCTTATTTGATATCACAGAACATAAATGCAGACACAAATGGATTATTATGTGCAAATGAAACCCTATTTTAGGCTATTTTTCACACTGATGATTAGAAGGAATCAAGTCACATATAACAGCGCCCATACACGCTGGTGGAAAAATAGTCAGTTTTGATTACAAAGTGAGAGATGCAGCCCTAGACAGGAGCTACATGCTGATATACATGCTATCAGAATGATTTATGCAAATTATGCATATTATTCCCAAAGGAATTCCTCCTCAAACTGCCAGGATAAATTGCCGGAAATTAGCCATAAAATCTGTCGTGCTAGGAGCAAAAGGTGAAGGCCACTGGGAAAGCAAGGACATTCAGCTTCTGGAGCCTTCCAGGATGTGATGATGGAGACAGAAATCTTGCTTTCCCTAAGCCTGAAAGGACTATGTTTTGTTTTCTCTTGGCCAATTAAAAGTGTCTTTCCCTCTTAAAATTACCAGGCAAATAATGAATTGCTTTCATTCACTCTGACCATAACAGACACTATTATTTGGCAGGGTAGCACACTGAAAAGAAAATAAATAAATTTAAAAATCCTCAGAATGACTAGAGAATTAACAAGTGAAATGACATTTTCTATCATATAGTCCTGCCATTACATCCAACAGCTTTGAAAAGGCAAGCTAAATAGCTCCCTGGATGCTTTCACTGGTATTTGCTTGCAACCTCCAAAATGTATGTAAATGCATAAAGCGTTCATGTCTTTTGATTGTGGTGTTTTCAACGTGATGCCTGAATAATGACTTTCCACCCAAGACTCGGTGCTGCCTACAGCCGACAGGATTTCTCAGCACCATCAGTGAGAATCACATCGGGAGGTTCAGTGTGGTGGCTCCCCGCCCCAGCCCTGCGGGGTTGTTTATTGCCTCCTCCTGGTCTCTGCTTTATGTTTGGTTTGGGGGGGGGGTGTTCCCTTTTTTTTTTTCCTTCAGCTTGCCCTACTAAACCTTTCGAGATTCAGCAGCTGTAGCCATGTATAACTTCCAATCACCTCCCATATTTCTGATGCTTTCCCCCTCTCCGCTTTTGTTTAATCACAGAGAGTGCCTTAAACGAGAGTTTACGAATGTGCTCGTCCTCCATGAACATTCGCATCAGCCAGGAGGATTTTGTTCTCAAGCTTGAAGGGAATCAAGAAGTCGGTTTGAGGAAAGGAGACTGGATAGCCCTTTACCCGCAGATTTTGCACATGGACCCTGAGGTCTATGAAGATCCTAAGGTAAACATTCAGCTGGTGCTACTCTTTCTACTCCAGGCACACCGCAGCAGCCAAGCCTTTTGTGATCTGTGGGGATTTTTTTTTTTTTTTTTTACTGCTGTTCCTTCTTGTGGAACAAATCTTCCTACTTTCAGATGTATTTTCTAGGGCCCTATAGGTCAAAGGATTCATGGCCTGAAGAGAGAAATATGGTGATGAGACTGACTGCGACTGCTTTCAAAGGAATTGACAATTGCACATTGACTACCATAAACTTTAGGCTAAATGTGGGTTTTGTTTGGCAGTGGATCATTTGATACCCAAGGAGGGCTGAATAATAGAAGGTGGTTTAAATAGCAAATAATGTGGGCCATTTAGCTAAGTGCCCCCAAAGCATCATTGACTCTCTGAAGCCCTATAATAGCAGTGTCTTACTTGAGCCTTATGCTTTTTCACCTCCCTTCATAGGGATTCACCCCTTCTTGATCAATTAGTAGAGTGTTGTGAACTTGAGACTGTAAAGCTGTTGCTCTGTAGCGAAGCTCCGAGGGTAATTGTGTCATCTCCTTGTATTTTTCTCTGACGCTGGAGTTAATGAATATCAAAGACTTGAAATTAATCCACCCAGCTTCAGCCTTAATACAGCTTCAGAAGTTCATCACCTGCATGCAAATTGAATAGCCTTCATCTCAGCTAGGTTGCTCCCCCGGATCGCTGTCCCCAGCCCAGGGTGCCACGGAGGAAGAGCGAGGGTGCACGCTGAGGCTGTTAAATGCCTCCTCTGCCTGAGAGGCAAGAGCTCATACCTGATCCATTCCTCATCCACATTTTCCTAAGCAAATGGCTGTCTCCCAGACACTCTGATTTCCATCCTTGGCGTTTGAGCCAAAGAAGAAGGGAACTGTATTTTTTTACATGTTTATACAAAACCCATGTTAGAGGCATTGCTCCCTGAGGCTCTCCCTTTCAGGAATTTAAGGATATGAGGTTGCAGAGGAAAAATGAGATTCAAGTGCCTTGTTGATGTGGGACAGCGTCTCACTGCGCAGGACCTCCAGCCTCAGTGAGAGGAGGTGTGGCACGTGTCGGAGTTAGCAGGAGTAAGGCATAGTCACTGGGATGAACGCTGGAGCCGTGAAAATGAAAATGACATCCAGGAGGGCTCTGCTGGCTGTCTCCACCCAAAAATGAAGGCAAAGCCAGCTGAGAAAATTAGGGGTTTAAAAAATAATCCATATATTGGCAAATAGTTGATTAATATTTCTATCCTTAAAAAGTAACAACTAACAAATAAGCTTTTTCTCATGTTATTCTTAACACTTTATTTTGGAGAACATTATTGATTTGTCAAAAGTCCATCTGTTTGTTTAGGTCCTAGACCAAAAGCATCAGTGTGGAAACTGATCCCCTCCCTTATCCAATAATTGCCGGAATATATTACCATATTTCCATTCCTTGAATGTATCTGCTTAGTATCAGCTCTGCTCAGCTTTCACAGTACAGCTTTAGTTCATATATTCTATCTTTTTGATAGTGAATGAGCAATCCACACATTGCAGTACATTGATTTCAGCACATGGGCCCTCTCGAAAAGTGGGGAAATCACTGTTCTGTTTGGTTCTTAAAATATGCAGTGTGCTTTCAACAATAACTACTGAGGATCAGATAGAGATGGAGAATGAATTTTTTGAAAGGTGCAGTCTTGAGCTTGTCATGTATTTAGGGAAAACTTTCCTGGGAAAACAGGCAGCTTGACAAGATAATTTTGTAGCAATGCTTTTCTCCTGGATACATAAATTTAAGTTCAAGCTATCTTCTGCTTTGGCACCATATTCTATAAGTGTAAGCATATGTTGTTGACCTCTTTCTCCACTCATCAGAGCCTAAATAAATAAGTCAGTTTTCTGTAAAGTGGGTAAGTGAACCCCTAAATCCTAACTCAGCTAGTTATGGAGCTGAGTAAATGAACTCAGCAAATCCCATAGAGTGAAATATCAGGAAACCTGCGGGAAACCCTACACGGTGGCTTCCCAAACAAAGCTAAATATGAGATGTGACAGAGAGAGACTTCTATCAATCACAGGAGATTGCTCAATTTTCAGAATACTCTTCGCAGGCCGTCCACACAGAACTTCATTGCGTGTCCTTGCTCAGTGTCTTCACCTTTTCCTTGCCATCAACCACCCTGTCTCTTCCAAGGAGGCCTTGTGCATGGCTGGAAGTTCCTTTATTGGCAAAAATTAGTCTTTATTTAGCCAGCAAACTGGCTTTTAAGAAAACACTATCCAACCCGAGGGGCTTCAGCAGCACAAGCCTGAGTTTGATGTCACTGTCATTGGCTCCATTCCTGTCTCACGCTTGTTTTCTGCTTTCCCAATTCCTTAGACACCAATTTATTTGTTGTTAAAAGCAATTACAACTCTCAGATGGCTCTTAAGATGACAAAGAAAGCATAAGGTTTGACCCAGTACGTCTATGTGTTCAATACCACAGTTCTTAATTGCTCCAGATGCCAGGAGTGCACCTTGTGGAAATGTTCCAACACAGTGAAGAGCTCTGGGTTGGGTTGGTTTTTTAAGCTATTGCAGTTCATATTTAGCAGTGCTTTTTTAGACCAGCAGGATTTACATTTCAGGAAGTGAATCTTTTTTAAGGAAGAAGTGGTATTCTGGGCTTTCATTTGTTACTGTGCTTCTTCAAATGAAGCAGTAAGTTACCAAGGAAAAAAAATGGCGTGCTTGCTTTTTGCTGGGGTGTTCAGAGCAACTGAAAAGAATTACTTGTCAGTGGAAACACACATATAATCACCTTTATCTTTGGGGAAAATACAGGCCTCTGCCATTTAGAGAAACAAGCTCCTGTTCTTCAACACCCAAAGTTACATCCCCTCCAGTGCACCTAGTACTTGTTTGCTTTCTCATACACCACCTCCCCTGCCACTGTTTTTTCTTGACGGCAAGACCTGCAGTGCATGGTTTTCAGAGCCTGTAATCTAATGGGTAGATCAGTATCAGTGTGTTTTTCATTGTGGTGTGGGGTTTTTTAATCAGTTGAGGTTGGTTTCTGTCTGACTGACTTGTTCCCAGCCAGCTCCAAATGGCTGCTGCTATAGCAGATGTATGCAAAGCAGGACAAATGCTAATGAGTGACCATAAGCAAGAAGTGTCTGTCATTTTTATTCAAAGCATGCAGGAGGATTTTGTAAGTGGTTAATTCGCCGTTGACTGAGTGAGGATGCCAGATCTCCTTCATTCAAAAACATGAATTATCTCTAAACAGGGATCCTGCTATTGGAAAATAGTCAGAAAGATGTTCAATTTATGGAACGTAGGTTACAAGCGCAACCTCAAGCCTTACTTGAAAGGGCCTTCTTTATAATGGTCAATCACTGGTGGTTGTCCTGCTTTGCACACAGCTTCCGGAGCAAAACATCTGAAGGTCAGATGTGGCAAATTAAGGACCAACCATCTCCAACTGAAGGGAAAATTGACTGCAAAGCATCGGGTCTGGTTTTCGAATAATCTGCACCACTGGGTGCAAAAGAAGGATGGATTTTGTTCTAGCTTGCAAGAGCAAGATCGGTGCAAAGCATTAATTTATTCATAGGCATTTGCAGAATTTGGCAGATTATCCTTATTCATGATGTATGTACGACACTGAGCGCGTATGATGCTTTACAAGAAAATTGTCCTTCCACTAAGGTTCATTGTCCCTGCTACAAAGCGGTCAAAATCTAATTACAATCAATATAGGCCAGACAGTGGATGAGACATGGAAGTTGAAGGAGCTTGATGTAAAAGAGCTAAGCTAAGTAAGTGGATTTAAGGAGTGTTCTTTGCAGGGAAGATAATGTGAGTTAATGAAACTTGAGGGAACCAACTGAAAAAGAGAAGCTGTCAGCTCCTTGTCTTCCTCTTTATCTTATTTTCTGGGTTTCAGAAGCGTTACTGTTGTGCAAACAAAGCAACTCTTGTAACTGCCTTGTTAGATATCACGCTCTCTCTCTCACTTTCTCTTTTATTTCCAGGAGTATAAGTTTGATCGATATATAGAGAATGGCAAGAAGAAAACCACGTTCTACAAGGCGGGAAGAAAACTGAAGTATTTCCTAATGCCCTTTGGCTCTGGGATCAGCATGTGTCCAGGGAGGTTCCTCGCAATGAATGAGATGAAGATGTTTCTTTTCTTACTATTGGCTCATTTTGATGTAGAACTAGTGGAAAACAAAGCTGTCAGACTTGATAACAGTCGTATGGGCCTTGGTATCCTCCTGCCAGACGTTGATATTGCCTTTCGTTACAAGCTAAGGTCCTTAAGAAAGTGAGCGACTGCCTTTATGCCTTCTACTAATCTCCATGTTTGCTCTGTTTCATCACTCAGCTTTGCATCTTTGGAAACATTTGCTTTTCCCTCGCTGCTTTTACCTCCTTCCTATTTGTTTCTAAGGAGAAAAGCCCTTGGGCTGGAGGTAGATATCAACTGCAGGGACATGGAACCTCAATTTGTCCTGCCTGAGTTGTGAGTAGTGAGGCGAGATGACAAGAGTTTGGCCAGGTAGATAGCCCAACGTCCCTACAGGACGGACCCCCATACTCTCAGCCATGAGTTGAGTAAGATTTATAGGGAGGATGACATCAAGCTGAATCAAGGCCATTTATATGGGAAACAGGGTCAGCAGCCCTCTGTCACAAGGGTTCCCCCTTGTTAGATTGGGAGCTCTTATATACCCACCATCTGGAGGCATCTCTGCATCTGCTCATAGAAGCATAATAGCAAGAAAGGGGGGAACTTAATTCCAGGGGATGAAAGAATTTTTAGTGATTATTATTCTAATTTCTTATTTACTTTGCTCCCTTCATCATCTTGAGTGTCTTAGCCCTTATTTGGGAGATGTGTGGGGTGGTGGGGGATGATTCGCAAGATTGTCTTACTGGCAACACATTTTTGAGTTCAGTTTTATGTACTGAGGGTGAATGTTTTTCTTTTTTTCTTTTTTTTTTTTTTTTGGTGCAATGCAAAGACATTAAAATCTGTGATTTTCTCCTGTAGTCATTTGAAGTCAGAAGAGAGGTTCTGTTGATTTTAATAGGCTCTGGATGAAGCCTAAATTATCTATTCTGGCTTTTGAGCCAAAAAAGTATATTCTTCAGGGAGAAAATATATGAGCCTGTTTGAAATGATTCTATCATCTCAAAAATTAACTTCTAACTTCTCTTTGTCTCACTGTTTTCCTAGTAACACGTCTATGTGTTTATTTTGGCCATTTCTTGTGTTTGATTGTTTCTCCAAAAAGGCAAAAGAAGAAGAGAGCTTCAAGGGCAAGTGTGGTATCTAAAACTACTTTTTAATAGTGTTTTACTGTGCCTAAGTTATGCATAGGCAGAGTAGTGTGACCTGTGTTTGGAAACCCACTTGTCCATCTACAAATTGGAGAACAGACTCTTCCCTGGGGCCAAAATTTGAGGAAGTGAAAACCCTTGGCAGCCACAGAAGTTATCTGTATACCGGCTGCCCAACCCGCTTCACTGGGTGACCGGCTCTTGTTTCAAAAATGAATTTCCTAGTGTGTGGGATCTGAGATTTTTAGACCCTCTCTTCCCAGCCATCACCTCAGAGACTGATGAGGATTCTCATGGCTGTCCAGTCTCAATTTGCCAAGATGATAATTGTGGTGGGAGAGTGGCCATGTCTGTGGGCCTTGCCTTGTGTTCCCAAAAAACATCTCTTTCTGTTGATGTAAGTCTTTTAAAATCAGAAGTTTTACTCATCTCTAAAGCACTTGATGGCCTATGGATGGAAACTGCTACGTATATACTAAGGATTAGAATTATTTATTGTTATTTGTGTAGAAGCCTGTTTAGTTATTCATGTAAAGTACATACCCTAAATAAGCATCGGCATCAGTAGAAAGGCTTTCAGAGATTGGCACAGCCACAATCCAAATCCTCCGAGGAGAAAATTGTGGTTTTGTGAGATATATTGGATAAACATTTTCTCTTCATATATAATATCAGTAATGTCTACAGTGTTGGAGGATGCTTACATTAAATGGGTTTTGCAGTTGATTAAATGCTTTAACTTTGCTTCAACATTTAATCAACAGCAAAAGCTGATTATTTCTTTGTGCCACAGAATAAAATTTGTTTTTATGGAGAGATTCTGGTACTCAAGTTACTTACTGCTATAGTTACTCTGTAGGAGCTATTCTGTACTCAGCCATAGCTCACAATCCAGTTTGGACATTAGAGCCTAGTTTATTGAGAGAGAAAATGTTGATATCATTACACTGTTGACTGTATTCCATTATTGCCTAAATGTAAGCGGTAAAATGTCTCATGCCATAGTTATGATGAATCTTTCTTTGGCATCCAACTTAGAAACAAACCTGAAGCAACTGCGAAAATAACAGTAGGTATTTGTTTTAAACAGAAGACTTTTTTTTTATAATTGTATTCTATTTTTAGGATTTTGAATTAGAATATCACAGGCTGCTGCATAATCTGGTAGGACGTAATAGGACTGTGCCAAAAGTACATGCAAATCATTAGTAATTTCAGATTAATTGCTGATCAGTTTGTATAGTATCTATTTTGAAATTAAAAGAAAAGCTAGATTGTCTCAAATGGCAAATTAGATCTGTAGAGCATGCTTCCATTTAAAAAAGAAAAAAAGGGTCAGAATCTTTCCCAGGAGTTGCAGGAAACCTCCGTGAAGGCACTCAGAGGCCTTGCGTCAGGGTCGGAGAGCACTCTTTGCACCACGCAAGAGGCCAGCGTTTTGCTGGGATAAAAAAATAGTTGCTCTTTTTGCTCAGGGACCAAAATACTTAAATGTAAAGCAGGGCCTGCCCAGCTTGTCCTGGAACTGTGTCCCTGGTAACCCATGCTCCTGGGAGATTAATTTTGCTGGTAAGCAATGCATCGCTACCTTGGCATAGCCCAGCTGCAGAGGAGGTGAGCCGCACCCCCATGTGAAGTCATGAGAGCTAGAGCAGGACAGAGGAAACGTTAAGCCCTTCTGGTCCATGTACTCAGCAGCTGAGGTGACTTACTGAGAGTCGGCAGCTGGTCTGACCAGGAGTGACTCGGTCTCCGTGGAGCAGGGAGTGAAAGGCCCGGGGTGTCGGTATTCCTGGTCAATAAGCCATAGCAGCACAACAGGATGAGCGGGCGTCATCCCTGGAGGTCCCAGCCGGAGCCAAGCTGGCCACAACGTGCTGTGCCGAGGAGAGCGTGTTTCATGATGTAGGGCACAACGCGGTTTTTGATGGCCTCCTCTGCCACAAAACCCGGGAGCGAACAGCTCTTGGCGTCTGTCACTGGGGCGCTAAGATGGCAAAATCATCTAAGCAGAAAGGGCAGTGCTGTTTGCAAGCGTTCAGGTGCCGGGGGTGTTGCAGGGCCGAGTGGTGGGAGGCAGTCAGACCTTGTGCTTATTTGTCCCTCCTCTCCACTTCAGCAGGGGGTCTGCCCTGCAAGCCCAGCAATGCCTGCGTGTCTCACCCCTGACCCGGTCAGCCAGCAGGCGTGTGAGGGTGCCCCTCGAATTTCTCTGCTGTTCCTCTGGTGAAATGGTGCACTCACGGATCAGTTTGGGATGTGACTCAGCTGGTCAGTACCAGCCTCTGACTGTAAGTTGTCACTGCCTATGGCTGTATTGATAATATCTTCTGCTATTAAAAAAAAAAAATCACATTTTTTCTCATATAAAATAGGTTTATTAAGTCAGTATAGCCCTTTATAGCACCCAAGAAGAAAAGTGAATTCATCATCAACTAATGTGAATGCTAAAATGTTATTTTTTTATTATTGTTCTTATTTTAATTTACAGATGGTATGTTCTCCATTTTCATGCTGGCACTCAGTACTGCTCTAAGCTATTGTAAACTTTTTAAACTGTTACATTTCTTAAAAGACCATGCTAGTCTATGTGTATCTGTTTGCAAATTAGTCTTTCACATCTCTGCCAATATGTCCTAATGTGCTAATATAAAACCATGTAAGAGTTGTTCTTTAGTTTTTGCTTTTAAGCCAGTTGCATGTCACTATTTTTGGCATTGCTGTTTTTATGAATAATTACTGGTCTGTGAATTTCTTTTCTAGAATGATAAATGAACTTTTATTTCATCATTACTGAACTTTCTGACATTCAAAAGATTGTGAATTGCTCTTAATTGTGCAAACTGACATTTTGTATATAGATGAACAAGAGTTAGGTTCTACTTTAATAGTTAATATCCACCACTAAGGCTCTTAGATCAAATAAGGTATATTGTGAATTTCTGATCAAGAAAAGTGAAACTTCATTATTTTACTAACCTAACATCTTAAATGAATTTTGTATTTCAAGGACACAATAAAAATGAATATATCTATTTTAATATTGAATGACTGTCCATAGTATTTTTTCCAGATTACATTTACACTTTTCTCACATATTCACAATCACTGCTTTCATTTTTAAAATTATTTATTCAGCATACCTCATTTTTCTGTTTGTTGACCTTGAAAGGTATTTCTGTAAGGAAAAAACCCTTTAATTCAGCACCGGCACGGAACAGCTCCTTTGAATTTAGGAAATGATCAAGTCTGGTTTACCCCCCATCAAACTTAAGCCAGTTCTTATCACATGGGGGGGGGGGGGGGGAAGTGATACTTCTGACATTCTGAGGACATTATTCAAAACTGGTATAAAGATCTGTAATCCATTAGTGATTCCCAAATACAGCTCCTAGGCTTTTCCTTTTGCAAACCTCTGTGTAGTACGAGATGCACTATCTAGTGTAAAATATTCTGTCCTCTCAGATCATTCATTTTAAAAGGGGAAATGAATGAAAATTGTTACAATATACAGCACTGCACCAGCAAAGCACAACTTGGCTTTCGTAGGTATCACTGTAGCTGCTGAGTTCTACAAGTAGGTATTTAATAGAAGGTTGGACTGTAAAGACATCAGTGTTTCTTCATTCCTTCATGCAGAAATGTTTGTCAGGTATGTCTGTGAGGGTTGTTGAAGATACGTTCTAGAGAAGATAGACCTGCAGCATTTTTCTGGGTTTGATAAATGTGTTTGTAACTGTGCAATTGCTTTAACTCTAGATTATACTAGAAGTTACTGAAGTTTATAAATAAAAAGTGGCATCATTTGAGATTTCTTGAAGGGCACATTTCTGAGTCAACTTTCCATGATGGTCTGAAAGATATCTTGGGGAGGGGGGAATTATTAAGACCTCCTAACACTGTACTTTAATACTTGGTTTGACACTAGGTGCTTTCTTGATGTTACTTATAGTGCTCTGTATTTTAAAATAATTTAAGACATCAATTTATGCATGACATATGCTTAATTCATATAAATAGAGCTATTTTAACTGTCAGACCATAGAAAGTAAAGTATTTTCCAGCCTATTACCTAAACCAGCCCATGTACCCTGGCTAGTCATGTCCAGATACCCCCAACATATCAGAAAAATTATCTCATTACAAAAATACCCCTTAAAATTACACTTATGAAAGTATTGTGATCCTTAAGTTAGTGTCTGTGTTTATAAACAGTAATAAGTATGAAGAAATGGTTGCTGCATAGATAGAAGCATATAAAAAATAGAAAATGTTCCATTTTCATTTGAAAGCAAAGAATTAAACTGTAGTGGGATTTTTACGCTCATATAAACCAGCACTGTGTGTAGCCTATCCTATGCATCAGGCTTGCCTGGGATCTCAGGTCCTGAGGTTGTGTGAATACATCATTTGTAATAGCAGAAATGTGCTTGTCTTCAAAACTACACCAAAATAAACAAATCAAAAGAAGCCTAAGCTTCAGCTGTTCCTGCTAGGAGCCTTGCAGGATTCTTTCTTGCAAGATTTTGTTACACTGATTTTCACACTGATGTGTTGATTGGTATTTTTTTTTCCCAAACAGCAACTATGAGTACAGTAAAGTTGAAAAAAAGTCTGGGTTCTGGCTACAGGGAGAGTAAAAGACAGTGAGTAAGCACCCTGTGATGACTTTTGACAGTGACTTCTTTCCTATCAGCTCATCTTTCCAACTACCTCTTTCTTCCAAATAGTTTAGTCGCTAACCTCCTACAGGCAGCAAGTCTTTCCCTGTCTAATTTCCATCTTCTGAGCCAGTGAATCGGCTATCTTCTCAACGTATTTTTCACTTGCCTTCTAAGAATGAAATCTTTGCAGCAGCCTCTCGCAAAATCGGCATCGCAGGTAGCTACTGCAGCTGAGAGAAGTGCCGCGTCGCTAAAGCTTTCAACCTGGAAAGTGGATGGCCATTAGTTGAGCTCGGGATTGATGAGGGATTGTTCGTCCAGCACGGGGGGGTGCCGCCCCTCCGGGATGGCTCCGCTCCGGGATGCCGCCTCGGTGTGTCCCCGGCCCGCAGCGGGGGGACCCGCCCGCCCGCCCGCCTCCCTGCGCGCTTCCCGCCGCCCGCCGGGCTCCCGGCGCCGGCTTGCGCTCGCTGCGCTCCCAAGTCCTCCGAGCCCCTAAAAAAAAAAAAAATCAGACGGAAAGGGATGGGGAGAGGGAAGTGAGGAGAGACTCCTGCCACCCCGTCCTAAAAGTAACCCGTGTTTCCAGGGATGCTGGAGTGGGAAAAGGGGACGGGAACCCGAGGAGGTTCCTAGGGAACCGGTCTGGGTGTTAGGTGAGTTTGGAGGGCTTCGGCTGGTGGAGAGGAGGTTTACTCTGGAAAGGCGATTGTTTGCCCCTAATCCTCAATTATGAGGATTTAAAAATAGTATTAGAGGGGCAATCTGTTCTGCAGCTTCTCAGAAGAAATAATTGTTGATTTAGATAAGCACTGATCCCTTCAGTGTTTGATGAAGACGTTAATTTATGGCTGTCTAGCAGTTTATGGCTGTCATTAGATTTTCAGCTTTGTCTCTGTTCGAAATGTATCGTTCTTTTTATTTTAATCCAAGACAATTATGTAAGAAAACGGTTATGTTTGATCTAAAATGCATCATTTTCCTATAGCATTTCTAATTATTCACAGATCATAGTTCTTATATGTGCATATATGAATTTAAAAATACAGCAGTAAAGTGCTTGAAACAGACCATAAATTTGCTTCATATTTTATTACAAGTCTCTGAATCAGGTTGAGAGGACAAGGGCAACTAGGGGCTTGAGATAGGATTTAACCCTTCCCGAGACTGGAGAACCAGCCAAAGCAGAGCAAATCCCCCTCCGGAGCGTTTCGCGGGCGGGGGAGGCTGGGTGACACCGAGCTGATGAGTGACCACGGGGAAATGGGGCTGGCTGCAGCTCTTTGCTCATTTAGCAGATGTCCCTTCTGCGGCGTGGCCGGCTGCTAGGAGCCCCCCAGTCAGGCTCGGGGCCGGGGCCGCGGCAGCCACGCTGGCTCCCGCTCCCGGCAGCGGCTCCTGCCTTCGCTCCTGCCCGGGCCGGGATGGCACCCGGGGCGGCAGGCAGGAGCGGCTTAACCCCTGCGGCGCCTGCCTAAGCCAAGCGCAATACTTCATCGGAAGCCAGTATTAAGCCTCCGAAGGGCTCCGCTAGCGCCAGAGCCCCCCCCCAGACGGGGGCCCTGCCCCGCCGAGCGGTAGCGACCCCGCGGAGCGGACGGCGGGGGCCGGGCCCGGCGCGGAGCCCAGTACAACTTTCCCCAAAGTTTTGTCCCGCTCCGGCAAGGAGCTGTTCCGCCATCTGATTAAAGCCTCAGGATTCCTCCGGCCTGTTGGCAGCGGGTGCAATCAAAGTTATAAATGATCCTGGAGAGAGTCGCGGAGTCCTGGCTCATTTATTTTACCCCCCAACAACTCCCCTCCGCTGCCGCCACCACCATCACAAAAAAAAAAAAGTGTTAATTGCTGTAAAGTTTCCGAGCACGTGGATAATTTACTTTGACTGCCGCGTTTTAATTAAAAGCAAACTTATTTATGTTTCTGATGTTTATATTACGCGATTTAATTATGTTTAGAGGCAGCGTCGCACTTTTTTTTCCCCCTTCCACCCTAAATCACATTTTCATTAAAGGTTTTAATAAGAAAACTCACTTGACCACTATTCATTATCTAGTCCCCTCCATGCACACAAGTTCACTTACCCATTCATTTATTCACTTACTCATTCCAGCAGATCCGCTGCAACTGCTGCTAGCAGGGATGTGAACACTCATAATTATTTGTCAAAGTCTGGAAAGTGTATTATCCCTTCTTCTAGTGGTAATTAGTTACCATAGCATCTAATACGTAAATGTGCCCAGAGCACACCATTAACAGTTAAGCGGAGGATTCAATTTAACACATGATTATATCTTTCATAAGTCATTACATTAAGAAAGCCAATGTCACTCATGCTGGGACAATTTCAGGCTCAGGGCCGGGGTAAGGGGCCGGGGGCCGGCGGAAGGGAGCCGAGCTGAGCGGTAGGGGTAGGGGGAGCCTTCGGAGGAGGCTGGGGGGGAGATCCCGGATCGATCGGGCGGTTGGAAACGGGGAAGAAGCTGTTTTGAAGGGGGACATGCTCATTTCTGGTTAAGTGATCTATCAAGTGTTAAGAGGGGCGGAGGAGCCTCTCTCCTCCCCCCACCCCCGACACACACGGCGCTCGCATCGGCAAGACCTGCCCAGGGACTGTCCCGGAGGCTTCGTGGAGGTTCCCAGCGAGGCTGCTCGGTGCAGAGGGACAGGAATGAGAGGCCGGGAGTGACAGCACCTCTGCCCGGCAGAGACCCCTCTCCCTCCTCCAAAGCAAGCGAGGAGGAAGCAAGAGAGCCCGAAGTCGGGCGGCAGCAGTAGCCAAGAATGAAAAGCGTTTTTATTCCGCTTTCCAGTCGCTCTGAAGCAGAGGCAGACGAGAGAGAGGTGAAAGGAGAAACCGCCCGATGTGCCACAGACGGCAGCGGCCGCTGTCGCTCCTCCGAGCCGGCGGGGAGCAGCCCCGGCCGGGCCCGTATACACCGCCCGCGCCTCGGCCCCTTCCCACGGGAGCCGGGAGGCAGAGTGTGGGCCTCCCACTGCCCTTTGCCTTCCCCCCAGCTCAGTTCCCGGCTGCTCCAGGAGTTTGCTGGGACCTCGCTTGCCTCCGCCGTCCCACGCCCGGGCACAGCCGAGCAGCGCCCGCGCCTTCCAGGGAAACCTCTCCGGGAAGCCTGCTCGGTAACCAGAGATATTAGGCGGTAAATCTTGCAGCAAATGTGTCCTGCGATGTTATATGCACGAACACACACTCACACACACACACATGCACGCACCACGCCAAGCTGGTGGCGGTGGTTAATTCCTAATCAGAATGATGGACAGCAGAGACAGAACAATACAAACTAATGGCTGTGTTGCTGATCACTTTACCCCTTGATTAAAGACACCCAATTATGGCGCAGAACAGTGTCGTAATTATGTTCCTTAATCACATCCAGGAGGTTTAATTGCCTTAACGATGTGTTTCATTAAATGAATTTAGGTATTATAGTCGACAGTTTTCATACACAGTTGTTTTCAAATTAACATAATATTAGACATCGTCATGGAAATTGTTTTAATAATCATAATTAGACGCACCCAGCCTTTGTCTAGTAAATGCTGAGAGACGCTTCTCCTTGCGCCTGGGGGCTGATCTGCCCACCCTCTCTGGGCTGCCTTCCCACAGCTCCGTGGCACTTTACAGTTATGTTTCCTGAAAAGTTACAGGTTCTGATTAATCTTTTTTGATGGGAAGTGGAGCAGAAAATATTTATCCCCTTCCCCCGCCTGTGGTGCTGCTGTTGTGAGAGGCGGCTCCGCGGATACCCGCCGCCGGCCCGGGCCGCCCGAGGGGAGGGAGGACCCGGCGGGGCCGGGACCCCCGGCCCGGGCCCAGCGCAAGACGGTCAGCTCTGGGGAGCTGCCCGCTCCCTCTGCCCTCGGGTTCGGGGCAGGGTGGAGGGTCCACGAGTGGAGGGGCGGCTACAAAACTTGGGGGGATAGGGAGGAGGCGGGGTGGGGGGGAAGGTCCTGCAGCTCACCCCCGGGCTCACCCAGCCCCACGGACGGGGCGGCGAGGGACGTGCGTGGAGCCGCGGGACGGGCGGGCAGGGCCCCGCACCGCCGGGGTCCGCCAGCGGGAGAAACGCAACGCGGGGAAGAACTTCTCGCCCCCTCCCTGGGACACCCTGGGCCGGGAGTAGGGTGCCGGAGGAGAGGAGCGGGGCTGCTGGGGACCATTCAGAGCAAGGCAAAGGGAAGAAAACGACCCGCCCCCCCATCCACCTCCTTAAATCTGGAGATATATCATTAACAAAGCACAGCATAATACAAGCGTTTGTTCAAAATATTTTAATAAAGATTCTTTCCGACATAGATACACATACAAACGATCGTACATTGCTGTCATAATCTGATTGACCTATTTAATATATATCACTCTTTACACATCCGTGACCTGCCAACAGATCCATCATGGCTCCTATTTTGCCATCCAACCTGACAGTCCGAATTTGTATTATCTGCAAGTAGTGGAAAATAGCTTGACTCGTTTTTGAAAGAAAAAAAAAAGAAAAAAATTTCTTGATTTACAAATGGCAGAGAGACAGCCACCCAGCCATGCAAACTCAAACTGAAGGCTCACTTTGGGTAAATAGCTACTTCTTGCTTTTTATCACTCATTTTTCTTCCAAAAAACCCCACCCTCCCACCCCACCACAACCACCCCCCCCAGAAAAAAAAAAAAAAGTATAAGAATTCCACGCGTTCGGTAAATCAGCCTAAAGTATTTTAAGTATTTTAAAGTATTTCAACTTAAATAATCATCAACAGTCAGAATAATTTACATACACATTAAAAGCAGTTTAAATTATACCTTTGAAAACACAGCGCCTGGGAAAACATTGGCTTGGCAAGTGTTCTTGTAGCAGCTATTGCTCTGATGCCTTGTAAAAGTAAATAGCTATTACCTGTTATAATGCAAAGAATACCCTTTTAAAAATCAGTTGGTTGAGCAATTAAGAATACACCTTTCCTGTAATTTTTGGACTGAAGCAATTTATTAAAGCTCAATTTAAATACAGGGATGATGCAACTTAAAATCCAGATGACCTTTCATAAACCTAAGCAGCTCGGATACATCAACATTTCTGGTTATACGTTGTTGGCAAATAAACGTTTTAAACACTTGGCACACAGTTTAAGTTAATCCATGAACAGAATTTTAGAAGCATTTAAAGTAACTGCACATAAGACCCCTGACCTTAACACATGATAAATATTGTTGGCGTGGAAGGGTCATTTAAAGAATAACAAATAAATAGCATGTCTTGTTTATACATCATTGCAAAGTGGAAAGAAACAAGGTGCACATAAATTTTTCTTTTAAAAATGCGATACTTTCAGCCACACGGAATAGGGGTTTTGTTCGGTTATTTTTTGTCTTATTTTTTAACTCTCTCGATTGTTTTTAAATCACTCTCACCAAACTTTGCGCATTTTCACAGGATCAAAGTTTAGAGACGATAAAAAATACAAAGTCTTCCATAGCAATGGTCCAGTCTCTTTGTTTCTGCAAGTCGCTTAAATAATAAGTTTACATTTCAAGTTTGTTTGTTTCCTGGCTCAGAATAATAATAATACTGCTAATAATAATTAAAAAAAAAAATCTATGTTCAAGTGCCCTCTCTGATTTGTCCCATCCACCTCCGCACCCGGGTCGCTGTGGCCCCTTCCCCTCGGACCGGGGCCGGGACCGCGGCGCCCCGCGCGGCAGCCGGGGCCGGGAGACCGGGGTGGGGGCCGCTCTCCGTCCCTCTCCCCGGCGCTAGCCCCGGCTCCCAGCCCGGCCTCTCCTTTGTCCGAACGCGCAGCGGTCTCCCGGCGAGAGCGACCCCCCCAAGCACCCTCCGGGCCAGGGCTTCCTCCCCGCGACACCCCCGGCCCCGCGCCCCCTCCCCGGCGCCGCACGCACGCTGGCTCCCGTCGCGGTCCCGTCTCGGCAAAACCCGAGGACAAGAGCGAGGCGAAGCGAGGCCGGGCTGAGGGAGGCGGGGGCCGGGCAGCGGTCAGTCCCTCCGCCGCCCCCGCGGCCCCCGGCCCGGGGCCGGGCCGCCGGCTGTCGCCGCTCCCCGGGGCCGCGGCGGGGGGCGGTGGCGGCGGCGCTTAAGGCTTCTCCGTGCACTGTTTGCAGAGGCTGGAGGAGACGCTGTTGAAAATGGCACATTTCTCCGGGCAGGAGGTGGCGGGGGGCAGCCCGGCGCTGAAGGGGTAGCCAGCTGCCTGCTCGTAGGCGCCGAGGGCGGGGTGCAGCGCCGCCGCCGCCGCCGCCGCCGCCGCGGCGGAGCTGGGCAGGGAGGCGGCCGAGATGGCCTGGCCCTGGTTGAGATAAGCCACCAGGCGCCGCATCTCCTCCAGGGCCTGCGCCTGCATCAGGATGTAGTTCTTGGCCAGGAGGAGCGTGGCGATCTTGGAGAGCTTCCGCACCGAGGGGCTGTGCGCGTAGGGGATGACCGCCCGCAGCTCGTCCAGCGCGTCGTTCAGGTCGTGCATCCGCCGCCGCTCCCGCGCGTTGATGTTGAGGCGCAGCGCCTTCTGCTCCTTGGACTTCTTGCTGCCGCCGTGCCCGTGGCTGTTGGAACAGCCGCCCTCGGCCGCCTTCAGCCCCCCGCCCCCCCCGCCGCCGCCGCCGCCCGCCGCCGGCGAGGCGACGCGCGGGTCCCCCCCGGCGCCGCGCAGCACCAGCTCGCAGCGGCCGTCGCTGTCGTCGTCGGGGCTCTGCTCGCCGCCGCTGCTCTCGGCCACCGAGCTGCGGCTGGCGCTCTCGCCGTACTTGACGCAGACGGAGCCCGGCGGTAGCGCCAGCGGGTCGCCGCCGACGCCGGGCTGCAGCAGCGCCTCGGGCTCCGCCGCCTCGTAGCAGGCGAGCGGCGAGGGCTGGCGGTCGCGGGGGTGGGAGAGGTCGAGCCCCGGGGGCGAGCGGAAGGCGGACTCCATGCGCTTGGCCGAGGCGGCGAGGCTCTTGTGGAAGAGGTCCTCTTCTGCGGGCAGCCCCAGCGCCCGCTCCATCGGCGCCCCGCTCGCCTCCGCCTCCGCCTCCTCCGCCCCGCTCAGCTCCCGGCCCGCTCCTCCAAGGCTCCGCGCCGCGGCGGGCGGCTCCCCGGCGTCCCGCTGGCAGAAATCGCCTCCCGGCTCCCGCCGGGGCTGCGCCGTGCCCGGCGCCGCGGCTGCCCCTGCTCCGGCTCCGGCGGCGGCTCGGGCTGCGGCTCCGGCGGCGGCTCCGGCGGCGGCTCCGGCTCGGGCTGCGGCTCCGGCTGTGGCTGTGGCTCGGGCTGTGGCTCCGGCTGCGGCTCCGGCTCCGGCTCGCCCTCAGCAGGCGCCGCGCTGGGGCATTGTGCGATGCCAGCGGAGCCGCTTCCACCGTTTATCTTGCTTGGATTCACCTTCAAGAGATTTCCGGACCCATCAACCAGCAGCCGCCGCAGACGGGGGAGTCTTTTACATCATTATCTCTGAGAGTAGGTTATTATGAAGAAGACTCGCCTGTTGGGACAGAGCTTTCTACCCAATCAGGTTAACGTTTTAATTAATAGGATTAAAACGGTAACAAACAATCCCAGGCGCTATCTGGCCCTGAGTCTGAATAGTTTCATTTCCCAGGTCTGAAGACAGGCAGCAGCTAGAGCTTTATAAGAGGCGCCTGCTCCATTATTCTCCCTGCCATCTGTATACACAGCTTAACGCATATGTTTGCAAGACGTTGTGTCCTGTTAGTAACCCAACAACTGCCTTTAGCTTGACATGTGTGGCGACTTTCACTCATCAATGAGCACACTAAAAGCCCTATTTAGATCGAAGGATGTTCTTTGCCTCCTTCAGCAAATTACAGCCCTGCACTGCAGAAAAGCCCGCTTCAACACTTCCCCTTCCGAGTGCTGCCAGCAGACTTCTGCTAACTTAGCCGTGGAGTCAGGAGTGACACCCTCTCCCCCCACCCCAGCCCACCCACCCCCTGCATTTACATTAACTTATAGCCCCCTCCCACCCCCACCCGTCTTCGCGAAAAGCATCGCCTGGAAAAGAAAAAAAAAAAAAAATTAAGAAACCTGGACCAACCCGAACCGCCGTGCCCACTCCTGCCCACCGCCAAAGTCCACCTTGCTTCCCTGGGAGGCGAATGGTCCCCAGTCCCCTCTCCAGCAAACGGAGACCAAACTACGGGGAAGTTCCCCTCCTCCTCCCCTTAGCCGTTTTCAAGTAGCAGATTGCCGCTTTAGAGTGGTTATCCCCCGTGTCCCTATAAAAAATATAAAGCCCCATCAGTTACCTTGAAAATGAACCGATCTGGGGAGAAGGGAAGGTGGGGTGAGAACGGGCAAAACCCACCAAACTTTATTTTTTTATTATTATTGTGATTGACCAACTCTTGGCAGCTCCATCCCTCCGGCGAGCCCGGCTCGGCGAGAGCACCCCGCACCGCTCCCAAACGCCGGGATGCCGGCGCCGGTGTCAGGGCGAGAGCGGCCCCAGCGCCCCGGTTACCCCCTGCTCTCCTCCCGGGGCTTCTCCTCGGAGCCGGGCACACGCTCTTCTGCGCTCTCCCAGAAGCTGAAGTGGCAGCCTGAGGGCTGGTCTGAATTTTGTCCCACTGGTCCTCTAATGCTGGAGGCGAGCAGCTCGCTCTCTCTTTACTGTAAGCGCACATAGTATTTAGTGGCAGGTTTTCATTCTTCTGACATCAGTAAAAACAATATTTCCCAACACTTCCAGTAAATCATTCTTATGTGGCAGAATTACTGAAGGCTATGAAATTTTTTGGTTTCTCTGGTTTCATTAAAAACCTTTTAATTGTGTCTTTCAGAGTTGGCCCCAGGTGTTGGACTCTTTTCATTACATTTTGCTCTAATGTGATGAAATTCTAATTCTCTCCTTACCATATGGTTAAATTTCCCCACTGAGAATTAGTTGAAAAAGGAGAAATAATCTATTAATCTCTGTAATAGATTCACAAATGAGGTTTGCCACAGAACCTGTTTTTGAATGGTAATATCAGAACAGTTGGGTGCCTTGTTTCAGGAAAGAAAGGACCAGGCGACAACAGAAAACGTTTGAATTTTCACCTGGAAAGAATGAAAAGAAGCCAAGCTGCAGATTTCAAAGTAATTGACTGAGATTTCATCTAGCGAGGACATGACTACAATACAGACCTTCCTCACCTCGTGTCTCCGGATCAGAGGCGAACATACAAGCCGAGCCCTCCGAAGAGGGGAGGGGGGGTGTCTCACCCCCCCACTCTCCCCCCAGCCCCGTTCGGCTGCTGCGCTTGTCCCTGGTCGCCGTCCAAGCGCACAGGCACCGAGCGCCTCGCTCCCCTCCCCCTTTCCAAGGGATGCCACCGTTAACCTCTATCATTATTAATCCAAAAGCATTTTAGGTTTATTGTTTTCCAATTAGCAACTTCATTTTCTCTGGGAGGATAAACAAAGGGCTTTATAATCGCCATAGGTTTGGGGTTTTTTCTTTTCCTTTTTTTTTTTTTATTTAATCTGTTTAATATCCAACTTGTAAAACTCATGTGGTCACTTAAGGATGATGGAAACTGTTATTATAATTTGATGGTTAGGGGGATCATTTCATCCCTCGCAGCTTATTTCGTCGAAGACAGAGGTCTCCGGCTGGATCTCTCCCGCTGATCCGTGGGTTCAGTAGTGCTACGTCCTCTCTTTTTGCTTGCAACTTTGGGGACGGCGTACGCTCCCGCTCCGCCGGCGGCGGGGCCAGTTGCCCGAGGCTGCGGTCGGCGCACTTGCCCCGAGGGGCGGCGGGCGCTGCCGGGCCGCGCCGTCGGGGCGGGGGGACGGGGGCACCGCGGCAACCTCCAGGAGGTCCCGGCCGCCTCCTCTTGTCCTCGGCTGCATTCGCTCAGATTTGCGCTCTGCATCTGAAATTTCTCTCTCTTCGTCTAAGCTTTCTGCTTATCCCTGTCCACCCGTCAGCCCGCCTGCTGCTGATCTGCCTGTGGATCTGTTTATCTGCTTGTCCCTGCTTCTACCCGTCCATTCATCCACCTCGCTTTTTCTTTTATTTCTCTTCAACCTTTTCTTTCCCTTTCTTTCTGGGTCTGCCCCCTGTTCTTGAAACATTGATGTATTCCTGTCATGTTGCCGATGCGTTCATCTGTGACTTGCCGTGCTTTAATTAAGCTAACTTTCTACCAAACTTTAGCTTGGGGCGGGGGGGGGTGGGTGGGGGTAGCGAGAGGAAAGTGGGGAAAACAAAAAGAGACCCCCTCTCGCCTCCACGCCTGTTGTGATCTGTCTCTCCCCACTCCTCCGGGCTCCCTCCCGAAGAAGTGGCTGTTTAATAGTCTCCGGGAACTTTAGTTTGGAAGCAGGCAGAAGAATTTATAGAAGCTTTAAATGCGGGGCTTATAAAAATACCGAGGAATGGTCTTTGAGGTTTATGCACTCGTAAACTTTTGCTGATTGCTTCTGGGAAGTTGTCAGGCATTTAACACTGCGTTTATCTTACAGCGCAATGAAAACACATCTGCCCAGCGTCTCGTTACCTGGTTTAATTGTACCGCAGCCCTCTGCCACCGGCTCCACTCAACTTGGGTCATTATTTCGGGAAACGAGCATCCCGGAGCCGAGCCGCAGAAGGAACTGCGCCGGCCTCTCTGGAGCATCATCCAGCCTCCGCCGTGAGCGGCCGGGCTCGGGCCGCCCCGGGCGGGGCGGGAGGCAGAGGCTGGGGGTGCAAGGAGGCTGGAGGGTCCCAGGATACAGGTGAGAGCCGACGGCTCTGGGCAGAGGCACGGCGTGCTCGCTACGGCAGGACGGCCCCCGCAGCAAGCTGGGGGCTTGGGACCACCCGCATGGTCCCGGTCCTTCTTCCAGCGGCTCAGCCCGAGCCCCTCCTGCCTCCGGCACGCCGATCCTGGGAGAGAGCACAGCCGGGCACCGGGTTCCCTATGCAACGCGGGGGGGGCAGCCCCAGATGCGAGGTCTGCCCGGCTTTTTTAGCGCTAAGAAGTCAGGTGTCGGCGAGCGCTTTCGTTCGCCGAAGCTGCTTGTGTGTTGTCTTCACACTTAGGCAAACTTTATTTAAGTTCAGGGTGAAGAAAAGACAGTAAAATGAAAGAAAATTACACACCCATTGTATTCGCTCCTAGTACAAACCTCTTCAGAGGTGTCTGTCCAGAGGCAGCCCCAGGAGACCGGTGAATTCCCAGCCTGGGCAGTGTTTTCAGCAGTAGACAGGGGTCCGGCAGCCCACCGAGGTCTCGGGGCCGCGTGTAGGGGAGGAGAAGGGGGCGATGCCCTCAGCCCCCCGGACGCCGGGCGCAGCATCCTGCTTCCTGGGGCCAGGGCGTGCCGGGAAGCGGGCAGGGTGGTGGGACGTGGCGGGTACGTGTGTGCAGCCGGGCTCGTAGGATATTTGTGTGGCGAAGGGCTGCGAAACGGATGAAAGCATTGCCCCCTTCCCCGGTCCTTTGCAAGAAGAGAAAAACTGCATTGATGAACTTGACCCGAGAGCGCAGCAGAGATGAAGCATCTTGGGGTGAAGGATGCCATCCCGAGACGGGCGGCCCTACACCTCTGAAGGGGACCGCTGAAGGTGGAAAGTCTGGAGACGGATCAACGGCACCTGAGGACCCGCGCTGAGTCCCACCGGGTGGCCGATAGGTCCCCGCCGAGCCTGGACGGGACCAACCGGCCACCCGGCCCAAAGCCCCGGTCCCCGTCACTGCGCTCCCGATCCAAAATCCACAGCACCATCTCCTGGGCAGTCGGAGAAATGCATGGCCCGCCTCGGAGGCGGTGGGTTTGATGTCGGCGATGGAAGGAAGGACCGACGTGCGGCTGGAGCGATATAAAATTACATGGAAATGTAAAAAAAAAAAAACCAAAAAAGCACCAATTACATGGAAATGTAACCCCCCCCCAAAAAAAAAAAAACCCAACCAAAACCAAAAAACCCCAAACCAATTACATGGAAATGTAAAATAACCCTGCAGAATATTTTGGCATGGGGAAAGAAATAATTATTCCTCTGGTCCGCTTTTGAAGCTGAAGTCTACGGGGTGAGGGCTGTGCTTGGAGAGGAGTCAAGAGGCTCTCAGGAGGTATTATGTATTCATTTACATATACACACCAGGAAATACATGTACTTTGAATAGATTATGGCTGGAAGAGCCTGATGGTATCCCAGTTTCAGGGACAACACTGGATGTATACGCAGACAAACCCACCGAGGTGTCCCACTGAGGTTTGTGGAGAAAGACTGGAAGATCCTACCACAATTCAGTATGCTACGTTTTGGGACATTTGAGATTTTCTTTTCCTTCCTTCCTTCCTTCCTTCCTTCCTTCCTTCCTTCCTTCCTTCCTTCCTTCCTTCCCTTTTTTCTTCTCCCTCTTCCTCTTTTCTCTCCTTCACCCAGAGAAGCCCCTGTAGGCCCTCCAAGCCATTCCCCTCCTCATGCACGTGGTTCTCCACACATATGCACTTCTGCTTTGGCCAAACCAGGGTTACTGACGTAGCTCCCCTTAGGAAACCATCCCCTGGATCGACAGAGCTACCTGTTATGCTTATTTACCTACTTCAGCCTGAATTCTGCCTCATGCAGCTCTGACTGTTCCCCTCCAGTTTCCAGCTCTCAGAGTAGCTCCTCATTCTCTCTGCTCCTTTCAAACACTCCCCCAGCAAATACCTGAATGGGTCTCAGCAGGAGCACAGAGCAGAGCTCTGGACAAGTACAATTAATATTTACTCCCTGCCCAGCTTTCATTCTCACACTTCACCCTATTTTGTTTATACTCAAAACTTCCGACTGAAAGGAATCTGGCACTGAGCTTACTCCTCCTACCCTTGTTTGGCCAGGCTATAGATGTTTATTTTCGGTTAATATTTCATTGCCAAACAGTTTCTGTAGGCCTTTCCTTTTCCTTCCATGCTTGTTGAACTCCCTCCAGTTCACCTTTATTGGTACTGAAAGTACTTAAATCTGAAAGCAGTAGTCGAGGTGCTATCTCATCAGTATTGTATACTGAGAGAGACATCTATCACTTCCTGGGTACATGACATGATGCCTCTGTGTTAGAAGCCCAAAAATTACACTGGATTTTTTTTTTTTTTTTGTCACACTGCTAGATCCTATTTAATTTACTGAAGCCCATATGCCCAAATCTATATGTTAGTAGGCATGTATTTTACACCTACTATATTCCCTTCAGTCACCACTTTGCAATTATAGGAAGAAAAAAAAAAAAAAGCTTGCGTGTGCCTTTCTTCCCTTCTTTATAAATCCACACTGTTTATTGGTTGTGGATCTATTCTCCCCTAAGTACTTAGGATTTTTACCTTTTAATATTTTTTCCACTATATTACTGCAGACTGAAGTTAGGCTTACCAGATGGTAGATGACAGGTTCACTCTTTCTCTTCCTCTTCCCCTACCATTTTTAAAGACCAGTAACATGGTCCCCTCTCTTTTCAGACCTCTTAGAGCTCACTAATTCTCCAGAACACTTTAAAATAATTGTCAGTAGTTTGGATAAGTTCATTAGTTAATTCCCTTTCCTCCCCATGCTGCACATCACAGAGATACGCTTAGTTTCACATCCTTAGCTTTCTCCCCCTCAACCTTCCTTATGACTTCTCTCAACAGTTCTAACTACAAGGTTGTTTTTCCTAATTGTACTTTATTTTTGTTAAAAAATGCAATTCAATGGTTTTGCTAATTTAGAATCATTGCTCCTTTTGTTCCCTTCTTTGTAGAATAACAAACCCCTTTTATTCCTAGCAATTCCCTTCTTCCCCTTGTAATTAAAAGATCATCCAGAATCTATGCACATCTAAGTAGTGGCTACATTGAAAAACGGAGGCACTATCGCTAAGCAATACTCTATAAATAAGGCAATTTTATATGTTTAATAACTTATCATGGGCATAAAATATAAAAATGTGTTGAAATACAGTTCAGTAAGAGTCAAAATCCATATATTTAACAGTGAAAAATAATTTTGTTCTCAGATTCTTACTATATTTCAACTATTTTTGAATTAAAGTATAAGCTCATTTCCCTTTGCATCCCTTCAGTTGCTATGATAAGTAACAAGAAAGAACAAAGAATTTCCTTCCTGGATTACTTTACTAAATTCATACTTTAATCTTTTGGTAGACGGTGTTTTTCAAACACACTCAGATGTCTGATTGTCAGCTTTATGTCTCAGGAAGTATTCCCAGCAATTCAAGTACAGTAAAGTATCTACCTCTAGCAAGTCTCTGTGTACTATATAACTTTTATAGTCATTATAAAAAGTAATTTATTGAAAAAACTTAAACCTTTTCCAACTCAACTGACTTTTGATTTAAAGGTGTGTGCTCCTGGTTATGGTAATCAGGTATGGTAGGTGCTTTTTCAGAATTAGGTTTGCTGTTTATGTCACAAAGTTTAGAAGCTCTGAGACTAACATCCTCTAAAACATAGCATGTTCACAGAAACAGAGATACCAGCTCATGTTTCACTGTTACACTGCCTGGAATTGCACATAATACAAGGTAGGAGAACTTTTCCCTTTTTAGATCACATTTTTACTCCTGGGTATTATTTCTGTTTGCCTTCTCTGTAGTACAATACCGTGATTCTGGCTACAGGCTGGGTCTGGGGAAATGGCATTTAACAAAAAAGGGGAAGCAACATAGTTCATTGGTATTTGACTCCTTTCTGTCTGTCTGTTTTTGTCTTGATTCTTTTCTATCTTACTCTTTTTTTCTTTTTTACCTCTTTCTCTTTCTCATTTTGCTTGGTTACTTTTGCTTTCTTTCTTGCTTGCTTGCTTCATATACCATATGGCCTTGCTTCATTTTAAAAGTGACAGGACCCTTTAATGACAGATTGTGACCAAGAGGAAAGCTCCTTGTAACAGTGCCTGGCTCTGATTAGTGCTGTGACACTTGCTTACAATATTTTTGAGCCAAACCATTGCAATGGGATTTGAACTTGCTTTTTGATCCAGAGAGGAGGATGCTGCCAGCTACAGTCCCAGTCCTGCAGTTGATTCTACGTGGGCAGAGGCCTCCTCAAGCAAACTAAAGGACTCCACCTCTCTGCAGCCACGCCAGCAAGGGAAGCAAAAGCAGTGAGGCATGAGCAGGTGAGGCAGAGACCCTGCCATGCTCCTGAGAGGTCCAGCTACTGAGCTCTGACATCTGGGGGTGCCTTACATCAGCCTTGGTGTTGCTCTGCATTCTGCTGGTAGGTCAGTTAGTCCTTTGTTCAAACCCAGGATCAGCATACCCACTGCCAGAGCTCAGCCAGAAACCAATGCAGGGCAAGGACAGAGGCCAAATGCTATCCATGGAAAAAACCCCCAAACCCTACAGTTCAGTTTTGGGAGGAACTTTGGCTTTCAGAGTATTTTCAACACAGCCTCAGTTACCAAGAATAGTCCAAGTATCACAAAACTTACACACAACTTCCTTTCTGAGGGTAAGACTGAGTGACCAGAGAATGCTTGAGGGCTGACAAATGCTTTTAGCATCCTTAGTCCCATCTTAGGCTGTCACAGAGACTTACTGATGTTTCCTTTGCAGAGTTATTTGATTATTCCAGCAGAGGACTGCTGGAGGCAAGGGGCTCCATGCACCTGCAGGCTGAATCCACCAAGGTGACAGTCATCTTTGAAGAGGAAAGTTTGCATGGAGATCTGAACATATTTCAAACTGATTTACTTCATTATTGTCCCATTCCTCTCACTGACCATCCGCTTGGACAACAGTTTGATTTATTTGAGTTTAAATGAGCATGAAAAAAACCAGTGTCGCTAGAGGCAAGACTAGGTGCATCTGATCTACAAAACATGTAAGATTGCATCTGGGGACTTGTGAGCTGAGGCACTGTCAGGGAAAGCCAGCCTTTTTATATCCCTGGCCCTATACATACCTATGTATAGCATCAGCCCAGGTTAATACAGGAAAGAAGCCCTGTTTCATGTACTAGTTGGTTACCTACTTCTTGTCAATAATTCTGAATGAAGAGTTTAGTGAAGAATAACACGCAGTTTTTCTGAGAGTTACATTCACTGAGGTCAACTGTATACTAGTCTAGTCATCGGACTTGGAGGGATGCTTGCTTGAACTCCCAAATGCTCCCTGAGACACATTGTTTTAGACTTCCTAACCAGGGCATAGGATTTTCCATGACTGCCTCTCTTAGTTATGGCCATAGTTATGCAGGAATGTCCCAGTGTAATGGCAGGAGGATGGGAGATGGAGGCTTCAACACTGACGTTGGCTCTGGTAAACCCAAGTCACCCTGGAGACACATGTTCTGTGTGATATGACACACATCAGATTTGACCTGGGCATCTAATCTCTTGGTCCGAGTTTTGCTTTTCTAAATTTAGCCTCCCTTCTTCGTACCATACCATATGATTTCCTTCAGGATTCCCCTGCTTCTTAGGGTAGGTTCTCTGTATTGCTCACCTAAAGTAAAAAACCAAAACAAAACCACTCCACCCAAAGGAAAAACAAAGACTTAAATGCTTTCAGCAGTGATAATTATGCCTGTGTATCAGATGAAGCTCACAGTGCAGAGGAGTGTAGCTTCAGTGTGCGCACTAACCTTCTGCTCATGCATGGGATGAATCTGGACCCAAGTGCCCACACATCACAAGATCTGGGCACCATTTTTAGCAATAACTTCAGGATCATACCGGCGGTGTGAGACCAGGCACAGTGAGAAGCGTGGAGCCTGCAACACATTGTTATCATATTCATGCTGTTGATTCTGATTCTTTGATAAAGTTAATTGACTGAGTCAGGGCAAATTTGCTCCACACCTGCTCTGGACAGAGCAAGCTCAACCAGCTCTAATCAATCACTCCCACCAGGAAACTGGCACAGACGGAGCTTGTTCAGCTGCTGCCAGCGGCTGATCTCGGTGGCACTGGTGCAATCCCAGGGTAAGACTGAGGGACGCACGAGTCGCCCTGGGGGAACCACATGAGAATCTGTCCCTAGGCCACTTTATTTTTTACTCTTAAAACAGTAAGTTCCCTGAGCCTTTCTAATAAGCTTTGCCGGTCTCCATGCCATTCAGTTAATGCTCTGGCAGCATTTCTTTCAGAAAAAGTGTACTTTATTGCATTTGCGCCCTGTCCATTATCAAATTGGTTCTAGGATGGACCAAAGGAGGATCTTTCCCTCTGGTGCCCATACTCAAACTCCTCATCCCAGTGCCTTCAGCAAGGAGGGATGGCTGCACTCTGCTCTGTGGGTAGGGCATGTGGTCCAGGAGTCTGAGAAATGCCTCACTGTGCCCTGCACTTCCTGGATTTACCCAACAGGAAATTCACCCTGTTTCAGGCATGCTTAGAAATGGCTATTAGACACACCCAGAACCTACCTCATCCTTTGTTTCTGAATATTTCTGAGTCCTTTCAGCTATTCTGCCCTGCCGCCCGCACAGAAATCACTCCATCCAAAATCTGTGCCTCTTCCCAGAGGGAACCTGTATCTAAAGGCTCTGGAACAAGCTCGTGGGAGCCTGTGGGTCTCCTGCACAGCAGCTCCTGATGTGGTACATGGAGCAGTTGGTCCTAAGCCCCAAGAGGAGCAGGGCTCTGTCAGGCCCCTAGAGCAGGTTACAGCACGGAATACAGCAGCTTGGCAAACGTAGGACCTTGACTCAGACAAAAGACTGGTTAAAACCCCCAGCAGAGCCGAAACTCTTCCCAAAAGAGCAACATAAGAATAGATCGTAGGGAAAGACCAGGTACCCATTTGGATCCTGTCAGCGCTGTGTTTTTATGCTCTGGCTACAGACCCTCGTCTTATGCTAAATGTGGGTTTGGGTAAATCACTCCCTATGCATTGTGGGATCAGAGCTTCAGCCAGGCCAAGTAGGCACTCAAAGAGTTGTTGTGGTTTTTGATCTGCCTCATGATAACTTGCTTGTGTGTCCAGATGCTCAATCAGAAAGCAAGGGGAAAATTTAAGGTTTTAAATTAATTGGACACTAACTAACAAACCAGGGCATGGGCAGAAACAGTATTATGAGCCCTACTGTCCTCACCCCAGCTTTGATGGGCACAGTAGTGGTGTGCTTCTCTGTGCTGGGCTCTGAAGGCATGGGAAGTTATTCAGCTGTCCCAGTGAATTTAATTCCTTGAACATCTGGTCTCCATCTGCTACAGAAAAGATGGCAAACCAGATGGGAACATCCTAGTGGCTGTAGTCAGCCTGGGGGGCACCTACTGCATCGTGCTCAAATATATTTTGGAAATGATAGATCACAGGACCTGAAGAGCTTTCACGTAAAAGACCTAAGGGTACTGTAAAGTTAAATAAGGTGCTTTTTTAAATTATTATTTTGTAAGGGAAAGATGTTGATATATTAAGAGGCAAAAGATACATTCTCTATAGATTCAGCAGGTAGACCATGCTTCTAGGTAAAGGAATATAAAAGACAGAGGGTGAGCCAGAGTATGGGTGGTGCACACCGTTTTGTTGCTAGTACACACCCTGCCTCTCCTTTCCACCATTCCAACTGGCCACTTACTTACAAAATAGTGTTTGGGAAGAGACAGGCTGGAGTAGTGAGCCCATGTGAACTTCATGAAGTTCAACAAGGCCAAGTACAAGGTCCTGCACCTGGGTCTGAGCAATCCCCAGTACCAGTACAGACTGGGAATGAATGGATAGAGAGCAGTCTTGCAGACAGGACTTGAGGATCCTGGTGGATGAAAAATTGAACATCAACCAGCAATGTACACTTGCAGCCCAGAAAGCCAACCATATCCGGGGCTGCATCAAAAGAAGTGTGGTCAAGATAGGTGATTCTGCCCCTCTACTCCATGATGGTGATACTCCACCTGGAGTACTTCATCCAGTTCTGGGATCCCCAGCACAAGAAAGACATGGATCTGTTAAAGTGGGTCCAGAGGAGGGCCACAAAAATGATCAGAGGGTTGGAGCACCTCTCCTATGAAGAAAGGCTGAGAGAGTTGGGATTGTTCAGCCTGGAGAAGAGAAGGCTCTGGGGAGACCTTATTGTAGCCTTCCAGTACTTAATGGGGGCTTATGAGAAAGACGGAGAGAGACTTTTTACCAAGGCCTGTAGTGATAGGACAAGGGGCAACAGTTTTAAACTGAAAGAGGGTGGATTTAGATTGAACATAAGGAAGAAATTTTTTACGATGAGGGTGGTGAGACACTGGACCAAGTTGCTCAGAAAAGTTGTGGATACCCCATCATCAATGTGTTCAAGGTCAAGTTCAATGGGGCTTTAAGCAACCTGATCTAGCAAAAAGATGTCCTTGTCCATGGCAGGGAGGGTTGAACTAGATGATCTTTAAAGGTCCTTTCTGACTGAAACCATTTTGTGATTCTAAGAGTCTGAAAGAAGTTCATCCAGTTCATGCCCAAAGGGCAATACGGAGTGCACCAGGTTTGGCTCCTTCCATGCTACATAGTCCTCTCAGACCATCCTGGAAGGCTTTGTGTTTCCAGATGCCCGATCTGTCAGCATGCTCTGTTTTTTTCTTAGTTTGATAGTGCACACGCTGTATGGGCTGCCTGTATCACATATCTCATATTATTTTAGGTATTGTAAACTGACAAAAGAAACACAAACTAATAATGACATCTCAGGGCTGTCAGGGGCTTGAGGAGACACAGGCCAAATGCTCTGGGCTCTGGGTGAAGCCAGCCTGCTGAAGAGAGGTCTGGCCTTAGCGATGTGGGTATCCATCAGTCTGTGCCACTTTGCCTTGGGTCTAGGGACTGCTCCCCACCCCCTTTACTGAGGAGTGCAGATACAGCCTAAAAGCTGGAATCTTCATCACTGGGACCGTTTCAGCTGACTATTGAAGGTCGCACAATTTCCCCAGGATGTCGAATGATGAAGGAAAGTTTGTCTTACTGAACTGGTCGAACCGGGCAATACAGAGGGTCAGCAAATCTTAGGGACGAATGGAAACACAAAGTCATTGGTTTCAGCCCTTGGTTTTACATTTTTTTTACCTTAACAATCAATGGTAAAGACATTTGTGGTAAGAGACTGACCATGCATCACTTACTGCCATCACTAAGGAGGGCCTGGCAGCTTCTGCCTTAGGGTTATAGAAATTTTTCTTTCAGCTCCAAAACAGTGATGTTGCAGATTGAATGCTAACCTGACTGAGGTTTGGTACTTGATAGAAATGCAGTCTAACAAAGTCTAGTGGTAGATCATATTTATGCTATGTTGTGAGGAAAACAGAAATCCATCCAATTTCAAATGAAAGGTGGACAACAGCTGCCAGAACTGCTGCTGGAATGAAACCCTAGAAGAAAAAAAGAAGGGTATTAGCATAGAGTAGACAGAACAGCTTCTTTCCAAAAATTATTGTCAGTCAAAGGAAGGGACCAGAACAGGCAGGATTTTATTTCATAATATTCGCAATATTTATTTCACAATTTCACCGGATTTTATTTCAGCTTGTACTGTGATTCTTAAGCAGTTACAGAAAAAGGTTTACCCCCTCTTCACCCCCCCCAAAAAAAAAAAAAAAAGAAGAAATAATCTGGGAACTGGAAAATCCAAGAGAAATGTGAAAATGTGTTTTATAATGGCTGCAAAGAAACTGTGAGTATTCAAGTACTGTTAAGGATTATCACTTATACAAAATGTGCAGATCAATTAAAGCAAAAGGACATAAAGACTAACTATCCCCATAGGTGACACAGCTGGTGCAGGGAAGATTTATCCCTTTAGATCAAACTTGACATAGATTATTCACTGAAGTGTTTGAGAAACCTCCCTGTCCTCCCTGTTCTCACATCCCTGAGACAGCCTTGCTACAACTAAACAGGAGATTTTGGTATTTCAGGTAACTTCTGCTGCTCTGTCTGAAACAGCAGGCACAGTTTAGAGTCACACAGTCTCAGCTAAGTGGACATGGGTCTAGCAGTTTGCAGTAAAGTGCAGGCTTAGGTAAACACCCTTTAGTTCCCATTTTCTTTAGTCCATTTGTTGGAAACTATCACTGAAATAATAAAGTACCCATTGAAAAAAAAGGCTACAGAGTCAACTTCTGCCTATGTTTAGTACTTCTATTGCAGAACGGTGCCAGTGAAACAGGGTTAACATCACCTTAGAGTTTGCTCGTGAGAACAACGCAAAAAATCTGTCATAAACCGAAAGAGATCAATACTTGCAAAAAAATAAAAGAGGGAGAATAAGGCAAAACCAGAATGCCCCAGGACCTGCCACCACTTGATAGAAACAGTCTGCGTATCTGTGAGGATATCGGTTGTGTCATGAGAGGTAGCTTGGTGGTCATAGGAGGTTGTAACTCCAGATGGACACATGCTCTGCCAAGAGGAGAGCAGACAAGAGGCATTAAGTCAATTGTTTTGCACAAGACATTTTCAGGCAACAACCAGCAGGTAGAATTGACTGAGTCCCAAAATATGACACAGTCAGGAAAAGGCTGTGTCAGGGTAGACCCAGAGGTCCAAATGACAAATATGCAACTCTAATTCAGCATCAATTCTATTAATTAAGTTAATAGTTCGTTAACAAGAATGTGAAGGCTTTTGCTGTGTTAACCCTAGGAAAGTGCTGAAGATGTTGATGGTGTGTGCCTGCTAAGGGAAGGCGTGGGGAAGCGTGTCGTGAGATGGTGCTGGCACATGCCTTTTGGAAAGGGCTGTTGGGTTGTGCTCCCGTAGCGCCGTACCGATCCGCTCGCGCACAGGCAATGCATAGAGCAGACCTCTGTCGGGCTCCTTGGCTCTTAATGAATCTAAACAACAGCTGTTCTCTCTTTCTTTGGGCCAAAGTCAAATGCTGCAGCATAAAACATGTGGGTTACAGTGCCATGGAGGGAGTGTGCAATTCATCCTCCTGTAACAGTTGCAGGCATGTGCACTTGTGTGAGCAGCATTTACAAGCACATGACGGTCTAGAGGAGGGCAGGAGAGTCATAAAGTGCAGGTTACAGTTAAAGGGCCCAAAGTAACCACTGTGAGCATCTAATTGCACCTCTGTGCCACGTAGAAGACTGCACTGAATTCTTTTGTTTAAACTAGATCAAGTCTGTAGAAAAGAAAATCTTAATGTTTCAGTTTCCTATGTTAATGCACCATGACCTTAGAGAAATTGTTCTAATGATAGCTGTTCTCCCTGTTTAAAAAGTGCAACTTTGTCCTGGTTTGATTCTGGCTAGTTTCAGCTCCTTGGCATTGCATTGTCATACCTTCCTTGGCTAGACTGGAGATACTTTAACTACTGTAACTGAGCTGTCAACTTCACACTTGTTAAAGTCAGTTCCTTAAGTTTATCATGACAAAAACATCCCTCAACGACCCTTTCTGGCTCATTTCTGAACCCTTTCCATATTGTTAGGTGCCTGCCTGAGGAGCAGTCAGAAGAACTGGACACTGTGCTCCAACTGCACTCATTCAGGGGTCAGTGCCTGACTGGCCACTTGAATGTCGAGCCTGAATGTCGGGCTCTTTTCCCCTACTTGATATTCCCTGTTTATGTATCCAAAGATTTCAGTAGCCCTAAAATTGCACTTGGAATGGTGTTCAGCTCATTGGCCATTTTTTCCCTTAATAAAACCAGCCTTCTTTCTTTGTCAAGCTGACAGATTTACAATCAACTCAGTAATTTTGTTTAAGATCTGGGCATGATATTACCTTACTTTTAGTTATCTTGAACTTTTCCACTGTTTCACAGATTATAGAAAATAGTGAGGTTCTTTGTTAACTCTTCCGAAATTCTTGCATACAAAATCTCTTATAACACAGCCCTCGCCTACATTTTGAAAGGGGATTCACATTAATTTATATGCACCTGCTATATCCACAAGAATTTGCATGTGCACTTCAAATATGCTAAAACTTATATTTAAATATGCGTTGCAGACCAGAGAACTGGTGTTCAGCTACTCACAGATTTTAAAATCAGGAAACACCATTATAATAATTTAATCTATGTCTGTCTATGAGGATGCTGGAGCAGGTTCAGTGCAAGAAGCAAAGAGAAGCAGCTTGGCATTGACAATCAAAGTTGTACATTTTGATCTAACTTTTGCCTGACTTAGACTGCAGATTTTTTTTTCTGTGCTTGTTAGAAATAAATTCTAATTCCTGGGTGAGCTGGAGCAACCCTTTCAAGCAGACATTTTCTCTTGACTCAGAGACTTCATCTGATGAGAAGCCATCAGAGTGACTGAAAAATTTCATCAAAATCTAATTAAGCTCACCATTAACGTTTCACACAGGTTCTAAATGCAATGTATACAGTGTCGGTTGCCAGCTATTGGAACTTCACAGAATCACAGAATGGTGGAAGTTGGAAGAGACCTCTGGAGGTCATTGGGTCCAAACCCGCTGCTCAAACAGGATCTGTTGTAGCAGGTTGCCCACGACCATTTCCAGTTGCCTTCTGAATATCTCCACAGATGGAGACTCCATAACCTCCCTGGGCAAACTATTCAAATGCTGACCAGCCTCATAGGAAAAAAATGTGAGTTTTGTATTTAGGTGGAATTTCCTCGGTTTAATTTATGTCCATTGCCTCTTGTTCTGTTTGTGGGCACTACTGAGAAGAGTCTGGCTCCCTCTTCTTCATTTCTTTCCATCAGATATTTATATATGTTGATAAGATCCCCTCTGAGCCTTCTCTTCTCCATGCTAAACAGTCCCAGCTCTCCCAGCCTCTCCTCTCACAAAAGACACTCCAGTCCCTTAATGATCTTTGTGTCCCTGCACTGGAGTCACTCCAGTAAGTCCATGTCTCTCTTATACTGGGAAGCCCAGAACTGGACACAATACCACACATGTACCTCACCAGTGCTGAGTAGAAGGGAAAAATCATGTCCTTCAACCTGCTGGCAACCCTCTTCCTAATGCAGCCCAGGATACTGTTGGCCTTTTTTGCTGCACTGTGGGCTCGTGGTCAGCTTGTTGTTCACCAGGACCCCAAGGTCTTTCTCAGCAGAGCTGCTTTCCTGCTGGTCAGCCCCCAGCATATACTGGTACCTGGGGTTATTCCTTCCTAGCGGCAAGACTTGGCATTTCCCCTTCTTGAACTTCATAAGGTTCCTCTCTGCCTGATTCTCCAGCCTGCCCAGGTCCCTCTGAATGGTAGCACAACTGCATGATGTATCAGACACTCCTCTCAGTTTTGTATCATCTGCAAACTTGCTGAGGTGCACTCTGTCCCAGCGTCCAGGTCATTAATGAAGAGGTTAAACAGTATTAGCACCAATGTTGAACCCCGTGGTAGGCCACTAATGATTTAACTCCACATGAACTTTGTGCTGCTGATCACAACTCTGGGTCCAGTTGTTCAGCCAGTTTTCAATCCATCTCATTGTCCACTTATCTAACTTGTACTTTGTCAGTTTATCTATGCTGATGTTATGGGAGTGTGGTGGGTTGACTCTGGCTGGAGGCCAGGTGCCCACCAGAGCCGCTCTATCACTGCCCCTCCTTAACTAGATGTGGAAGAAAAGGTATAACAAAATGCTTGTGGGTCAAGATAAGGTCAGGGAGATCACTCACTAATTATCGTCGTGGGCAAACCAGACTGAACTTAGAGAGAAAATTCGTTTAATTTATTACCAAGCAAAACAGAGTGGAGGAATGAGAAATAAAATCAAATCTTAAAACACCTCCCCCCACCCCTCCCATCTTCCTGGGCTCAACTTCACTCCTGGCTTCAACCTCCTCCTCCCTCAGTGGCACAGGGGGACGGGGAATGGGGGTTACGGTCAGTTCATCATATGGTGTTTCTGCTGCTTCTTCATCCTCAGGGGGAGGACTCCCCTGCTCCAGCGTGGGGTCCCTCTCACAGGAGACAGTCCTTCATGAACTTCTCCAACGTGAGTCCTTCCCACAGGCTACAGTCCTTCACAAACTGCCCCAGCATGGGTCTCTTCCGTGGGGTGCAGTTCTTCAGGAGCAGACTGCTCCAGCGTGAGTCCTCCATGCAGTCACAAGTCCTGCCAGCAAACCTGCTCTGGTGTGGGCTCCTCTCTCCATGGGTTCACATGTCCTGCCAGGAGCTTGCTCCAGCGTGGGCTTCCCATGGGGCCACAGCCTCCTTCAGGTGCCTCCACCTGCTCCAGCATGGGGTCCTCCATGGGCTACAGGTGGAATCTCTACACCCCCTCATCCTTCCTCCATGGGCTGCAGGGGGACAGCCTGCTTCACCATGGTCTTCACCACGGGCTGCAGGGGGATCTCTGCTCCGGCGCCTGGAGCGCCTCCTCCCCCTCCATCTGCACTGACCTTGGTGTCTGCAGAGTTTCTTACATCTTCTCACTCCTCTCTCTAACTTGTTTTTTTTCCGTTCTTAAATATGTTACCACAGAGGCACTGATGGGCTCAGCCTTGGCCAGTGGTGGGTCTGTCCTGGAGCCGGCTGGCATTGGCTCTGTCAGACACAGGGGGAGCTTCTAGCAGCTTCTCACAGAAACCACCCCTGTAGCCCCCCCCGCTACCAAAACCTTGACACGCAAACCCAATACAGGGAGACAGCGTCAAAAGCCTTACTAAAGTCAAGGCAAACAACATCAACTGCTCTCCTCTCATCGACCAAGCCAGTTGTCTCATTAGAGAAGGCTATCAGACTTCCCCTTCATAAACCCATGCTCACTACTCCAAATCACTTTCTTGTTTGGAAATGGTTTCCAGGAAGATTTTCATCATCATCTTCCCAGGGACTGAGGTGAGGTTGAGTAGCCTTTAGTTCCCCAGCTGGTCCTTCTTGCCCTTCTTCAAGATAGGAGTGACATTTTCTTGCTTTCGTTCTTCAGGACCTTCAAAGATAATCAAGAGTGACCTCTTGATGGTATCAGCTAGTCCCCTAGGCCTTCTTGTGTATGTTCAGTTTGTTTAAGTGCTCCTTGACCTGGTCCTCCTCTCCCAGGAGTAAGTCTTCCTTTCTCTGGACTTTCATTCTGGTAGCAGGGGCCTGGGATTCCTGAAGACTGGTCTTACTGATAAAGATGGAGCCAAAGATGGCATTGAGTACGTTGGCCTTTTCTGTGTCCTCTATCACTAGGTACCCTGTAGCAGATACCAACTATGGTGGCACTCATGTTGATCTGCCCGCTAATGTTGAACCATAAGCTCTCCACTGGCTCTGACCTGTCCCAAGGCTGAACTCCATGCACTCCAGCTGCTCTTTCACATAAAGGGCAGCTCCCCTTCCCCATCTTCCTGGCCTGTCCCATCTGAGGAGCCTGTGTCTCTCCTATGCAGCGCTCTAGCCATGTAAACCATCCCACAATGTCTTCATGATACTGGAGGTCATAGCCTTATAACTGCACTCAGACTTCTAACTCCTCTTGTTTGTTATGACTTTTTCTACTGGACAGAAAAGACTTCTTACTAACAGAAATCTTTTCTAAACTCTTAGACCTTTAGTATCTTCTTCTTAGAGAATCCATATTGAGCTATGTTATTTTCTCATTGTCAGGCAGATTTTCCAGACCATGAATTGTAACTATTTTCTGAACCTTTTGCAGTCTGTATCCGTATCAGCATCCTATTCCAAGTATAGATCTCAGTGGTGCCTTCCAGATGTGGTGTCCCGAATCCTGTGTACTGTGTGAATAATAACATATGCTTACTATTCCATACCTCTTTGTTTACTATTCCAAAGACTTAAAGTTTATGAGTGAGAAAGGTGGAAAACAATGCACAACAGAGAGAAAGACGTGCTTTGTGTTTGTTCAGTGATCCCTCTCTGTCCCTAAACCTCCTAAAGTTCCAAAGATTTAAAAGACTGAGAGCGATCTGGGCTGGACTGCTGGAACAGTCCCCCATTTCCTTCATACAATCTAGAGAGACATCATCCAACCTGGAATGACAGTGTGGAAAAGGCACACCTCTGCAGAAACTTCTGAAGCCTAGTCTATGAAGACTGTTGTGAAAAAGAGATGGAGAAGCTGGGAAATACTTCTAGCAAAGGAGAAGTGAGAAGGAAGCTCACTGTATTCTGTGAGGGCAAGTCCCTCTGTGGAAATAAATTATGAGATAGAATGTCAAAGGATTGCCAAGTGTTCTGTCGACCCCACAGGAATAATTTTGCCCTACACATATATACATTAAAATGAAATAATAATGGCTAGATTTTAAATCAATATTGATGGCAAAATAGAATCACAGAATAATTCAGATTTCCAGTCCAAACTCCTGCTCAGGCTCTGAAGTCACACATACGTAAAGGCCTGGATCACTCTTCTTGACAACCTCCTTATAGGTACTGGAAGGCTGCTATGAAATGCTCTCTTCTCTAGGCTGAACAAGCACAGTTCCCTTGGCATCTCTTCACAGGACAATCACTCCAGCTACTGACCATGTTTCTGGCCTTCTGCTGAACACGCTCCATTAGATCAATATCTTCCTTGGACGAGGAGGGGCAAAACTGGAGACAGTACTCTACATGCCATCTAAGGAGTGCTGAGCAAAGGAGGGTAATCACTCCCCTTGATGTATTAGCCTTGCTGCTGTTGATAGAGTCCTGAATGCTGTTGGCCTTTTTGGCTGCCAGAGCACATGCAGGCTCATGTTCAGCTTGCTATCTACCAAAACCCCAGTGTTCTTTCCAGCAGAGCTGCTCCACAGCCAGTACATCTCCAGCCTGTATCACTGCAATGGATTCTTCCTTCCCAGGTGCAGGACTTGGCATTTGTCCTTATTAAATGTCATGAATTTCTTGTTGGCCTGTTCCTCCAGCCTGTTTAGGTCCCTTTGGATGCTGGCCTTGCTCTCAGGCATATGGACAGGTACCAGTTTAGTATCATCTGCAAACAAGATGAGAGTGCATTATGTTGCCTCCTCCAAGTCATTGATAAACTTATTAAACAGAACAGGTCTTAGTACAGATCCTGCAGTATTCAACTTGTAACTGGCCTCCAGGTGGAGTTCAACTCATTAACCAGCCCAGCTATTGACTAGCTTTTCACACATCTACTTGTCTGCTGTCCAGACCAAAACATCTCTCAGCCTGGAGAAAAGAAGGCTCTGGGGAGATCTAATTGCAGTTTACCAGTACCAGAAGGGGCCTACAGGAAAGATGGTGAGGGACTGTTTATCAGGGAGTGTAGTGACAGGACAAGGGGTAATGGGTTTAAGCTGAAGGAGGGTCAATTTAGATTAGATGTTAGAAAGAAATCCTTTACTGTGAGAATGGTGAGGTACTGGAACAGGTTGCCCAGAGAAGTTGTGGAGGCCCTATCCCTGGAAGTGTTTAAGACCAGGTTTGATGAGGCTTTGGGCAACCTGGTCTAGTGGAGGGTGTCCCTGCCCGCAGCAGGGGGTTGGAACTAGATGATCTTTAAGGTCCCTTCCAACCCAAACCATTCTATGATTCTATGATTCTATGATTCGATTCTATGATTCTATGATTTTATGATATAAGAATATTGCAGAAGGCAGTTTCAAAAGCCTTGCTAAAATAGAGGTAAATGACATCCACTGCTCTCACATTGATCACTGCACCAGTCATTTCATTGTAAAAGATGATCAGGTCTGTTGGACATAAGGACTTTAGTAAATCCATGCTGACTGTTCCCAGTCATCTTCTTCTGCATGTTCCCAGAAATGTCTTCCAAGATAACTTGTTCCATGATTTTCCCGGGGACCAAAGTGCAGTTGACTGACCTGTAGTTTCCTGGATGGCCATTTTAACCTTTTCTGAACATGGATGCAACACTTGCCTTTCTCCAGAAGTCATGGATCTCTTGCAGTCTTCACAACTTTAGAAAAAATGATAGTCACCCTGCAAGGACATTGCCCAGGTCTCCCAGCACCCTTGGATGCAGCTTGATCAGTCCCATGGGCTTGTATGAGTCAAGTAGTTTTAAATAATCCCTGAATGGATCCTCAACCACTGCTGGTAGTTCTTCATCTCAAACTTTCTAAGCAAAGAGGCTTGGAAGACTTTGTTTGTTGGAGAAGTCTGAAACAGAAAAGGCATTCAATGTCTCAGTCTTCTATGTATCCACTGTCACTAGATCACCTGCTCCATTCAGAAATGGACTCACGTTTTCCTTGTTCAGTCTTTTACTACTAACACAGAGATAGGAACTCCTCTTTTTGCCCTTGGCATCCCTTGCAAAGGTAAAATTTAAGTGAGTCTTAGTTTTCCTAACATCATCCCTACACGCCCAGGCAACTTTTATACATTTCTCCTTTGTAGACTGTCCCCAATTCTACCTCTCATATCCTGCCTTTTTGCACTGGAGCTCCGTTGTATGGTCCCTGTTTAGCCAAGCCTGTATCCTAATACATGTACTTTTTTCCCCTGAGTATGGGCATGAACCATTCTTGGAGGATGTCGTCCTTAAGGACCTGCCAGCTTTCATGAGTTCCTTTACCCTTCAGAGCTACCTCCCATAGGATCCTACAGGTAAGATGCCTGAATAAGCTGAAGTCTGCTCTCCTGAAGAGCAGTCTTTACTCTGCTACTCACCTTGCCCGGTTGAGTGTGAATTCCTATGGAGATTTGCCAGATCACTTCTTAGAATATTTGGGGGGAAAGAAAGGTTAAGATTCAATAATTGCTTAAGGAAGTAATTTCAGTTTCTGGGCTACAAATGCATATTTTATTTGGGTTTATGCCAAAGTAGAATTTCCTTAAAATGAACTTAAGAATTTTTTACTTTCTAGATCATAAAATGCTTTTTGCAATGAGGAACAAAATACACCCATTTTGCCATCTAGGCCATTTTAGACATAAAAGGGATCATCTTAGAATTATCTTCAAAGCCGGGCAGGGGTGTTTGACAGCTGAAGTGTAGCTGATCACCTTGTTATTCCAGCTTAAATTACTCCCATACCTTTGTTACTTTACCAGATACCCGCTGGTGGTGGAAAAGATGCTCACTTCCTTGAATATCATGGAACAATGGAGGGATCATATTGCTTCAGAGATGCTTCTCACCTTGGGAATGTCCTCATCATGGGACATGATTTCTTGCAGAGACTGTCTAACATTGCTTGGCAGGTGGCAAGGACTCTCGATAAGCAGTGTGCACGGGCCACCTCATTTTGGATGGAGAACAGTTTGGGCACATAGGTGCAAACTGTGCTATTCCATTTACTCTCAGGATCATAAAACGGTCATGATTTATTTTATTTATTGGCACAGATGTAGCACATCTGACACTAGTAAAATTTATTATTGCATAGCTCCATACTATTACTATTGTTAAGCTCTGTGTTGGTTTCTAAAGGAGGTCATACAATGTCCTTTAGATTAAAGAGAGGCCTTCCCACATATTCGTGTTACTATCTGTATCGTTACTGTCAGTAGTGGTGACCCTGGTATTGGCTCTGCATAGGGCTAAATTTCATTTGTACTTGTAGAGAAGGTAAAAGGGAAAGAGATTCTCGCTCCTCTCTCTGGTTGCAAAAACTTCCTTTAACTCCTTTGTTTTCCTTCTTAAATATGTTATCACAGAGGCGCTGATTGGCTTGGCCTTGGCCAGGGGCGGATCCATCTTGGAGCCGGCTGGCATTGGCTCCATCAGACACAGGGGAAGCTTCTAGCAGCTTCTCACAGAAGCCACCCCTGTAGCCCCTCCCGCTACCAAAACCTTGCCACACAAAACCCAACACAGTGAATTAAAGTTTGCTTTACTTGCACAGAGGTCCTGTGCTTTGCTTATTTATTAAGGCAGTGTCAGGATACTTGTACTGCAAAGGCCTGTATGTGTTGTATGAATAAAAAATGTTTCTCTCCTAAAAATCTAGCAATGTCACACTTTTTAAAAGCACTAAAATTATTTCAGATATAAATGATTTGTATTAAAATATTAGAAGCTGAAAAAATCCAAGGAATATATATTGACTAAGCAGAGGTCATCCCTGTGCCTCAGAAAGATACGAATTTTATAACCCCACATAAACAATTACAAACCGCGCAATCTTTTAGAGAAACAGACCAAATGAGTGAAAGGTTGTGTTAAACTGACAAAAGCCTGGAAAATTAAAACTAGGTATAAACCTTTTTCTGACCATTGTTCTTGTTTTGAAAACTTGAGGTGCCTAGGGTTTGTAGGTTTAATTTTTGTGTCTTTTATTTCCTTTTTTGGAAGTGAACAGTTGACAGTCTGCTTTATATGCAGCATGCATAGCACATAAATAGCATTCAAATTAAATTCTACACCAGCTGTACATACCCCATACATGTGGTTCGCGAATGTTGCTGACTGCAAATGGTGCATATTTTGATTTTCAGTTGATATCTAAAACTGTGAATTATCTTCTGAATATGTAGTGTTTTGCTTTCAATCCCTAGATTACATTTATATCAAGCAAAATAAATACAACTGTCTGATAATCACAACCTGGCTTTCTTCAACTTAGGTAAAGATTAGTTTCTGGCAAAGTGACCCCAAATCTTGTCTTCTTCAAGGCGACAGTCCCATTTTGGATCCGAAAGGGAAGTTTGAAATGAAAAGTAGCCACAGAGGAGAAAACCCAGCATGTTTCTATACTCTGCACCCTGTTAACCTGAATTGTCTTGAATGTGGGGCTGCTTTTACTTCTGTAAAGTCCCAGTGTGCCTTTAAGATAGTAAGATTTGGTATTCAGTGATTAACCTTCTCAGGCATGTTCACACTGCATGACATTTATATAACATTGACTCCCAGCAACCTGTTCCAGCATCCACTGGGCCCAGTATAAAACCTGCGAGGATTTTTTTGGATGTGGCCTGTATCTGGTTCTTCCAATATCCTGGTCAGGAATATGGCAGGGAGCCATCCGAGGGAGGAGAAGTAGCCAGATGGCACCAGTACACTGTTGCTTTGGCATTTTTTTCTGGCCAGCTGACTGGTGCGATCTCTAAGGAGGATTTTTGTTTGTTTGTTCATTTGTTTTGTATCTTTTCTTTGAGGTGGCCTGTGGACCTGAGTTAAGCTCACTGGTAGCTTGATCACCTTACAGATTTTCCACATTTTCTTTTCTCTTTTTCATTGTTGTACATAGTGTTGGAGGAAATTTGCTTTGATATACTAAAATCTTGCCCTGATTTCATATTCATTTTTCATACAAAAGCCTTGCTGGCTCTAAGGAGAGCCATATGCTTGAAAGACATGCAACACTGATATTTTTTTTTCTATCAGAATATCTATGAACGTTGTAAAAATTCAAGACAAACCTCAAAGGGAGATAAGACCCATATAGATATTTATTCCCACAGCAAAGACTTTATTTTAAATTCTGAGTTTGAAAATTCCCTCTCTCACTGGCTGTATCGCAGATGTTGGCATCTTCCTTAACGAGTCGGGGGAGTTCAGGGGAATCTATGGATGCACCCTCCTGAGAGCAGATGTAGCCGTGAGATTTGTATCCCCATCCTCTGAGCTGGCCAGACACGAGCCATTTCTGGTCCATACAACTGTGTTAACATCGCACTGTGCTCAAGTCAATAAGGCCTGGTGACAGGCTGTGGATATTACTGGTTTGTGTCTAAACAGCTTCGAGACTAGAGCTGGCTTGTATCCAGCCATCTGAGAGCACCAACCAAGCAGCCTGCACGTATCTGCACCTGTCCACGTGGATGTATTATAAATGTGTATGATGCAATATAATTCACTGTTTATAAATGACATATTGTGACACCTCCTCCTTGAAACACATTTCCCCCCCTGCAAAGCCTTTCAGCAATAATCCAACACAGAAACAACACGGCTAAGAGAGTAAGTGCATTACTGGGAGTTACCACTTCTCCTTTGTGTTTGAACCCTATGATCTGCCTAATTGAGAGATTGATCTTGATTGGTTGTGAGCACTCACAGTTCCTTCTGATGGGAGCATATGGTATTGCACTGTATGCGCTTTGAGCCAGGGAACAGATCTCTCACTACCCGCTTTACACATAGGACTGACATTACTACAAAGACAGGCGGCAGTAATATAATACCTTCCAGCAACTGTGAAAACTGTCTGCGTGATTCAGATGCTTTTCTACTTACTGATAATTTAGTTCCAATAGTGCCTTAAAAAGTGGTCCATCGGCCTCCTAAAAGCACAACACTCCTGGGTCATCTGTCTGCTTGCACCTTTATAGGTGATGATGTTCCTTCTGGTTTAGTATATCAATGGTGAATGAGTGACTTCAATATAAAATGTAAATGTCAAAACATTCCACTTAAAAGCTGCTTTTGGCAATATCTTTTCAACACACGGGTGGCTGATTCTTAAAATTTCTATTCAGACTAATGTGGTTAACACCACACCGATTCTGATGACCGATTTTTGTATGAGATGGCATCAGCAGCTCAGTTGTTCTAAGGGAAGGAGAAGACAGGAAGCAGCTGCATTTGTGGTCTGCAGATGTTCAAGACACCACCAGTCAGGAAACTGCTAACTACCTTTAATTGATCAGCACACCAAAGTGGGGGAGTGAGCGTTCACATCTGTGGCCCATTCTTACAACATGTTTCCTCCTCACTAATTCTTGCTGCTGTCTGGAAGCTTTCCAGGCTGCTGCTAGTGATCAGAAGACAATTCTTCCATAAAGACGCAGGCATTTCCAGCTCTTGAAGGGCTTTAAATAACTAAGGAGAGATGTTTTCTGTTATAATAATTAGTTAGACAAAATGAACTGTACTTAGAGAGGATTTTAGCTTGGTTTTAAGGTTTCCTACTCCTCCAGGATCACTAGGCCTTGGTGCTTTGCTAGCTATGATGAAAATCAAGCGGGGTTAAAAGGTTTGCAAAAACTGAAATAAAATTATGTAACAGAGCATTGTAAAGTAACAGGCAAGAAGCAACAAAACAAGTCATGTTTAGTCTGCAGGGTCAGATACAAAAGATCTTTCTCCATCTCTCTATTCAGCATTAAAACTGTGGATGCTTTCCTAAACCTGTGTGGCACTGTGCATACCTGTGCCCGCCAGGTAGCATAGAGAGAAGAGCCCTGACTTGTGCAAGTTAAGCCTGGTTTCAGATGCTAACCCATCCTTGGGGCTTCCACGGGGTCCCATTCAGATTCAAATCTTCTCTCTTGCTCTTCCCCTAGGGTTTCCTAATCCTTAATGCTACCAGGGAGGAGTGCTGAGCTTCCTCCCAGGAGCCCAGGGCTGCCTCAGCCTTGGAAATGCTAACGTCCCCTGGGCATGGCTGGCAGTGATTAGGACTAGCCCAGCCGCTAAACTGGAAATTGGCTAGTCCCTAAACAGATTGTCAGCCCATGGCTCCGGCTCAGCAAGGTTCAAATCCCAGACTCATCCCATATTCTGCATCTCTAAGCATTCTTTAAGCCTTCATATAACTTGGGAGAGTGCACATAAAACACCACTGCCTTTGGGGTGATAATGTGACTGCTCTCAACCTTGATGTTGAGAGTTTCCATGATAAATGTGGTGACAATCAGTTTAGAAAGGTAAGGATAGATTTAGAAATCAGGTTCTGTTCTGTGGATCTGTTCAATAGGAATAAAAGGTAACAGATAGTAGAATTCCTTGTAATGGGATGTTGTTGAGACTAGGAACTTAACTAGGACTGGATGTTTATAGAAGTAACAATATCCAGACTTATAAATAGTTAAAAATACAATTTTTTTTTTTTGGGGGGGGAGATGGTTCTTTTTCTTTAGACTTTTTGTCACTTGGTGAAGTTAAACAGATAGTCTGTTTCTTTATATTGCATACACATCTGGAAACAAAGTTTTATCCATATCTGAAATTTAGCAGCCTTGCAAGATCTCTGACCGGTGTAATTGCATCGAAGAACATTGACTGGAATCATCACGGAAAAAGTTTACTGTTGTGTTATTCCAATATGTTTGTTTCCTTTATCTGGATGTTAAGACAATGAATCAAATGTACAACACAGAAAAAGATTACCTGAGTTAGGTAAAAAAACAAACAAACATATAATCTATGATGCAAAGTAAAAGTCTTATTTATTTATATCAAATATGAATATTTTTCCATTTGGAGCATAAGTTTCTATATAATTTTGAATGACCAGAAAAAGAGGAAATACTGTACTCCTCATTTTCTATCAGAAGTGTAAAAGGTATGAAACTAGCACTTGAACAAGAAAAGGGAGAAGAATTCATTGCTTCAAAAATGGGAAACTGCTAAACATGAAATATGGGTCTGAAGTCTCACCTAATGAGAAACTGCTAGAACTATCTGTTGCAACCTGAGGATAAAGACTCTGCTGGGGCTCCAGATTAGGTACAGAGATGTCTGTGAGGGGTACAGCTGACTTGTCACTGCACATAGAGCCGCTGCAGAGCGTGGGACTTCATGCCAATTTGACATCCAAAGGCAAACAGAAGGATGTGGAAAAAACACACATCTTTTGGCACAAGTCTGACTAAGCTTTTCTACTACTGAAAAATAATGCAGGACAGGCTCCTGACAGTGAGGCCAAGTAACACGATACATTCACTTCCATATGCCTAAACTCTTGTCCCCCTTGAAACAGGGGGTGGCCATATCCAATCTGACTTCTCATGTCTTCTTTATGTTTCTCCTCAACTTTTAGTTAAACTTTGAACCAAAATAAATTGTGCTGGGGACATTTTTGGGGGCAGTTGTAGTCCACGTTGTGGAAGTGGGGCATTGGACAGCAAGTACCAGCAGCTACTGCTCCATGCCTTGTTCGTCTCCAAGGATATCATTGAGCTTTCTGCCTGGGAGCCTCCAATTTTGCAGTTCAAGGTCTAAGGCTGCTCCTGTCTATATATATAAATAGGTTGTATATGTGATTGACTGGCTGGCTAGCTGTTTGGCTGACCAACTGTGTCTGTTCACAGCAAGAGGAGATTTTGGTATCCACAGTGCTGCTTGAATCCTGTCACTTATGCCGCTTCAATAAAAATATGGGGTAAATTCTGTAGAATTTGTCCAGCTAATCAACTAAAAATGTTGTACTGAGAAACATCTTAGAATTCAGATATTCTGAATGTTCTCCATATTTCTATATTCTGAATGATTCTGCATTGAGGTAATTATTCATTCTTTTTGTTAATACTGATGTGTACCGCAAATACTTTCCATGCATATGCTAAATGATGTTCATGAGAAAATGTCTTTTCGTTGAATGCAATGTCTACAACAGAGGTGCCTAAAGGCACTGCCAGGGTAAATCACACACATTGAGGAGTAAATGAAAACTCAAAAAATCTGTTGCAGCACTTGACATCTTTGTGATGTGTTTTTTTTTTTTCTCCTCCTGAAAAAGGACTTCGCATGTGTGGTTCCTCTTCTGAACAGTTCTGTCTCATTATTTCTCAGTTTCACTTTGGACATATCCAGACTGACTGCCCACTGCCTGCAACTGTGTAATTCCATGGGATCTTCTGGTTTTAGAGCTCTAAGTTGAAGGGTTGATCTATAAGTCTGACCAAGAAGTCTCCAGAAAGCCAGTGTGGAATAAATAGCAACAATTTAATGTTCTCACTTTGTTTCATTATCAGTAGATGGCCTGATTCTGCACTTTCAGTGAGACTAATTCAACATTGACATAATTCAGTAGCTCAGTTTTTATGGACTGATGATAAAGTTGTATTGATGCCAATGTCAGACTGACATCACAAGTTTAAAGATGGACATAAGAGGCATAAACCAAGAGTTATAAACTGGTTCATGATTTCCCCCATAAGGTCTATCTATATGTGACCCCACTCTGCCCTTGCTCTGAGTCAACTATAATCCACCTGACTAAATTAGCCAGAGCCTATATATTATCTCACATCTCTGGCTTGGTAGCTGGGGCTCAGTGTTGTGTCATCTCCAGTCACAAGGTTTGGCATCACCTTGGAGAGCAGAGGGCAAAAGGCGTGCTTCTTTTTGTGCCTGCAAGGCATCACCCCCATGGCACTGGGCTACTTCAGCAGGCGGGGGTTCTGTGCAGCTGGGGACTGCAGTCACTAAAAATAGTCAGGAAGGTTAAAAAAAGCAAGATTGGGAAAAGCATTTAATGTGTGATAAAGTAAGTGATTTTATAACTGATTTTATTACTTAAAGTTCAAACATTATTTTCACTAGTCTTTGTCTGGTGTAAATGAAGATGAAAGAAGTTAGACAAGGGGAGACTTGAGTACTGCAGGATGCTTCAGGGATCACGTCTTTAAGGGTTATTAAACACAATTTGTTTTTGTCAGATTCCAATTTGTCTGTGTTTTAGCAAATCCTAGAAACTTGAGTTCTGACATTTTGTATATCCCTATTAATTATTCATTCCTGAGAATCTGTACTTCTTTGACCTTAAGAATTATTGCCTGTTTACATTGAAGAAGACTCAGTAAGACTTGTCATACATTGTCCTTCACAAAAAATAAAAAAATATCAGAGTCTTTCTCCCTGGGTAAATGAGGAAATAAAACAACCTGGGCTGGGTCAATGGTTTTAATACTGGTGGGAAACTCTTAACATGCTGCAGAGGCAGCACCTAAGGAATCTGCTGAGATAGCTGGATCTGCAGTTCTAGGTTAAACTTAGGGATACAGGTCCACACTTTATCAATGTTATGTGGGATGAACTGACCCTTGTGCAGAGTGACACCAGAGGACTCATGCATCACTTATGTCTGACAAAGCGTCCTAAGTGGGACTTTGGTGGTCCATGAGGCTAATGTGGACACTGTTTGCAGGAGATGATAAGTTTTAATCACTATGAGTAAGATTAATACAATCGCTCTCTTTGTATACACTTTGTTTTTATTGAGACAAACTTCCACTGAACTCAACATGATATTGAATGTGCTGCACAAACCCTACCAACTTCAGCAGTTCCAGGGCAGAGCTGGCTGCAGATTTCCAAACAGAACAAGATTTTGCTGGAAAATCCCACTTCCATGAAGCATTTCATGGAAACAATTTGCTTTTGGTGATGTCAGTGTTTTTTGCTCAGACTGCATGGAAGCCTGGAACTGAATTTTTGTGGCAGCCTTATTGCTCCAATTACTATGGAGCTGACAAGCCCAGGGCTTCCAGGGTTTGCAAGATTAGCGCAGCCCAATCACCTAACCTTTCTACAGCTGGTGAGGGAGCAAGCGTAGCACTGAGAGGTCCTGGGATCTGCACCTCTAGCCAGGGCTCACATCTTGTCTCTGCAGCAGGATTCTGGGACCCAGTTTTCACATAAGCCAGGACTTCAGGGATTCTGGTGTTTCTGTCACTGGACTGAGAGCAAGTCATGCTCTTCACATCTCCAGCTGTCCTGTGATGCAGTGGTGAAGAAGACCTGCAAGCACATTAGTTCTTAATGCTGTCTGTTTTGGGATTGGGTATGACTTGGACACTGAAGAACTCATTGGGATGTTTGACTTTCCTAGAAATAGCCAAGAGTTCAACTGATGAAAGAGTACTATTCCTTTATCTCAAAGAAAAATATCTAACTGAAATATGTTTATTTTTCAGAAATGAATTATTTTTACAATTTTCACTCACAGTATCAAAATTTACAGTTTTCATTTCAGATCAGGGAAAAAACCTTCAATTTGATCATAGAGATTTTTCCCATAGAAAAGCTTGTGATGGTATTTAGGACTCAGCACTGAGGTTCATCACCACTTGTCACCCTCTCCTTGAATGGCAAATGAGCCATTCAAACTCAGGACTGCACTACAAATATGAATGATCCCAAGTTCCCGAGGGGAATGGGAGACAAGGGCTAATCTGTGAGCTCAGGGGGTGGAAGGTTCCCATCATGAGGACATATTTCTTCTTCTGTAAATCTGTGACTCCGTTGTCTGTGACGATAATTTTAGTGTGAACTAATTCAAAACTCATACAGGTGAAAAACGTATATTTTTTTCTTGGGATCAAAGACCTCAGTTGTTAATATTCCATTACTTGCTGATGGACGAATATCTACATCATAGCTAGCTTCTTTTTTTAGGCCTGCCTTGGAAATAGGAGCTGGGCTAGAGATGGCCTTGGCTATTGTCTTTCCTAAAACTGGGTTAAGACATGAGAGGAAAGTTGTGTTGATGTGTTCTCAATGTGTAAAGTGTATGTCTTTGGAGATACACTATGAACTTCTCAAAGTGAGTGGAGAGCAGTACTGCTGCAGAGATTGTAATTTAGGAAAAGCATCGAAACAGGGCCTGGGCCAAAAGGACTGAGAGGCAGAAAGTAGCAGATTTTGTTACCTCATTAGCTATCAGCAGGGAATCTTGCACAGCTCTAAATTAAATATGAACATCTTGGCTTCTGTAAGGCCTTGACATGCACATATAAGGCCCCATACAACATACTTGTTGCTAAATTTGATAGAGGGGTTTGGTGGGTGGACCATTCGATCGATAAGGAATCAGCTGGATGGCCACATCCAAAGAGTTATAGTCAACAGCACAATGTCCAAATGGAGATCAGTTACAAGTAGTGTCCTTCAGGGGCCCATACTGGTACGAGTACTGTTCAATAACTTTATTAATGACATAGTGGGATTGAGTGTACCCTCAGCAAATTTGCTGATGACACTAAGCTGAGTGGTGAAGTTAATACGCTTGAGAGAAGGGATGCCATCCAGAGGGACCTTGACAGCTGGAGGAGTGGACCCTTGTAAACCTCATGAAGTTCAACAAGGCCAAGTGCAAGATCTTGCATCTGGGTTGGGGCAATCCCTAATATCAATACAGGCTGGGGGATGAATGGATTGAGAGCATACCTGTGGAGAAGGACTTGGGGGTATTGATAGATGAAAAATGAGGCATGAGCAGGGAATATGCACTTGCAGTCCAGAAAGCCAATTGTATACTGGGCTGCATCAAAGGAAGCGTGGCCAGCAGGTCGAGAGAGGTGATTGTCCCCCTCTACTCTGCTCTCGTGAGACCCCACCTGGAGTACTGTGTCCAGCTCTGGGGTCCCCAGCACAAGAAAGGCATGGATATGTTAGAGCAGGTCCAGAGGAGGGCCACAAAAATGATCAGAGGGTTGGAGCACCTCTCCTATGAAGAAAGACTGAGAGAGTTCGGATTGTTCAGCCTGGAGAAGAAAAGGCTCTGAGGATACTTTATTGCAGCCTTCCAGTACTTAATGGGGGCTTGTAAGAAAGACAAAGACTTTTTTTCAAGACCTGTAGTGACAGAACAAGGGGCAACAGTTTTAAACTGAAAGAGGGTGGATTTAGACTGGACATAAGGAAGAATTTTTTTACGATGAGGGTGGTGAGACACTGGGTTGAGTTGCTCAGAGAAGTTGTGGATCCCCCAGCATTGGAAGTATTCAAGGTAAGGTTGTATGGGGTTTTGAGCAACCTGATCTAGCAGAAGATGTCCTTGTCCATGGCAGGGGGTTTGGAACTAGATGATCTTTAAAGGTGTCTTCCAACCCAAACTGTTCTATGATACTATGATTCCATGATTCCATGATTCAAGTCAATGTTCTGTAATGAAAGAAATGTCAAATCTCAGTGATTCAGAAAACAGAATTCCCATTCAAACATACTCTTAAGTGATCATGAAGATTCTGATATTTTTTCATCGGGAGAAGTACTTTCATTATCCTACCTGTGTTTTAAGGAAGGCAGTGGGTGCAGGCTGGAAGGTTGCAGAGCAAAATCTAAAGGCCCCATCCTACGCCCTGACATTTGGGAAAGAGGTTCTGGAAAACTGGTAAAACATACTGCTTGAGTTGATCTACCACAGTCATCCTCACAGCAGCTGCAGGCTTGGGCATGGGATATTGCTTCCTTTGCTCAAAATGAAGATCATCGTTTATAAGCCCAAACAGTCTGAAATACCAAGTTTTCATCTTTGTTTCAGCATCTAACATGCCGACATATTATTTTTTTAATTTTCTGACTTCATTTACTCTAAATCTTCCTTTGTGTTTTTCCATGACTGCTCTTCAACCAAACTGCAGCTATTAAAGCATCCTTCTTTGGCTGTCACCCTGAGTTTCCTTCTTTTTGTCCCTGAAAAAGTCTTCTTCCTAATATAAGTCACCCATTGCTTTTTTAATATGTTCTGATTACATCCTGGTTCCTTCTCTCAGCCTTTGGGTCTCCTCAAGGGTCATCATCTCACATAATCTCAGTAAAGCATTAGATGCATCGATCCCTCTTGTGGCTGTCATATGTCAGTGAGGTATATATTTTGATAAAGTTCAGAATGAGAAAAAAACTTCACACTGAGACTTGGCTGCTGTCTAGACTGATGGGAAACCTGTGATAACAGACTGCCTAAAGCACTGCCAAGCAGTAACTGGCTGACTTTGTTTACCCAGTGGCAAAAAAAGCCACCCCAAAAATATGTGCCCAGGGCATCAGCTTTCCAAGGCGGGAGAGGGTAGGTGATAATCTGCTGTGAGCAAGACTGAAACTCCTTCCTGACTGAGAAATCCTTCTGAGTTGAAGGATGTGGGGAAGAGGAAGGCTTGAAACTAGTTAGTCTCCAAAGGAGGTGGACTACAGAAGGAAGCAAGGTCCCCAGGATCCATGGGAAAGAGCGTAATGGGAGGTGGATCATCTTACAGGAGACTGTGAACATATTGCACCCTGTCAGCTATCCCATAGAGGTCACCTTTGGAACTAAGATAAACCTAGAGATATACATGGCTTTATTTTCATTGCTTGTTTATCAGCTTCTAAAAACTACATACTATGAGAGGCTGAGCAAATGCCTGGGACTCGGTGCTAATGCTCTGGCTCTTTGGCCATCTTCAACCTACCTGTGGATTGAGGGTACTGCACTTAGTGAAACCTATCAGTGAATACAATGAGCTGCTTTTCCTTGTGAAATGAAAGGCAGACAGTTTTCCCCTGCTACAATTCACTTGGTTGCCAAACATTCCTCTATAACAATCTTCATCTTTTTAGTATTAAGTATTGATGATAATAGTAAATTTTCCTCTGTCTGATGAAATACAAACCTCCATATTTAGATATTAAAAGCTGCACAAAAAAGCACAAGGCAAAAAAAATTTCCTTAAATACGTTAGCAACCCTATGAATATGTAATTACGTATTTTCAGTCCAAGATGGGAGGCAGCGTTCTGTGTCACAGATAGGCACCCTGTGCTCTGCAGCACCAGTGCATCCAGTAAAAGGCATTAAAGGACGGACCAGATAGTGGGGATGTCAGGACACATGCTGCCCCTAGACAGACCATGTTCCAGTGAATGCCACCTTGCAGCTGGTAAGAAGGTTATTCTGCCAAATGCGGCTGGGGCTTCAGTTGCTAAGGCTGATCCTGATCCTCATTGTGCTAAAGTGAATTGGGAGAGATTTCCAGACAGAAAGGTAGAGGTATGACAAAAAGCTACAACCTGTGTATCGAGAACCAAGAGACTCAGCTGCTATAGGTACCTCTATACTGGTAAATAAAGCAGAGCCTCATTTAGTGAGTGTTGGTGCAGCTACAGGGCCACGAGAAGGAAACTTGGATTTCTGTGAGGCAATTTGGGGGAGTGTCCTCAGTTGCCTTTAAAGGGGCTTTTGAATCGAGTGGGAAGAGAGCATGAAAGATCCCCATTAGGTGGTGGTAGGAAATGCTCTGAGCCAGGAGGCAGGACTGTGAGCTATGGAGAGGATCAGAAGCAAACCAAGGGCTTCCTGATAGAAAAGATGAGTACGTGGGTTTGTACCTGAGTGTGGGGCTGTAGCTATGTGCTGGATTTGGCTGGTATAGAGTAAATTTTCTTCATAGTAGCTAGCATGGGGCTGTGTTTTGGATTTGTGCTGGAGACAGTGTTGCTAACACAGGGATGTTTTCGTTACTGCTGAGCAGTGCTCACACAGAGCCAAGGCCTTTGCTGCTCCTCACCCCACCCCACCAGCGAGCAGGCTGGGGGTGTACAAGGAGTTGGGAGGGGACACAGCCGGGACAGCTGACCCCAACTGACCAAAGGGATATTCCATATCATATGGCGTCATGCTCAGCATATAAAGCTGGGGAAAGAAGGAAGGGAGAGATGTTGGGAGTGATGGCGTTTGTCTTCCTAAGTCACCATTAAGCCTGACCGAGCCCTGCTTTCCTGGAGATGGCTGAACACCTGCCTGCCCATGGGAAGTGGTGAATGAATTCCTTGTTTTGCTTTGCTTGCGCGTGCGGCTTTTGCTTTACCTATTAAACTGTCTTTATCTCAACCTATGCATTTTCTCACTTTTACCCTTCTCATTGTCTCCCCCATCCCACCATGGGGGAGTGAGCAAGTGGCTGCGTGGGGCTCAGCTGCTGGCTGGGGTTAAATCACAACAGGCCGTTAGAGGGGTCAAAATAAAACAAGCTAGACAGATTATGAAACTAGGAGGCCGCAGGTCTAATTTTTATTTCTAACTTGCTGTATGATTAGTGCCAATTCATCTAATTTCTCAGGGCATCAGTTTTTCCATCTGTGAAATGTGGATGATGTGACCACCATCAATAAATTGTGCAATGTAAGTGCAATGTGATACCTAACCCCAGTGCCTCATGGACAGATTTTTATTTAGATACTCCACCACTTTTGAAATCACATTGTATCGGTGATTTGAAAGCTTTGTCGTAAATCTGAATATCGCTGACACATTAAGAAGAATGAGGCGATCAGAGGATGAACTACATTAGCAGAAGAAGTATGCTTAAATCTGGTATAAATGAGTTTGAATTGCAGTGATATGAAGGTGTTTTTGTTTAGGCATTCTGCCAAAATGTGAGGTATTCACATTTTTATCCTTTTCATGGATTTTCTTGGAACATAAACAACATATATATTATTGTTACAACTTTGCAGCAATAAGTGACTCAAATACAATTTGACTATTGTTGATGAACTGTGTAGATAAGATTTGTTGTAGAGGAAGTAATTTTGTGAACATAAAATGGAAAAAAAAGGAGAGCTATATGAGACATCCATCATAGCCTGCGGGTTTTGCTTTCTCACAATAAACAGATCGAAGGGGAAGCATTTATTTTGCAGAAGACTATGCACTGATTTGAGGATAGTCTTTGCACCAGCAATGGATGTCACCCTCCAGAATTTCCCAAACTCTTCTACCAACTACATAATTTCAGGAGTTGAGTAAGTCTTTGTAACATGAGGCAAAAGAAGATTCAGAGAAGAAGTGCAGCTTAGTCTTTTCCAAATAAGCCATTCACGAGTTTTGTGGAAAAAATCTATGAGATTGGCCCTAAAAGAGAGCTGAATTGCAACTTCAGTTTCAGTGCAGTAATGTAAACTGTGCATTTTAATGTGTACATCGTGCTTGCAGCAGTATGATAATACAGAAGCATAACAATTACATCAGTAGAATGAACACATTTCTAATGGTATTTGTGTTATATGGATATATGGCTGTTGGCCTGTATGCTGATACTTTCATTGCTGCCATATACATGCAATCTACTTATGGTTAAGGTTGCCAGGCAAGTAATTACCAGAATGGAGTGCTAAGCAAGCAGTCCCAGTGTCAAAGAATCTGACCTTGTGAAGATAATGAGACAAGGAGAATTCAGAACAGATGAAAGCCAAGAGCACCTACTTTATCTACTGACAGCCAGAGAACACCTTCATGCTCAATCAGTTCCTGCTAATGAGACAAGATGGGGCAAGATGGTAAAACAGCAGTAACGGGCAAACTTTTTTTCAGCTTAATGATCTATAACTTAGTTAGATAAAATTGTCTTTTAAACCAGGCAGTAACCTAAGTATGAACAGAGAAATACAAATAATGTATTTAATACCTTTTGGTTTTGTTTACATTATAATGGGGAATGATTAATGGGTGGGGAAATATACCCTGTAGTGTGGCTGGGGGAAACTTAATCCATTTAACTTATCAAAGAGAAGGCAAAAGGGCAACGCGATCACTGTCTCAGAGTCCACATCAGGAGAAGAGCACAGTAGTGAAGGGCTTTTCAGTCTAGCTGGCACACAGACACAGCATACATTGTTCTGGAAGCTGAAACCAGAGAAATTCAGGTGAGAAATGGTGAGCTTTTATCCATGAAGGTAATTTATTACTCAGCACTGGGGGGAGGGGGAGCTTCTTCTTCCTTGATTTAAAAATTTAATTTCTTTAAAATTCAGACTGGAAGTTTTTTGAAAGGTATATGTGCCTTTTTATGTGTTTGTGAACACCTGGTGGTCCACGGGTCACTCTGAAAGGATCTAAGAAAGGTAATTAAGAAGTGCAAGTTGATTGTCAGTGGGCTTGAAATCCCTATACAGCATCTTCAAACCTATTGGAAAGTTTAAGGGTATGCAAATTGTAAAAGGTTGAAAGCTAATGGACTAGGTAAATTGAGTCTTGGACTTGGATCAAGAATTAATGTAGGGGAATATTAAAGTCTCTCTTACACAGAATATCAGATTAAACAATCACTCTGGTCTATTCTCATTTTGCCGTCTATAAATAGGACTAATATTGTGGAGCCAGACCAAGATTAGGAAATTCTGGCATATGCTGCAGATTACCTCTTCCAGACTGCTAGGCAGTTTTATAAGGAATTTGCAGGATAGCTTGCTGATTTTCAAAATTATCTTCTTGCAATCTCTTTTCCCTGCCATTTTAAAGCTACACGGCAATTACAAAGTATTCCTAATGATTTCACAAAGATGTAGCCTCATTCTTTCCATTCTCTGTTGAAAATCTCTGCATTTATTCTCTAACGGCCATGGCTTGATGAGAAGGTAGAATGGGGAGGGAATGGACTCTGGAAAAGTGCTGCCTGTAGTTTGAATTTTACTTGAAACTCCAGCCAAAATTATAATCAACAAAGGTCCTTGGCAGGTTGATGGCAGAGAAGAAATATAAACTTGATACCTGAGTCGCTGTTTGAAATCCTTTTCCTTTAGTGTTTATAGCAAAGAATTTAAGCCGCCCAACATGAAGCAGATCAGTTGGAAAGCACAGATCAGAGTTTCTGAGAGACATTTTCCTGTCTGCATCCTCTGTGAGCAAAGGGAAAGGCACTGTCCTCTTCTGTGGCACTGTGGGGAGGGGGCTGACAGGTTACAGAGCTGAACTTCTCCCGCTCCTATTTTCCTTCAGACCTGTCTCCACTCCATATACAAAGGCCTTTCGGTGACGGGCGCTGAAGTTCAGACCCATCTCTTCAGTTGGAGGAGAGGGCAAGTCCTTGCGTCTGGAAGCTGCTGGACAGAAGTCCTACTCTTTGTGTACTGGGAGAGAACTGGAGCCTAACTCCAGAGGCCAGGGTCAGGAAGGAGAGGACCAGGGGCACCAGAGGATCTTCAGGGTTAGTTTCTATGCCCAGCCAGAATTTCACTTAGCAGTTTCTGTGCTAACCCACAATGAAGCTGGTTGGCCTTTTTTAAAAAAAAACACCTAGTCTTGATTTAGTATCAGAGCAACCAGGCCTGTCCTGGGACTTGGCTTGCTCTTAATTGAGGCAAAAAGCTAATGGTAGTTCCCAAATGCAAGTCACTCATGGGGCTCGAATGAACTGCCACTCCTGCTGCAACGCTCACCTCCTTTTCTTACCTCCTTCAATAAGCAATGAAATACCTAGGAAATTTGAGACCTCACCCAGATGGTGAGTTATGCTGATTAATTTACAGACCTGTCAGATCTTGCACGTTGCCACCAAGACACATGTTCCTAGCTCCTGTTTTGTCTTCTTCAGGCTTGCCCTACCCCTCAGTGGTTCGTGATGGTGGATGATGGCCCTGCTCCAGCTGTGGCTCGGGGTGCCTGATGCCCCGGTTTCCCAGGGCTGTGGGTTAGGGGCTCCACAGGGCATGGTGGACGGGCTCACTGAGTGGGAGGGCAGCTGCAGAGCCCCAGGGAAGTGCTGCTGCTGCAGGTTTGCCCTTAGAAGTCACATCTTTTGGCCACAGCTTCGTGCTGTGTGGACCCTTTCACCTCCATTTTGCACAAAGTCTCCATGTGTCCAGAGAGGAGATACTAGAAAGATCTCTCTCTTAAAATCTTCCTTCTATTTCAGTGTAATTTGGGATTTGCCTTGGTTGGGACAGTACACTTCTGGATCGTGGTTTTCATTACTTTTCAGAATTATTAGCAATGGATTCAGCAAACCCCAATCCTTCCCTTCAAAATGATGCAGAAGATCTAATTCCTTTTGAGACAGTGTGATGCTGTAGATAATGAGCTGCCTTTGGAGTCTGTTCCCATCTTACCATAGCTGCACGGTGATCATGGGGAGGGTCCACTTCTGACCCATGTCTCTGCTGACCCATGCCTTGGTTTCTCCATATCTAACAATGAGATAATAGCTTACCTCCCATGCGGAGAGCTGTAAAAGCCAGGTATTAAGATTAGCAAGAGCTGGGAAAGTGGCATGGACTCATAACCACTTCCACCTCACTGTGAGCAGTAGCTCAGCTGCCCAGACAAGCACCAGTTCACACTGAGAATTTTTATTCATCAAAGGGCTGTTGGGAACAGGTTGCATGATTTTTTGTTTTGTGGTGTTTTTTCCCCAAAAACCTGGAGAGTCCAGAGCATTTCCCATTGTGGCTGCTTTCTTTTAAAGTGGAAATAATCAAACAGCCCTTCACCTGTGGATCAAGTGTGTATTTGTCAGCATCTTTAGGTCCTTCTGAACCACCTTTGGGTCCACAGTACGAGCTGTGGGAGTGAGTCCAGAGGAGGGCCATGAAGATGATCAGAGGGCTGGAGCACCTCTCCTATGAAGACAGGCTGAGAGAGTTGGGGTTGTTCAGCCTGGAGAAGAGAAGGCTCCAGTGAGACATTATTGCCTTCCAGTACCTAAAGCGGCCTACAGGAAAGCTGGTGAGGGACTGTTTACAAGGACATGGAGTGATAGGACAAGGGGAAATGGCTTTAAGCTGAAGAAGGGTAGATTTAGATTAGATGTTAGGAAGAAATTCTTCACTGTGAGGGTGGTGAGGCACTGGAACAGGTTGCCCAGAGAGGTTGTGGAGGCCCCATCCCTGGAAGTGTTCAAGGCCAGGCTGGATGGGGCTTTGGGCAACCTGGTCTAGTGAAGGGTGTCCCTGCCCATGGCAGGGGGGGTTGGAACTAGATGATCTTTGAGGTCCCTTCCAACCCAAACCATTCTATGGTTCTGTGATTCTCCTGCCATCCCACCAGGACACCACTGTGACTTCACCGCTTTTCAGCCTCTTGTACCAGAGTCAGAGTACTGCAGCTGGCAAGTCTGGGTCTTTTCTTCTAGCTGCGATCCTGCATGGTGGTCCTGTCCCCAGGAGGCATTGTGACCCAGGGTGGCAAAACCATTCTGTTTTACATGATCTGATCACACCCGCCCAGCCCTGGCTTGTCCCACTCCTGTTCCATCTGTGAACTGTCCCCATCCCTACTGAATCATAGATTTTGTGATGTGAAGTCAAATGTGAATCTTGTTTAACTTTGAAAAAAATGTAATTTGATGTCTCCCCTTCCATCAGTTGTTTTAATGTTTTTCCCATTACATTTAAAGGAGAGGAAAAAAAATGTGATTTAAGGAAGAGTGAGAGGTAATTTGCACACCCACTCGCACACACCAGAAAAAGAAACTAAGAGAAAACATCTTGCTTTCTTCAATGTTTTTCCCAACTTTAGCCTTACTTTTCTCAGTTGAAAGGGATAAAAAATCCAAACAATGAAAACATTTAACACCAGTATTTTTTTATTGCTGCTGTCATTCTTTTCTTAGGAAAATCATGAACAAATGTAACTAAATGCTGAAAATGGGCCTTCTCCTGGTATTTCAAACAACTACAGAAATAATTACATCAAAATTACATCTGGAAATACAGAATTATTACTTTTCTTATAACAGCTGAGCTTTTGTGAAACAATAATTCCAAGGTTAGTGTAGAATAAGACAAGGAGGTTTAGGGGATTACAGAGGAACCTGCCCATGTCTTTTAATTCAGCTGTGCAGTGGAATACAAATTTGCTCTCTTACTATTTTTTTCTTTTTAAGTACTTAATGACCAACTTTCAGAAATAATCTGATATTTTCCAATCTTTAAACCAATTGGAGTGTGTGTATCTGTGTATGTGTGTATATATACACTTATATATAAAAAGAAGAGGAAAAAGAACCTTTTTTGCATCTTGGCTTCAGATTATAGTAGATATAAACAAAGGAGAAAAAACTGGCAACATCATTAGGTCATTTTGTACAGCTTTTTATTTTAATATTTCACTTTTTGGCTGGTTAGCTGCCAAATGAAACCTGCTTGTGAAAAATAGACCCATTTCTTGCGACAGTCAGGAGTCACTTGAGTCACACAGGTAGCTTGGCTCAGCAGGGTCATTTTGGTCCGTCATCTGCACAAGAAGCCAATAACTTGTGGTATTTTTTAATACATGCAGCTGGACTTGATACTGAAGGTTTTGTGTGCAAAGAAGTACTTAGAGTCCACATATTTTCTGTAGAGTTGCAAAAGAATATTCTTTAATCTCAAAGACCAAAGTAGTTAGTGTTTTTCAAAGAACTGGACTATATGGTTACTGGGAAATATTTAATTCTAATATTAACAACGTACATTTATTTAGAGTATTGTCTTCTTCTTGGTATCATTGCACATTTAATACTGGATCTTTTTAAAAGCTGAAATGATTTCTAACAAATTATGCTCTATCATGTCACTATGATATACAGCTTCAAGATAACACGGAGAAGAAGGCACGGCCAGGTGCTTTGTCCCTGCAGCATTAGGTTGCCAGTGTGAGAGGGGGACAAAGATGAGCACTGTGCACCTCTGGTTGGACGTGTGGCATCTCTCCCATGGGCTGGATGCGCTCCCTTGGGTGCAAGAGCTGCTCAGGCAGGAAAGCAGCAGCTCCGTGTGGGATGAGGATTCTTTCCCCCTTCCCTGAGAAAGCAGCCGGGGTGTGGGCACGGCCCATGCAGCCGGTGCTGTGCGTGTCTGGGTGGTGTGATGTCCGTCACCCACAGGCTCGGGGGGGGGGAGCACACTTTCCATTAACTCCGTTCTGCAGCTTGAGCTGCCGATCTGAAGTGCCCAGACATTGCTGTGCAGCAGCACGTGTCCCTGAGGTGACAAAGCAAAAGGGGAATGAAAGTAGGTGAGAGCGAGCCAACGCTGAGAGCTGTGAAAAGGAGGAGGGATTCAGAGCAGGAAGGGCCTAACTTGAAAAGAAACATGTGATGAATGAAACGGCTGTTTCTGCTCTGAAGTTTTGGGCTCCCTGTGCTTCAGACGGATGGGGCTTCCCTCGTTGCGGTAACAGCATTTCAGTTCACTGATCTGTGCTGAACTGAAGCAGCAACCGCATCCCTCTGCTCTCCGTGTCCCGCCGGCAGGGTTGCTTTTGGGGCAAGCACTGCCATTACAAAATGCTGCTGATTAGCACAGCTGAGGTAGCAAGTGGGTTTAATCCTGGGAAGAGGTCGCATGGGGGAGCTGGTACCGAGGGCTCTAGGAGTGGCAGAAGATCCTCCGTCCGTGCCTTGGGCTGCTCCGTCCTTCTCTGCGCCGCTGACCCTCACTGCAGCCTGCATTCTTCCATTACCTGGCAGTCCTGGGAGGGAACACAGCTTAACCCCTCCAGGGTGCAAGCCTGATCCAGGGGGAGAAGTGGGCTGGCGTCGCGCCGGGGCAGTCAGATGCGCACACCGCAGGATGCCTGTCTGTCAGGGCCATGGGGATAAGGCACAGACGGAGTGAAATTCAGCCTTCTGACAGCTGATGCGGGGCTGACAGCTCTGCAACAGACACCAAAAGTAATTGTTAGGTGCAGCTCTGTGGAAGAAAATTTATCTAAGGCTGAGGGAGGCACAAACTGTCACACGGAGAATAATGACGGTAGCATCAGCTGTCCCGCCGTACAGCTCCCTTCCGAAAACTTTACCTCATATTCTGTCCTTTTTTTTTTAAAACCCCACAACAGATAGTATAAATCGGGAGGTAGGTTCCAGGCAAATCTAAGTTCATCTGCTGGAGGCTGAATCGTAGCTGAAAGACCGTCAGCTGAAGAAACTGGTGGAAGAAAGCTTGACAGCCCAAGTTTTGTACCCGCTCAGAGAGGCAGAACGACCTCCTTGTGTGGAGAGCGGTCCCGGGCGGTGGTGGGAAGGGAAAAGCCACCCTCAGACCTGCTAGGCACGAGAGACATGTGAAAGCCAGGGGAAGCTCCTATTTGCTGCTATTTTACTGACAAAATCAGGTGTGTGAGTGTTCAGTAACAACAGAAATGGTCGCATGATTATAGATAGGTGTAGTTTAAATATACTTTTCATAGGAGAACTTGGATTAATGTGTTGTTCAGTTCAATTTCTATTTTTTCTTATCTGCTATCCTCCTTTTGTATCACTTTGTGGCACATTTCACCTTGGTAAGAATGATTTCAATCAAATTGAATAAAATACTCCAATTTATATTAACTGAGCAAATAGTACAAGTCCAGGGTTCTTCCATGATCTCTAAAGGGAGGGGAACTAACTCACTTAAGGATCAACATTTTAGACTGAAGATCCTTCACAGCCAAAATCTTCACATTTTTCTAAGTCTACATTTTCTAGGTGCAAATTTCTGATGTTACACAAAGAATTGTGGTATTGGATGTAAGTTCCATACTTTCCCTGCTAACAGTTTAGATTTGGAATTACTGTTTGACTACGTCAGAACAGGAAGAGAGAGAAGAAGATAACAAGATCTGAGTAGCGAATATAGCATGATGATCTAATTTTAGGTAATGTTCAGGTCTGCAATTCTGGTTTGGGAAACTTGGCTGATGTGCATCTTTTCTGGATGTACTGAGATTGGGAATTTTGGATAAAAATATAGAATGCGTAACTTCCTGTTAGGAATCAGTTAAACCTTATGGATATTGATCCATTGCAGTTTTCTTTAAAATAGAAGTGTGCATAAAGGCAACAGTTATGTTAAAAAAAAAAAAAAGAGAAAATTACGGTTTTTCAAAAAAATGAATCTGAAATGAATTTAAAAATATCTATGAACAAGTTGACATGATTTTCAGAGAAGTCTCCCATGTTCTCTGAATGTTTATCCTTTCTCTAATCCCTGGAAGAGTGGCTGCAGACTGTATATATTTTATTTTCAAAATGTGATGAGAGCAAGAAGTTTAGAAGCAGAACAGCTATTTAGAATAGCTTTCAAATTCAACACATTCGTATGCTTCATACAAAACAAAGATTCCTTGGATCAGTAAGAGGGAGCTAAAACAGGAGAAGGGGATAGCTTATGTTTTTGGTGAAGAACTGAAGCTGAGCAATACTGTTCACTCTGTAATTTTTGAGCTTATCACATCTTCCTGTGTGTTGTCTGCCTTGATAGATAGCAGGATGACAGATGACATCTGCCTGCATCTGAACACAATTTTAAAACACGCAGATGCACTCAGGAAGGATCCATTGTCCCAGTGATGTGCCAGCCCTAGAAAACCTAAACTGCTCCGCCCCCAACCTCAAACCTGGGGCTGAAACCAAAGCTTAAAATATTTTTTTACTGAAATATCTTAAATTATCAAAATAATATACCTGTATAAGACAATTTATGATTTTTTTGTCTGATGATTAGACATGCTGGAATAACTGGATGCCTTGCCAAAGATTTAGCATAGTCTTTTTTACATCTATTGGTTTAAGTGTTTCACAACCCTTTTTTATCTGAGCCTCATTATCACCGCTTGTTTTCTCCTACCACTTTTCTGCCCTGAACCACTGCAATTGTTTTCTTCTCCATTTCTTGCACTCCAGACTTGCATATTCTTGCTCTCGCCTCATTGTTTATCATGACATATATTTTCTGTCCTCTGCTTTGAATATGTTCTCAAAGAAAAAAAAACCAACAAACCAAACCCACCCAAAACAGAAATCTATGCACTCAATGAAAGTAGCTGCAGTGTTATTGCTCGTGAATGGTGATAGGACAGTTCCTAGCGAGTAATCTTCAGTGAACAAATGAATCTTGTATCATCCTGAGCTTTTCATAATCAAGATGTATACTGCCAAATGTATGACATTAAATGGATATATTTTCTACATGGAATAAACTTTCTCTTTAATTGCCCATTTTGAGTCTTATGGCACTAACAGAACTTGCATTATTGAATTATTATACATGCCAGCCTCATAATGAAATGATTATCATGGACTAGATGGACCCAGATGAGGGAGGCAGACTACATACACCTTCTTATTCTAGCCCTATTTTCTATGATTATACAACCTGTGCAAATCAGGTAGAACATTATTAAACCTAGGGAAGAACACATAAGGTTTCTATGCAAATGTTGATCCAGGTGCAAGATTTACGCTATTACATACCTCATGATTTCTCTGGAAATAGAATCAAAATATCATGCAGGTTGGAAAGGACACCTAGAGGTCATCTGGTTCAACCTGCTGCTCAAAGCATTTTACTAGTAGTAAATAAAATGACTTCTTGTTGTTTTCCTGGTGACCCAGGCAAATATATATAAAACCCCAACTAGATAGTTACTTAATTATTTAGACTAATCTCTTATAGTTATGAGGCAAACCTTAATTAAAGCATCACTCCATTAGATCCAGACGCACCTCAAGCAGATTGAGAAAACTTCTTCAGATTTTATAGACATTCAAATGTATGAATGATTACCAAAGCTAAACTGAATAAATATTACCTGATGGCATTTGCCAAAATCTTAGCCCTTTTCTCAGCCTATGAATGGTTTGTGATCTCATTTTCATCTGCATAACCATATTTGTTATTCAGGAGTATTCATCAAATAGTTCATACAAACAATTCTCTTAAATTACTTTTTGCTGTATGGTTGATTTACATCACCCGGTATTGCAAACACTTGATTGCATGACTGAAATGCCACATGGTAGAGTCAATTAACGAAGTCAGAGATTCTGAGACAAGACTGCAACACACAATATTCGTTCAAATATCTAAGATTTCCAAAGAGCTCATGAGCTCATCTTTGCAGAACAGCTTTGCCATGCCGGAGGACAGAAATGTTTGTCAGTTACTTAATCCAAATCTCAGGTTTGCTACTCTCTAGGCTGCACATGATGGAGTTTTTAAAGATATTTTAAATTTCTTTTATAGGGATGATTAAATCAAGAACAGAAGGAAAAAAACTACTCCTAATTTTCAAATAGATGTCCCAAAGAATTTTACAGTTAAGTGTCCCAAAGGCTTTGGCTCAGTGCTGAGTGAAGACTCTGATGGATATTGACAGAGTTGCTGATCTTTCTACAAAATAATCCAGTGACTTAAACCCTATATATTCTCATGAAAGCAGAAGCGCATCATTAATGGATCTAAACTAACCTAAAGTCATTCTAAAAGTTTCCAGTTACCTAATTATTCTTTTGTTTTTATCATAAAAAAAAATCCATGTACCATGGTTGTTTAACAATAAAAGACTCCTGATTGAGCTATTAGAAGTCAGTAACAATTCATAGTGAACTTGAAAAAAAAATCTGTAGAGGTTTTGTTTTACAAATTCTTCAGAACATTAATTTCACATCCTGTTCTTTAAAATGTGTTCCCTTTTGTGGCGATAATTATTGAGGATGTGAGTGAATCAGAGTTTGAATCATTTAAGACCTCTACATCCATGAATAATGTTCACAAGTGACTATTTCTCAGCTCCATATTTATGCAGTAATTCCAACAATGAAGTCTTGTTGTGTTTCAAGAAAATAAACATTAAAGTAAACAGCTTGTTCTGTATTGAGATGATTAAAGGAGGTATTCAACAAAGACTAGACTTCTGTCAGTCCAGTTAGGAGTTTATTATCCAAAGCTGTTGCAATAACAGTGTTATTTCAGTGGATACCGGCTGTTCAAGTTTCCTGGGATTTAAAGGTGGATTCAGGTCATTCATTACTTTTGTTGGCACTGTAAATCTGTAGCATTAGGAAGGAGTGGAAAGAGATAAGTATGCTACAAATAGTACAAATAAAGATGGAAGTGATCACTTTAACCCCCTAATTCTTCCTGTATGAAAATTTTGCTCCTGTCATGCTGCAATCACAAAAATAAGATGGAAGAAAACCCACTGAATTTCCCATTCCAGCCATACTGTGTATCCTTTTCTATGCATGTAGGACATCCTCTGATATCCTCAACCTTATTCACCCTGTGGCTGTCTGTTGGGTTCTTTGAATGGTGGAGTTCAACACCACCATTGTGAACACCGGAGAAACTGGGGAACTTTCATGATAGACTACTTCTCGAAGAGTGCACTGTGATTTTTAAAGACTGTAATATATACTGTGAAAACTCTCCAATTTGGATCCGATTTGTGGAAGAAGCTATGTTGAAATTTGTGTTCCAGTTGCAGTTTGAATAGATCTACTCCTCAGCAGCCTTGGATTGAGTACAGTTGGACATGTTCCTTCATTTTGAGTACATTCCTCTTCTTTTTATTCCTGAAGGAGATGAAGGAACCTTTTCCCCCAGGTTTTACAAACTGATAGTAGGGTCTTCCTCTTTCCTATTTGTTCCCATGAAAAAATGTTGAAAATTAATTTCCTGTTACATGGTGACTAGATGGGTAGCTTCCCAGCGGACTAATCTTGCTTGTTCATCACATTAATTGCTCTCTCTTGTTAATTTCTTCAGTTAGTCTACTTCTAATAATAGGATGAAATAGGTTATTTCTCTTCCTCTGATTAGCCACGGTAGAGACCTTATATACTTTATTCTTCTCTGTATCAGGGAAAGGTCTGGTGGTTATCTAACTGTCCTAGGTGTTTGTGGTGAGTGGAAGGCTACAGAACTCAACTCACTGGAAATTTCATGCATGGAGATGAAAGTTACATTTCTGTCTGGAGCAGTGTTAGAAGTACATCTCTGGTTTGGGATCTCATTCAACATCCTCAGATACACAAATGGTCAAATGTGACTCTTACGAGTGATGGAACTGAGTTTTGTTATAAAGAGTTCAGGCTGGAGTTAGCTGTTGCTTTTCACTACCTGGAAATCAATTTGAACTTTGTAGGTAGTTTTTGAGGGTTTTGAAGTTTAGTGATGTCAGTACTAAAGTTTCACTGTGAAATCTTGGAATGTTCATCATCCTAATTATTCCCACTTAAAAGTGCAAGGTCAAAACACCTTGCCCTATATAGTGTTTTCATTATTAGATTATGGTGTACAATGATATACTTAGAAAAGATACTAATAAAAAGGTGAAGCATCTGTCACTGTCCAAGTAGAGATGAAATAGGTGGTGTGCTAGTTTTGGGCTGGGATAGAGTGAATTTTATTCACAGTAGCTAGTATGGGGCTGTGTTTTGGATTTGTGCTGGAGACAGTGTTGGTAACACAGGGATGTTTTCGTTACTGCTGAGCAGTGCTCACACAGAGCCAAGGCCTTTGCTGCTCCTCACCCCACCCCACCAGCGAGCAGGCTGGGGGTGCACAAGGAGTTGGGAGGGGACACAGCTGGGACAGCTGACCCCAACTGACCAAAGGGATATTCCATACCATATGGTGTCATACTCAGCTTATAAGGGGCTGGGGAGAGGAAGAAGGAAGAGGGGGATGTTGGGAGTGATGGTGTTTGTCTTCCCAAGTAACCGTTACATGTGATGGAGCCCTGCTTTCCTGGAGATGGCCAAACACCTGCCTGCCCATGGGAAGTGGTGAATGAATTCCTTGTCTTGCTTTGCTTGCGTGCGCAGCTTTTGCTTTACCTATTAAACTGTCTTTATCTCAACCCATGAGTTTTCTCACTTTTACCCTTCTCATTGTCTCCCCCATCCCACTAGGAGGGGAGCGAGCAAGCAGCTGCGTGGTGCTCAGCTGCCAGCTGGGGTTAAACTGTGACAGGTGGATACTTACAAAAACACTAGAACATAGAACAGAAATGTCCTGACATCCTTTCTGTCATCATGTGCTTTAAATGAGTATCCCTTTTAGAGTGTAAACAAGGATGCTCTTTTATTTGTAGGACCCAGTCTGAAAACTGTTTGAGATCTTAATTTTGCCATTATGTTTCCTTCTTCCAAATCTATCTTCCAAAGGACTGAATTTAAAACAAGGTGTTAAGATGAGATGAGATGAGACGAGGTGATGCAGCCAGTCAACCCCCCATAATCATCAGGGGACACACTTTGAAAACAGCTTAAATGCTCAGCTTCCCTCTCTTCTACTCAATGTGTACAGAGTCTGGCAGATGACACATTCACTCAACTCTATGCTTACTATTAAACACCTTTCAACAAACACAAGCAAACCCACCCTACCATAGTAACACTAACTCCTACTTCCATTGAAAAGCTATTGCAGTTACGGGGAGGGAAAGCATCAGCTCTGTGGGGAAAAGCATACCCTCCTCTGAGCAAAGCTGCTGTCAGGATGGTTAGGTGTCTAGCACGAGTGTTTGCGCAGACTGCTTTTCAGCACAGCTGGGAGTCCTGCTGCCCACCGAGCCCGTCTAACTGCGCAGAGCATAGGCTGACTGACACCCTTTAAGGCAAATGTAGAAACTTTGCTGTAAAACCCGATATAGTTTTTGACATTGATGGGTATGAATAGTGAGAAATGTCAGTTCAAGCTGAAAAGCTACTGGTGAAACAGCATCCTCCAAACATATTCCCATGATACCTTGGCAGACTTTAGCAGCCTTGATTTTCTTGACACAGACGCTGGTAACTAGAGGTCTAGATGTAGCTTCAGTTGTATTATTTTCAAACAGTTGCTGGAAAGGCTGTAGCCTGATTTTCAGAATGCATTTTCACTCCTAATGCAGAGGAAGGTTTATTTTGTACTGTTGGATACATGGAATGTAATACATATATATGTGCATGTATTAAGGCATGTATTTATATCTGATTTTAACATATAAGTATGTGGGAACAGGACATGCTGCAAAGCAGTATTCTCTTTCATCATCTTACTTTTCCCTAGCCAATAATCCAACTGCCTTGGTAAGAGTAGACAAGTAGAAAGACACCTATTCAAATAGTTACAGATTTTATTTCTTTCCTCAAAATATTAAATTTTCTTTTCAAAATTATACTCCCCATGACTAAGGGTTAGAGGCCTGTATTGGTCCCGAGGCCTGAGACCCAACAGACTACATGATGCTCTATCATGGGCAAGAAGATATTAGTGTTACCACAGGATGTCTAATATCAGGTTTTTGCCCTCAGAGAGATCTGAGATAAAAGTTGGGGAAGAAAAAAAGTTTTAAAAAACTTTTCTGTCCTGTTTTTGTTGATAAATGATTTCATTTGTCTGCATTTTGCTTGATTGCATTTTTCCTGTTCAAAAATAGCTAGGCTTTGGCTCTTGACTTTTCATGAACATCTCTGATTTATCAAAACAGTTCACACAGAAAAAAATTAACCAATCCTACTTAATGACATTTTAAATTATGGTTTTTACATCACTTGTTCTTGTTGTTGTTTTTAAGGAATAGACTTTAAGTCCTTTTTTTAAAAAAAAAAATATTACTCTGCTTAAATAGATAGATTTATAAAGGTAAGAACCTGGCTTCACATACAAAAATATATGAAAAATAGTCCTCAGAAGACATGTGAAAATTCTCTAAAATAATTGTAAAGCTTTCCTTGTAAATGTTTTTGTTACATCTGTTCCTTATATACAACACATTTAGAAGAGTACAACAGTTTTACCAGTCAGAACTTCAAGATACGCAACACCTGCCACAACTGCAGGTCATTCATCAAAAGAAAAACTTTTACCATAAAACTTCCCCCTTTCATGTTGTAGGTATAGTGAAAAGCTAAAAATGAGATATTTTGTTTGAATGTTAACGAGGAGGGTTTTTTTGCTGCTCAAGGTCTCATGTCATGCCTAATAAAGGGTAACAATAAACATTACTGTCCATCAAGAAATTTCCTCACTCATCCTTTGAGTGGTACTGAGTTAGTACTTATAATAGTGAAATTTTGAGATAAAAATATTAACTTTACCATTATTTGTACATTGCCTGATTCACCTTGGGTGATTGACTTAGAAACTACTTCTCCTAAGCTTTTTACACAGACACTTTATAAAATAAAGTGAAGATAAAAACACTTTATAGTGTTTCACAGAAAGCCTAACTTTGGTGCACCGAATCTTCTCTTCAGGATGGTGAAAATGAGACCTAAAGTTTCTCAAGAAAAAATGCTTGGTGGTGGGGTTTTTTTGGTGTTTTTTTTTTTCTTTCTTTCCTGTGGTGGCATGTATCCTGTAGAGTTCCTAGGCTAAGAAGAAACAATTCTTTTTCCAGCACCTCTCTTGTTACTGTTGTTTGTTCTAGGCTTGACTAAGTGCCTTTCAAGCACTATAGAAGCAACAGGATTGTATGGAAGTCCATTGTCAGAGTGAAGATGAAGATGGACATTTCACAGGATCAGAGAGTGGTTGAGGTTGAAAGGGACCCCTGGAGATCATCTAGCCCAACCCGCTACTCAAGCAGGGTCAGCTAGAGCAGGTTGCTCAAGAGAGCGTCCAGCTGGGTTTTGAATATTTCCAAGGATGAAGACTCCGTAGCCTCTCTGGGCAACCTGTGGCAGTGTTTGACCATCCCCACAGTAAAAAGTAAAACTTCAACTTACGTTTAAGAGGAGTTTCTTGCATTTCAATTTGTGCCCATTGCCTCTTGTCCTATCAAAGGACAGCTCTGGAAAGAGCCTGGGTCCATCTTTTTCATTCCCTTCCATCAGGTATTTATACACATTGATAAGATCCTCCCAAGCTTTCTCTTCTCCAGGCTGAATAGGCCCAGCTCTCTCCCTGTATGTCAAATATTCTGGTCCTTGAATTATCTTTATGGCCCTCCCCCACACTCTTGCGCAGGGGAGCCCAAACCTAGTCCTAGCACTTGAGATGTGTCTCACCAGGGCTGAGTAGAGGGGCAGGATTACCTCCCTTGACCTGCTGGCAACACTTTTCCTAACACAGAGACATTCCTTCCAGTTTTGTGTCATCTGCAAAGCTGCTGAAGGTGCACTCTGTCTCGTTGTCCAGGTCATTAATGAAGATGTTACAGGACTGGATCCAGTATTAACCCTTGGGGTACACTACTTGTGACGGGCCGCCAACTGGACTTTGCGGTGCAGATCACAACCCTTTAAGCCTGGCATCTCAGCCAGTTTTCAATTCACCTCACTGTCCACTTACCTAGTTTGTACTTCATCAGTTTGTCAATAGGGATGTTATGGGAGATGTTGTGTCAAAAACCTTACTAACGTCAAGATACTGCTCTCCCCTCATCCACTGAGCCAGTCTTCTCATTGTAGAAGTCTATCAGGTTGGTTAAGCATGATTCCCCCTTTGTAAATCCATGCTGACTACTCCAAATCACTTTCTTGTCCGTCTTGGTTTTGGAAATTACTTCCAGGATTAGTTGTGCCATCACCTTCCTAGGGCTGAGGTGAGGCTGACTGGCACATAGTTCCCCAGATCCTCCTTCTTGCCATTCTTGAAGATAGGAGCAACCTATCCTCAGGAACCTCCCTTACCACTGTGACCTTTCAAAGATAGTTGAGAGTGGTCTTGCAATGACAGAAGCCAGCTCCCTCAGCACTTGTGGGTGCATCCTGTCAGGACCCATGCAACCATTATGTAAGTTCCAGTTCGTTCAACTATTCCCTAACCTGATCCCTCTCCACCGAGGGTAAGTTTGCCTTGCTCCAGACCTTCACTCAGGGGCCTGGGATTCCTGAAAGCCAATCTTACTAGAAAAGACTAAGGCAAAGAAGGCATTCAGTACCTTGGTCTTTTCCATGTCCTTTGTCACTAGGTCCCCTGACCCATTCAGCAGCAGGTCCACATTCTCCCTAGTCTTCCTTTTGCTGTTTCTGTACTTGTAGAAACATTTCTTGTTGCCCTTCACATCCCTTGCCAGATTAAACTCCAGTTGATCTTTGGCTTTCCTAATCCCATCACATGCTCAGACAGTGTCTCTATACTCCTCCTGCATAACCCGACCCTGTTTCCACCTCTTGCATGCCTTCTTTTTAAGTTTGAGTTTAATCAGGAACTCTCTACCTCCTGGATTGCTTGTGCCCTGATATGTTGCCCTTCCAACAGATAATCATAGAATCATAGAATGGTTTGGGTTGGAAGGGACCTCAAAGATCATCCAGTTCCAAGCCCCCTGCCATGGGCAGGGACACCCTCCACTAGACCAGGTTGCCCAAAGGCCCATCCAACCTGGCCTTGAACACTTCCAGGGATGGGACATCCACAACCTCTCTGGGCAGCCTGTTCCAGTGCCTCACCACCCTCACAGTGAAGAATTTCTTTCTAATATTTAATCTAAATGTACCCTCTTTCAGTTTAAACCCATTACCCCTTGTCCTGTCACTACACTCCCTGATAAACAGTCCCTCTCCATAATAATGGGGTGATTAAAGTCTCCCAGGAGAACCAGGGTCTGTGAATGTGAGGCTGCTTCTTGTTTGAAGAAAGGAACATCCTATGCTCTCACAGATTGCAGAGTCTCTGGTTTTTAGAACAAGACATGTCTGCAAAATGTTTTAGTTTCAAGATAGCATATTTGTTTTTGCCAAAAATGCCATGCATGACCAGCTTGATTTTAGAGATCGAAAAGTTCCTGTTGTACAAAGAAACATGACTTTTGGAAAGATACACAGAATTATTTCTGGCATACATGGTTGGGATTCAAAACCAAGCCATCGGTGCTCTGAGGGTCATCCAGAATATTCTAGTCCATAAACTCAAGGAGGGAAGGACCAAGTTTATCTCTGACTTTAAGTTCCTGTTTGACATATCCTATGGCTTTATTGGAATGTCTCTCCTGGTCAACATTACACACCTCTGGCCAAACCCTGTTCATTGTTATGAAAAGGGATTTCATAGGAATTTACCTAAATCTCCTGCATTCAGTTACAAACTCTTTTAAATCTTTTTTTTTTCTTGGATAATTTATATCATCTACACAAAGTGTGACACTACAGGGTACGGACTATCTCTTGGTTTGTGCTGGTGTTTTCTTGGAGTAGTTCATAAGAATCCCTGAATCTGCAGGATTAAACCTATGTTTCTGATGTTTGCATCAGCCAAGGTTCCTCCCTAGGTTCTGTCACATCACTTTTTGTAACTACTGCATCAGTGTAGCTCATATTCTCAGAAGATGATGTTCTCAACCCTGCCACCGCTGGCTGGGCTTCAGCACTAGTCTGGCATGAATGTAGGTCTGTAGATGTAAAACAAAGCCTAAACTTCTCTGACACCATGCAATGAGAAGCCTTCTGAGGACATCTTTATTTGTTTTCTATCTTAGAATATTCTTTTTCATTATCTTATGCTATAAAGGATTTCACTGCCCATCTCATGGTAATATACTGTGACATTCTGATTTCTCTGGCAGCAAGTTGAATATCTTTGTGAAGTTTATTAGTAATTCTTAGTTGTATCTATTTTTTTTTATTTAATGGCTTATTTTGAATTGAGATTACTTCAGCGATTGAAGGTAAATTTCTTTTTTTTTGAGGGATTAAATTCACCTTTTAGTTTGTTTGGTTTTTTTTCTTCTGTTCTAAAATTTCCCAAAGTAGGCTTAAACCACCACTCGGTTTTATTAAAATATGTGAGTAGTGTGACTGGTATTTTCCAAGACACAAAATTATGGGGGAAAAACCCTGTTCTCAGTAGTTTATGATCAGACAGAAATTATTTCATTAATTCTGAAATAATTCAGTTAGAGTGTTTGGATTTGTGCCCTCTATTCAGGTTCAATTACCTGTAATTGAAACTCTGGTTTTGATTTTGTGTTGATCCCATAGCTTAAAAACACATGCTAATAAAATACTAAAATGGCAGATGATGCGTCCTTTAATATTTCTGTTGGCGTATTGAATGGGGTCACTTTTGAACCGGGTTACTTTTGAGATAGTACCAATATCTGTAGCCGGATTGTAACTGCAGTACTAGATTTTGACCACTGAGTGTCAGACACTGAATAATCTTTTGACATAGATTTTGTTTAGCCTTTTCGTTTCGTTCTTCTCCCTCTGCAGCACAGTGTTAAAAAGAAAAAGTTATGTCAGATCTTCCTGGCTCTGTTTTAACCTGGCAAAGATCCCCATTATTTAATAGATTAAATTCTGTTGCAGACCAAAAGAGAAGAAATTTGAGCTTGCTAAAAGGAAAGCTTTACAACATGTGCTACGAAAAGAGGAATGCCTTGTTATGTGATTTGCTGGTGGCACAACATAGAAGAGAGTTGTATTTTATTGATAAGAAGTTATGCAGGCAGTTCAAATCCTGTTCGTGGTGTAGCTGTTACCTGCTGTTTGTTCTTCCTCTAAAGCAGAGGATAGACATGACCATAAACTACTTCTCAGGATTATTCTGGGATTTATTGTTCCGGGAGTGTGAGGTGAGGAAACCCTGCACTGCTTGGTGTCTGTCTCTGCAATGTGCTAAGGGTTTGCATCTGTGCTAGGAAGGCTTGGTGGGAGCTTTGAGAGCTTTCTTGGTGGAGACGTGATTTAACCAAGCAGTAACTTCTTTGCTAGCACATTTTGTTTCCTTTTTCTCTGCACCGTTAGCTATTGCAACTACACATACAAAACACTGAAGCATAGACCAGACCTTATGGCACTATCATTGCTACACGAGATATAACTGAGGCAAATGCTTAATAACAATGAGGTAATTGTCATCATTGTGTTAAAATGAAAAGACGCAGTTGTGGCAGTCACCGCTGCACCCATTAAAGATGGAGCAGCTAGCAATACTGTCTACTTCAGATTCTCTAAGACTTTTAAGACTCTGGCTTTCAGCTGGTTGTAGCTGCTGAACTTACATACCTGGCCTTGCTCTCCTTGGTGCTTCCCCTCAATCTGCACAGTAAACAGAAGGATCTGCCACACTGGATTGCAGAAGAAATGGTAGAAAGGTAGAGGCTGGAAAAACTGTTTGGGAGGGACTGAAAAGCTGAGCTAGCCTGCAGCAACGGGATGACTGTGGCTAGGAGCAGAGGGAGAAGCTCAGGTGACACAGGGCAGATATGAGGGGTGCAGGGGTGGGGGACACAATTGTTAGCTGTGTCTACAGTGGATGTGAAACCCTCAGCTTTGACTCAGCTCACGCAGAAGGAATAATACAACTCTGTACAATGAAGCTTATGGTAGGGAAATACTTAAATCAGCATTGCCCATGCAACCTCAAGTCAGTCACTAACAGATATAAAGTCTTTAATGATGGCCACTTAATGGCTGGTCTGCAAGATCATCTCAGGAATGTCACTTGGACAACTAGGTGAGATCTCTATTTCTGCTACAGAGCTAAGATGTTATGCTGCAGGAGTTTTACATATGAAAATTGTGCTAGGTTTCTCTGCCACATGATGTTGTAAAATGTTAAACACCTTGGAAAACCACCTGAAGGACAATGAGCTAAACTGGACCCAAATATCCCTGTGCCTCAGCTTTCCTTCTGTGAAGTGTCCATGCTCTCATTTCTGGGGCATACTGGTGAGACAAATGCATAATGACTGTGGATCAGTTGTTGTGCAATGACATCATCACAGAAACTTCCAGGAGGTAATAAATAATTTCATACTTGACAAAGCATTGGGCTGTGGCACTGCAAGTAATGCCTGAACCATTCCTTGAGAGAAGGTACACAGAAAGGATGAATAAGAGTTTGCACATGAGCTATTCTGCACACCGAATGAGCCCGGGACGTGATGCTGTGGCCATACCACAGTATGTACTCTGTGTCGCACAATAGAGTATTTAATCTCACAGTGCTTATAGACAAAACAGTTGGATGAAAGGACAGGCAGCTTTTTTCCTGTTATAAAGTGCTGAGTGCTTGGATTTTCTAATTTTAATTTTCTTTTAACACAATTTTTAATCTCACAGCGCAATTGTGAGAAGGCAGCTTCTGCTTTCCTAAGAATAGGCTGTTGGTCAATTTACTGTCCAGTGAGAACAAATGTTTCTGAAATGCTCTCTTCAGTAGGAATCTCTCTTCCTTTCTTCTTTTCCCCATCTAACAAATGCTAGATAAGTTGCTTTTAGAAATACAGGCTTTCAATTCTAACCTGGTTTATGCAGCACTTCCATCACATTTTAGTCCATTGTAATCTGATCATTTATAAAATTGCCCACCGAGGCACACCGCTTCCAAGAAGTATGAGTAAGATGCCATTATGAGGATCTAACAACAAAACCTAGCATTTTCACTCAAGAAGGATTAGTCTGACCTGACCTGGGAACACCACAGTAAATAGTAAAACTTAAAATCAATCTAGTGGGTTTTATGGGTAGTAGGATTTCCAGCTGGTAGGAGAGGACAGAGAGAAATGCTGCTGGATGACAGGTCTGTCTCCCTGGTAGGAAGAGTTTTCCAAACAGTCTGCCCCCCATCTGGAGGCTCAGTATGCTTACTTCATTTGGGCGGTTTTGTGGCCTCCTGCTCTATAAGACAGTTTGCATTTTGCCTCGGCAGTCTTTGTAAAAGACTTGCTGCTTAGTGCAAGGTAGAGTCCAAAACACCCCGCGCGGTCCCCAAAAGAGACTGACCCTCTGTTGTACAGCACTATCTAATTTCTTTCTCTTCTAGACAGAGAGGGGAGCTGAGGCAACATGTAAACCTTAAAATGGACAAAATAATTAACTGAAAAGTAGAAAATTTAATTAGACAGGAACAAGACCTTAAAGGCGAAAGCCTTGCCTGCTAGCACATCTTCGGAGTTGGGAGATGCCACAGTTCACATCTCTGACTGCAACAGACACAATGGAAAGGAGAGCAGTAGTCCAAGGGTAGAAGCAGATTACACAGACTTAATATCTGAAAATGAATTGCAATGCTTGATGTCAGAGGATCAGGTCTGTTTCCAGCACCGGGCTATAAAGCTAATAATAGAAAGGTTACATTTTGCTCCTGGTTGAGCTAAGCAGGACGCAGTATTACATGGATGCAGCTGACTTTTGCTTTGAGTCTGCAACCTATTGGACCCCTCTGACACCACTGAGCTTTATTTCAAGATCTTGGTGGTCTGGAAAGGTGATTCAGACTTACTGTCCAGAGGGTGGCACACTTACACCAGCGGTGGGGAAAATCTCCTTCCCCCAGCTCCCCCATCCCTTAAACATCATATCTGGTTAGAAGTTCTGCTGCTCTCTGTAGGGTTGCCTGGGTCTGTGTGAACAGAGATAGCTCTTTGGAGACAGGAATGCAAATAGTTGAAGCAGTGAACACAATAAGCTCTAATCAATTTAATCAGGAGACTGTTGGTCTCTATGGACTATTTCTAAGAGATCTCAAAGGAGAGCTTAAAAAGGCAGCTTTATTGCCTGGAGGCTTGACAGAAGTTAACGCCTCTCCTTGAAAAGCGCAAGTCAAAAAAGATGAAAATTGCTACATCTAAACCACAGATGAGTGAGTTTGATAGAAGAATCACTAAGAAAAAACTTTGCAAACTGTTATGCAAGAGGACAAGCCTAGAGAGCTCCCTACTGGCCTTTAAATAGCTATGAAGATGTTTTTTCCGTCTTACAGTAATTGTGAAAACCATGATGATGATGTTGAGCTAATTATACTTTTTGCCTTGTAGCATGGGAAAAGTCATGTAAACCTCTGATACCTTGGTACTATGGACTGCAAAAAGCTCCTTGTAATAGCATGAAATATGCCTAATAATGTTCAGCCTGTACTGAATCCTCTAGGCATAGTTATCCCTGTTTTACAGGTAGGTAGCTGAGTAGAGGAGCTGAAGTGGCTTCCTCTGAGGTTACACAGAAGGTCAGCTGGTGGTGTAAGAAAAGAATGCAGGAAATCTGCCTTGCAATCCCCTCTGCCTTGTCACAAGGTCTTACAGGTCTGAAATGTCTGCATGTAAAAAGGCAGGAAGAAAAGGATAGCACATGTTCTGTGTCTAACCAACATGGGTGGCTGCCTCATGTGGGAGTGCAGAGTGACATCTCTGAACTGTGATGCAAGAGGGTAGGTGATAATGGTGTGAATGAATCCCAAGGAGTGAGGAGTGACCCAGTTTAAGGGGCAGAAGGATAAGCCCTGCAATCATAATCCTGCAATCTTTCCTTCCAGGGACCCTCTGGTAAAGGCAGGAGCCTGAGTTTGACGAATGCACAGGATACTTCTTCTTAGGCAAAAGAAAAGGTGGGCAAGACTAGAAATTAACTACCCCAGACCCTAGGGCTTCTGAGGTGCCTTTCCCTGGGTGGGCTGTGAAGGTAGGAGGAGATGGGAAGGGTAACTGTGCTGTCTTTGAGATAAGCTTAGTGGCTGGAGTGCAAATGGTGGTTGGACATCTAAGGGGAGCCCCAGAGGGGATGTTATATCTCCTCCCTGCTGTTTTTGGTGTCCCTCTTTCTGAATACTGCGTGTGCATGCCAGGCTTTTCTGGCAGAGCCCATGGGCAGTGCAGCCCACTCGGAGGTGTCCAAGCACCAAACCGGAGGTCGAGGCGGTGACCTTGCACACCGATGGGCAGGCAGCCTCCAACAAACCCCATTAGCTTGGGCACCGAGAGGGGTGCCGTACTGTGGGGTAAGCTGTATGCCTTGTAACACCCAGCCGGTGCTGGTAAGGGATATTTAGTACCTTAGAGCTGATGCCGGCTGGCTGTAGCTGGGGAGCAACCAGCCTCTTACTGTCCGGGCAGCCATGTGCTGGAAGGACAGATTTACCCTAAGCATGTTCTCTTATGTGTTTTATTTGACTTCCTGTATTTTTAATTAGAAAATTTGGGGTATGTGATAATTAACAGGGTCTCGAGCTATGGTGGCAATTTTAAAAGTCCTGAGAAATCTTGTATATTACAAGTTACAGGGGTGAGCAGGGAGTATATAAAAAAATTCCTATCATTGCTCCTCTCGAACGCTGTGAGGTTTGCACCTCTTTTTATATTTCCCTTACCAGCAGTTTGAAGTGTTACAATTTCTGCTTTCTGGACAAGCTTTTTATCTTTGGAAGTATTTTCTTTGCTATGTAAATAGCTAACATCCAGGAAACAACAAGAATTGTTTCTTCTGTCAAATGGTATAAGATTTCGGGTCAGTGGACTCTGGACACAGGACACAGGATGTGTCTCAGTCACATCATCAGAGTCCCAGGAGAGGGGAATGATGCACAAAATCTAGAAGTGTCCAGCCTAAGTCTGTTCCCAGCCTGAGTCTGTTCCATGCTCCGCTCCGTCTCTCTCTACGCCAGATATCCTGAATAGCTCTGAGTTGCTGCTGACCTTCCCTCTCAGAGAGGAGTTTCAGGAATGATTTGTGGATCAGAGCTAGGCTTCCATCCAAGACCATTTCCTTTAGAAAAAATAACCTGCATCTCTTCACAATATGCTTGTCTAGAACAGTCTAGAAAATTGTTGTCTCATCTTGTGAAAGTTTTTGCCCTTTTCCAAAGTTTAAAGCAGGATGAAAAGCTGTACCTTTGAAAATCTTCGCCTGCTCCCATTCAATCTTCCTCAGCTGGTCAACAAACCAACCAACCCAGAAAACCAAAGGCAGTTACATCGGGTAAATTCAAATGTGCTTTGATGTTGCGTTTTAAGACTTTTAAATTCTTTATGGTGTAAATAAAATCAAGTTCCCAAACAAGAAAGTAGTTCTCAACTTGTGAATAAAATGATTTGGCACTAAAACCCACAAAAATAAGATTGTAGAACAGTTTCAAGATTGGAAATCTTTCTGAGATTAGAAAATTTATAAAACTAGCTCAGATTCAGTTTTGACTATTCAATATTTTATATAAAAAAAAATCTGTTAACAGCCTCTCAACTATCTTTGCTCACATTTAGTAGCCAGTATCAGTTCTTTTCTGCTAGTAAATCTTGCTGCTGAAGATGAGATACCATGTGGCAAGAAGCTGCGGGCAGATGTGCATTGTGGCTTACAAGAGTTTTTATTAATACGAAGTTCCTAGTCATTGAGATTACCAAAATATAATTGTCATTTACAACATATCCTGCCAGTTTCCATAATAGAGACCATGCCTGAGTAAAGGTAACGTGCAGAAGTAACACAAAGTCGTTGTGAGGCACAATCAGCCAGACAGGCTAGGACAAAAATGGTTTATTTTGCAGTCAGTTAGTTTGAACAGAAAAATATCTATTTTGGATAGAAATCTAATCAAGTGTTTGAGACAGTTCTGTTTGGAAAGGGCAGATGATTTTCACTTTGAATTGCTTCATTTCAAAATCTCTGCCAAATAATCTCGCTGGCAAGACAGAGCCACCTGGCATTTTTGAATGGCTGCTGGGGGTGGCTGCACGCCAAAAATTTGCCAGACTGCGGCGATTAGTTTTAAAGAACTTGGCCTATGCTGTTTCTTGTCTGTGCAATGCCCTCGGGTCGGTCAAGCCAGACAGATTCCTGCATGGGTACCAGGAGGGACAGTATCAGGAGGGACACGGAGCTTTTGAAGTTAGGGGGGATGCTGTTACATCAGCAGTTTTGGTCACCAGAAGGTAGGTAACATGGCAAATGGTACAGGTGTTCCCAGGAAATCTCCTTGCTTTTTGCCTTCAATCTTCCACTTCAGAAGTATTTTTTTTGTTGAGAGGCAGAGGTTGTGCATAGCTGCCTTTCAGTTGAGTGGAGTAATTACACTTCCGCTTGTGCTGATGATAACAGAGGGACACATGTCCCTGGAAGGAAATGCTCAGCCTGTAAACTACATGTGCTATTTACTAACAGATCTTTTATTGTCCCTTCACTTTGCAGTCCAGGTCCATTTGTGACATGCAAAATGAGTTCTGTGTTTTGGCTTTGAAACTAGAAAGAGGTTTCTCATCAGAAAAAAATCATTGTTCATATTTAGATTAATTGCCCTTCTTAGAAGATAGCTGTCCTCTAGGGTAAGTGCTACAGAGGGGCCTCATCTAATTTTAAATGCAGCTGAAGCAGAGTTTGTTCTGACTCTGCAGTGTAGATGTAGTCTTTATATATAAAGCAGACACTCCAAAGAGCCTGGGGTCAGAAACTGAATGAGATTTTTGCTTCGAAAGGGATTGTTTCAAACTGGGATCAAAACATATTGCCAAGGTGAATGGAATGAGGAAACTTGTGATTACGTGTACTGAATTTATGGTCATATAGAAGACTGCTGTCTCTCTTTCAGAAAAGAATCATAGAAACATAGAATCATAGAATCATAGAATGGTTTGGATTGGAAGGGACCTCAAAGATCATCTAGTTCCAACCCCCCTGCCATGGGCAGGGACGCCCTCCACTAGACCAGGTTGCCCAAAGCCCCATCCAGCCTGGCCTTGAACACTTCCACAACCTCTCTGGGCAACCTGTTCCAGTGCCTCACCACCCTCACAGTGAATAATTTTTTCTTTATATCTGATCTAAATGTACCCTCCTTCAGCTTAAACCCATTACCCCTCATCCTATCACTACATGCCATTGTAGATAGTCCCTCTCCAGCTTTCCTGTATGCCCCTTCAGGTACTGGAAGGCTGCTATAAGGTCTCCCTGGAGCCGCCTTTTCTCCAGGCTGAACAACCCCAACTCTCTCAGCCTGTCCTCATAGGAGAGGTGCTCCAGCCCTCTGATCAGCTTCGTGGCCCTCCTCTGGACTCAATCCAACAGGTCCATGTCCTTCTTATGCTGGGGACTACAGAGCTGAATGCTCCAGGTCTCACAAGAGTGGAGGGGGAGAATCACCTCCCTCAACCTACTGGTCACACTTCTCTTCTTGCAGCCTGGGATATGGTTAGCTTTCTGGGCTGCAAGCGCACATTGCTGGGTCATGTTGAGCTTCTCATCAACCTACACCCCTAAGTCCTTCTCCTCAGGGCTGCTCTCAATCCATTCTCCACCCAGCCTATAGTTTTGCTTGGGATTGCCCCGACCCATGTGCAGGACCTTGCACTTGGCCTTGTTGAACTTCATGAGGTTTGCATGGTCCAACCTCTCAAGCCTGTCAAGGTGCCTCTGGATGGCATCCCTTCCCTCCAGCGTGTTGACCACACCACACAGCTTGGTGTCGTCGGCAAACTTGCTGAGGGTGCACTCGATCCCACTGTACATGGGATCGAGTTGTTAAACAGCGCCAACAAAGTTGTTGAACAGTGCCAGTCCCAATACCAGCCCCTGAGCAATGCCACTCTTCACTGGTTTCCACTTGGACATCGAGACTTCTTGTCTTTGTTATGCATTTTAATATGAAATAACCCTTACTCCTGCTGTGTTCTCTGTTGTTTAGGGAAAGGGAACAATAGCAGGGATAAACATGAATAGTAATTTATTCCCGAAAGAGTCCAGTAATACCAGTGGGAGTATCTTTGGCATAAATTGCTGTTCAACCTAATTTAATGATGTCTTGACTTGGTCAACTAAAACTGAAGAGATAGTTCAGGCAGTGAAATGATATTCGGTGTGAGAGTGGCAGATCTTGATCATTAGTAAGAGTCTCTGTATTCTATCTTTTTTTTCAACCAGCAAATCAGCCTTAGGTGCCATCCAGTCAGTTAATTATGGAGCTAACTTCAGTGACTTAGGTGGCCTACAGATACCAGAAAACTTTCACTATTCACATTTCCATGTCTGACATAGGAAGGGTGCAAGCTTGCAGAATAATACAGAATATGTAGCCCTCCCTGGGCAGGGGATTAAATACCCCATCTATAAACAAGGCTTAGAGCCAAAGTGGGACACCTAAGACATCCCCTAAGGCACATGAGCCTGAAATTGAGTCTGGAAAGAAACATCTGCCAACCTGCTACCTAGTGGGTCCTGGAGCTGCCTCTCTGTGCATGGCAAGGGCTGCCACAGGCCTTTCTGTCACCTTATGGTGTATAGTAAATAGGTTTTCCTCCTCTAACTTGGCTGAGGGGCTCCTTAAGTAGGTGTTTTCAGATCCACCTGATATTCCCTGACAGTATCAGACTTCTCTCAAAATGCAGCTGACAACAGTTGCTTTCTTTTAGCAAGAGCGGTAACGATGCCCCACCTTTTCTATGACAGACTAACAGTGGAGAACATATGCAGCAAGAGGAGAGCCAGGCTCGTGTCTCGTTTTCTGATGGGATGCACACTTACTATTCCTTCAGCAATAGCTTAACCAAGGACTTCTTTCTCTTGCTCATGTGGAGCAATTAAAAGATACGGATGCAGGTTCTCTTATAAGTCTGATTCATTTGTATGCCTACAAAATGTATAGATGTAGTTGTATAGACTGAGAGAAGCTTATGAAATGGGGTTGCAAAGGCTAAGGAGGTTACTGGCATGATGGACATATTGTTTATTAATACTTGTTTCTTGTGAAGTGAGGGATTGCTTTTTCAGGCTGTGTTGCTTAGAGACAGAACCAGGTTAATGCTTTTGGTCATAGTTTTGCAGCCTCTTTTTGTATTGCTGTTGCTTACCTTTCATTCTCTTCTGAGGGCTTTGTTCATAGGTTCCTCAAAGACTTCTCCACACCTGACATTGTTTGCCCATCATCAGCTCCTTCATAAGTTACTGCCATGTAGTGATCTATGTCTCCATAACCCTTGGAAGGTGCCTTTGCCTGTCCCATCCCTCTAAACACTGCACAGCTCCTGCTGTGTAGGAGATGGATACCTGTAGCCATAGCTGGCACATTTGAGCAGAAGACCACATGTCATGGAGATAAAACAGAAATGAGAAGGCTGATACGCTGTAACGCCACAATGGGACACCAAGGCATTCTTGGCTCTGTATCCACTGTGAACACGTCAGTGAAGAGGCTCATGTGCCACTGATTAGGAGTGCCCTTTGTTGCGGGACATTTTTTCCTGAGCAAATATGTAGGTTTGATAAAGCTCCCACATGCTGCATAACAGGCTGACGCCAAACATCAATTAATAATCTAGTTTGTAAATGAAGAAGGAAACAGAATTTGCCTTTTAGCCTTTGAATAGCAACCCTACTTTAAACGGCTTGACTGGCACCTCTTCAAATTCACCTAGATCTAGCTCACTCCCTGCACAGATCCTTTTGCACTCACAGGCAGGTTTTCCGGGACCTTGGTGTAAAAGAGGCTTAGGCCTGCTATTTGTGTATTACTTAAAGTTCTTTCAAAACTGCTGTGACAAGTAGAACAGCACCATTATAAAGCAAGAATTTTGGGAAATGTGCTTTTGGAACTTTTTAGGAAGGAGGAGGAGAGACCATCTGTTTTGCTTGTCACAATTCTTGTTTGTTTAAGATGTGAATTGCCAGAAATGTGGAAAGATTGGGTACAACGACAAGTGATAGAGTAATTTTCACACTGGACTTATGGGAAGCATGTGTTGTCCATCTGTGTGATTCTCATTTTATGCAAATTTAGGAAATATAGTCTTATGTCTAATTGTCCAAAGGTAGTTCTGAACATTCAAACGGAGGAAAAATATCATGCCATATCGTCAGTAGGCCTCCCTTTGGCTCCGTAACACGCCAATGCAGAATGCTGCTTGCTTGAAACTACAAATCATAATAAACATTTATATTTAGAATCCAATAAAATAATGTTTCAAGGTCTGAAAAACACTTCAGACCCATGCTTGGGTTTTCCTGGAAATGGAAGAGGACGCCACAATTTTCCTGACCCTCCTAAGCAGATGTTACCAGCCTGCCCAGAGCTTCGTACTGGTGCCTGCTGGTTCACGATGAGAGGGGAATTCTATAAGAGGCTGGTGCGAGTCTTTGGGCTAAAAATTATGCATCTGTGTGCAGTTAAAGCTTATACAAGGAATATCTGAGCTTCTGAGAGGAAGGTTTGATTTAAGGTTTGTTTTGGGGGAGGAAAGTGTTTATTTACCGCCTTAAAAAAAAAAAAAATCACACTCCACAGAGGGTGATGGAAGTTTTACCTGGAGCATATTGCATTTTTCAGAGCTGCTGAAAATGATACTTCCCCTTACCTACCCTGGGCACTTTCAGTGAATAGCTCCCAAAAGATATAATTTTTTTTCCTTGTTTATTTTTTCAATTAATGATTTGTCTATGAACTGTGAATGATTCTGTATTTTTTGACTCAGTATGGCAACTGGAAATTTCACTAGAAATAATTCTTAATTCCACTGTCATTGAAGTACAAGTATTCCCAATTTAAAATACACTTTTTGAGAGTGTTCAGTCAAGGAATGCTTCAATGCTGGATCATTATGGAAAGAAAGACAAAAGAGATCCAAAAGTAGTGAAAATGAGATTCAGTTTGGAACTCTTATCGGAAGTTCCCATGAAACGTTTTCCCTTGTTGCTGATTCTTTAAATGGTACAATGCCAGCAGTGCCAAAGATTTAGGTTTCTGCGATATCAGTTACTTAACCCTCTTTAGCCAAGCACTGTGGTTCTACATACAGGCTTTCAATTTTCTTATATCTTCTTTCCATTGTTGCTGTTTGGATGACTTCAAGACAATTCCCATTCGTGACTTGAAAAATATTCTATTTTACAGTATGGTTTATTGTTAAGGCAGAAAAAAACCAACCAAACAAGAAGGCAAACCTTTTTAATAAGCAGCAATATAGTGATGGTAACTCAAGGATATAAAAACTCAAGAATAAATACAATTACAACACTGATTCTGACATCTTGCAATCTGTCTGGCTTCCGAGGGGAGCTCTGTTGGGTTTGTGAGCATACTGGAAACCTTGCTCATGAGGCCTGTGGGTCAGCTCTGTGATGGCTGGTGTTGGAAAGACTGTCTCTGGGCGTTGGAAAGACAGTATAGCAGGATCCCAGGTTTTGGCTGGGTCAAGAGTACTGCTATAATAAAGCTCAAAAGCTTTTAAATGTATGAAGCTAAAATGAGGCAGGAGAAATGGACTAACTGAAGGAGAGAGCTTCACTACCAAAGAAAATGAGAAATTAAGCGTCCTCTTAGCTTGCTGTTGGTCTCACATGGTGAAGGGACATAGGGAAGAGAAGTTGGGTCTTGCGTATCCAGCGGGACAAGGGAGAGCAGCAGGGAAGAGGTAGGAATCCATATTTCATTGGCTGAGGTAGAAATCTGTATTTCATAGAGCAGTCCATTATTCAGAGAGGACTCTGAGAGAGGCAGAAAGAAACATGCCTTCTTTTCTCTAGCAGGATTATTTAATGAGTAGGTTAGCTGACTTTCAGCTGGAAGAGGCTGGAGAAATGTTTCAAGTCTCTTTTGGTGGTACTATCAAGGTGCTCTTTTTGGTAGCGGTGGGAATCAAAGATGGAGGAGGAAAAAAGGGAGGAGTTGAGGTGGCAGAAGAAGAGAGATGTTCCTGTACAACGCAAGATGGGTGGACTCAAAGGTAAGGAACTACAGCTTTGTGAGACAAAATCTTTTTTCTCTGCGTGTTAGAAGCTGAGCTCTGTGTCAGCCTCTTACTGAAATGTGTCTTCTACCTGGAGGAAAGACTGGTCCATACTTAGTCAGATCAGGAAACTGGGAGCTCTTTTTCTGTTTCTTTTTCTGTCCTAGAGTACTTGTTAAATGCATCTTTGTGGTGGTACGTGGATAAGTACAGTAAAGATTCTTGGATATGTGTAATTTGAGTTATAAATAGTAAGTTATCTGAATATGGTAAAACTGACTGTTTAAAATTTTTAAATGGAAAAATCAAATATATTTTATATGTAGAAAATACATACCAGGCACAGTAGAATCATCTCAATAATCCAGAGGGTTTTTTTCTGTTCTCGAAATATGTAAAATGTATTTAAAAATTACTTAAATGTCATTTTATAGGTTCCAATTTTAAAGAGAAATTAATATCTTTAAGCTAAACATGACAGCCACTTTGCAATAAGCAATGACTTATTAATGTTTTTGGATACTGAAAACTTGGCATCTGAAGGAGTGAACTGCAGTATAGTTCCGCTTCCTTCTTCTCTGAGTTATATAAGGATGTGTTTAAACTCTAGCTGATTCACTAAAAACCCCGGATTTTCTTTTGATGCTTTCATCATGCATTACCTTATTCATGCAAAACAAACAAGGAATTCAGGAGATTTGAATAAACAACTTGTAGCTGTCCACGCTTTCGACTTGTATGTTTTAATCAAACAATCTTGAGCAAAATGTTGCTATGTTACTGCTTTGTCTTTGTCTGCTTGCCTTCAACAGGACTAATTATTCCCATGCTCATGCCACACTGCAATATGCCGTATAGATGTGTCCTAAGCGAGTTAGCTGAAGTATCTCTGTGTTGTAAACTGATTTAAGAAAGCAGGAAAGAAGAGGTACACCTCCTCTGTTCCACACCCAAAATATTGTGGAAACTGCAACAACTTCAGAAATTCTTGCATGTTGCTGGAGGTGGTTTCAGTTTTCACACCAGAAGTAATTTAATTTCAGCACTTAAAACCCAAAAAGCTCCAACATATTGCTAGCGTGCAAAAATTCCATGTGTGCTAAAAAACAACAGCATATGGTTGGGTGGGGTGTGACCAAAATGAACATAGTTATCACATTGTGAACTTTCTTTTTACAGACTTGATTAAATAAGGGGGGGGGGGGCATCTAGGACGAGAACCTGGAATCCTCCTAGAGTCTGCCTTTTCAAATGTTGTGTAGTTAACTGAAAGGTTCATCTTGCGTAATCTGCAGCTTAATATAGGAGACTGACATTTCATCTGAACATGAAGAACACACACAAAAGAAAGGTAGAAAGAAGGCAAGATGTCTCTGGGGTGAACCGTTGGAGGAGAACGGGACAGAGTGCAAGCTGGAAGTCAACTCCAATCCCCCTGTTTGCTATTAGAAAGTGGGTAGATTGGGATCATTTGCTTTTTATTTATAATCTATCACCTGGGCTTGAATTGGGGAGAATGAATTTTATGTGGGCTCATTCGCTGGGCCTGTATGTTTCAGGATGTTTAAACGTTGCCGCCAATTCTTCTCATCATGGTTTAGAGCTGAGGTAAATGTGGGCACAAATAACTTAAGTCGTCTGTGGTGGTGACCGTATACATATATCCACAGTCATTTTTTTGACTCAGGTCTTTTTTCCGTTGAGTCCAATGGTGCTTAAGACCTTATCAGGTCATCTTATACGAATATCTAAATATTGAAGAAACCAGAATCAGAAATACTTCTGGAAACTTACGCCTAGATACTTGACTTATCAATTAGTCAGGTATTGACTTCTGAATCTCTGATGGCAAGGTTTTAAGGGAAACCCTTTAAAATAGTAATAACCAAAAGCTCGGGAGACTAATATCAACGTACAGTTGTTTTGTGTGACTATGTGGTTGCACTTAAAGCCACTCACCTGAATGTACCTTTCTTGGGTCGTTGTTAGTGTAGGCTGTCTGCTTAGTTTGCCTTGCTCTTGTCTGCTTTTTCTGTGCTTTTCTGGGTGTAAATATATCTGGAGAAGCAGAATCCTTATTTTCTGGCACATCACTTGCTATTCTATCTGCCGTTCAGCTGTGAATATGACAGTAGCCCAACTTTGCCAGGTAGTGGCTCTTTGCAGGCTGTTTTACTGTCAGGTTCTTGGCTATCTGCATGACCAGCGCTGTTGTCCCTTGGGCAGCCAGGGAAGATGTCTTCTACTCATATTCCCAGTCAAACTATGCGATTTCTGCTGCAGAGGCCAAACAGCAGCACTTGGCCAAGTGAGCTATACCATGCAAAATGTGCCTTTATTTTCTGCATGCAAGTCTGTCAGATTGATAAAAGTGAAAAAAAACCCAGTCCTAGTTTGACTTCTCTTTTCAGAGTAGTTGTTGATTTCCATGAACTCTGTAATCTTCTCTGGTTTCTACTGATGAATGTTTTCACACTTTGTGCTGTTCTCCCAGTCTTCTCAAGTGAATGGTCATCCTTGAGCAGCCTTAATGATTAGAGCTTGGTCCACTTTTCTTTATGTTCTTGAAAAATGGGTCTTACAAACAACAAAATAACATTTCACATAAAAGGATATTCTTCCAGTTTCAAAGCTAAGAACTGAAAATGACTTTAGATGCCTTTACCACTTCGGAAAAAGTTTGAATATTAGAGTTTTACCCAGAAAGGCCATTTCTCTTGTTAATTATTTTGGCCAAGACAAAGCATTTTTTTCAGAATAAAACTCAGGTTACTCTGTGGAACAACAGGGTCTGTCAACATGTGACAAGGCTTTCATATCTCGAGGGGAGGATCCAGTCGATGCAACGAAGTGTCAGTCAGGAAGTAGAGCTGCAGGAAGTTAACTCATGCATAGTCCAGAGTTGTCCAGATCAGATGAAGAAAGTGCCAAAAGAGGTTACCCTTCATCACCAGCTGAGAGATGAGCTATGTATGAAAGACAGGACAGCTTGAAGGGCCCTGAATGGTGATCTCAGGAGATGTGTCCCTCAAGAGATAGAGACATGCTTCATGTCCTTGTACAGTCACTTGAGCAACTTGACATGAAAATACTAAATAAAACATACAGAAACCCCAAGAGGGCGTTTCACCAAGGAGCCCGAATGGGAATTATCCAGCCTTTTAGCAGGTGTAGGGCTCTGCCTGAAAGTGGCATCATAGATTTCTCCTGAGCCTTTCCAGTAAGCCAGTAATGGATCTGCAGCTTGCCAGATAGTCTGTCATAGGTTGTCAGCCACGGCTGGGAGGAGGGACGGCAGTCTCTTTTGTTCCCATGTCAAGCATGCAGAGAAGGGACTCCTAAGTAGATAATTCAAGGGGAAACAGCTGCTGAGTTCTCAGTTCTCCATGACTCTCTAATTTTGCCTTCTTCTCTTAATGTATTTGCCTGCTGCTGGATGAATACTGCCTGCTGACAGTCAAACAAATAGAAAAATGCTGTAAACTTCATTGAAAACTACTGTGAAGTGTGGCTATTTTGATGCTTACAGAAGAACAAGTTGAAAGGCTTTTCTGAGTGTGTGAGGTCACAGATACATTTAAACTCCTATGGAAGGGCACATTAACTTGTTTGCCCTAGTCCTGATCTTGTAAGTCAAAATATGTATTACAAACTCTTCTGATTTTGTGATTGTGAAGGGATTTTTTTTTCCCTTTTAAAAAGCCACAGCACCTGACATTACTTGAATGTATAAGAATCAAACACTTCACTTAAAAGTAAATAAACATTTGAATTGTGGCTTAAAAATGTAAAGCCTATAGGCATAAAAAGCTAGACAGTTGATAAACAACCCTCCCTACCCATTTAATGTCATATTACTTTTAAGTTAATATCAGGTTTTGGATATTTTGCTTGAATGTGCTTTGGCTTCAGTATCACTGAGCATACCACAAAAGTGTTTGTGAGGTCCAGTAAGAAAAACTTATCTTGTACAATTTGTCTCTATGAGAAACTACCTGGTATAGCCAGAGCTATATAAACATATCATTACAACCTTGCAAATAAACCCTCTGTTACCCTTGCCTGCACCGACACTGCTGTCTGAAGTATCCTGTGCTTTGGTCCTGGGCCATATTGATTTGTAATTTGTAATTTGTAATTTGTGATTTGTGATTTGTAATTATTCTGATTCTGGATAGCTCTGATGCTGTCAGCGAGCATTTCTGGGACTCCTAATCACATTATCTATCTAGTAACCGAATGTGGTACGCGGCTGTTTTGCCTTCCTCCCCTGCCGCCTAGTTTCTAGGGAATGTTTGCATCTATGTTTTCAGGGAGATAAAAGTACATTTGAGCCCTTCCTTTTAATTTTTGTGGCTTTACCTCCGTGTCTTGTTCGCTGCCTCATGTTGGGGTGCCATTGCATGGGTTTCCCTCCCAGCAGTAGCTGCGGGGACGTGAGGGACCGGGCCGCGGGGAGGACGCGGCGGGGGCGGCTGTGGCCGATGGTGCCGTGCCGGCCGTGCCGTGCCGGGTGGTGGCGGTCGGTGCCGCTCCGTGCCGGCGGTGCCGTGCCGGCGGTGGCGGTCGGTGCCGCTCCGTGCCGGCGGTGCCGTGCCGGCGGTGGCGGTCCGTGCATCGGTCACTAGATGGCACCATGCGACCGGGCTGGGAGCGGGGCTGGCGGCGCGGCGCGGCGCGGGGGGAGGCAGGCAGCCCCCCTCGCTAACACGGAGGCCAGCGGCAGCCGGAGCCGGCGGGCACCGGCGTTTCCTCTCCCGCCGCTCCGCTCGGCCGTGCCGGGGTCGCACCTCTTCCCACACGCTCGGGGAGGAGCGGGGCAGGGAGCGCGGCCGGGCCGGGGATGCCCGCTTCAGCCGGGCGGCTGCTCGCCTCCTCCCGGAACGGTCGCCGAGTCCTTGGGTCATCCACCGTGCCTGGAGTCGGCACATGTCACAGGGCAGGCCGAAAGCTGAAGGTAGATGAGAGCAAAGTGCCAAAAACTTCCAGAAGAATGAAATCATCCTTCACGCCCCCCCACATCCATCACAAAGGTGAAGACGGGCACGGCAGCTGGTTTGGACTGCTTTAGCCAGTTTATTCACGAATGATTCAGATGATACAAAGTTGAAAGCCAAAGAGTATGTTCAGAATGTCAAAATGTTTCCTTGTTTTCTCCTGGACTTCTGACAGTCTGCATGACAGGAGCCGCTGTTCCAGCGTTCTAGTTTGGATCAGGAGTGATATTATGACCCTTAGCAAGTTTTGGTTCGCACCACAGGGTGGTCTCAGAGCACACAAACTGGTTTTCTTTAGGATGAAGTGAAGAAACCCTTATGGAAGAGGCACGGAAGACACACACCCCAAACATACCTTATCTGCTACAACTGTTAAGGCATTCAGACTCCAGGCAAAGGTTAGAGACAAGGCTGAAGAACCCCCCACCCAAACTGTCAGTGTGGATTCTCTTGGCTCCAGCTGTTTAATTGTATAGATCCACTCCCATTAGGCTGTGGTATGTGCTAGTTTAAATATAAAATGTACTGTCAGCTGAGAAAGTGACCCACAGGGGAAACTGAACACCTCCAATTTAGATACCTGCATTTGCCTCAAGTAGGCGATGTGGATAAACCCAGTAGTGATGAAAGGCTTCTGGTTTCCCTACACACAGAGGCAGTGCAGGCATCTTGTTGACTGTACCATTTGTATTGTGCACTTCTGGCTGTTCAGAGAAGAGGTTCATGATTTTCTTTTTTTTTTTTCTTTGTTGTTTCACTTTTATGACATGATCTGAGACTTTGTGCAGACCCAGGCGGGTGTTTCTGCATGAGTTATGCCAAGTTATGCCAGTTTTGAAGGCTGTTTTCAATGCAGTCCTAGACTTGTCACCATTCCTCTTTTAAATCCTAAGCAAAGACTGTGGGGAGCCATTGAGAAATTAGTTCTTACTATGCTTACTTAGAAAAATAACCTCAAAGTACAGAGATCATGACGATGATGGTGCTTTCATTCTGCAAGCTGTTATCGCTTACTAACTCTGGTATTTTTTGTTATAGTAAAAATATAGTAAAAATATGAGATTTCTGGAAATGAAATTTTTAGTTGCTGGGTGGAAGAGAGTTAATAATTTATTTAAAGGTTATGTTTTCTATATTCATGAAAAATTGTACTCAGTGGTGTATAGACATGGGTGGTAAATGCTATGAAGCATCCAACAACTTGGTGAGTGGGCATCAGCACCTCCTTTCTAGAACATATCCCAGGATCGCTGCTAAATACATTTGAGGTAATTTGCAAAGTCCAAAATCCTGGAAACTACCAGATTTGGGTTTCCTGCATTACTTTTGCTCCTGCTGTCTGAGCTGTCTGCTGCAGTCATGGGTGGGAAAAGGATTTCATGTGATATTTCCGTGACTGTGCTGCCATGCCGCAAGGAGGATGCCAATGAGGCTTCCCAGACAACTGTGAATCTGGCATACTCTAACTTCTTCAGGTGTCTGACTTTTTACTGTAGCTCTTGATCTTTCAGCTGAGGGGTTTTGAGTGAAATGTCATTCTGTTTTTAGGGAAAAAATTATAATAAGCACCTTAAAAAAAAAAATTCCAGCAGGATTTCTGCAGGACTACTAGTGTCCTGACAATTAAGCATTTTCATAAAACAATGTTGAATTTAACCTTGTTTTTTACACTCTGGATGATTTTCTAAATTTGAAATTATATTGAATGAAATTCTATTGAATTATATTTTTACTGAAATATTACCCAGCTTTCCTAGCTAGGTATTTTGAAGGACCACAGAAAACCCAGAAAAGAGCCCTGTGTTAAAAATCATGCTTAAATAGTTAAGCTGTTATCTGTGCTCCTTTATTGAACTGGATATCTTAACGGGGTGGCTTTGAATTGCTAGAAAATTAGTAAAAAATACCATCATTTTCCTAAGTGCTTTGTTTTTGGTGAATATAAATTGCAAATTAAATCTTAGCCTCTGAGCCTAATTTGTAATAGTCAAGGATATGCTACAAAGAGATTGTTTAAAAAAAGTTTCTTGTGTTTTACTCTTAAAGATGGATTGAAGGAAATATGTTGAAGGCAAGTTGTGCCAGCACTGCTTAACCTGCTAGTATCTTGGAGATTATTTCTGCTGGCTTTGTGGGCCTTTTCAGTGTGATCCTTGAAAATGCTAATTAATTTCAGGATTGCTGTGTGTGTGATATGCTTTGACATACACAGAAAATTAATAATAATATAATAATCTTTCTAAAAGAATTTTGAGAGCAATTTATAGTTCATGCCAGATGTCAGTTGACTGAGTAATTTAACACACTTGTGTAACTGAAGCGTAATAGCTTTTGCTAGCTTGCCATACTGCTTATGGATATGAATGACAAAATTTATGGGTTTTAGCTATGTGCATAATCCGAAAAATTCACTCCCTGTTGCAGGGAATAAGCAGTATCACAAGTGAATGTGTTTTAATCATCTGAAACATATAGCTCAAATACTATTTTATTTGTTTAAACGAGGAAAAGACATAATTCCTCTAAAGGAAGTGCTGTGAATGCAATACCAAGAAAATTGTTTTTGTCCTATCAGTAGCTGCAGAGACCACATCTCCATAAAAGTCGTTAAAACAGCAAAGACAGCACTGTCAGCTTAGAAATTGCGCTAGAAGATCTACTAAGCCTCAGGCCCTGGGATCAAGAGTATTTCTTTCTGTGTTTGTGTAATGGCCCTGAATCTTGCAGTTTATAGACCTGGATATGAGTCTGGGAATGGGGATTAGGGAAAATGGGGATCCACCTTGCCTAGAAACTGTTCAGCCTGAGCTGGACCTCCTCGAGAGCCGATAGAGAGAGACAGGCACCTCTGGGAGGAGGTTCATCCCCAAGAGGTACGTAGGTGGATGGATCGTTCCTTGTAGGCAACCAAGTCTAAGATGAATATCTCTGTCCTTTCATACAAATAATGGTAAACTACAGAGTTGAGAGGGTATTCCCTTTACCTATTGGGAAAATGACTGGGTTTCACAATCATCCTGCAAGTTATGACACTGAGCATTTTTAATTTGTTCTAATTTTACAAGAAATGCCGTACTTAATTGGTTTTGTTTCACCCTTTAAAGCAAAGCATCTCCCTCAGCTCTAAATTCCTTATAAAGTATCTTAGAAGCTCACGTCCATAGTGCTCTCTGCAAAGTGATGGTTCGTCCTAGGGTATTGGCTGGTGAAAATCTTCCTGGATCTCCACTCTGCTGCCAGCTCCATCTCCCTCACCCTTCTTTTTCTCTCTGAGAAAGGATAAACCATGCAAGGTGTCATTAAGGTTAACAAATATGGGACTTGCCAAGCTAAAATAAATGAAGTAACCACTTTGGAGGGTAAGGAAAGGAATTACAAGTTCAGTTCCTGCCTGCCTGTCATTGGTTTCCTTCAGCTGAGATTCTGTAATCCCAGGTCCTATAGAAACTGAAGTGTGCTGGATTGAATCCTGGGGTTTATTTTATTTTTCTGTTTGTTTTCGGTTGTTGGGTTTTTTGGTGGTGGTTTTTTTTTAAGTGTGTTTATGCTTCCCTTTTAGTTTTCAATATAGCAACTAGCATATCCTGAGAATATTACACCCCAGAATTTCCCACACATGCAGTTAGATGCCCAAGTACATCTTTGAATCAGAAGTAAACAGGTAGAAGCCAGAGAAGGTGAGAGAAGGAGGGCTAGAAGTGAATTGGTTTAATCATGAGGGGATGAGAAGTCGGTGAGCAGTCCAAGACCACATTATCTGCTCCACTTGCTCTCCTGCACTGAAATCCCACTAATCCAGAAGAGCTGTTACTCAGACGCACCAGCAAGAGGGCGCATACTGTCCGTGACGTCTCCAAGAAACCTTACAAGGGTTATGAATGTGCTGGGTTGTGATTGCTACTTAGTGTAATTTCCTTCAGCTCCTCACGACTTCTGTATGTATCTGGTTTTTCATCTGAGGTTAGTAGTCAAGAGGCCCTTAAGTGTAGCCCGCGCATGCAGTGCCTAGTAGGGAGGGACCTTGGCCTTGAGGACCTTCTACAGTTGAGTTGAGATAAAAAAAGAACAGTTACAGCGTGTGCTCAGGCTGTTTAATGAGTCATTTTCTAATTTTTCATAGCAAACATTTGACATCGTTATCCTATTGACACATGCTATGATAAACTGCAGGACGCTCAGAGGGTTGGCTAAAGAGCAGCATTTCCCACCAGCAGCTGGTGAGGAGCTGATGCTCTATAAGGCATCACAGTCTATACATGCTCTATAAGTGGATCACAAACAAGACCTAGGCATGCATTCCCATGCACAAAAGCAAGGGCTTAATATGGGGAAAGAAAGGGTAATCTCGCAAGTACTGCTCAAATTTTATTGGCTTGTACATGAAACTGGTCTTGGCACCACAGCATGAGGCAGTCTGTCGGTCTTTGTCCTCAAAAACTGTGCTCCAGAGAATGCAAGTAGGCCCTGCGCATAAGCACTATAAATCTGTAGTGCCTATAAACCTGTGTGTTCTCACCATACCTGATGGACAGATTTTAGTGTTTTCAGATAGGGTTATCTAGACATTGTTGATATGAGAGATAAGTAAAGCTCTGGTTCTGATGGCTTTGTCTGAGTGGGTTTGTCAGCATCACCATAAAGCTGAATAACATCTTTGAGGCAAAACCTGTCTTCGATTTTGATTTGGGATCTTAAATCTAGCTCAGAGACTCCTCTCATGAAGGTGAGAGAGGAATACTGTTTTTCCTGTCTGTCTGAGACCAAAAAAAGTAGGAAGTAGACCCATACTCTACAGGCAGGACTTTGGTTAGCTCATGATGCCCCAGACAACCTTTATCTTGTTTATATCTTCCTGCAGATTTGCCTGAAGTCAATAGAGATGCCTACAAGTACATCAATGCAAACTTTCTTCTGCGTAACAAAGACAATTTAAAAACAATCTTCAGTCCTTGTAACAATATCTGTGGTTGCTTAAATTATAATGTTGCAGGATTCTTGTTAGACACAACATGATTGATAGTTTTGATAACAAGCTTGAAAATCTGCCCAGTGGAAGTCATGCCTTCTGCATTATTCTGACTGGAACCATGTGCTGTGGTTCTAAAAAGTAATTTGCTTATTTATTGTAACAGCCCATTTAATGGAACTTTAATGAAGAGCAGTCCTTATGGCAATTTTAGGTTTTATGTGTGTAGGAGGAATATTGGATCGACGTAATCTTTAACATTTTTAACTTGGGATTTTTAGTGGCGTGTGAGTAGAAGGGCTGTGTTTCCAGTCTACTTTTGTGGCAGTGCCACAAGTTAAATGCTGCTTCTGGAGAGAAAAGGACTTGCCAAATGCTGTCCTCGTAGCAGGAGAGGCTACGTGAGTAGCTGCAACATCAGGCTAACCATGGCTTGCAATGGCATGTTTCTTTTTTTACTTCTGAGCGGAGAGAGGCTGTATTGGGTTTGAGAAAACTGTAGTAGAGAGATTTGGCAGGAGTAAGGTGCTCTCTTGGGTGCGTGTATGTGTGTATAGAGGCTCACTCCCCCTGCCAATAACATATAAGAAGTGTCATTCTTTTTTCCTCTGATATGAAACAAGCATGAATGTGGAGATTTTAGCACATTTTTAAAAAAAACTTTCTTTCTGGCCAGCCCCACTTTCTTAAGCTGGCAAATTTGTAGCAAACAGGGAGTTCTGAAGTTGACTAGGGATGTCCCTAAGATCGTCACTGCCATTATAAAGCTAAAAATCTAAAAAGAGGATAAATCCCTTTTGTGTGGCAGGTAGAACTGTTTAGTTTTACATATCAAATGCATTTAGATCTTTCCTTTTTCTTCTGAGCACGTCTGAACTAAGCCTGTTCTTCAGGGCATTTGTTAAATTATGTCATTTAGGAGCTTACAGATAGTTCCTGGGCCATTGTAAAGTGTGACCAGTTATCAAGCTTTAATATGAAGTCCTATGTGCCTTTTCTCAGTGACAGTGTTGCTTTTTCCCCACCCCCTTACACTGTCCCCCGTTGCTTATTCCTTCCTTGTGCTTTTGTCCTTGTGCAAGTACAACTTGTTGTGGTAGTATATGCTGAACTGTAGGAGGAGAACGCCTGGGTTTCGCAAGAGCCCTGCAGGTTATGAGTGGGCCCTCAAACAGGAGATTCCTGTTGCAGCTCCAGAGCTGAGAGAGCAGTGGGAGAGAGGGAGTGCACAGCTGGGAGCATTGATGGAGAAAGTGGAAATGCCCTCACACTGCCACTATCAGGAAGGGAATAATAGCTAGAACTGTGCTGGAGCACACCTGGGATCGTTGGGGTGGGGATCAGGCTGTGAGGCTGGTGGTGATGGTCCTACTCGCATGCTGTACTGGCCATGGACCAGACCGTTTCCACAGCCCCTCCGCTGTACCACTGCTGAAGTGCTTGGTCACAGAATTTATCCCATTTTAGAATTTAACACACATGCTTTTTTTGCAGAAAAGAAGGGTAAGTGGTGGAGAGTGTTTTAGGAACTTCTGTTTACACTCAGGGACCCTTGTCTGTCTGAGCCTTAAGAGAGAGGAGGACACTTTGCACGGGCAAATACCAGTTTGTTCCTTGTACACACACACACACACAGATGTGTGCATGCTCATATGCACTTACCACTCACGATCAGTTCCAGCAACTACTCACAATGCAATCAATGGTTACAAAACCACAGCAGCAAACTGGAAGCTGAGTTGTATGTTGCTATGGATATGATCATTTGCCTAGAAGAGTACGTAAAATTTTCCAAAAATAATTATTTATGTGCTCAGAGGACGACTCTTTCATTGTGAACCTGATTTTCTGAAGTGATGTCCTTCTGAAAATGAGGGACTTCAAAGCCATCTTAAGCCTTGACTATTGAAAACGTGGAACCATCTTTCCATATCCTGCTATTTGTTGTCTTAGTGGTAAAACCAGACAAACGTGTGAAAGAATATCAGAGAAATACTGTGTTGTGAAGACATATGAAATAGAATTTTTTATTAAGGAGTGTTTATTAATACTACTTTAAATTATTAGGCTGGTTTGAGAAGTCACTTACCTTTAAGAATGTACTTAAGTGTATGTTTAAGTGCTTTCCTGAACGGAGATACTTTTCTGAGCTGATTCAGTAACAAAGGAACTGAATTAGAACTAAAGGTAAACAGCAAGGATGTCTTCAGACTTTAGTAAGTTAAATATAGTGGAAGCACTTTCAGATAGGTAGAAGGAACAATAGAAAAAAACATAGAATTAAGTATTTTTTTCTCTTCTTCTTTTATAAATCCACTATTTAAAAGGTTCTCTAGACCCCTTTGTTTTAGCAGATGTGTTACAAATGTATGTGTGTGTGTATACACACACACACACATATATGTGCATATATATGCACACTATGTGCATATGATGTCCAGATGTAACACATGGGAATAAATAAGCATGTAGCCTGCAGACATGATGCTGTAGCCTGAAGAGGCGTAGCCTGAAGAGGTGGGAGCTGACAGGGAAATTTGGGTATGTAATAGTACTTCCCAACAGCGTGCTTGACCAAGTTTTCCTGGTATCCCCTTTCTGAACCACTTTCAGCCACACTAATAAAAAAAGGGAAAATTCACAAGCCACCCAATTTATCCCAGTGCTAAAGTGGACTGTGTAGTGATAAGCATTAAATACAAATTTAATTTACATAGACTGCAGCTAAATTGGGAGAGTTCTTCACACTGAATATCCAGATTTTCTCATTATGCACATGCCAGTCCCCAGAGCCCTCCTTAGAAGTTCGTTAGCAGCTCTGATCCCTACAGAGCTCTTAAGCTCCATCTCTGCCCATACAGAATTTAGAAAACGTGTGGCTTTGGATAATTGCCCATGCATTAGGCTGTCCTGATTAAGCAGCCCCTACTGTCCCTACTTTGCTATAAACAGAATTGCCTCGTATAAGTAGTAGAGAGCAGCAAAGAGAATCACACGAATTAGATCCTGAAAATGTAATGTTTGTAATGCCGCTCCTCTGCCCTGCCAGTGCTTGACCTGCAGAAATACTTGGTCCGGTTTCTTCTTAATCACTTTCAGTGAGAGAGCTTCCATAATAACCAGTACTGCAGTGGTCACAGCTTTCTTACATGGGGAACTGAGAAACTTTTGGGGGAACTTAAATAAGCTGTACTAGTGCTTCCCAAACCCTGGCACTGGGGACACAACCTGCTGAGGGGCTGTGCGACGTGTATATACATCTGCTGCTTCGCTCCTGCCAGGGCAGGCAGATCTCAAGAACTTTAGATAGGTAGTCACTGAAGCCTAGACTGAGTACCAGTACTGAAATGTGGGCTTACTATCCCTGGCATTGTCAATGGTGAGAACCAACCATTAGATGGAAGGTTATAAATATTGTTGAATTTAAAAGTGAGTTGTCTGGCAATTGCTGTGTCTGAGGCTGCTGGCGTGGTTCTGCAGGTCTCCCATGCCGTACTGTCTTCTCAAGCCCTCCCAGGAGCTGCCTGGAGGAAAGCTACTCAAGCCTATTGCATTGTATTCGGAAGAAAAAGAGAAGTGGGTAAATAAACCTCTTAAAATCATTTTTGCTTGTTTCAGTAGCTGGGCACCCCTGAGATGGTATATTGAAATAATATATTAGGCTCCTGTCCACAAAGCTGTAATCTCTTTAGACATGCAGATTTTCCCATAAGCAATGATGTTTTCCAAACACCTTTAAAATAATTCATAGTCACAAGCCTAAATATAGAAGACTTTTAAGTCAAGAGTGTCAAGTCAATTTTCTTTATTTATGTTGGTCATATTCTTAAGTTCTTGCTGTGCATTTTTCATGATTTTATTTTTCTGAAGCTGCTTGTTTGAGAGACCTCAGACAATTTTTGGGCCTGTTAAAGAACGCCCGTTTCATTAGATTTTCTCTCACTGTCAGGCAAACTAAAAAAGTAGGAAATTCAGTTCTAGTAAATAAGGTCTCCAGAACCTCTCCAGCTTTTCTTGGTTTATTTTTTTCCCGGAACCTTCAGAAAGCATGATCCATTAGTGTGATGTCTGCTAATCCTTCCCTACCATTGCAATCACTTTCTAAACATTTCAGCTCTCAATAGGGATAGGTGGACATGGCAACTCTGCATGCAGCTCAAGCATTTCAGCTCCAATCCATCTCATCTAAGGGTAGAAGCTTCATTTCACCCAGTTTTACTCCTGACGCTGAACAGTGTTGATGGTAAAACCCCACCTTGTTTTTCTGAGGCAGAAGAGCAGTGGCTGCACGTAGGACAGTTTCTAAAATTAAGGAAAATGTAGGAGTTGTGCTATAGGATGCAAACTCTGTAACACAACAGGGAAACGCAGAATTTTGGATGGGGAACATATGCAATACTGTTGTACATTATATTGATTTGTGTACACTGATGTGTGTATATATAACAATAATGTAATGTTTCTGTATAATTCTAGCAGAGTCAAAGTCAACTTTCTACTGCTCATTCTGTAGGGATTTTTCAGAAGAATTTCAAAAGATCAGCCATCTTTTTCTTTCATTGATAAGGTGGTTCTGATTTATCTCTGACATTTGTAATTGCTTCACAGGAGTCATTATTACCTTTTCCTGCCTGGATTCAGCTCCTGCTCTCCTCCTTTATTGGTCTTTCTAAATTCCAGATCTGGATGCGCATAAGCAGAGTGAAGAATTTGTCTTCCTGTTCCTTAAAAGCCTCTTGTATCCTCTCCTTCAGGGCAGGCTTTGGGCTGAAATTGCACTCCCAGCTCTGAGGGTTTATCCCCGCTCACCATCTCCTCTGCCCTTCATCCTACTTCACGTGGCTCAAGGAATAAATACGCTGCGGTCGGGAATCCAACAGACACAGCTTCCTCTGACATGCTCAGCAGATGTTTCAGTTTTCAGCAGAAAAAGGCTCTTCGAAGGCGTTCCTTATTCTCTTGAGACCTGTCTCTGGTTCTTGCTTGCGGGACAGAATTGTTCTTACTTTCTGAGTGCTTGAATAAATTGAACAAAAACATGTGCTCGTGGAGGCATAAAAATCTAGTGATTTTTGTGTTTGCCCACAAAATGTTAATGTTTGCTGGAAAGAAACTTGCTTGCACAAATGTCTTTAGTGGAACATGAAAGGATGAGCATACGCAACTGAAGAAAATGCGTTATAATTTTCTTTTTTTTAAATGTACGTAATCTTCACAGTTCTGTTGCTCTTTGAACTATTTGTCTCCTTTCTGTGCTTCTCCATATTGCGGTATAAACTTCTGAAGCTGCAGAATTATTTCTCTTCACTTAAGTTAGCACGGAATCTCAGTCCTCATTTCTGCTCAGGACCAGTCGCAATCTTCCTAATAAATACCCAGTTTCTGTATTCCCCTAATATTCCAGGCACTTTTGCAGTTTCCATGCAGATGAGCTTGCGTAGTCTTTCATCTGTGCTCCTTCACATCTCCACACGAGCCATAGAGTAACCTCCATCTTGCAGGCTCATGTGTTATATCTGGAAAGGCAGCAATGTTTGTAGTTTAAGATGGTAAAAATAGTCAAGAGTTTTCAGTTCTAACCTCTTGTTTTCCTGCATTTAGGATTTCCTCAAACTTTTGCATCCTGAGGTGACTTTTCTCCAATGCTTGCTTTGTCTCCAAAATTGAGGGAAAATAAAAACATTTTTATTATATGAAGGTTTTGTATTGCTGAAGCTTGTAACATGATGTAACATGCCTTTATGGACTGTTAACTGTTTGAAAATGGATTAATGTTAATATAGGTGATACCTGGGATGTATTTCTTTATCTATCTATCTATCTATCCATCCATATTTTTGAATCTATATATGCCTGTGTGTGAATCACCGTGCAGACAAAAACAATATATTTGAGCTCTGATGCGCGTTTAATCATAAACATGCAAGAATTATGGTTCTTTGCCTGCCTGCAGTTAGTTGAACATAAACCTTGCTAAATGTTCTTCTGTCAGTCCACAAAATCTATGAACAAATTATCTTTGCATCTTCCTTATCTCTTTGCTTAAAATCAGAAAAATTAATAAAGAGAAAAGCTTTTGAATCCCTTGATTTAGAGAATTTATTTCCGGCAATGTTAACAAAGCCGTAGCATACCCTGATTTTCTGTTCCTGTAAGCTTATAATATTATTGACATGTTGAAGTCTATCTTATTATGCAAGTTTTGCATAATGACTGAAAGAACACTTCAAAGAAGAGCAGAGGGTTATTTGTGTAGCAGTGCATTCAGGATTTTTTAATACATTTTTAAAAGAAAAAAATGCTGATTCATTGAAACCAGGCAGTGAAACAGTGCATTTTGATAAATTAACCAACTCAAAAATACCTTGAATGAATAAATTAAAACACCTTGTTGTTGACATTTTATTTTATTTGAAAATATTTCTCTTTCTTTCCCTTTCTCTGTTTCTCCCTGTTTCTCTTTGATTCCCCCGTTTCTCTCTGTCTCTTCCTCTCTTCCTCTTTCTCTCTTGTTCTTGCTTTCTTGCTCTTGTTCCTTCGCTTCCTTTCACTCATTCCCTCTTTCAAAACCTTTTATTTTACAATTGTCATAGATTTAGAGCTCATACATACATGTGAAATATTTTCCTTGATCCAGGCTGAGATCTGTTATTTTTTTCTTCATTTTTTTTGAGATTTGAACATGTTAGAAAAAAAGGATCAGAATAATCTTCCTAGTAAATTAATTCAGTTACTCACTCTTAAAATCAGTTTTTCCCCCTTCACCAGCTTATGAGAAGGTTGTTTATGAATTTATTTCCCTTTATGCTTAGATTAGATTTTTGTGGGTTTTTTTCAAGATAACATTAGTGCTAGCATCCTGTAGTACAATTAGTCCTTTGCCCATCCCAATGTTATTTCTTCTCGGATATTTGCCAAGAGCCATCATACCTCCCCTCTGACTTCACTTTGCTGAGCTGACAAATCGAGTTATTGTGATCACCTCACGGACCGGAGGTTCTTCATCCTCTTTACTGTCTTGGCAGCCCTTTGCCTGCCCATGACTGATCAGATTGTACATGATATTCCCAATGAAGGCTTGCCTGCACCTAGGGTTATAGTATAAAATGATTTCCTCTAATAACATCCCACTGGCCTTTTTTTATCCAGGTGTATATCACACACCCGGAATACAGATATTATGCAACCAAGCGATACTCCAAATCTTTTTCCTCCCACTGCCTCCAGCCATTTGTAGTCCTTATTTATAACATGAAACAGTTTCATTAATTCCAGAGCATGATCTTCCATGTTCTCATGTGACATTTAATTCTGTTTCCATTATTCTCAGTCCTTAAAGTCATTCTATTCTTTCTTATATAATATTCCAAAAGTCCTACATTCTTCATAGATCAGGAAAAGTGTTTCTGGGCCATCTCTGCTATTATTAAGTGTTTCTTCTCTTAATGCAGAATTAACGCTCTATTTTGTACGTATATACTGTTAAGAACCCCCTGGATGCATTTAACTGACCGCACTGAATGCATAGTGTGAACTGGCCTTGGTCATGCCCGTTACTTGTGTGAATATTTTGACACGTATGAACCTTCAGCTCACGTGGATTCAACATTCCCAAAGCATCTGCCCTGTCCTGGCAGTCAGGGGGGGCTCTGAGCACATGGGGGCTCTCACCCCGATCCGGAGCTGCAGGGCCTGAGCACAGCTGGGGACTGCAGTATGTGCTGCAGCGCCATCTTAAATCAAAACTTCATGTAGGGAAGGTTGGAATTCCTTTCCAAACATGTATAGCGTCCTATGTTACTCAAATCTTCATCCTGTTTGTTTAAAGCTTGCTCTTGGTCTTAAGAGTGCAACGTCTTGCTAAAAAGTCAAGCTTGCTGAAATCAAGCTTGTGAACACACAAGGAGATCTACCTGAACAGGCACATACGTTGTTTTGACCGTGATAAAATGAACACTTCCTTCTTCTTACCTGACAGGTTAAAAAGTCAGGATTTCTAAGGATTCCTTAAATACTTATGACCTGAAACCTACACCTGCTTTCATTGGTTTGACTAAGGCAGGGAATCTGACATTTTAATTGCTTGAAATTGAGCAAAAGAAATGCAAAGAAGCAAACCCTTCTGATTTTTCTGTTTTCTTTTGGGGTTTTGACACTCTTTTCAAGGGAATTATTTATTCTGATTGGCCTTTAGAGTCCTGTACAGAAGGGAGATGAGGAACTATAAATCTTTAAAATAGGTCAACATCTCACTAATTATTGCTTTAATTAGTGACAGCCACATCATTATTTTTTTATTTTGTTCAATTTAATAGGAGTCAGAGATATCCCAATTTTGTTAATTTGAAAGAAGTTGTGCCCTTGATTTTTAATGGACTTCACTCAGTCTGTCAGATTACCTGGAAGTTTACATGGTAAAAAATTTAAATGCTGTACCTTTAGTTTTCCTGTCACAGCTGCTCATTTAATTTTATCCACAAATATTAGGAGAATGAACATATATGGTCTAAAGAAAGAACAAATAGCAAAAAAGTTCTTAATTAGGTTTTAAAACAACAGCATGAAGGTAAGAGCTTTTTACAGGGACCTGTATGCTCGCTGAAAAATGTTGTCTTAGTTGATTGCTTCATACTCTGGATGTATAACAGTAAATCAAATCATGAATCTTTAAATGGTCAAAAAATACTTTAAATACCTCTAATAAATCTAGTTAGTGAGATCTGAATGGTGTATGGAGGGAATTTTAGGTTCAGAAAAGACTGAATAGTTCTTTTACACAGGTTATACAAAATGACATCACTGTGGTGTGTCATAACCCTCTGAAGTAGGGAAGACCTATGTATGTTAGGTTTTCCCATATTCCAAGCACTGTAAAGATGTCTTCAGAAAATTCTGTAATTCACTGCTAGAATTGCTAAGAAATTAATGCAATTGTCTTGCTTACTAACTCCTTCACCAGCTGCATTAAGATCAGTTTAAATGTACACTAGTTAGTTGCTGTGAATAGAATATTTCGTCTTATATTTTCTTGTACACAACACTTGCACAAAAATTGTTCATGACAGAGTTAACAACCTTAGAGCAGATTTGAAGTAATTTTCCATGAGTATTAAAAGTGTATTTAAGTTACTATTATTTAACACACAACCTGTACTTTCACTGCTTAATAAGCAGAATTACTTTAATACGGGAAATTATAAACCAACCTTAGCATTAACAGTACATGAAGTTAATTTGGTAGTTTCCTGGTGCTGATCAAATTGTCCTTAAGTTACATTTTCAAATATTTTATAGCAACAGTGTATTTCGAATTTTGTATTTCTTCTCTGTTTTCTGATTGAGGGACTTCTCTAGTCAGATTTTTTAAGACTACTTCAGACATGCAAATATTTAATATTAAGAAGTGCTGTACTCAATACCCACCATACTATTAAAGTAATTCCTGATAAAGAGAGAATTAATTCGAGTTGGATTGCAAGTTACTATCTCTATTATCTCACCACTTAGTTATTGCGGTAATTTATCACTATCAGCGGAGCTGAGTAATACAAAAGAAATGTAAGGAATTTTGTGCAGAGTGTGAAAATGAATCTCATGCCATACCTTGCTGGCTGGCTCACCCACTCTCCCGCACCGTGGCAGTCACAGTCGTGCACCAGACCTTGAAGCGCCGGACGCAGTGCTTCTCCTTTGCTTCTCTCAGTGGAGGCATCGGGGGAAGACCCTGCTCCTGGGCAGGCTCTGCAGGGTGGAGGCAGTGGGAGAGAGCTTATTCTGCTGGAAGGCTCGCTTTGCTTATCGCCTGAATTACCCGTGCTCTACATCTTTCTTAGCCACCGCCTTGAAGACAAGACAGGTGAAACAAAATGAAATGCTGGCATTTAATTAGCCTGATTCACACGCTAAATCTAAAGCTTCATTTTAACTTTCTGAAGAAGGCTGGCCTGCCTCTGTAACTGGGCAATACCCTGACTTTGCCTCTTGCTAGAGCAGGACCATTTGTCTCTGCGTGAAACTCAATGCCCCAGACTGCCTCAGCAGCTGTAGTAGGCAGGGAGTAACCCCTTTCCCTTCATATTTTCATGTCATGGCAGCTATTCTGCAGCGCTGAATTTACATGAGGGGGATAGCCTTGATTTCCATTGGGCAGGCACGAAAAGATAACTTTTCACACTCTACATAGCAAAACATTTAGAATGACACGCATTTTTGATTCGAAACGTTACTTCTAAATTATTCATACTTGAAGTTCTTCGAGTTCCGCCGCGGAGGCGCAGAAGGAGCGTGGGGCTGAGCAGGGCTATGCCGGGTTTGCGCTGAGCCGGGTTTGCGCTGCGCCGGGTTTGCGCTGAGCCGGGTTTGCGCTGAGCCGGGTTTGCGCTGGGCTGGGCGCCGTGCGTGGCCGCCAGGGGGCGCAGCGGTGGCGGTGGCCGGGCCGAGGCGGAGCGTCCCGCCGCGCCCCCGCAGCCCGCCCGGCCCCGCCTGGGCCAGGCCCGGCTCCCGCAGCTCCGGGCAGGTGCCGCTTCAGGAAGGAAAAAGAAACAATAATTAAAAAAAAAAAGAAGCAAGCAACCAACAACAACAACAAAAGCGGGAGTATGTGTCTTAACGCTTTTACCTGCAGAGGGGGCTGGCAGGCAGCGCTCCCCGTCTCCTCCTCCCCGTGGGAAGCCATGATTGAGTTAGTCTCGGAAATCAGGCTACCCCAAGGAAAAATTGCTGAGAGCAGGGTTTTCGTTCCGTTTTCAGAGCAGGAAGGAAAGTGATGAATATCAAATGGAGGTTACTTTCAGATGCTGCCACCAAAATCTCAATACTCCTACGGCAGCAATATGACATCAGAAGGGGAAATGCACCACTCTGGATGACATGGTCCATCACCTAGGTCTTCTGACCTTGCTTACATCCATTTTTTATGTGCTACATCATCATCACCACCGTTATTATTGCAGTTTAGAAGGCAGCAAGGTTCCCCGTCTCTGGAAGCTTTCCAAAAGAAAGCTCCATCTGTTCCAAAGAAAGTTCTATTTCTTTCCAAGCATTAAGAAATATTTTAAAGCCTACATTGAGAGATTGGCAGTGGCAGGTTCACTTACATATTTATGTTTCTTTTGCTATGGAATAGTCTAATGTTTATAGCGAATCTTTAGCATTGATTTCCAAGAAGAAAGAAATAAGTGAGTTGTGGCGGACACAATGCCTTGATGGTGGTCAGGTCACATTTGTAATCCTGCAAATGGTCTAACTGAGGGCTTCAGGTCGCTCAGGACACATTGCGTTTAAAAACCGTTCCCGCTCTCTACCTGTGTAATGATCAATCTCAGCTGCAGCTCATCCTGGCTCACACATGAGCAGGCAAAGACGGACTTTTCTCTGTTCCCTGCACGGCTTCCCTGAGATCCTGCGAAGCTCTAGGTCTTACAAAGAAAATATAAGCAAGAAGCAATGACGAACAGAAATTATAACAATCTAAGGCTGCATAAACACACACAAATGTGCATATGTGTGTGCAGGTAGATGTATATATGTGTACAGGTATCTCAAAGCAAGAAATGAGAACAGTTATGCAGCATGGCAGGAGCAGACAACACATTGGGAGACACTCAACCCCAACTCACTGAGCTGGAGGGAGAGGACAGAGTATCCCACGTGCTTCATCTGTCTGCTGGACCACGCAAGGACAATTACAAGCGGATGAAGAGGCAAGAGGCTGGGGAAAGGGCAGGAGTTGTCCCCTTTGTCTCCTTTCAGAGAAGGGTGATCAGTCTGATCTGCAATCCAGTCTCCTAAAAAACCCACTGCGATCAGTGCTGTCTGCTGAGCACAAGAGCAAAGCCCTTCCACCTCGGGGCAGATAGTATTGTTATCACTATTGTTCTTAGGGTTATTACTGTTACTTAGTTGGTTTGCCTTATTTAGTGTTTGAGAGCATCCCCTGCCCTTGCTGGCTGTGGCCGCTGTTTGATGGAGGGCAGTGCAGAATTAGGCCGCGGAGATGGCCGCAGATGGACCCTGGATGGGAGTGGGACAGAGCCCCCGCAGCACCTGCTTCAAACCCGGCTGTTTCAGATGGGGAGAGAAGGTGGACTTGCCAGGAGGGATGCGCTGGGGGACCCGCCCGGGGATGCCGTCGGGGCAGCGGCTGTGCACCGCGCACAGGCGGAGGAGCAGGCCGAGCCACTTTTCCTGCCCTCTCCGCACCGATGCCCTGCCCGCCGCGTATTCCCCTCCGTTTCAACCCCGTTGAGATGCTGGGTTTTCCTTCCTCCGGGGACACTCCCGCCGCGGCGGCCACCCGGTGCCGCCGGGACGTGCCTGCCCGGCCGGGGCGGGCCGTCCTCTCGGGCCGCGGCGGGAGCTCGGTGCCGCCGCCAGCACCAGGGACAGCGCCGGCAGCGGCCCCGGCCCCCGCTCGGCCCCGCCGCTCCTTTGTTCCGCCGCCGGCGAGGCCCCGCGGAACAAAGGCTTCCGCCGCCGACGGTGCGGGGGCCCCGGCCTCTCCTCTCCCCGCCCCCGCACCCTCCACTCATCCCGCCGACGTGGCCCTGCCGCCTCCACCGGAGCCGCGTCCCCGGTGCCCCGGCCGCGCATGCACCTGCCCTCGCGCACGCTGCGCTGCCGCCGCCGCCCCCCCGCCCGTGAGCTGCCCCGCACACCCTGCACCGCTGCCGCCCGCCCGCTCCGCGCTCGTAAGCCGCCGCCTTGCGCCTCGCCCTGCCGCCCAGCCCCGCGCACAAAGCCCGCACGCCGCCCCGCTGCCTCCCCGCCGCCCCGCTGCCCTCCGGCACTGCTCTGCGCCGCTCTCCCCCCGCCGTGGCCGTACGCTGCCCTCCCCTCGCATCCCCCCGCGCAACCACCGCAACATTCTTTCGCGCGTTCACGCAGCCCCTCCGCGCATTGCTCCGCTGTAGTGCCCCCTCCGCCCCCCCAATGCCCCTCTCCCCAGTGCACCAACGCTGCACATGGCTCTGCCATCCCGCGGCACAGACGCTGCTCCGCTGCCCCCTGCGCACCGCTCCGCTGCCCCAGGGCCCACATTCCTCGGCTTCCAGAAGAGCCCCGCAAGAGGAGGAGCCATTACCGAGCGAGCACTCCTAGCTACCGGCTGGGCGAAGCGCAAAGAATAATCCTCGCGATGATAATATTAGAAAATGTATTTATTTCCCATTAATCGACTTTACATGGTTTAGCCCAGGAAAGCGAGAGGTCGAGTCACCACTACCTTGACAAACCCCCACGGCTACCGCACCGCTCCAGTACTCCCCCGCGGCCCCATTACCTGCTGCTGACAGCTGCCCCTGCGGGCGCCCATCCCGTGGCAGCGGCATCTCCTCTCCACCGGGCTGAGCCGTTCAGTCCGCCAGTCCTATTTAGTCTTGGTTTCCGTAGGTGAGTACAAGCTGTCGAGCTCTTTATTGCTTTGTCTCTCCCTTTTTTTTTTAATTTTTAACTTACTGCTATTATTTTTATTATTAGCGTTGTTATTATGTTAAGTTCTAGCGAGATCTTTCATGCTGCCTTGAGGATCCACTCTTGGCATTCACCGCGTGCCTTAATTGTATGACATTAAATCAAGGTCCGCTGTGAACACGGAGAGTCAGAGCCTTGGAGTGCTCTCTCTCTCTCTCTCCCTCTCTCTGGAAGCAGAATAGCAACTGATCCCCGGGGGAAAAAAAAAAAAAAAGAAAAAAAAAGAAAAAACCATAATTTCCCTCCGCCCTAGTCCCATCCGGGCCTGGGTTGCATGTAATTTATGCTCGAGTTTTCTTACTAGCCCGTCTGTTGTTTGCAATGCCCAGGAAGCTGTTAAGTATATATCTAATGGATTAAAAAAAATATATAGAAATTAAGCTTGTGCCTATTACACACTTCCAGGCGACTGATTTAATTTCGCCAGCGTCTTCGTGTGATTTTAAACGCAGGAGTTGGCTCTCTGCGACTCGACGTCTGTGATTTGGCATCCCTGGCTGGGAGGGGACCGTGTCTCTCCGGCTGCCTCGGTCCGCCCGGTCCTGCGGCTCCGCTCGGGCGCGGGAAGGGGGAGCCCGCACCCCCAGAGCATCCCCGCTCCTGTCGGCAGAGGGAGGGGAGAAGGGGGGGTCCTTCGGCGGTGAAAAATGAAAGGGCATGACGTGTCATCTTTCTTTGTAAAGCGGAAAAAAATTTAACTCACTCGCACCTGCCCCTTCCCCGGGAGGGTCTGGGCAGCCCATCTGGCCTGCCTACACTGAACTGGGCGAGTGAGGAGATAAGGGTGAAGTCATTACAATAATAACAAAAAAAATATATTAAAAACAGCCTAAGCTTTTTTTATTGTCATTACGCTTATTGCCATCGTTCACCGCTCAGGACGGGGATCATTCCTTTTCCGTGCCGACGGCACGCCGGGGAGGAACGGGGCGGCCGGGCACCGTGCATCGCCCTGCGGGCTCGACCCCGGCCGGACCCCAGGAACCGGGCGGGCTGACCTCGACTGCTGGCCTCGGCGCCAGGGCCCGGGAGAGAGAGAGGAGGCGAAGCGGGCTGCGCTGCGGCTGCCTGCGGCGGCGGCCGGGCTCCGGCGGCGAGCTGGATTTCCCGGCGACTTTTCCCGTAGCTTGCCGGGGCATCCGGGGGCAAGCTGGGCAGGCGGCTCGGGCCCCCCTCGGCACCGCAGCTCCTGCGTGCGGCCGCCTGGAAAACAGACAAAGCGAGAGCGTTAGAAAGGCAGGCGGGGAGGGAAGGGAAGGGAAGGAAGGAAAGGAAGGAAAGGAAGGAAAGGAAGGAAAGGAAAGGCAGGCGGGGAGGGAAGGGCGCCGGGAGCCCGCACGCCGCGCGGTTGCCAATGACAAAAGGGAAAGAGGGGGGAGTCAGAGCAGGGGAAGGGCGGGGAGGGAAGGGGAAGGGGAAGGGGAAGGGGAGGAAGGGAAGGGAAGGAAGGGAAAGGGGACCACACGGACTGACGCGGAGCTGGGGCCGGCCAAACCCGAGCCTCCGAGACTGCTCGCTCCGCGGCCGAGGAGGGACAAGGCAGAACGCCCATCACCGCAGCGCCGGGGCGAGCGGACCCCTGGGTCTCTGCAGCGCGGTGGGAACCGGCTAGCCGCGGGAAACCTCAGAGACCAACGTCCTTGCCCGTGGCTGCAAACATCCCCGGAGAGCAACCACAGGGGAAAGCTTAAAATTAAAAAAAAAAAAAAGGAAAAAGTAAAAAGAAAAAAAATGGGGGAGGGGGGAGAATAGCAGTTCTCCCTTCTTTCTCGGCTTGAAGAGGGTACGAGAGCAAAGAATGAAATCCATGGGGAGAAATCCAAGCATCCAAATAAAAATAAGAATTATGAACACACTCCAAATATTAAAAAAATCGTAATAAAAAAGAAAATGGTCAAACCTGCCGAGGGCTGGCGGCTTCTCCGCCCAGTCGGAGCCACGGAGAGCAGGAGAGGAGGAGAGCCCCGCTAGCTGCCTTCGGGGGGTAGGAAGCGGTCCGGTCTCTCCCCCTCGCTTGCTGCTCCAGAATTAGGGATTAATGCCTCTCCAGCCAAACAAATAAGGCATCTGCCTTCAGTACAAGAGGATTACACAGGGCTGCTGACGTCACCAGCCAGGCAGATGTTGGCTCCCAAAGTCCTGATCATCTCCCGTGTCCTTGAAACCCGGCACAATCCCAGCCCCGCGCCGCCCGGCCGGGTCCCTGCAAGGTCGAGGGGGACCTGCTCGGAGGGGACCCCGCCGAGCCACTGTCTCCCAAAACGTCCTCTCGCATCGTCGGGGGAGAAAGGTGTGAAAAGCCGAGCCCGGCAGAAAGTTCAACCCTCCCCCTTCCCTCCGGGTCCTCTCCCCCCCCCCCCCCGCCTTCCTCCCACCTCCCCAACCTCAATGTCACATGAATCTGTACAGTCATAGCGAGGAAGAGGAGCCTGGTCCCCGGCTCACCCAGAGGCCACCCTCCCCGCACGGCAGCCGACCCCCCCTCACTGCGGCACCGTCGCGCACCGCCTCAGTCTCCGGCCCGTCCCACCCCGCGGCTCGGCACCGGGCCGGGAGAGCAGCCGGGCCGGGCCGGGCCGAGCCGAGCCGAGCCGAGGAAGCCGAGCCCCCACGGACTTTGTTCCTGCAGTGTCCGTCCCGGCGAGGCAGCGGCGGGCACCGGGCAGAAGCAGCTCTCTGGCCGTGCGGGTACAGCCCGCTCCCGAGGCTCCGCAACTACGCGGTGCCTCTGCGGCAGGCAGGCCCCTTCGGGCGGGCAGCAAGCCGAGCCGTGCCGGGCCGAGCTCGGACAGGCAGAGAGCGCGGAGGTCGCTCAAGGCCTCCTCTAGCCTTGCGGGGCCAGCGGGAGGCACAGAAGTAGCGTTTTTTTCCTGGCTAAAGGACTTCGAGGTTGCATTTGTGCAATTCTTTGGTGGAAGTAGAGCGGCACGTCATTCTCAGAACTGAGCCCTGAGTTTGCTGATAGCGGTTCTGCAGCTGTGGGGTGGGTTGGAAGTGCTGCAAAGTGCATCTGAAAGGGGAGTCCGATTAGAAGCGTGATCAAAACAAAAAAAAAGAAATTTGCCTGAGAGCCATATGTGTTGCCTTTGCTGTGGCATAAAGTCCATGACTCATCATCGCTAGTCCCTTTGAATCAAACAATGGTTTCAATCATTTCGGTACCGCAGAAAGGCAAACTAAATGATGTGACATAACGGAGTGGGATGAAGAAGAAGGGATCACCAGTACCTAGGCTCCTGTTCGGTTGATGTTGTTGCTGTTGTTCAAAGGAGCTGTTTTATAGATCTGTTCCATATTATCCTTGTCTGTCAAAGTGGCATTTAATTTTTCCAATTGTGGAACTTGGTCACTGATAAAATCAATTTAATTTACACCACTGTCATTCAGCCGATCCGAGCAGTAGATTTATTTTTGGCTCGGAGTTGAAGGGGAAAAAAAGCAGTCGTATGCAGAATGGAGGCATCCTTTTACTTCTTCTGCGAGCAGTAAGAAAACACTAGCACGGCATTTTAGTACAACACGCTCTCATGCAGGAGAATTCTAAATGTCATTTCTCAAGTCTTTTGTGTGGAAACTTGAGCATCCACACGAAAGTAAAAGAAAGAAAGGCAGACCAGCTCTGTCCCCCACCATTATGTGAGGGCAGGCAGCCCGAGTCACCCCCTTTTTTTCCCGGGGTGACCACCGGCCCGGCCCGGCCCCGCCCCGGCCGCGCACCCCGTCCCTGTCCATGGTGCTGACCCGCCGGCGGCAGCGCGGCGCTGCTCTCCGCGGCCGTGCTGGCGGCACTGCGCGCCCCGCCGCTCCCGCGTTGCCAGCCGCCACCCGGGGGGCAGCCAACCTGCGCCTTGTCCCACAGCACTTCTAAAACCGCCTGTGTTTTATTATTATTATTATTAATAGTAATTTTTTTTTTTTTAATTCAGCACCTTGGAAGGAGGTGCTGGGGGGGGGTGATTTGCATTTCTTGGGGTTTATTTGATAGCTCGCCTGTTTCAAAGTGCTTTTAATCACTGACGCCTGGGCAAGCTCACATTATAATGAAAAGTGGTTAATATCGGACAACGATCTTAAACCCTCGGACTCTCATGTGTTTCCTTAAACGGATTAACGTGGAAATTCAGACGCGGTTTTCGGTAAGTGGTACCTGCCTACCGGCTGACCTGAAAAGAACTGGCAACATTGCAAACTATTTTTTTCATTGCATGTTACAGCGGGAATAACTTGCACACAATGGCTAAATATGCTCTAAATTCTCTCATTGCGTATATACTACCTCCTTCTGAGCCTAAAGTTCTTTCTTGCTATGTGGCTACATGCATACGCACATACATACACTCTCTCACACGCACATATACACGTATGTATGCATAAAGTTTAAATAATTTAGTGGAAAAGGCAGATCGTCACTCAACAGTTCGCGAGTATTTTCTCAGATGATTTCTCCCCCCAGTTGGCTAACGTTGCTCCTTCTTAGCATTTTAAAGCAAGGAAAGGTCTCGGATTATTATTTTTTCGGTGTCCCTTCTTCTTATAACCTGCTCCCCTAAGTTGAATAACGCGGGCTAAGAGCAACTGAAATTGCCGCTCCGGTGCAAGAGGCTCTGAAGACAGCAGCTTTAGAAATTCTGCACTAGCCCTGCGAGGAGAAATGTGTGGGCTCTCTCAAATGTGAGGTACTACTGGCTGGGGAAAAGGCAGAGCTGCAGCCATTCACACTTCGTGGGCTGGGAGACTTCTTTCAAAAGAGCCCTGAAGTATTTAGGATTTGGGGGAAAACCCTTGTACCGGAAGAAAATGGCCTAAACACAATAGGACTCGCCATTTTCTCCTTCCAAAGCACAAAGCAGCTCCGCGGCTTCAGCACCACACAAAGAAAGCCCGGACCCTCTGAATTCTCTTACATTTTCCCCTACGATTTCAAAAGCCTTCCCCTCTAACCGATCCGCTTTCCCAGGAGCGCTCACACAGAAATAAAGAAAGAAAGGAGGAAGGGGAGGGGGAGAAAAGCGACTATGCCTAGGCGAGAGGGAGACAGTTTTGATCTTAGTTTATTTAAATCAAATCCTGCCAGGGAAAAGTACCACTATCGCATGTACACTTGGGGGGGGGAAGACACCCCCAAAACCAAACCAGCTGGAAAGCTGTTTTGACCACCACATTCCTTCAAGCTGGGCGGACTCATGTCGCACCAAAGACTCGAGCAGGACCACGCTGCCTGAGGATGTGTATGTACACATACAGGCGCGCGCAGCCCCGTGCCAGGAGAAAAAAAAAAAAAAAAAAAGCATTTTCAGCCCAGCTAAGCCCACAAATTGATGTCGAAAATATCCCTCTGCCCCCCGCACCGCCGGCACCTGGCATTCCTCCGCGCCGCCCGCGCCCGCGGGAGCCCCGCACCCCCGGCTGCTGCCCTGCCTCCGCGCCGCGCCCCGCTCAGCCGCCGCCGCTCTCCCTCCCCTGGTGGTTTTATTTTCTTATTTAACTCGGCGATAACTAAGTAACTAAGTGGTAAAGAGGGGATGATATTAACACACACACACACAAAAAATAAAAAATAGAGAGGAAACAACAAAGAACCAAACCCGAATAACCCAAATCTAAACCACAACAGCTTCTCACTACCGCTCTGAAATGCAGCAAGAGATTTTGTACTTGTACTTACAGCCAGCGCTAAAGTGAGTAATCCTCATCCCAGCGTGGTTGGGTTTGTTTGGTTTTTTCTGTTCGATTTTTTTTTTCTCTGTTTGTTTTTAAGTACTTGTTTGTTCCCATTGTCCATGGCTCAGAGTGGATGCAAGCAAAAACAGCCGGATAGCAGAAATAAAAATAGAAGTGATTTCATTGTGTAAATGCAGCAAAAAGACAAGATGCTGTGATTCTCCTAATACTTTCTGCTTGGGAACCAGCAGCTCTCAGCTCAGGAAAGCAGGACTCTGTGTGAGTCTCCCCCTTCTCTCTCTCTCTCTCTCACACACACACACACACGAACACGCACACACACACATACACTTTTCTTATTTTTTTTTTTTTTTTTTTTTTTTTCAAAAGAGGGCAGGTCGTTCCCTGAATCCCAATGAGTTAAGTCAGTCACTTTCCTTCGCATGCATCACAGCCTCCTTAGAGCTGCAGGCACAAAAGAGCATTTAGCTGCCTCCAATTTGTGTAGCAGGCCTGTCCTTAATTTGTTGGTTTGGGGTTTTTTTTGCTTTTTTTTGTTTTGTTTTGCTTTTTCTCTCTGTGGTTTTTTTTTTCTGAAGTATAATTAAATCATGTATTTCACCCAATATAAAAATACCACATCCCCAACTTTGACGACTGAACCACTAATTGTAACCTTTTAAACAAATTCCTGAACTTGTACGCATACTCAGCTGTTCTGCAGGGGCTTCACAAGAAATTGATGCACAGTATTTCTCAGCTGTGCAGACCTGCACCCTGCTTCCTGCAAAGGTCAGAGCTGTACAATCCACAATTACTTTCCTATGAAGTCTTATATCAACAAAATCTCCTTGAAAGGATTATGGGCCTTTCAAAATAAAGCTTTAATCTTAAATATACATGGTGGCATATTCCATTTCAATCAAATATGAGAGATTGTTTAAAAAAGTAACTACACAGACATACATGTGTTTTCATGCAGGGTTACTTTTTCCAGGTGGACAGAGAAATGCGTAAGCATGGTCATACTTGCTCCACATTTCAGCAGCTGTTTTATGTCAATTCTTTGTTCTAGCCAACACAGGAACATCTCTGTGTGTGTATATACATACATATACACAAATTGTATTTTTTTTAATATATATACGTATTCATGTATATGTATACAGAATATACAGAGTGTGGCTAGCCTGGCCATGCCAAAGGCTGAAACCCACAGGGCTGACAGAAGCCTGTCATAAGGCAAATGAAGCACCAAAGCGACGCAGCGGTGGCCCTTGCTGATGTGGAGCTACAGCCAGAAGAAAGGCAGGTCCGAGCCGGGGCTGGTGGGCATTGCCCAGCCCAGGCCTCCCCCACCCTGAGGGACACCAGGGGACTACATGGGGGCCGGGGCCACCCCGACATCTTGGTCACCTCAGGAGTTCTTGGCACTTTCTTTGAATCCTTGTCATCTCCTAATTCCAGCTGCACTTGCTCAAATGGGTGGTAATCTGACTCTAGAGGAGATTAAGGAGCCAGAGATAGCTGCATTTAGGATTACGGAAAGGAAATGAAGGAATCTAATCCACTCCCACGCCTTACGTTACTGGGTTTCAATAAGACCTTATACCACCTTTTAGGATTTTAAACAAATGAAATCGCTTGGAGAAGGGGACAGAAAGAGACTGAATGATGGAGAGTGTGTTTACCCATTAAATGAATTGAATAGCGGAGGATAAGGTGAATTGCAAAAGCAGCCACGGCCGAGCTGCTTTCTTCTGCATCCCAATAACCAATGTATCTGAATGGGCCCAAGGTTCGCAGCTTCCTCAGGGCTCTCCTCAGGACCAGGGCAGGTTCAGGAAGGCCACGCTGGAGATTCATGTATAAACTACAAAATCAATCTAGTACTGATTTAAGCTGCAATATGACCCTTCCACCAAATCCCACACCTCAAAAGCCAAAACCCCACAATGTAATGTGAAGCTGTTGTATGTTGTTTCCAGTCAGTAAGAGTTATTAGTAAACCTTAGAGTGTCCTTAGCTTCAGAGGATTGTTTCTGCTCTATTCTGATTGCATAAAGCCAAGAAGAAAATAACTAGTGCTTACTACAGTGACAAAAATAAGTCCTCTTTTTTCTTTTTCTTCTTTTTTTTCTTTTTTTTTTTTCACCTTCCCTAGTTTCACTTTAAACCAAGGAAGCAGCATACCCTTTTGCTTCCTAAGATACAAGCAGTCTACAAAAAGAGGACTGAGCTAACCTAGTCCTGAGACCAGTTCATCTTTCTTTGGAAAGACTATAACATGAGTAACACAGAATAAAAAAAACAAAACCCAACAAACCCCAAACAAATACCCCCCCCAACAAAACAACAAACAAGCCCATGTGAAATCTAAAGGTGTTTTCTTTTTTGGCATTTCAAATATAACCTTCCCTTTTCTCAGACAATTTTTATGTTTGAAGTGCTAGACTGCCTACAACAAGCCTCTTTAAACAATATTTAATATTAATATGCTTAATTGTGTTGATCCTTTTCATATACTGATTATCCTTGGTGCATTATCGGGGTAGTCTAAAATGCTCTTCGGTTGCAAGAAAAGAGCCTTAATATGAGGGGAAAAATGGCTAGTCATCCTTGAGCAAGATTTTGTTTTGTAGAGTGCTTGTCATGGTCCTTTGCAAGCCTGGAAGCAAAGTGAATCAAACGCCTCGGAAGAAGACCTACGTCGACAGAGGCTCCATATATAGCAGGCGCTAATTATTAAAGCTCATTCCCTGATTTAGGACTCTATTTTCCTTAGCAAGCCCATCACCCTGACACAACGCAGCTCAGGATGTTTGTTCAAAGCTTATGAAAATGTAACCCAACTCATTGCTAGAAGTTGTTGCTAATTAGTTGATAATAAACTTCTCCGGCCAGGACACAAAAGTCTTTCAGAAGTGCAAGGTGTTCTTTGTGATGCCCTCACAAGGGGAATTAGCATATCAATTCGGCAGGGGAACAATACATCAGGGCGCTTGCCTTCCCCCTCTTCTTTCCTCCCCCCCCCCCCGCCCCTTCACCCCTATCCTAACGTTTTAAGTTGGGCATGAAAGTGAAAGTCTGGGGTCCCCACCGCTGCACCGCCCCGGCCCGGGGCTGCGGCAGGCTCCGGGCTGAGCCCGCCGCGCTCATTGCACTTGTAGCCGCGTCCCGCTTTGGAAGCAAACCCCTGGGCGTGCGGGGCTGGCGGACCACCGGGCAGCCCACCCCTCCACACCGCTGGCTTTACGACCCCTCCTCTGTGGCGCTGACAAATGGAGATAGCTGGGGGCTTGCGAGCCCCCGCCCTGCCTCCCCCTCCCCTCGCCACCGATGAAAGGGTTTCAGCCTGAAAGCCTTTGCAAATGGATGTTTTACAACGCCTCCCGCCCCCGCCAAGGTAATTCTGCTACCCAATATCCTTAATAAAGACTGTTGTTCCCCCTTCAGTTGTTAAAGGTTTCTCTGACAGACTGGTCTTTTCTCCCTCACTTCCAAAGGGTGGATTTCTAGACCTCCCTACGCAGGTGTAAACACCGAGAGAAAGCAATGGGCCTGAAAAAAAAATGTTCAGTCAGTTATAAATTCAAATAACTGAGGGGGAAGAAATCCCATTCTTAGCAATTTAACAGGAATTTGTCCTATTGATTTCAACCTCCTCCTGCTCGTTTTTTTTTCCTTTTTCTTTTTTTCTTTTTTTTTTTCTTTTTTTATGCCTAGTAAGCTCACAAGACACACAACCCGCAAACACAAGGCACAACCAAACACCCAAGCATCCCAGCCGCTTGGTGACATGTGTAAGTGGATGCCACAGAGGAATGGAAATCCATGTATAACAGGCCGGAGAAAGCAATTAAACAAAACTCTGCGATCCTGAGGCCTCTGATCCATCTAGCCATGTTCTTACCCAAAGGCTCGACAACTACAAGAGTTATTTATCCACATGGTTAGAGTGCAAATAAATGCCTAGGTTAGAATGAGAAATGTGGTTTGGGCCCTACAGGTAAATCAGAGCGAGTCCATGGAGTGGCGTTTGCCCTCCTTGGTGGCTGCGGGTGAACTCTTTGTTTGGAGTGTGGGGAAGGGGCCAGCCTGTGAGGAGATAAACGATAAGCTTGCCTAATCAGAGCAGAAATAAACCAAGAGATTTCAATCATCTTCTGCTATTTTTTTTTTTTTTTTTTTTTTTTTTGGGAAAGGAGCAACACTCTCCAGTTGGCTCCTACTCAGAAAAAGAGGATGCTTGAATACAGTTATTTTTAGGAACTGCAGCGATATGTAGTGTGCATTAAAGCATAGTGATATGCTAAGAAATGAAAGAAACCTCATTTTCCCCCTTAAATCACTAGGGAAGCGGTTCCCCAGGAAAAATGTGTTGTGTAATTAAAAAAAAAAAGTGTTTATTAAGAGAAAATGTTTGTTTTCTTAGGTTTATATAGAAAGTCTTGAGCAAGGAGAATAAAAGCCCAAATCCTAGGAGTTTTCATGAAATTCAGTTAAGAGAAAAAAAAAAAAAACCGTTAAGGATGGTTGTTTCCCCAAATGCAAAACATCAGGGAGGAATCTGAAAAGAGCTTTACTTTCTGTGCAAAATCTCCATTGTTGCTTGGCAAACAATGGGAGCTCTGGGCGACTGGAAGGCTGTGAGAATGAATAGGGAATCTGCAGGATGTGTGCGGGTCAGTGCTTGGGGTCTCTGTCCTAAAGCCCCTTTCTCAGCTTGCCACAATAAAGTAGCACAAGGTTTAGTCTTTCCTGGGTCACCGGCCATCTTCTATTATTCAACACTTCACAACAAAAAACACTTATTAATCAGCGCTGACCAGAGGGAGGCCCCTTTTGAAACAAGAGAAGGGGAGAAAGAGAGGGGGGAGAGAGAGAGAAAAGAAGATTGAGAAACCCTGAACAGACCCTCCCAATACAAGAGCAACCATAGGCACTTTCTCAACTGGCCAAAGAGACTTTTTTTTTTTTTTTCCTTTTTGCCACAACAAAGTTTCCAATCAGGTCAGAGAGGACTGGACTTTCCCCCCTACCCCCACCCCTGTTTTCCCTCTCACTCTCTTTCCTTCTTGCTCTGAAGATGATGGAGACTTTGTTTTGCAAGTAAGGATGGCTTTGGGTCAAATTGCCAAGGTCTGATCCTAGAGGTGTATCCTTGCTATATTGGAAGATAAGGCTGTTTCTCATCTGGGCCTCAACTCTGGAGATGGCGTAGGAGAGAAGAGGTTTGCTTGTGGGGCGCTGCTCTCGTGCTTTAAGAGCTGATGGATGAGGTGTCAGGGCGGTAGTTGTGTGAGGACTTGGTTCAAAATGATATGAGAGAGAGTCAAATGTGCCATTTATTGACTCTGCTGAGGGCAATCGTGGGCTTGTCGTTGTTGATCCTGATTTTCTAGCACTAGATGTTGCAAAGGGCTAAACGGTGAGCTTTGGAGTGAAAAGGAACTGATAGATTTAAGAGAAAAACTTTGTACTGCTCTGTGCAAAAAAGAATTCAAAGGCAGCAGTGAAAAGGGATTTTAAAGGACCTAATAAGTGATAATTTAAATTGCAGGGGGAGGCGGGGAGATTTTTTTTTCTTTGTTGCCTTCTGATAATTTTTTAGGATGTTTAATTATTCTTAAATAAGTTGGTGCTTCTGTGTAAAGAAATATGCATAGGTTGTCACACAGCCCACATGATGATGCTCGTGCCTCTTACCCCCATGAAAATGATTCGAATAACTTTGTACAGAGAAGTTTAGTTTGTTGGTTAAAACTATTTTTTGAGTGGAGAACACAACTGAAAAATCAAGATAGTTCAGACTTTGTTAACAGTACAGGTACAGATGTACCTAAGAGAACGAAGCAATTTGTACTATTTTTTTATTTAACAAATGCATAGAGGCAGCAAATATTGAATCCCCTGTGGATTACCTGAGAAAATGAAATTGTTCTCTCAAGAAAAAAATTAGTCCACAAGAAAGGTAAAAACTTTTTATTTTTTTGTTGACTTAATCGTGTGTGCGTGTGTGTGTGTCGTGGGGGGTGGGCTTTTTTGTTCGTCTGAAGTCGAAGTGCACATTTTAGCTAGGGTATATCACTAAATAGTATGAACCGAAGGAAAAGCTGTTCCTTAAGCCCTCTGAATATCGTACTTTGTAGCATGTAAGCTGCAACTAGTGCACCACAGAACTCCTCACTAAAGGGTTTTGTTAGTGGAAACCAGAATAAAGTCTTATTTGGGGGGTTGCCTCTGTGGTGCTTTACCACAGTGTGCATTGCAAACACCAGGTTGCAGTTCACGTTTTGTTCACAGGAAATATATTTTACTTAGGTGCTTATAGTAGAGTATTCTCTCTTTTCCCCTCAAATATTGCGTTACTCAGATTTTGCAGAGCTTGACGTTCCAGCAATGGAGTAATCAAGTGTTACCTAAATTATTTAAAGCCTGGGATTAAAGGCCTTAGCGCTGAGTGCTGACAAGCTTTCAAATGTAGCCTGGGAAAAGTTTTGTATCCTTTCCTGTGTGTGTACACTTTGAAAATAATTTGGAAAAGTACAGTGAATTATTCTCAAAATGTATGCACAGGGAGAATGAATAATTCTTTTACAAGTTGCTCTCCAAAGGAATGAGTGACTATTAAAAATACAGCAGCAATATATACACAATAATATTGTGGCACCTGCAATGTTATTTTTAACAGATCTATTCCTTTCACCGGAACTTGTTTAAAGGAACTCTTTTATTTCAGGACTTTGGTCTGCAAGACAGAGAATGCATTAATTCAACAAATATGACCATTTCAAATGTTAAGTTCCTTTATGTTTCGAGGCCTTACCCTTCATTTCTTGCTCTCCAGGATGCTCAGTGGCTTCATGCTTCTGTGTACTGAAAATTAATGATGCTAACATATGATTACTTTAAAATCTTGGATAAAATGCATATAAATTCATTTTCAACCAGCTAAATTTTATTTCCACCTGCATGTGGACTTGGCGAGCTATGTGTATATGTATTTATTTGTGTTCTTTGTTATAGCATTGTTTTGTGAATGGATGGATTGTTGGTGTTAAACAGTTATAGATAATTTTTTTCTTATTTTAGATAACATACCATTTCTGCTATACTGAAACGTAAAAACAGATGCATAGGTCTGTTGTATTCTGATCTTTCATCGCATCACTATAATGTACTTTGGACAATATTCTTTAAAACTAATGTCATTCACAGAAATGAGGATTTTTCTTGTTTGTCAAAAAAGAAATCGCAATGGCGGTTACATTTTGCAAAGGTTTCATCATTAGTAGGTTCTTCTGTGCCATCAGAAGACATATATTAGAAATGTTACTATATAATGTCAGCTTCTCTTTCCATTCTTACTAATGGCTGATTGTGTGAATAAGTCCCATTTAAATCAGTGGGACTATTCAAAGGCTGAGATACTACTCTACATGACAAAGGGAACGACAAAATTTGGCCCACAGAATTGAATGGGACTGTTGGAAGAATGAGATAGCACTCAGAATAAGGAGGGATTCTCAGATCTATCTTTAGTATAATGCACCATCTTTACATAGTGCTTTAAAAACACGGACATTTCTGCACGCACGAGTTTGTAGCTTCAGCCAAGAGAGGCAAACACAAGCCTCTGGGGACAAGTAAGGCATGTGAGGCTGGCAAGGATGGAAAGCGGAGAGTATCGATTGCAGGCAGAAGTGTGGGTTAAGGTGGTGAAGACCAGAAGGGAGAGGACACCAGTGCTTTGTCCATGGAATATACGTGCCAGGCTGAAGGGCCAGTGTAGAGCTGGAGATGGGTTTAAGAGCGAAAAGAAGCTTGAGGCAGCTACTGTAAAGTACTCAGAAAACAGAAGATGTTCTTCCTGTGTGTTTACAGAACATCTGTGGTTTTAAAATAGTTTCATATTTTAATGTAGAAAGATTTTTAAAATATTGCCTTGTCTGTACAGTACAACCTGGGTTAAAAATGACTTAATTTACAGTAAGTGTTCTAGATATCTATGGGAATTTGGGTGATCTTCTCATAAATTATCTCTGATCCAGTGAAGACTGCTTTACTCATATGTGAGTTGTATCCACTTTACTTGCTAAAGGTTTTCCAGCCAACTAATTTCAGAGGACGCTTGGTTACAATTTGAAATATATAGATCAAGGTTTTATAAAATGAGTTCCCAAAAATCTGGCAGAGAAAAGCCAGATTTTAGCCTAGTACACATGTACAAATCTGTCTGACATACTGCTGAAGAGCTACACCTTTTACGTTTGTTTGCACATATGTATCACTATAGACCAATGAAGAAAAGATCTCATGTACACATATGTTGAGGTTTGGGTCTGCAACTTGGATGTGTATAAACATCTGTGAGTATTTTCTTTTAGTAAATCTGGTCCTCAGTCCTGAATACAAAGGTTATATACATTCAGTAGAAAGTGTGCTATGTTTAAATATAGGGAAAAATTACACATGAGTTTACCTCCTAAGGGAATTATTTATTTGTCCACTCTAGAAATTGTAAAGTTACTATGACTGAAGGTGTTTTCATCAAAGACAGGTATAGAATAATTGATTAAAATTGTGATAGAGTTTTATATATATATATATATTCTTAGGTGTAAATGCACTTTCAGTTAAGCGAGAGCACAGAATATGCAGAGCCACGTGGAGTACAACAGAAAAATGATACACACAGGCTCAATGCATCTTCACTCGTACTGACACTGCAGGTTTTCGCTCCTGTTCTGCACAGTGACACTGAGCCTTCGCTGAGATTTTGTCCCGTGTTTTACTGAAGGCATTTCTCTCAAAGGCCTGTGACACGCTGCCCCTTTAAGAGCAAGCTGAAGCAAGCCTACCTGCTGGAAGGTCTCAGCTCCTTGTAGACCAGGAGTTTGGGACCTGCAATATCAACAGCTGATGAGCTGAAGGCCTGCTGGGAGGAGAGGCAGGGAATAAAGGGCTGAATCTGTTGGTCAGTTTGGAAGCTGTTTTTATAACTTCTTTGTCTTTTTTTTTTTTTTTTAAGGTGGAATCTGAGTGATGAAGTGTTCATCAAAAATTAGTATGATGTATCTGAAGAATTCAAAACTAATGAGTCATTCTTTCCAAGGCTTTGATTATTTTTTTAATAATACATTTAGGGATTATTTGCCTGTTTTTGAGCCTAGGGCCCTAGTGCTTTCAGACTTTTCATCTGCAAATGCTGGAAATTTACTTTAAAAACAAGTTTTGAGCTACCTGTGCAGATATCTTGATTGCAGCAGCTGGGGCTTTATGAAACACTGGCTCTGTAATTCCGTGTGTGTGTACGGGTTGTTTGTGTAGGGAGGTGAGTTTGTTCACAGATCCTCACTAGAGGACTGGGAAAATGTGAGGAGAGGATGCTGGTGAGAATAAAGTTTGTGGCTGACATTTTGGGAGCGAGGCTGTGTATCGATGGATGAGCATTGCAGAGGAGTGTGGGGATGGAGGCACTAACTCCTTGCAGAGGCAGGAGCAGGGGTTTGGGAGGGAAGCTGCTGCTCATGCACCTGATGCCTGGTTGCTTAAACACATCAACATTGATAATCTATACAGCCAAATCCAGCTTGCTGCAGGCAAGAACTACCCCAGTTTGGCTGCAAAAGCTTGAACTCCACATTGAAATCGCTCAACTACGTCTTTCATGACAAAAGTGGTTTTTTTAATGACAGATGTCATGGTTTGGGGAAAAAAAGTACCGGTAGATGGCGTGCAAAAATATTCAGCACCGTTCATAGGTTTTATTGGACAAATGCAAGTTCATGTTATTGCAACTGGCTTCGGGTACAAAGACATGTAAGTAGTGAGTTTAATGAGGAGGTCCCTGGCAAGCACGGAGGATGTGCATGTAAGGGGGAAAAAAAGAGTGAGATTAATTTAATCCATTCTTCATCCGTTTTCACAAACAGTTTTTCAATTGCTGCTGCTTTCTTTTTTTTTAAGTCAAAGTATGCACACTTTAGCGAGGGCCATTTCCTCCCCAGGCTTCACACTACAGTCTCCTCTTTTGCAATGCTGCCCAAAATACGTGGTTAGACTTTTAGTCTGTCTTGGGGAGGAAAACATAGAGAAAGAGAAGCACTTGTTTCTTTGCATTTTATTCAAATTTACAAATAAAAATAATCTGCAGGAATGCCTCGTGTGAAAATATCAATGCTTTGAAAAGTTATGAGTTCATTAACTAGGGTCTGCTTGGCATTCTTAATTTTAGTCAGTGTTGTTATTATTGCATGTTGATCTGCTTAATCTTGTGTAATCTTCCTGCAGAACTGGAAATGTTCACTTTAAAATAGTTGTTTGGCTTTTTTTGTGTGCATATAAAGTATCAGCAAGAATTCTTTTCATTTCTGATGGTGGGTTTTGGTAGCTGCCAGCTGACTCTGCCCACCTACAAAGGTAAAAGTAGTATCATGTGAATTTGCTGCCAGTATGTCTTACTCTAACATAAAAAGGTGCTGAAACTGTTCTTAATTATAGATGAGCATGGTTGTGATAGTGTGTGCATGAAAATATTGTGTTTGATAGGTATCTCCTGCTCAGTATATCTCCAAGAATGGTGTTGAGGTTGGAGGTGTTTCCCACCTGCTCTAGAGAAAGAAATTATATAGTGTTATTAAACAGAGAGTGATGTGGATGTCAGATGACCTACAAGAAAAATTGAAGTTATTAATCTGATACACATTTAAAACCCAAAAACTGGAAGTCACTCCTCAAGCTCCCTACCAACCAGCTTTGTTCAAGCATTTACAGTGACCAAACACCTTTGAAGATGCAGACTTAAAAAACTCTGAGAAACACTGTCTTCCCTTTCTGCTCTTTCCTGTTTACTGTGGCTCACTGAAATACCGTGAAGGTGTATCAGAACTTGCAGAGATGGGATTTCTGTAACAAGGACGTGATATAACTGTGTCCATTCAAATGACAGAGAGAAAGGACCAGCGGCCAGAGCTCAGGAACATACTGTGGTGCTCGTAGGCTTTCTAGATCTAACACAAACTGCTGTTCATGGAAGTGCAGACTAGAAAATACGAAAATCTAGATTGCTGCAAGGTTCTAACCTGGTGTTTTGCAGAAGTGGAAGCAGGAGTGTACATGCACTGGAGTCCTCCACTTCCAGGAGAGCGAGACAGGCAGAATTTTCTCCTTCTGCAGTTACAACAGATTTGTCGATTAAAAAAGATAATCTTGGAAAGTTTTGCTAATATTTATAACATGGTTTCTATTTGACAGTTCTGTTTGTTATTTGCACAGCTATCTTTATAAGTGGAAGGACATAAAAACAGGCCTTCTAAATATAAAATGAAATATCCTGTGATGGCTTTTTTTTTTTCTGATTAGGTTTATATATTCTATGTCTTGCTTGTCTTTCTACAGTGTTCTGTCTTAATTAGAGCTCATTTGCAACAGTCTGCATAAGTTGCTTGTTTCTCATGACAGTACTACCATTTAAACCAAAACCAATAAAACATTTTCATCATGCCATTCCTTCTTGATTTCTTGCTTTTATGTGTGTAGTGGTGATTCTTACATGAGATTACAGTTTGAAGATGAAGCGTAGATCTTAATTCACTTAATTAATTTATATTGTATTTCAATACATTTAAATGGTCACATCTATTTTATTTTCTTGACAACTGAGTATTCTATGTCTACCAGCAAAGTAAGGTATCAGTACACTATGGTGAAATGGAAATGGAAGATGCTGAATTCCACTTTATTGTATACTTTCCCCCCATTTAAAACAAAGCGTGTAAGTATCCATACTAGATGAAAGGTTAAATGACAAGTTTTTAATTTTTTACTACTCACTTGCCCTTTTGGCAGTGGATTTTAGTAGGAGTACATGATCTGAGGTTTCCAGTGAAGAGTTCAGTCTGGTGCTTCTCTCTTAATCTGTAATTTTTATTGGGATTTTTTTTTAAAAAAATAGTATTTCTGAAAAGGAAATGCTTTTTCTGTCAAAATATGAACAATTTGTGGGACAAGCTGATTTTAATGACTTCACTTTATTCAAATCAAGATTTAGCGTTTTTTTTTACTGGGACACAATTCTCTGAACTGATGAATCCCATCACTCACAGGAATGAATAAACTGTCTTTTAGGAATTAGTGCTTTCTAGGATGAACATTGTATTGGTTTCATGTTTACCAAGGATCAGTATTTATAATATGCACTAAGAATTATTTTTTGTGTTTCCATTGAAAGACAACGTGATTTATTGCATGTCCATTAATGGCTTTACTGGGTGCCTTGAGACACTTATTTGGGAAACACCAGGTAGCAGTGATGATGGTGCATATGAAGGAAGATAAGCAGTGCTGCTGAAAAACATCTAATTTAATGAAGTCTAGTTTACTGAAATTCAAGATTAATTGCTTTTTAGTAAGATCCAGGCTAGTCAACACCCAATTCCAAATTTTATGGACATTTTCTCCCCTCTCTTCCCTTTTAAAGGCAGCCAGTCAGCTCTTTGTGCCAAATAATAGTTACCCAAAAGTTTTTCAATCTCTGAGCAAACAACTCTGTGTATATACTTAACAGCAGAGCAAGTTTCTGTAATGAGGCCTGGGTCCACTACTCAGGACAGTAGTCTTAATTCCCAGAGAACTGTTCAGAGAAGCAGCCAAGCCAACAACAGCAGAAGATGCAAGGTTAGAAAATTAATGCTCCGTTGTGATTTAAAATAGTTTGTCAGTATAATTATATCAGTTCTTTTGTCTTTGCAAGGATATCCAACTTCATTTTATTAACCCCAGAGAAGTACTCACCTTTAAAAATACTAATTTCAGAGTTCACGTTTCTGTTGTGCTTCTTCCCTCCCTTGGGTTGATAACCTGACTTTGGACAAGAGGCTCAAAGTGAGAGGGTGGATGGGCATTTTTTAACAATTTCTGTGAATGGTTGGGATGGGGTTTAAATTTTACTTTCAGATTAGTCAGGCTCAAACCCAGTTCTTTGTCAAAGGTCCAAACCACCACTGTTGCATTTAAAAGTTACCACTATGAAAACCTCTAAATGTTTAAGAAAGATGGGAGCTTTTGCCTGTGTTCTTGCTATAAATATTACTCCTACTGAAAAGTAGGGCCTCCAATACCCCTCTCTGGGCTAACATCCTTGACTATATCTTGTACCTAATTGTATTTTTTACTCTGTTCTTGCCTTACTGCATGGAATATCACTCTCTGTCACATTTATTTTACCTATATAAATTATTTCTTTCAAATTATCCTCTGTCCTCCCACACATTCTCTTCTATAATTTTCTAGAATCTTACAAATGCAAAGGTTAATTAGCTAATAGTCAGATGCTGGTTTGACATGGGTAAGCGAGTATTCTCTCTGCTTTAGCCTAATGCAGAATGAGGGAGGGAGGTTAGAAGATCTGGCTGGTAGAAGAATTCAGTTCAGAGGTTTGGTTCTGAGGTTCTTTTTTTTTTTTTCCCCCCTCCTTGACCCACATATGTAGTTTGAACAAGGGGAAAGTTTGGTTGTTGTCTGAATAAAGGGAAGGAGGGGTTGCACGGTTTACCCTCTCCATTGTTTGAAGAAATAGAACATGCTACAAGCCACGCTTTCCCCAAATTTTAGCATTTGGGGTACCATGGGGTGCTAAGAAAGGTCAGGTCACAAGGCAAGAGCAGGACCCTCTGTGAGCTATCATGGGAGAGCATGGCTATCTGAAGGGTTTAATCTTTGACCTCAACTGTGGTATGAGCTGTAGCTTTCCCCCAGTTCTGAGACCTGAGAGACACCATCAGGAGGGCTGAAAGAGGCTCAGTAAAGGGAAGCTCAAGCCCAGCTACAGCATGAGAAGAGTCTGTTGCTGGTGTCGTGTGTGTGAGGTCTGCACAAGCATCCCACCAGCAGTGGTGGGCAGGGCAACCATCTCTCACATTGTTCTGAAGGCTTAGGGGCTCTTGCTAAAATGTCTTGCACAGCAGTTGTGCGCTGACTGTTGAAAGCTGGAAAGCCAGCTCTCATCTCAGCATCACTGTCTGCACTCCACCCTACCCCCCTACTAGGGGACATTTAACTGGAATTGACATTGGTCAGCCTGGTGTTTACTCCTATGATGCACAAAGGAAAAGGGCTACAACCATCATGTATAAGAGCTATATCCAGTTGAGGTGTTATACCTGGCTTAAGACGTAGGTTTGTGATGATGTATTCTTCAACAAGTTCAATAAATAACATTAGAAACAAGCTTGAAAACCTTACTTCAAGTGATAACATTTACCTAGTGACTACTCAGTGTAAAAGATACATTATGTGCAGTGTAAATGGCCTGTCATCAAAAATACAGTTCTTTTCCTCCATTTTTTTGATTTCCTTGTAAATTTTTAAAATTTTTTTTTGTTATTCAGACATTTTATTTAACAGTTGGATAAATTATATCTCTTCTGCATGAAAGAAATGGACAAGTTACAGGCCAGTGAAGAAGGAACCTTCCTGATAGTTTTGCTTGTGCAGTCATGTTGTTAGGAGTAATCATACGTAATGGTCTATAGATAAACCATTATCATCATAGAATCATAAAATATTTCAAGCTGGAAGGGACCTAAGCATCATCAAGTCCAACTACCTGCTCCCTGCAGGAGTTTAGTCCCTAAAATTAAACCATATGACTAAAAGCATTGTCCAGATGCTCCTAGAACTCTGACAGGCTTGGTACTATGATGACCAGTTCCCTGGAGTTAAAGGGATAGGTCTGGCCTAACTAGGGTGGGAGATTTCTAAGCCTGATTCTGCCTTATTTAAAAAAACTTTGCCATTGCATTAATAGGTCCATTCAGCACCTCTCAGAAGCAGGCTGTAAATGTGTACAGGATGTTAATATTTTTATGAGAAGAAACCATTGTAGACCACAAACTCTGTGAGGTGGGTTTCTTCTCTAATTATCTTTTCCCTGAGGTACCTATTATACTTCATGGTGGAATAAATTGTATTAATAATTTTATTCATTTAATTGGAAATGGTTTCTCAAAAGGAGAAACTAAAAGAGACAGGATCAGAAAAGGAAATGAAGGCTCCACAAGGTTGATTTTTTAATGTCCTGCAGTTATGTATCCCCATATGATACCTTGGGTAAACTCACTTGCTTTATTTCATACAGGAAGTCATACTGACTTTAAATGGGAGCTAATCGTGTGAATAGTCCCTATAGTATTTTTAAATGCCTAGTTTACTTTAAGGCAAGCTTTGGTTATAATTTGTCTTACACTATTAAGATCTTTCTACCAAGTACTATTTTGTTGCATGGTCTAAGTGAATGCTAATTACTGTATTTTTCAGTAATAACATTTTTAACTTAATTGTAGTCATACTTAATCAAAAAGAGGACATTTTTAACCCAGCTACGGTAACTTGGTATGATTTAAGATAGCTAATATGACAACATAAAAAGGGTCAAGGCTCCATCGTGTCCAGTGGTAAGTAACAAAATGAAACCAAGCAGGGGCAACTCTCCCACCGCAAGGACTGCCTGGTGTTAACCGCAGGTAAAAGTTGAGGTTTAAATTGACAAACACTGAATTAATAAATACAGTTGTTGACTAATTGAGATTGATCTCAGCTTCTGAGCAAAAGGACTGTATTCACTGTGTTCAGTTGATCAGTGGTGCCGCATGGTTGTTGTAATGGCCTTTCATGTAGCTGGTTGTTGCTGTGTGAGGTTATTGCTGACTGACCAAATTAAATCTCCCTGCACCTGTATTGCTATGGAAATGGTGTTGGTTGGCAGGTGTGGCCACCTGGGGTCTTGTAGGGATGGTTAAATGCAGGGTCTAAGGTTGAAGAAGGGAATTGGCCATTTTCTGTTAGATCCTGGGAAATACCATGGAAAGGTGAACAGTGTTTGAAGATGGAGAGAAATGAGATACTGAATGAAGGGTGTTTCTGGAAATGGTTACACTATGAGATTGCAGTTTTTAGTACAGACCCAAGGCAGTTGTGTTACCCTAAAATCTGCCAAGCAGTGCTGGGATGAAAATCTCTTAGGAAGCAGTAACCCCTGATTCTACCCATCAAGGCCAGAAAATGTGAACTGAGCTCAGCATGTCTGCAAGCAACTTCTGCAGGAGAGGAGGTGCCAGTGACCAAACAGCATTCACTGCAGGTCCCTTCCGCTATGCAGGTTAGCACTGTATGAGACCCACCTGTATTCCTGAATGTATTCCTTGGGTGCTTCATGGTGTAAACTTGGATTAAAAATCATACTCTTTCATGCAAAAGGCGTCATTATGCTCATGTTTTGGAACCTCACACGGCACAGTGCAGTATCTCACCTTGAAATCCCTGTATCCTACAGGATGGAGCCCATCTTTTAGACAGTGACAGCTTAAGGAGGACTTGAGTATCCATATATGGACATATATGGAGTTGAGTAGCCTTTGTAGGTTAAATTACCTCTGTCATGTCACTGAATAATATCAGTAGAGTGAGTTTCCTTATGCCCAGTAGGTTTGTTCCAGCACTGCCTTTCAAACATGGATACCACAGCCCAAGATGAGTTCCAGTAACAATCTGGTTAACAGTGTACACCAGGAGCCTCGTACTAATGCTTTGTCTACTTCTTCTGCTGTTCCCCCTGCTTATAGACCCAGGGATCCTTTCAGTCACTGTGTCACACTGAGAGCTCAAATTGAGCTGCACCAGGAGGTCTTCTTATGGCAGTAGGGAGATTTTTAAAGCATGACTTGAGAGTAAGTGGTGCAATATTGTTGCCTTTTCTGAGAATCTTCTAAAGTGATAGTTCTGAGACATGTAATTTTATTCCCCTTTTAAGTGGGATTTAACACAGTCCTAAAGATGAAAATTCAGTTGCCAATGTAGTTTTTCTATTGGTTATTTTATTTTTTATTTTTAAGCTGTCATCCAGCTATTGCACTTAAACTGTGGTCCATGACTTTCTGAGTGCACAAGTTCTCCATGTCTGTATTCATTCAAAGGTATTGCAGACCTTCCAACAAATGCAGAAAATTCAGGGGATGACATGCAGAATTTGGGTCCAGCTTCAGTGCAAAAGCATAATAACTTGACTGCATGGCTCCTGGAAACACAAGTGGCAGGCTCAAGCCCACTTTCTGGTGAGCTGGGGCAGGGCTTTGAAACAAAGGCTTGAGCTTGGCTCTGGTTTTTATCTAATAGTGAAATACCAGTTGAGAATTTGTGATCAGCAGGTGAGGATACCTCTAGTCTGGAGTTGAGGATGCTCACCTCAGAAGTGAGCCTCTGTTGCACTGAATGTTTAGTTATTTATGCCAAATTGAACAACATCACTGAGGAAGAGGTCTTTCTCTGACTCCTCGCCAAATTTTGATAGCATCATGGTTAGGGCACTGTGCTGGTAGTTAGGAGAGGAAAGCATGTATGTGAGTTTCCTATTTGCTGGGGGCTCCCTGTACCACTGGAATTGGTAATGGAATTAAAAAGAGATTCTTTCTTGTAGGTCTCGTCTGAAATTTCTCAGTTCTGCAAATTTGTCTCCTAACTAAAATAATTTTGGGAATTTTACCTAATCCAGCATAGATGAAACAACACTTTTGGCATATGGATTGTGGACTGAAGAAAATTCCCCCAGCTCTGCGCATGAATAATTGGCTTATCCTGCTCCATGGAGAACTAATCAATGGCAGCAGAGTAACATTACAGCATAAGCTGCTGTTCCTGGAAGAAGTGGGAAAGGGATGGTATGATAAAGAGATTTCTTAGAGGCTGAAGCTCTTTGACTTTCAGCTGTTAGACTGATCTCTTTTTCACAGTGGAATATGACAGAGGTTTTGATTTCTGAGAGATCCATGGTCTACCTCAGAGATGGGGCCCAATATGTGTTTGAGATCTAGATGTTCTGGATATATTATTTACATAGTTCATGGATATAAAAATGGATGTAAGCAAACATTTCTTTCTCTTTCACTCCCTGTAAAGCAAATTGATGGAAAACCTCTAGAAAAAAATTGCATTATTATCTAGGTACGTCCTTCCATGAAAAACAAGCTGTCTTGAAGGAAGAAAGACTCCTCAGAGTGGTCCACTCCTAAGCTCTTTTCACCTCTTCTGGTTTTGCATCATTTCAGTTGCACAAAACTAAACCATCCACAGTTTCTTTACATCATTTCCAAACAATATATTCTCAAATACTTTGACATACTTAGAGGCTGAGACTCTGATTTCTTTCACACCTGACATCTGGACTGGGACTTTACCACTCTCTCTTTAGTCAATAATAACCATCCTGAACAGAGCACTATGTTTACATTATTAAAAGTGTTTATGTTATAACAGTAATATCAGATACATCTTCCTCTGTGGTTGCCCAGTTTGACCTGAGGATGGTAATAAGAACTGGTTATCTTGTAGAAACTTCTTTTCTGGCACTCAAAATTTAAAAAAAAAAAAAAAAAGTAAAAAAAATTTGCTAGCATTATAATAAAATGGTTACTTCATTCCTGACCATTATGCACTTTTCTCTTCCATAATGTGACCTTCCCTTGGAAATGTACTTAATTGAATTTAAGGGCATAGAATAGACTATTTCGGTTGGAAAGGGACCTACAACGATCATCTAGTCCAACTACCTGACCAATTCAGGGCTGACCAAGTTAAAGCATATTGTAAAGGGCATTGTCCAAATGCCTCTTAAACACTGACAGGCTTGGGGCATCGACCACCTCTCTAGGAAGCCTGTGCCAGTGTTTGACCATCCTCTCAGTAAAGAAATGTTTCCTAATGTCCACTCTGAACCTCCCCTGGTGCAGCTTTGTACCATTCCCACACGTCCTATCACTGGATGCCAGGGAGAAGAGCCCAGCACCTCCCTCTCCACTTCCCCTCCTCAGGAAGCTGCAGAGAGCAAAGAGGTCGCCCCTCAGCCTCCTTTTCTCCAAACTAGACAAACCCAAAGCCCTCAGCTGCTCCTCACAGGACATGCCTTCCAGCCCTTTCACCAGCTTTGTTGCCCTCCTCTGGACACTTCCAAGGACCTGAACATCCTTCTTGAATTGTGGGGCCCTGCACACAGTAACGGTGACTTTTTTTTTTTCATAGTGGTAATTTTTAAAAGTTGGCTGATATCTAAGCAGAGGTATATGTGGAACTACACAAAGAAATGAGGCAAACCTGTTTTAAAATAATTGATTTTAAAATTAATAAAAATTTGTCCTTCTGTTTTCCAGGACTATTATTTTTCAGTTGGCAGAGGTAAGGTGAGAAAAGAGAGAATGGTAGCTATACACAGTGTGGGGCCAAGAGGCAGGAGAGCTTGAAAAGTGACTGTAGAGACTAGCCACCACGAGAAAAAGGAGGATGTGCCCTGCTGTGGGCTAAGTGGAAAGAAAGAGAGACGTGGGGTGTAAAGAAAAAAAGATTAAAAAGACTAGGAAAGTGAATGAAATAGGATAAATATTTAGAAATGTAAAAATAAAAATTATATTTTAACGATTAGGAAACTAGCATTTAAAGAAGAGTAGACTAAGCGGGGTGGTGTGTACACTTTGGTACTAAGTTAGTTGGTTACAAGCAGTAGCAGAGGTTCATTAGCTTTGCAGAGGCCCAGACAGGTTCACCTTGCCTTATTCTTATTGATTTGATTTCCATGAAGGCTTGGTGCTTAATTAGTCTTTGTTTCTAATACGTCCCCAACGAAGTAAAAAAAAAACACCCAAATTTTTGTCCCTGAGCTTCTGTCCCCAGTTCTTAAAGAGTAAAATAAGAATACTATTCTGTTAATCCTAGGAAAATCATGAAAGTGCCTTCATTAGAGTATGTATGTGATTCCCCTTGAAATCAGTGAAGTGTGGGTGTATGAATTCCTTTGAGATCCTCATCTCAAGTAACTTGCTCAAGGTCACACGAGAAGTGTGGTGAAGAGGTGAGATTTAAATTCAGTGCCTCTGGCTATTGCTTTTGTCTCCAAGACCTTTTCCTCTCTGGGACATAGTAAAGTCTAGAGGCTGTTAACCTAAGGTCTCCCTAGTTCAAGAAGCAAGGAGAAGCTGGGAAGCAGTTTACCCAGTTGACCTAGAAGGGTTATAGAAATAGTTATCAGATTTAAGCTAAGGAATGTTGGTGTCTCCCCCTCTTTTTCTCATTCTTACCCCTTTCTTTTAGGCTTTGGCTGAAATAAGACATCCCAAGATTAATATTTTACTGTCTGGTTGGGGCAGGTCGAGAAAAGCCTTGGTGTGCCAAGGCAGAGCAGCACTTCACCTGAAGGAGCGTGTTCAATGAAGGGGCATAGTGCAGCTGTCTGCTGCTTTTCTCTTCCTTTTTCTTTGTACTTGAGGCTTTGACCCTGGAGCATGTTGGTAAAATAGAAAATTATTCTGAGGGAAAAGATGGGCATTGCAAAAAGATGCATTAAGATATTGCAAAGGCATAAAAGATGATGGTAAGAGACCATCATCCTGGAAAAAAACAAAAGCTTTATCATATGAAAGTTTATAACATGCAGTGTTTCAGTGTATCATCTGGCAAGTGATCTCCCAGTAAAATGTAAACCAGAAATTGTCCTTTGCTCATGGTGGGACATGCTAAGAGACCCTGAGGGTCCTTGCACCGAGAAAGGGGCTGCAAGTGTCTGAAAGCTCAGATGACAGGTACGTAATGCCGAGTGCACAGCCCGTCCATCACTAGGGACTCTTGGTACCAAACTTCGTCATGTCCCTTTGAAAATCTTTATTTTTCTGAAAAGCTGACAGTCATGGTAGTGAGTGCCTGTTTTGAAAGTAGATTTCTGGAGGCTTTTTATGTAACTTCGGAGAACGTCCTGTCTCTTGTTATCTTTTTGCTAGTGGATTTTGAAAGCATCGAGTGATGACTCTTTCAAAAACAAATAAGCAAGCATAACTGGCAATTCCTTTTCTTTTTTTTTTTTTTTCTTCCTTAAATACATAAAATGCTTTGTTTTGTTTTGTTTTTTAATGGCTGCCTACAGCAATTCACTAGATTAAGTTGAATTCCTTTTCAAAGAAAATAATATTCAACCATTGTAAATTTGTGTGTTGGTTACAGTTCCCAGTGATGACTAGACTCTTGTGTGGAATTCACTTTGTTCTGGCTGCATGAGGGATCGTGTCTCAGTGTGAAAGATATCCAGAGTGAGGAAGGATTTATTTTTCTTTGGAAGGGCAAGAGAATGTGGAGCGAGAGGAGGATTAAAACTGAGTTTTGTTTTCTGATGCTGAGGCCAGTTTTCAGTTTTACTGTTTCAAGTTCACACAAGTCAGATGCCTCATCCAGGAGTTAGCATATCTTTTGTGCAATTTATATATTGTCTTGGGTTAAAATTAAAATAGGATTCAGATGGAAATGTGACCTAAGCCATACTGCCCAAACTTAACTAAACTGAGTTAGCAGAGTTCAAATTACTCTTGGGAACCCATCCCCACTGGGTATAGAGAGACTGAAATCTTACCTCAGTAATGTGGCTTAACCTAAATCTAGGCTGACTAGTGGCTGCATGTTTTGAGGTGACTGTGTCTGGTGTCCCGGCCATACAAATGAGAAACCTGGCCAGGTATGCTCTGGTTCCTCTCTGACTCTCTTTGGGCTTCTTTCTGGTGGGGTTCAGTGTGAGAGGGGCTGGAATAGGTTAGGCTTGGCTCAGGAAGAAGAACTCTCTGTGGGTTCAGGCTGGTGTCACCAGCAGGCTGGCCAAGCTGTGAGCCCCGCTCCTGCACAACCATGCACAACATCCCACACGACCACTCTCAACATCCACGTGATCACACACAACGTCCCATGTGCTCACAGGGGGCTCTTCCAGCACTGGCTCTGCCTCTGCTTGCCCTAGTGCAAGAGCGCAAAGGGCCTTCACCGGGACTAAAGAGAGAGCTCAAATCTCACACACACAGTCCCGGCCGCGTCCACCCTCTGCAGAGTGTGGAGGATGGAGGGTGGAGGTTGGAGGATGCTGCGCCGGTTGTGAGAGCTGGCAGGGGAGGAGGGGAACCATGGGTCTGCTCATGAGGGGCTACGTGTCAGAGCAGCAGACTTACTTGCATCCTACTAAGCTGAGATTATTTTTTTTATATATTAAAAGAAGAGTTTTGTTTTGTAAAATGCAAGTCTCTGTTCAATGTGACCAGGAGCAAATTTATCTTGTTAGCACTTATTTACAACTGACAATTCTCAATTAGCATTTGAGCCTAGATTCTCATTTCTATAAATCCCTAATGAGAGTATAAATTACTAATGAAAGAGCTAAATCTCAGGGCCAAAGTCTTACTTCATTAACACACTAATGTAAATCTGAAGTGTTTCTATTCATCTGAGCAGAGTTACTTCACGATAACACTGGTGTAAGCAGTACAGGAATGAATCCTCGAGGCTTTTGTCGTGGGCAGCATGAAGTGATATTCTGTCTAATTTTCAAATTTCTTTGCTCTTAGAGAAAATGTCTCAAATGTTTCTGTAGACTTGTGATCAAACCCATTTGTCTGATTTGTCTGACTTCAGACTATTTGATTTCTTGAATTTTTTTTTTTTTGTTCTTGCACCTGCTTCTCAGTGAATAAAGGCTGTGTGGAACCCTAAAATATTTGTCAACTTTTGATGTAATCAGTGAGGCTTTTATATTCAGTTTAACTAACATTTAATTTTTAAATGGCATGGCTCATAGGAATTAGGTAACAAGTTACATTTCGGAAATGGTAGAACTGAAGTAATTTATGATCAATTTTAAATTTCTCATTGTTTTTGAGTGTCTCTTGCTACTCTGTGATGGTATTAACAGGCTGCTGTAGCAAAGACCTAACAGTAAACTCACTGTACTGAGTATATCCTTGATCACTTTATAAGAGCGCTAATACTTGGTCAGGTGAGGGTTATCTCACCTACTGTAACTACTAGAAATAGACCTGTGTTCTAAGGGTCTTTTAGGAAAGACCTTTAGAAAAGGTTTTCTAGGAAATCACCTAGGTAGCAATGTGTGTCCTATCGGTGTCAGTGATGCTGTCTTTGACGTAAATGGCAAAAAATTCAGTAGGCTTACTGGGTATCACAATCACAAAAAAGTGTTAAAGGCACTGGTCCTGGTCCTGCTGGGTACCATTCCATGTCTGTTCATCACTTGCTGCATTAGGGTGTCTGCCAAGGGTCTTTCTCATCCTGCACTCTCAGTAATGTCGGTGAGGGTCTAGGGTGAGTTAAAACCTACATGGTCCAGCTTCATGTTCAATGTTCAGATTTTAAAGATTGAATGTTACAGGTAAGAGTTGTGCTTAAGGGCCGAATATTAATAAAATGTTGATTACAGTTTCCTCTGCTAGATTTGCAAACTCTTCCTCTTAATGAGCTCCTTTAGTTAAGCCTGTTCAAAGAGTTTCTTGAGAAGTATATGAGGTAATTAATTAGGAATCCTAAACAATTATATGGATGACAAATTACAAAGCTAAAATTGTTATATTTATCAAGAAAAAAAGCTAGCATCATCATGTTGAGTGAATAACAATTTTACTGTTTGTCTTAAGTTGGGAAAGTTCAAACACATGTTTAGTAAAGGAGAAGAGACTACTAAATATTGAAATACTGGCACAACTGCAGTAAAAAATATTCTACAGCTTTTTAATCCTGCTTTATAATATATGACTAAGTTTTGAGTGTTCTTAGAGCATTAGCATTCAACCTTGTAGAATACTGTGTACTGTATACTACACATGATTGTACTGGCTTACAGGCAATAGAAACAAGTGGGGAAAATATAACTGCAAATAGATGCTTTGACTGTGCTGCAATGAACTAGGAGGAAGAACACGCTCCTCTAGATTGTAGGATCTCTCTTCTTCCTAGAAAAAAAAGCAACTGTAAAGAAGCAAAAACTTGCTGCATGTTTGCAGAAGAAGCACGTATTTAACGTCTTTCACATTAAACTTTAGTATAGCAATCACAAGCTGCTTTTCTGATTCTCGTGAAGTACTGAGCAAATAAAAGCTAGTAAGGGAAGTTATCCTTAGCAGAAGGCTGTGTCTCCTAGAAGGTCAGATCTGAGATACTTAAGATGAGATTGGTCTTGTAGTTTGTAGCTGCTGAAGCCGTTGCTGTAGCCAGTTAGATAAGTTAGGACTGTTTGTGTAAGGGCTTTCTGTGAAGTTATGAAGTGATGCATCAGCTTTTCCTCTGAACAGCACAAAATATTTATTTCAAACCTCTTCATGCCTGAAGATAAAACATAGATTTGGTGTCACATAGTTGGCAAAGGCAGTTTCAGAATTAGGCATTCTGAATCCTACGTGGCATGCTTTGTAAATGACTGTTTTTAGTCTAAAAACATAGTTGTCATCTTGCTAATATACCAATATGTAAACAGCAAAATGATGATGTGCAAAAACGGAAGAACGAATATAAAACATTTTGTAACAGCTTACTTTATTTCTTGTAAATACTTCTTTTTTGGTGACATACTAAAATAAACAATCCTAAGTAGAACTGTAACAATTTTCGTGAGCACAGTGATATCTGAATAGAAATGAGGACTGGAAGAGATTCTTAAGTCTAATGTTTGCCAAGAATTTGTCTTTTAGAGGTGTGTGTGTGGGTTTGGTTGTTTTTCGTGTTTGTTTTTGTTTGGTTTTGGGTTTTTTTTTGAGTGTGCTGTATACCGTGTTCAGCCCATGATGGTTTTGTGGTTATAAAAGTTCAGACAGATGTGAAAATGAAATAAAATTTTTATTGCATGGTGCCTGAAACCTATTTTAATTGATTAAATATAATCAAGGTTTCAAAAGCAAAAAAGAATAAATGTAATTTGGCCTTTTCTAGTTAAGAAACAAAAAAAGATTTGAAAACCACAGAACAAAATAAAAACATTTTTTTTAAGCATTCTGAAGAAAAATCCAGTCAGTAGAACTATGTTTCTTTGTGTATACTGTATTTAGGTTTTACAGGGGATATTTTTAGAGTTAACAGTTTTGTATATACCATAAGTAAAGAGATGAGGAAGGATTTCTGTCAGATGCCATGGTGACGGGCTTTAGTTTAAATCCTTAAGGCAGATAGACAGAAGTAGATTAACTAGCCTTAGTTATTTCATGTTCCCTGTCTGAGTGGAAACATGTTTCCATGTAGAGCTAGAATGTCCTAGCAGCCTGAAGTTGTAATGTATTTACTGCCTTTTGATGCATCTTGTTTAACATTTGCTTAACATATTTATTCAAATGAGGCTGGGCACTTATCTCTTATCAAATGAAGTGGGACAGCTCTAGGACAAGAACAAATAGACAGTACCAGCAGAAGCACCTTAAGACTTCTCTTTTTTTTGTGATAATACTTAGCAAAGAAAATATCAACATCAGAAGATAAGCTCGTGAAATCATTTGTTAGCCAAACTTTGGGCAACTTTTGCTCGATCCCTTAAAATGTAATAAACTTTAAAGGCTGGAAGAAGGCAAAAATGCAATAAACAACCCTAAACCCAAATCAAACTCCTCCCTTCAACCCCCAACCTGAAGCGAGCCAACTAGCTCAACTTTGGAAGCATCTAACCCGATCAAATAAATAAACAAACTTAAGGATAAGCCTTCTAGGTGGAATATGACTAGAGTTTAATTCAAGCACTTAAAAGGTGAAGCCCAAAATAATCTATTCTGACCGGCAACTGTTTGCATTACCTTGAATAAAGAATTGTGTGTAGTGTAGCTTCTAACTTTAACACGATGGCAATGCACGCATGCTCCGTCCATCACCCGTTCTCATGTTCTCTCTCTCGTTCTTATTCATATTGATTCCTATTCTACCCTGCGCTCGTCACTGTGATTTGTATAGACAAAAAGTGTACCAAATCAGCAACAGTCTTAATCACAGCTGATACTCGGTTCTGGCCTCACTCTTCAGGCATCTTCTGTCCCTTTTTGTTACCTGCTTTAAGGATTAAGTGCCCAGACTTCCCCTTAGATCCGTCTAGCACAGTCCCACAACGTCAGTAGGTCACACAGGTGTGTCACAGGGACGGCTGTGGAAGGTAAATGCAGAATTCCTCTCTACTGACCCTTGGGGAAAAATCTGTCACAATAACTTCCCATGCAGTCTTTGCTTAGGAGGGTTTACCGCAAAATCTATGCTTAAATGTCCCGAATGTGTGAAATGTGATTTTAAATATAAGAGAGAGAGTACCCCCTTAGTAATTACCTGCTAACCCTATAGCAGTGAGTAGTCTCTCATAAACACGCTAATCTCCAGAGAGCATGAGAGGAAAAGATGTCTTAAAAATTATGGTGATTTAATTTTATTTTGCCCTAGAATGACATTCTCCTGAGTATTTGTGAAAATGAAGATGAATATGCAGGGCTACATTTGGTTGATTTCGCGCCAGATGGCCAGTTGCAGAGGCTGAACTAAGCTGAACTGATTGATTCGTTTTTGCCATATTGCATGCTGGCGTTTACCAGAGTTCACATCATTCAAATACTAACATTTTTGGTGCTTTCTCTTTTTATTTATTTTTTTATTTTTCTCAGCTTCTTGGGATGACCTCTGCTTTCATAATGGATTCTCCCTCCTCCCTTTTCTGCCTCAGTCTTTAAAGGAATCAGTCTTTTCCCTACCAAAGGATTGGTTGGGTTTTTTTGTCTTTAAAAAGATTTAATAAACTGCTCACAGAGATAGGGAAAGGAGAAAATGCAAAAGGCAAACGTGCATTATTGTATTTTTTTTTTCCTCCAGAGGTTTAACTTTCTCTTGCACTAATTTATCACACATGAACAGAAAATACAACATCTTGTATTAAAATGGAATTCTTAAAATTCTGTGGTTTCAATTTACCTATTATTTTTGTGATCATAGAGCAAGTAATTTAAATTCCCAGTGTACTAACTTTCATGGAGATGTTCCATTAAAAGCTAATGGAGATGATATCAATAGTTACACAGAAATTACTCCAGAAACTCATGGAAATTAATAGAAAAAATAATCTTTCCATTTGTTTTGAGCCATTTTATAGATATTTATAATAAACAATACATAGGGAGTAGAATACAGTGTATGAATGTGCACACATGCATCTCATAATTCAGAATAGGTATATTTTAGGGGAAGATTTAAATGACATAACGAACATGGGTTTTCTTATTAAGTTCTGTGGGCCTTGGAGAGATTTCTGGAAAACCTTACTATAATGCCTTTCTATGAAAGTGACAGTATACGTATTTTTATTAATTTCTATACCTATGCAAAACCTATTGGAATATGAAGGTAAGGTCTTCTCAAATTAACTTCAATTTTTTCTGTAAAATACAATAGTTTGATCATTTTGTAGAAGGAAAAAATAATATCTGAGTATATACTAGGAGATAAATATAAGCAGAGTAGTCCTTTGGCAAAAGAACATCCGCATTTGTGAGAGGAGTCTTTCTTTTCACTCGGTAACCAGCCATAACTCTAAGTGTAATGTCAGGAGCCACCTCTTTGTTAGGCCAAGCGATTTGTAAAGCACAATTCCTCACTGATTTCATACCTTAGATAATGAGAGCTTTGTAGGGTCAGAGGAGAGGGAAAAAAGCGATGAGATTTATGCCTTATGGACAGCACTACCCGTTGATTAACAGGAGAAATTTGGATCAAAATGTTGGTCAGAAAACCAGCAAGAGATAGCAAAGCCCTGCCTTGACAGATGCCAGTGTGGACCTGAAAGGCACCGGGATTTTGCAGAGAGGAGTTTGGAGCGTGCTCGTTATGCAGCGTTGGACCTACAGACAGAGCCATCAGCTTAATCTCTCGTATGTTGCAAAGTCCACCCAGTGCTTTATAGGGCAAATCCTCTGCTGGCCAGCGCAGCTGACCTGCGTGATTGACACGTGCTTGTATGGGGCTGGGAATCCTCCAGATTACTTCAAAACAGATATTTATGACTGCTGGCTGCCATAGGCCAGATGATTTCTTCAAGAGGTACACCTAGGGAGAGCACAGCTATCCTCACGTCTCCAGCTCACCTTCGTTGCAGCTGGGTCAGATACATCCCACAGAAATTTGCTTCCCTCACCCAGTGAACCCATGTGGCTTCTTCCGTTGCGCTGGGTGATGCGGCGGCAGGAGCACTGCTTGCCCTGGGTCACGCACCTCCGCTCCAAAACGCTGGCCGTTGGTGGCCCCAGAGGCACAGGCATGTCCTGCCATAGGCACCCACTGATAGGGGTGACAAACGGGGAGGGGATTTTGAAGTGTGGAAATGCGCGTATGAAACAATGACAAAACTGATAGAAAAATATTTTTAAAATATCTAGAGTACTATGGATTTGCTCTTCAGCTCCAAAATATTGTCTGAACTTTTTCACGTAATTATTTTACCAGCTGGCAGAGCGAAAAAGGTATAGCACTGAAGAAGCCGGTCCTAAAGTTTGCCATCTACCTCACCCCAAGCACCTCCTGACGCTTGTGCTCAAAAATGCGTGGTGGGATTGATGCAAATCTCAACTTTTCTCAACAATTCTCTGCATATCTTTGTCACCTGTAACAGTGCTGTGAGTCAAACAGAGCAGTCAGAAACCCAGCCTATAGGATTGAGAAGGATTAAAAAGGGTGAACCTACAGTACTTTATTGACCTAGGTCCTCACATTAACCTGATCTGATCCTTTAATTACTATGAATAGAATAGGGCTTACAGTCCTACTTAATAACACCCCATGCTTTTTATTCTATAAAGAGCTTTCCTATTCATGCGACCTCTTCTTTTCAGATTTACAGATTTGTAGCAAGAAGGAATGCATGGTTTTTTTCTGGCACTCCAGGGGAGAAAGCTACCTAATGTGTATGTGTGGGATACTGGAAAGAATAACCACAACCTTTCCGTTTTGGAAAAAGTTATTTGAAAATCAGTCCTCATTCAAGTTATTTGTTATTTGGCAGGAAAAGGCGAAAGTAGAAAAGACAACCAAAACATAAGATCTTAATTTTATAAAGGTAGTAGAAGGAGCTTAACATAGTTTCTATGCTAATTGGAGCAGTAACCAAATAAGATGCATACTTTTGCCCTTTCCCATGCACATTTCCCCCCTCCCTTTAGGCTCAGAGATCCAGCACATTACTGTAATCTAGGCAGACTGATATATACACATATGATCATATATATATGGGTGATATATGATACTATAATTAATAACTGGTATTTTCTCTGAATTCAGGAAAGCAGCTGCAGCCCACTGATAAGGTACTTTATGAGAATAAAATCAAAGCTGAGCATTAATGATTATAATTTGTTGTGATCGAGAATGGTGAAACAATCATTTTATTTCTTGAATTGAACTGAAATATGAGTGGGCTGCTAGGTTAAAAATGAAAAGGGGATACAGGTTATGATTAAAAGCCTAAGACATTGTGCTAAGGGTGGTATAAAAAGTAGGAACAGTCTCCTTAATTTTTACATGAACATATTGTGCCTAGCGTCTTCTGCGGATCTACCCAGAGGCCAGGTTGAGGGAGTAATCTGAATCTATTTTTGAGTTAAAGATGGAAAGAGTGACAGAAGTAGAGGGTTTGGGGATTTTTTAGGGGGGAGTGAAGGGGAAAGAGAGGAGAAGGAAGAATCTGACCAAAAAATTGGTGGAGGTGGTGGGAAGAACCCAAACAAAATCAGCTCTTTTTCTTTCAGTCATCACTTTCAGTACGATTTGCCTGAGCAAACAATCCTTTGACTATTGTAATTATAAAAAGACGATAGTTGTATACTGAATTTGGAAGAGAAAGAGAGTATGCTGTAGATGTTTTGCCATTCGGAAGTTTTTCTGCTTATTAAGGAACAACATGTTTCAGCATTATTTTAAGGCTAAAACTTGATTAACATGCAGCAATGAAACTAGTCTAATTTTATTTTACTAAAATTGCTGTAAATAACACTGTTAGTAAAATAAATACTGAAAGAATATCGTATTTGACAGTAAAGATGTACTTAAAATATTTTATCGTAATTCCTTAGCTTTCACAAGACAGGTACTGTTAGGAGCCAGTCTGATTAGTCTATCAAAGGCACATCGTTGCCTCCTTCTCCCCCACCCTCCGCCCCCTTGAAGACAGAATAATCTTTACCATGCTTTTAAGGAATAAGGATTTAAATTGAAGCAAACCGTGAAACTGCCAAAGCATGCTTATTATTGACAGGTTATATGAAAATGATTGCTTAAAATTCCACCCCACAGACAGACAGACAGACAGACAGACAGACGTATATAATCCCTGCTTTAGCATTATAGTCTTTCTCTCTATTGCTACTCTACATGGCTATAATCTCAAAAGACCATTTATTAAATGTGAAATATTGTATGTTCCTGTAGCCTCCTTCCTTGATTGTGTTCCTAGGGCCTTGTTGGGCAATTGATTACTCTGTGCACAATCCTGCTGCTTTAGGTATTAATGGCAAAACCCCCATTGTCTTCAGGATTTAGGCCCTTTATGATTTTTTTAAAGTTCATTATATTTTGCAAGCAACTGAGTTTAAAATCCGTGATTGGAAAGACTTACCCCTCACATCTTCCTGTGAAATGTTTTACCTTTAGAATGAAAAAGCATTTGGAAACTGTAGGATGGTTTTGATCTGCGGGATTAAAAGGAATCAGTACTGAAAATGGATTCACATCATTTTCTTTTTGGGTACCCAATACTTGGGGGGAGGGGGAGGAGAGAAAAAATAACAGCTGATTTAATATAAGTGGGCTGAATTCCCTCTCCTGGTGGGTCTTTCAAACCTCCAGTTTCTGTTCTTGCCATCGTTCTGTGAATATCCCCCTCCCCTTTTTGTTAAAAGGCATTTCCTAAGGAAGCCTACAAAAGCAGCTTTCAATCTGATTAAGCTTCTCCTGTAAAAAAGTGCAAAAATAGGGATACATTTGGGTCAGTATCACCCCTCTATTCATCTGCCTTAATTTGCCTAGGCTACTTACCAAGCACACCGTGCATGAACACGGAAGGCTCCTCCGGTCATTAGGGGCTCCCCAAAATTTCATTTATGAAATTCCAAGGGGTAAGAATGACCAAAACCCAAACCCAAATTGTCGGAAAGGCCCGAGCGGCTCGGCGTAGCTGTGGGCTCACTGCTGACAGGTTTTCCAGCCTTACCTGGAGTGAGCTGGTGCTTGGTGGAGGTGGAGGGAATGGTTGTCTCCTGAGACGCCCATCACTGGTGATGTCTACCTCTGAGTGCTCCCCCGCCATGCAGAGGGACAGTGTATCTCCCTCCCAGCGGTGGGTCCACTTCCAGAGCTTGCTCATTGATTCACCCCCGGTTAAGGCAAACTCTGCCCCACCTTAGCCTACCTACCTGTAAAATGGTGCAGAATAACTGTTTCCGATGGGTTTTGTGAGGGAGGTTCAGTACCTGAAAAACTTCTCTGGTGTTGACTTTTCTCAATATCAGCCCCCGTATCTCTCACTCGCCCATTTACAGAAACGCGTATAATATTTGTCTGCAGCAGATTAGTATCTGCGTGAGATATTTGTGCAGCAATTTACAAAGGTGCTGCGATAACGCGTGTAAGCATTTTAACAGGGTAGCGTTGAAAAATAAGCTTGAACTGGAACTGTGATTTGTTTCTGCCCTCGCAAGAGGTTTGTAACCTTTCTTAATAATTTTTTTCTTTAGTACACGGCAATGTTGAAATGTAATCTTTATTACTAAATGAATGAATGACTGGTGTTGCTTAGGGCACAGACTAAAAACCGTTTTCACGTGAAGCCCAAGTATTGTTGCTGTTGCAGTTGTCCTGTTGTTTTATTAGCTCTGAACAATGTTGGGCTCTCGAAATCTAATAATCTCCGTAAAGTGTCTTCCCTTGGTAGCATCTTTGATAATGGAGAGTAGATTCTAAAAATACAATAAAAGCATAAAAGAGAATGTTATCATAACTGCTTTCAAAAACCAGAAGAAAATGAACAAGTAAAAAAGAAGCGGACTGCATAGAAAGCAAAAAGAAGAAAAGATACTAAATGTTAGTTTTTAATCACTTTGTGTGTGTATTTATGATTTAATCTGTTAACAGCCATGTTAAGTACAGCATAGGATTTGGTGGATGTTTCAGAGCCAGCTGCACTCTCTTCTCTTCTGAGGAGAAAGAGAGAGAATTAACCAGAAAATGTGATATGTTTTACTCAAGTTATTAGTTGAATTATAAAAAAAAAAAACCAAACCACATATATTTTTTCGTAATGGTCATCGGTTGCCATTAAACATATTTAAGTGGCAAATGTTTGTTTTAAATATTATAACTGTTCTGTATATTTCTCTTATTAACTAAGCATCTTATGATCTCTGAAGAGGAGAAATGGCCCTTGAGACAAAGCATCTTTCCAGTGTGTGTGCGCGTGTGCGTGTGCGCGCGCGCACGCACGCATGTGTGCATGTCCACCTATACATAGACAGATGCGCATGTGCACAAGGCAAAGAGCTTCACAGGTTTGTAACTGGAGAACAAATTCCTGTGGTTTTCATTTGATTTTTAAAAGCAGAAAATATGAATTCTACCCTCAGAATGTCAGAATATTACAGCTCTTTTTCTATGTAAGTGAAAGATATATTTTTTTAATTATAATCTTTTATACCAGTGACTTTTACATGAAGCAACATTCAGATGTTTTATGTTTCACATTTATTTAAACAATCATTGTCTCTCTCAAAATATTTTCCCTGAAACCTTATGTACAGGTAATAAAATCCTTGTATTGGAGCAGCTTCATCTGATAATGGTAATACAAGGTTGTCTGATTATGCCAAAATTATATTGGAGAAAGGAGATTTTATTAACTGACTTGGAATGAAATCCATAACATCTATGAGCTTTCATCCTTCCAAACAGACCAAAAGCTTCATTAGAGAACAGAAACCTTTTTTAAAGGATACATACTAAAATATAAAATACATTTAAATTGAAGCCTAGGGAACAAATTATAACTACTAAATTTCTTTGCCAGAAAGATATTATTTAAATTTAATTATACTTCCCCTCCACGTTAGCATCTTGATGCAGCATCTACATGCTAACATTTCAGGCAATTCAATCCCCTGTTCTGAGTAGTTTGAGAGGTAACCTCAGTTCACAGAGCATCCCGAGAGCCAGGTTCAGTGCTATGGATGCCATACTTGCATCTTTTCTTCTGGTGTCTTTGTACAGGTCAGTAGTACCTAGCTTCTGCCATCCACATTAGGCTTTTGAAACACTACTCTTCCCAGTGCTTTTGATGTGCATTTTGCCTCGGGAAAATACTTGTTCCAGAAGGGATTTTGCTTGGCATGTTTCTGTGCAGGAACAAAAAAAATGAGTGGTGTTAGCTATGTTCCTGTAGAAACAAGGTTTTTCATGCCTGTGTTTGCAAAGGCAGTTGCCCACTAGCTCCGGCAGTAACTTTTCTCCCTGTTTGACTCTCGGCAGGATGACACGTCAGCAGGAGCTGTTGGCAGAGGGTTGTATGTAGTCTTCCGCTTGCCTAACAGGTGCTTTTTGTAGGAGCGTTTTGCCTCAGATTGGACTCTCCCTGGTCGTGTAAGGCTGACGTTAGCAGAAAGAAGGCACGTGCTGGGGAACCTCCTTCCGCCTTTCTTCCTTCGGCTCTGGCACTTTCCCCTTCCCATTTCCGAAAAGGGAATCCAGCTTCCCATTTAGGACCTTTAGAGGACTTTCCTGTGCCCAGTCTGAGGAGGAATCCCGGATATTCAGGAAAGCTTTTCTCAGGGCCACTTCACTCCAAGCTATTTGCCATTGTACACAGCGTATTTTCCAAGCAATGTTTGTTGCTTGTGGTTCTCACGTTAGAAAATGATTTTTTTTCCCAAAAAATGTTTTTAGCATAGATGCTTATTAAATTTTTATTTAAAAATATTTTATTTGAAAAGATGTGAATAAGTTATTGTGTTCTATATATGAAAGGATATACTGCTTAAAACCAAACCCCAAAAACCTTATTACCACTGCAAAATTTTTAATAGCAGCATTTTGGTCAAACCCTTTGAACACCTAACATTCTGCCCTTCAATAAACAGACTTCTCTCATAAACTGAGGTATAAAAGCCCAGCACTTTCAAAAAATTAAGTCAATAAATTAGGGAAATCCATATTTTAAAAGAAACAAATAAAAACAAACACCAAAACTTTGATTTCAGTCTGTGGTAATTAAAAATAAGGCCACCGTGGGGAAAATGTGTTGATTGATATAGTGGAAATGGTTGTGTGTTGCTAGAACAGAAAACTTTGAAAAATATTCTATTTTAGACATGACGTTATTTAAATCAGAAATAGCTATCTTGTAATTGGCAAAAAATGAGATCGGAAGGAGAATTTTGCAAAACTGACATTTTAAGTTTGGGATCTCTTTTCTTGGGAGATATGCTATTCTTTTCACAGGATTTCTGACCTTGCTTAAATACCGAATTCTCAACAAATTCAACAAAATACCAGATTTTGCAGGTGACACAAAATAGAATATGAATTCTGAGTACCTGCTGCAAAGGTAATTTATTGAAGAGAATTGGATTATTTTGATAAAAATAAATCACTTTCAGCAGGAAAATAGTGGTTGGTTGTTGCTCGAAAAATGTATTTACTTTAGCAAAACTTATTTTCTGTTACATAATGTAAGTCCTTTGATTTTGAGTCGTTCTATGTTGCCTTGCAAATATTTTGCTTGCTTCTAACTGTTAGATTTAGTACAGCCATACAGAGTTGCAGCCTTACATATTTCTCTTGCAGTCATTTCCGGGGCCTTATTCCATAGCTTTTGAATATACTTTCAGCTATAAATTAAATTTCCCACCTGAGTAAGGCCTTCTGAAATGGGCCTTGTTAAAAAAAACCCCCACCCAACAATACGGTAAGTGAATGAATAAACTACTCCATCTCTCTAAATTTGTGTAGATACCACTGAAGTCCCCACTATAAATGGAAACAGCAGCGGCCACGCTTGCTTTCCCAGACAAACCCTTTTTGACACTTAGGAGCTAAGTTTGTCTTTATTGCTGCAGAGCTGCGCCATTTGAAGGCAGGACTCTGGTCACCGAAGGGTTAAAGCCAGTTTTGAATTTGAGTTAATCCATATGCTAATCTATTTTAAATATCCCTGCATAACCACCAGCGTATTTTTAGCAGCGCAGTTTGTTGTTCCAGTTGCCAGCTATTTTTGATGACACAACAAAATAGGGCAGAATATAGTTTTGAGGTTTATTTTGGCCTCTAACTTTAAAAAGGGCAGCCCCCTCCCTTTTCCAAGGATATTTTTGATTTGAATGGTTTATACCTGCCCTCTGCAATCAGTCAATTATTGTAAGCAGTGTGATGGGCCCGAGGTATTAGTGCTGAGAACGTTCCTGTTGTCCCTCGGGTTAGGGATTGTTTTGCAATGATCACCCGTCCTGATTTGAAGATTGCATGACAAGACACTATTAAAGTAAGGGCAAGGAATTCAATTTCTCGATGTCATTTTGCCTGGCCTGGTTTTGAAAATAGGTCACTGTACGCTATCTGGATTTGTATATTATAACAGCACCTGCTAGCATTTTTGTAGTGAAGGGTCTAGCCATATTTTCATTATAAACCCCTATTTTCAGGGGTTTATAGACTGTAGCTTGACCATAGAAAGAAGCTTCTATCTAAATGGTGGCATGCAAGGTCTCTTCTAAGGATCGTGTTTTTTACCCCGCAAATCTCAACAGATACGTGTTCAGCCATTTCTGCAGGAGTGAAAAAATGAAAACATATTTTCAGCTGCAATTTGGTATCGATAGCAGATTCCTTAGGAAAAAGGTACAGCGCTATGTTTATGTTAATAAGAATTCGAGTAAGTATAGGTTGTAAACACTAGTGACTGGGCATGTATATTTTAATTATGCAAATCCGCAATAATAAATGCCCTCATATAATGGGAGGATTTAACAGGGTCAAAAGCTGGTTGTTTGAAAAGGTTGGTAAATAAATCATATGGATCTGAACGTCAAGTTTATGTTTATATACTCATTTGCACTGCTTTTTCCCATAACGTGGAATTGTTTCTGGGGGAGTCAGCATCATTCTGTGGCCTAATATTTTAAATTGTGAATAGATTCTCGCTTACACAACTGAATCAGCACAGCTGTGCAAATATGTGTATTTAACGCTGATTAAATGCTTCCACCTATACATTAAAATATCCAAACTGAAGTCCCTTACTACCACAAACTGTAGGTTTTTGCAGAATAGCTGTGGAGGTGCATTTCATCACCTGCCATATACTTCTTTTAACGTGTTTTACTTTTTGTTTTTAATACGATGAGGAGCAGCCAGGCAGCAACCCAGCAAAATGAAACTTCTTCTAAAACAAAGATAATAAAATATGTTCGAGTAACGTTAAAGGATTGTCAGAAGACTGCCGATGTAAGGAAATTCAGGGTTAATGCTGCGTTACTTCATTTTGAAGTCAACCCCATTGCGCCTGTTTATTGCAGGGGTCTTCAATCGGAGCAATCACACTGCGATGTGTCGGAGGCTGCTGCAGCACCCGGTGGGCTGACCCTGCGCAAAACTTTCAGATGGCCAAACATACAATTTCCAAAATTTTTTTTTTTTTGAGAGGAGAGGTGCCGGGGAGAGGAAGAGGAGGAGGATGGTCCTGGTCAGCATCGCTGGCTACGGCCGTGCCATGGGGTTCAACGTAGCACAAAAGAGAAAGGCGGATAAAACTCCAGTGCCCTGGACTGCGCCTCATTTTGGCTACACATTAAGATTCCTAGAGGTATTATTTTTACCTAGTCCTCGAAATACCCACCGGTAAACCAAAATCCCCCATCCCCTGCAAAGCCAACAGTTTGCTACTTAAATGGGTTTAGACTTAATTTTAATGGAAGTGAAACATAGTCGATGGAGGCAAATTAAAACCATATAATTTTGTAATCTTAGTTTAGCTATAATTGCGGCAATAAAACAGTGGAAAGAATAATTGTGGAACATATGTTTGTGAGTGACATTATCTAGGTGACTTCCCTTTTACGGCAATGCGCTGCTGTCCTATTTGTCTCCCCCTCCCTATGCATTGGAATGACAAACCTGCGAGCCCGGAGTTAATGCTGATTGCGGCAGCTGCTTACACACCGAGTCTCCATGGCAACCGGGGACGTTGCCACGCAACCGTATTCTTTTAGGGACAGGGAAAATGCCCAAAGGCTTACTAAAAATACATGGAAGGGGGGGGGAAATCTTAAATTTTCTTACTACTGTTAATGGGTATAAGGGACCGTGCTACTGCTTGAAAGCAGAGGTCGCGCAAATAAAAACCCAGCCCTGACCTTTCAAAAATTGCTTGCCGTTGCTTGAAATCTCGAGCTTTATTGACAAAGATGACTTTTGATCGATTGTAAAATTGGTAGCTAACACGCAGCAGCCCTCGCAGACTGCTAGATGCAGAGCTGGCCCATTGCTATTCCGGAGGGGTTGAAGGTCAGCCGAGAGCCATCAATGCCGTATTGATCAGCGGAGCTGAAAAATGCCCGTGTTTACAGCTCCTCGCACCGTGGGGCTGCGGCCCCAGCCTCCAGCGGGCTCCGCCGCCTCGGCGTACGCCGCGGAGCAAGCCGTCCTCCCAGCAAAAGTGACATCACTTCACTCAGCTCAGCTGTTTCTGCAGTTTTCTATAAATAGCTAGATAAAAAATTGAAGGCTGCTTTTGGAGAATTTAGCCAGCCAATCTTCTGATCGTCAGCAGACGAGACAGGCTGGGTTTTTTTTGTTTTTTTTTTTTTTTTTTTTACCCTACTAATATTGCGCTGCAAATTTTTTCTCCTAGTATTTGGAGCTTGACCCCGAATAACCAAAAATTGTGAATGGTATACATGGCTGCATTCAGGATTGTTCTGAGATGGATATTTAATTCGTCCTTTATCACTTCTCTAGCTGTTAAAATGTGATTTAGATAGAAGTGAGGATGGAGGGAGGAGAAAGGGTCGGCGTTGCCGTACAATGCCTGGCGTTATGCTGATGTGGCATGTTTGCCAAGCTCTGTATCACCCCTACCTGCAGAACCCCCGCCACGTGCCAGGGTCCTGGGTGCCCCCCTGAATTAAACACACCATGCACCGGAGTCAGAGCTACACCAGGGCTCTTGTTGGTTTAATACAAAGTATTTGAAGGAAGCAATTAGAAAAGCAAACAAAAGTGCTGTTAATAAGCACACTTCCTATTTTTTCCTTGATTCTGATTTTGCCTCTCTATTTCTTAATTAATCCTCTAAGATAACTGATGAAAGAAAAACATCATCTGCCTAGTCTGTAAATAACGTCTTGCTCAGTAGTATTTCTTTCTGGAAACAGGAGCATCAAAAAGCTGCAAAACACAAAACAAAGTCTTGAAACTGTCCAGATAAAAATGTGCATTCTGCAAGATTTATGAATTTTTGGAGACCATGGCAATTCTTTTAGAAAAAGGAGAGGAAAACAAACTTGTAAACATAAGAAATAACAACTGATACAGGTAGAGAAAAGCATGTTCTCTACAGACTCCATCCACAGGTAGCCCGCATAGAATCATAGAATCATTTAGGTTGGAAAAGACCTTTAAGATCACCAAGTCCAGTCATTAACCCAACACTGCCAAGTCCACCACTAAACCATGTCCCTAAGCACCACATCTACATGTCTTTTCAATACCTCCAGGGATGGTGACTCAACCACTTCCCTGGGCAGCCTGTTCCAGTGCTTGGCAAGCCTTTCGGTGAAGAATTTTTTCCTAATATCCAATTATGGTGAGTTCCTGTTGTTTACCATGCCTTTGCCCTGCCTGGGTTGCATTCCCAGTGGGAAATGAGCGGGTGTCAGGGAAGATGAGTGTCTCACACAGCCTATGAACCTTGCTCAGCTTTTCAGTACCCCTGAGCACAAACCTACACTCAGCATCACACAGGATCAAGCCGCAACTGTCCCCATCCTTTTTGAATTGAACAGGGATCTGAAACTGCTTGGCAACAGGAGAGATGAAACTACTTGTTTTTCAGAAAAGTTAATGGCGCTAGAAATAGAAACCAGACAGTTCCTTGAAGGCAGAGAAGAGGGGACCGGCAGGTTTTCTCTCCCAACTGCAGTACTGATTGCGGTGCAGTGGGTATTGCAAAGTGAAACGCTATGGCCTGCGTAGTACAAGGGATTAGAGTAGAGGACTATTATAACCCATGCTTGCGTCAAAATATGCATCTTTCCCTTAGCAATGGAAGTGCGAATGAATTGCGAAATGTATGTAAAATTATTGATATATGGGATTTGAAAATGCATTTGTTCTTTACAGAAACTGATCTATAAATGAACCTGAATGTAAAATTCAGAGTCTGGTCTAGGGATGGAGATCAGTGAGACTTGTATTCTTAAATATCTTTTGAGTATCTGGGTGCATGTGATCCAAAACCAAGCTGCAGTTGTTGATTGAAATATTTCTGCTATGGGTAATGTTTAGTCTTTTTGAATGGTCAATACTGATGCTCTGACTTGGGAGGGGAAAGGAGGATGGAAAATGGTAGAATGAGACAAATTCCATCTATCTTCTCTGCAGAGTGGGCTGAGTAATATTTGACCTGTTGGTTGAGTGGAATGCAAATAAAACAGTCTAGATGAGACAAAATAAATGAAACTTTATAACTTTCTGAATTCCATTTGTTGCAGAGAAAACTAGCAGTTGAAAGATGGATTTAAATTTTGCCCAGAAACTTGTTAAAAATTTATCCAACTTCCAGAAGAACTACTGGAGAAGTATTGCCATAGGGAAAAAACCCACAACAACAGAGTTAAAATTATTTACTGGGATTGTATTTAACAATACAAAATTTAGAATAAATTTATTTATTTTTGCATATAAACAGATGCCAAACCCTTATAACTTGCTGAATTTTTCAGCAATATATTTACTTTTCAATAACATTCACTTTTTGGCATTATCATTAAATTCCATAACACATTTTAAATAGTGCTCTTTATTAAATGTATATCTTCCACTGTGAAATAAAGCACATGTAATTGGGATTTTTGGTGCTGAATCAAGTTAGCAGTCTTCCTATTAAAAAAGTCACCTGTTTGGTAATGGCAGAAGAGAGAGGGCTGAAAATAAAGACAACCTTCCTACATTCCTAAGCCTAGCACCATCTTGTCTTATTAGTCAATACAGCTGCTATGTATCGAATACTGAAAAGCTGGACAACTGTTTTGATTCTTTGCCTGATCTCAAGCCAAACTCCTTCTGGGGCCAACAGTCTTGACTCTGCATTCTATGACCTTTTCAAAATCTCATATTGAAAATATGAGTGGCTTAGCCAAATTTGTGAATCACAGGCCCGCTCACTAAGTCAACAAGAGCTTGCTTGCTAATTTCAATGGAAGCAGGAGGAAAACAGAAGTCAGACTGTGCTCCAGCAAAACTCCCTTTGACTTCAGGTCAGGATGAAATTCATTCCCATCATCTCTACTGTCCTTTCATGTCTTTTTACCAACAGATGGACAAGGAACTTCACTTTCTCTGAATCCTTTCCCAAGAAAGGAAAGTCTATTACTTTTGTTTCTGAGCATGAAAACGTCACCTGTGTAGGACCTCCTCTCAGTCCACTGCTGGAAGGAGGGAAAAATGACTTATAGTGTGGGTGAACACTGGTTGAGTGCTTCCTGGTATGATCAAACCCAGTATTTGTCTGGGGAAAAGATGGGGAGCACCCCAGGGAACAGTCCCCAGACTACTGTGAACTCGTATGCAAGACCCTTGGAAACACTGCCAGGCTCCGTGTTTTCCCTCTCCCTCCCTGGCAGGACAGGCAAAGCAGTAGCCTCATAAAGAAAAGATTCGAGAAAGTGTGTCCTAAAACACTGTATGACAACATTTGGAAGGACAAGGGGATTCCCTCTGCTGTCTGTAGTCTTCTCCTTGACTTTATTCTTTCACGTTTTATTTATTTTTATTCAGTGTGGTTTTCTCTTACCACTCTAGTAACCAGACATCAGGATTTCTTCAACATAGAGGCTGGCTGAATAAGAACAGGAGGGACATCAGCAAACACGATGCTTTACAAGGCTGTTTACTACTGGAACTATACACAGAGCAGCCACATTACTATTAAATATCTGTTTAGTATCTTACAACTAAAACCAATAGCCTGTCTAAAGCAGATTTTTTTTTTTTTGAATGAGACGAAGCCTTCCATAAAAATTCCTTCTTTATCATTTTGTATGTTTGTGTCAAAATATCTCAGGGCACAAAGCCCAGCAGAAAGCCAACTTAAAAAAAAAATAAAAATCTTTGTAAGTGCTTTCATGACAGTGAACCATTAAATCTCCTGAGTAATGTAGGGAAGAGCTGGATCATGCATAGATTGCTCTTTACCCAGGATGCACAGTTGCCTGCAAGATTCTGAATAAAGAGACACACCTGCTAGCTAGCTGATAACACTCTGGGGTCATTTCATTGAAGAAACTGTCAGCCAGGAGGTATTTAAATAAAGCCACAGATGAATTCATGACCCGCACTACTGAGACTAAAAAAAAGGTGTTAAAGCCGAAAGAGAATGCAGATAAATGCACATTCCTTTGTATTGCAACAAAACTCCTCCATGTAAATCAACTGAATGGGAAAGAATGGGGAAAGAATGTGTTTCTCCGTACAGTAGCGGGGAAGTGAGATGGTTCAGCTGCACATCTGGCTACCGGCCAAAGCAGTCGTGTGCCATGCTTGTTTGCCTACTAGTGCTGCTTAGATTGGCAAATGCCCATGCAGTTTGAAGAGGGCAGGCGCATGACTGGATGGCTGCCAGTAAGTGTGCGGGACTGATGCCACTGTTGGACGCCATAGCCTGGTAGGAATGAGGAATACAAAGGCATTCAATAATCTGAATGTCCCTTTGCTTCAAGAGAGTGGTGCCAGGCAGCATTTAATGAGAGATTGCTTTGTTACAAAGTCCTCGACATCAAGTGGGCTGGTGAGCTCATTAACCTGACTGCAGCAAATAAAAAAGGCGCACTCAGAAGACTCCCATGATAGCATACTCAATAGTGTAAGAGTCCTTTTGCTTCCTTTATGGTGATCCATTAGCAAGCAGCAGTGTAAACACCATAAAGCAAGCCAGTTTTCTGATTGTTCAACTAAAGTCTGTTTTCCCTTGGGGATTATGCCACCAGTTGATGCAGAGACACCCACGCCGCCCTCGTTATCTATTACATAATGACCTTCTATGCAACGAAGGATTTCCCCATATTTCTTAGGAGCGCAACTGCAGCTAAGGAAACTACTGACAATTCACATCTCTGAAAGACGAAAGGCATCAATGTAGGGCACATCAGAAAACAAATAAACCACAAAGTGATGCCAAGGGGAATGGAAAATATGATTATGCTTATGTTTATACAACTTCAGTTAGAACTTAGGAAAATGGCACATCTTTTCTGTGTTGCCTTTGTTCCTGTGTGCGCAGGACTCTGTATCTGTAGAAGAGGTAGCCCGCCTTGCTTGCCTACCTTGGTTCTCTGCATTTTCCACAAATGCTGTTTGCCCTCAGGAAAATGCATTATAAAGTAGTACTTCCAGAACAAGTGCCTACTGTGTCTCCATTCGAAACACAGCTCTTTGCTGATTTACTAATCAAAGGAAAAAGAGGGAAGAAGCAAATCCCCAAAGAATTTCCTCTTTCAAAACAAAGGGGAAAATTCCTTGTTGTAGTTATTCTATTTAATCCACTGGAGGTACACTAGTGAATTTTTTTTTTCCCAACGCCTGAAAAGGTCAAATTAAAATACCTGTGTTTAATCCCCAGGAACTGCAAAGGACTATTGCTTCCCCATAAGCACCCAGCAAATAGAACTAGAAAAACAGCTAAACAAGGTCAATGATTTTTCTATTTTTTGGCAGGTAGGTGATCAGCATAGATCCAGTGCACACTGGTAGTAATGATTTGTGGTTACCCAACTGCTCAGTCAAGGTCCTATTACTCAAGTATCTATCTGGCACAAAATAAAATTAAAAATCCCATTAGGCACTAATTAATACCCTTTTCAGAAGAATTACATACTAGTTACAGAGTTAAAATGTGTTCTGTTCTCACTAATAAGATTGTTTTTAATTCTTTAGTAAATTGCAGAATTCTTTAATGATTTTCAAGGTGTTACCACCAATCGGATCCCATTATAGGATCAATTTAAAGTCCCCAAGTGGTAGTTACAGCACCACTGTTAGTATGTGAAATTGTGGAAAAAATACCAAAGGAAATAATTAGGTTACCTCTTCCTACCTTTACCTACCATATGACCAGATAGTTAGTCTGAATTGTGTTTCGTCTGCAATGCTTAGACAGTACTTCACATTTGTAATTAAAAATTGTTTTGGTCTCTATTTTCATATGTTAGTTCCCACCCTTTCAGTCAGCAAAATGCAGTTTAACTGGTGCATAAAATCTGCAGTGGGTTGCTGCAGTAGATCAGGTGCAGCTTCTTCCAAACTCTTCAGAAATTGTGAAAGGGAAGCAAAGGAAATGATCTTATATGCTTTTTGGAGATTTTGTGCTCTTAACATTCAGAAGTGGATGGAAGCCCAGTGAAGGCCATCAAGATGGTCAATGGGCTGGAGCACGTCATGTATCAGGAGACACTGAGAGAATTGGGTTTGTTCAGTCTTAAGATGAAAAGGCTTTGGAGGGCTGTCTACAACTGCCTCATGGGAGAGAGTAGAGAAGATGTAGCCATCCTTCCTCCGAAAGTGCACAGTGATAGCACATGAGGCAGCAAACACAGGCTGGAACACAGGGCAGTCCTGTTAGATGTGAGTGGTTTTTGCAACTTTTTCACCATGAGGGTGGTTATAAATTTCAGCAGGTTTTCCAGGAAGGTGGAATTACTATCCTCGGAGACATGAAAAACTCAGCTAGAAAATACCATGAGCAACCTGATCTGATTCAGCCTTCCAGTACCTGAAGGGGGCTCACAGGAAAGCTGGAGAGGGACTGTTTATCAGGGAGCGTAGTGACAGGACAAGGGGTAATGGGTTTAAACTAAAAGAGGGTAGATTTAGATTAGATATATATAAAAAAAATCTTCACTGTGAGGGTAGTGAGACACTGGAACAGGTTGCCCAGAGAAGTTGTGGAGGCCCCCTCCCTGGAAGTGTTCAAGGCCAGGTTGGATGGACCTTTGGGCAACCTGGTCTAGTGGAGGGTTGGAACTAGATGATCTTTGAGGTCCCTTCCAACCCAAACCATTCTATAATTCTATGATTCTATGATTATATGATTGAACCTGCTTCAAGCATAGGGTCCAGTTGGGTGTCCTTCAGAGCTCCTTTTCAGCCTAAATTATTCCTTGGTTCTTTGGCTGGTCTGGGGAGGAGATTGGTCAGGTACAAACTGCGATCCAGTGAAGGACTGAGTGTTGTGCAGGATTGACCAGGAACAAAGAAAGAAGGCACCACGGGGTTGCTGTGCTACAGAAGTTCACAGAACCATAGCTCTGGATGGGTGCTGTGTTTGCAGTATTTCACAGTGCAGTTCTATCTCTGGCAGCAAGTCCTTCACACTCATAAAAAAGGTCACTAAATGCAGGCAGCAATAGCACCTTGTCACTACAGTACCAAACACTTGCATGTGAATTTTTTATTTGAATCATGCAATGCTTGATCCAAAGGCAGTCCTTGAACTGCAAACTCCTGGTGAGAGGACATTGCTGGTGATTTAACCTGACAGTGTGCTAAGATGAAAATCACTAGATCTGCGAGCACTCCTAATCAGACCTTAAGCACAATGCTGGAAAAGAACAAAAGGAGTGGAAACGTAAGAGACTCAGAGCCACCATGGTAACTTTGAACTGAACACTGTAGCAGAACGTAGCTCTTTTTCCTTTTTATGTGGCAGCTTGGGCTGATGTTGAGAACAGTAAGGAATAGAGCATGATGAAGTTGGACCGACTGCTGACAGACTAGAAGAAGACAACAGGGAAGAAGCCAAGGTATCTCAGGAGCAGAGGGTTACTCTGGGAACTGCTGCGTGGCACCTGACCTGCCACAAAGTTTGAAAGCAGGGGGAAGCAGGCAAGATAAGCTTTAAGAAAATCAAAACGGAATCATTATATTAAATACTACCAGTGCAACCCTTAGCCCAGCAATAGAAAGCAAACAAAGTAACAGGCATTATCACTTTTGGCAAGCAGGATAAGGGCAGGTATTGAGCACAGCTAGATTAGACCCAAGATTACATATTTTTCTCTCCGTTCTCTTGCTGCTCCTACATGAACCTCCTTCAAGCTTGAACAAGATTATATTGCAAAGCTCCCTGTGCAGTTCCTCTGAAAAGTAACATGGATATTTGACTGTGCCAAGATAACCACTGCAAACATAATGGTAAAAATCTGATTCACAAATGCATTTGGGAAACCGCTTCAGACAGTCCTGAGAGTAGAGGGGAAAATCCTCATTGCTGCAATGTATGCTGCTTTTAGCTCCTTTGGCTGACTTTCCTTCTGTCTTCAAGGCATATTCAATTCTTTTGACCTTGCTGAGGTAGGAGTGAAGACGACTGCCTGCTTGGTTTAAAGCTGGGCAAAGCATTTTGAGGGAAGTGAGGAAAGGATAAACAGGAAGGTTCTAGCAATGCAGGGCTTGTCTCTCAAACGTTTGATGGAACAGCACTAGTAAATGAACAAAGAACTCTTTAGCCCTTCTCACAAAACCATAGCATCACTTGTGCTGGGCCAGTGGGCACTGCCTTTTAAGCATTTCATTCTCCAAAAAATACTTTTAAAGGTGGCTATATGACTTGGTAGAGCTTTATGATGAAAAGTTCCTAGGATATCAGCTCAACTCACAGTTCTGATGTTGTCCAAAGAATTGCTAGACTTTGTAACCAGTGTCTACAAATCAATAAATAATTCTCTTCATGAGAAGTGGAACTTTCCTCCATGTAAATCCTGCTGTGATACCAGGCTGACTGATGAGCAGAGACAGTACAAGCTCATGGGAGATTTTCTGCTATCTTAGATTACTGGACCATATAATGTCAGCACTGAGCAGTGCAGAGGACCTATCTAAAGCTAGTGGACAAGGTTCAAAAAGGGTCAGGGTATAATATCTTCCTGTGCTGCCTAAACACTGTAGCGTGTGTGTCTCCTGCAGCTTCATCCTCAAGACTTAAGGCAACCTTGTGAATTCTGTTTGTGTGCTAGTTTTGCTCTGGGAATTTAATAGCACTTGCTGGCTGCTTGGTTATAAAACAATGTAGGAACAGCAGCACTCCTCCGCTCTACAGTGCTGCCTATTTTGAGGTTCCTACTTGTAGCAGCAATTCGAGCTGAATGGTGTGAGGAGTTGAGAAAGATCATTCTCAAAGGCAGCCTGAGCTCACACTATTTCCGTGAGCACAGGTAGCCTCTGCCCATGTTAACAGGGTGGTTTTGGAAAGGGTTTTCAGAAGTCAAGGAAAGTGCTACTACAAACACTTTGTGCATTTTTTATGTGAGCAGACCAACATTATTCTGATAGACATTTCCTCTGGCCTGATGCACTGAATCATTGAAAGGACAGAGAGTCAGCCAGCTGTTTCAGAAAAGACCTTGTCCTTGCCACAGTTGTTTTGGTTTCTTTTTCTTTTTTGTTCTTTTTGCAGGTAGAAAAAAGTGGCAGCCTTAATTTTCCTAGCCTTAAAGTGCTGAAGAAGCTAGTGTGATAGTTTATCATGTTAAGATAGATCATGATTTTTCATTTCTCTGGCCCTTCTGGCCCCCCTGATATTTTAGCTGTTTATTTCCTTTGGCCCCAAATATACAGATTCACTTCATGCTCCCAAAACTTCCAGACAGAACCTGAAGACCCTTGCTCTCCAAATATCAGCAAGCTGTCTCTGTTTAACCATTTGGATTTCCCATGTGTGATACCCTAGAGGCTCGTTCAACACTTGGACCAACACGTATGTGTCATGGAGTACACCATGCTTGCAAGAGCTTTTCACAGTTACTCAAGAGCTTCAGTGGCAGGGGCTCTTGAAGTACAATAGGTGGGTCAGACAGAGTGAGAGGCAGAGTAGTGCCTATAGTCATTCTCTTTTTTTGAGCAGTCAGTGATATTTTTATAATTATATGATTATTTAAAATATCACATGAGGCGAGATGTTATTTAATACATACATGACCTGTCTTGATAGTTAATTTCCAGGGACACATTTCACAAATTTTAACTGAATTTTTTCTTCATCTCACATAAGTTTACTTAAGATAATTAAGTTTTGGCTAGTGAAGGACAATATTCTGACAGAAGAGGAATTTTTTTTTTCCTCTCACATTTTGCACCTAGTAAGGTGAGCATTAGACATTTTTCTTTTGCACAGGATAAAATTCGTTCTGCAGCAGTGGCTGGTGGAGGAGACCGAACACAGATGAACAGTGTTTGCTCAATTCTAAGTAGGCACTACAGAATAGCCTTTTCAAACATAGACCAAATAAGTGATGTTTATCTTTTTCTGTAACTATTATGCCATATCTTTAAAAAGGGGGCAGTGGACACAGGTCTCATAGTTTTGAATCACAGAAGAAGCCTAATTTTGACCTTCTTAATGCCATTTATGGAAGGAAAAGATTAAAAGTCCTTGTGACCTAGGATAATTTCCTCCCAGGTCTACATGTTAGTTAAGAGTCACGAAGGTCACTAATTTCTGGCAGCACAAAGCACCCAGCACACATGAGCGTAACCCCAAAATGTATATTTTTCTGTCTTCTGCGCTTGTAGAATAGAAAGAAAAAGCAAATCCTCCTTGGTATGACCTCAATTCTTGTCTCTCTCTCTAGTTTCAACTGGCAAAGAGAAGTGGACCTGGTGTGACTGCAGCTGCTCTCACAGCCTCCGAGGGCAGAGGGGACACTGACTACACTGGCCTGAGAAGGTACAGTGGGACACTGGGGCCCAGCTACCTTGGAAAACCAGGGTTGTTCTTCATACCCAAAGAAGTTAAGGTTCGCCTGTTTGCCTAATACTAGCTATGGGATTTTTTTTTTGTGACTGTGCCAAGAATCACACAATGTTCTGCAGTATTCTGAATCTTGCCTGATGGCATTGATTAACAGCTGGAGATGCTGGTTCATCTTGTGTGTTCGGCTGTATGTCTTGTCTGGAGCTAGTTCTCCATGACATGAAAACACATTATTGAGAGCTGCTGGAAACACCAATTTTCATCCTCAGATAGGTAATTTTGGCCTATTTGAATTCTTGTCATCTGCAAGGACAAGACCAGCTGCCAATATGCTCCCTGAAGTAGCAAAATGTCTTCATAACCTTATAGGTCTGTTCAAGAAAGCCTAGAAAGTGACAATATTCAGATAATTACTTTCCCAAATCTGGACATAGCGGTCAAGGCAGGCAGAGAAGTTAATTTCTGCCTGGAAAATGTTGTTTGTCCCCCTTTCCTCCCCTTCCCTAATGTCCTCAGATGACAGCAAGCCAAGTAATGATAAAACAATCAGGGTCAACATCAATAACAACAGGGCACTGTATTAAAGAGTTCATATAAAATTCTGGCCCCACATCTGTCTAAATACCAGGGATGAGCTTATTGTGCCCCTCCTCCAAAATCAAAGATTTTTCTGATGAATTTAATTTGAATCTGAATTTTGTTGCCACTTGGACAAACCTTCCCTTGCCTGCAGTGGAGTGTTGTTTGAATTGAGAGTTGAATGCAGGTAGCAAGGTTTGGTCCTCTGCTGTTAATGCAGCAGTTAAAACCCCACAGCTTTCCCAAAAGCTGGCACACAATACGTATGAGGTAGTACTAAAAATAGATGGAAATGTAGGAGTGGTAGCTAACCATGAAATTAGCAAAAGAAGAAAATCACTGTAAATAAAAATGACAATGTCATTTTTTTGAGACCTCTGCTAAGCAAAGCGGGGAGATTGAAGCAGCCGCATGTAGCTGTGAGTCAGGAGAAGCAGCTGCGTCCTGCAGCCGGGCTGCAGCCTCCTCTTCCCTCACGTCCCGCCACGCCGTGCTGTCACCTGCGCCTGCCACAAGCACAGCTCCTACTTCGGCAAAGTGGGAAAATAGATTTTTACTGTCCCCAAACTACTCTGCTCGCCAATTGCCACCCGATTTTGAGGATCCTGGTTGCCTGGGAAACGTAACTGGTTGTTGCTGTGGAAACTCGGCTTCGCTGACCACCGGGTTTCCCTGCCGCCAGGGGAGGAGACGGGGACTCTCCGCATCCCTCTGTGCTAGCAGGTGACGGGAGAGGGCTTTGCCACCGGCGCTATCAATAAAGTTGCAAAACAGTGTTAATAGCTTTTACTTTCACTTGTTTAAGCATCTTCTGCTGTTGGCTTTTGGAGGGAAAAAAAAAAATTAGGATAATCCGTTTAGGTAATAGATTAGAGGACAAGACGGAGTAGGAGGAGGCATTTGTTTATTTATTTGCTTCAGAAAAGTTTGTGAGACTTTTCATGCACAAATTACTTGGAAAAAATGAACTTGAAAGCCTTGCAAAATGTACAATTTCACATTGTATTAATGTAAGCTTTTTGAAGTTAATATAGCTGTTCCTTTGCTATTAATGTTCCTGTGTACTCAGTGGGCTTATACTGTTCATCTCATAACGAACATATGCTGTCAGTAAAAGCAATAGCTCCTGCAGCATGCATTAACTCCTTATTTCCAAAACTCATGCCAAACAGAAATGGCATCGACTATGTTTAACCCTGTTTCCATATTTTGGGGCAAAAGGGGTTAAGAGATATCTGAAATGGAATGCTGTAAATTCCTCGATGGCCTCTGCTGGTTTTGGAAACAGAGGGAGAATAGTGCAGTGGCTAATTTTTCTTTCTCTTTTAAATAACAAATTGAAAAAAACCCAACTATTACAGCTCACTTTGACATCATGGAAATAATAATATTACTACTTTGCACTTATATGGCAGCTTTTATCCCCAGTTTTCAAAGGATTTTTCAAACATTAATGGTGGACCACTTTATTCTCTGTTGGCAAGGTGGTCACATGGTGGTGTGGGAGCTAAGGAGACATAAAGCAATTTATAGGGTGGTGGGACACTAATGCAAATTTTAGGAAGTGATGCAACCTACTGACAACAGCTCTATGGCTAAATCATGTTTAAGGTAAAAGTCTGTCTAATCTATCACTGCTGCAGTTTGCTGCAGCAGAAAGGGATGAAATCTCCTCCATAGTCCATTGATTCTACTGCAGATGCTATAGGGAAGGAAATCGTGTTTAGGCTGGTTTAGTGGTATCTCTTGATCTATTTACTTTAGTAGATGCTGGCACTGTTTTTTTTTTTTTTTTGCTGTTCTTTCACAATACTTAAAAATACACGTATTTTAAAAATCTGTAGTAGTTTTGGTATGTGTACCTATGCTCACTGAAGGCAAGAATAGGGTAAAAATGCAGAACAACTTGAATAATTGCCTTGTTGTTTTACACTTTACACAGGGCTTCCAAAATATTCTATGCTTGAGATTACTCAGAGAGAAATTTTGGCAAATCGGGGAAAACCTGTCTCTCTCTTCCCCTTCTTTAATTTTTTTTATTTTTTTATTTTTTTTTTTTTAATTTGGAAAACTTACTTTATTCTTGCTGTAATAAATTGTCACAAATTTGATATTCAAGTGAGGAAAGGAAAAAAAAGGTTGATCTTTTCCAGTAGAAAGGGTGACAGGACAGTAGCCCCTGTTTTAAAATGCATCCGTGTCCAATTTACAAACAGCCAGTGCTCCGGAGGCATCTCCTAAGTGACTTTATGGAGGTAGGAAATACTACGTTACCCGAGGCTCATGGGAAACCCTGCCTTACCTGTAACTAATATAAATCAGAGAAGCTCTGATGAAATCTATGGAGCTACATCAATTTACACAGGCTGAAAATCGTGCTCAACTGTTCCCAGACAAACAAAGGCATGCAATTCCCCATTTGCTTCCACAAAGGCAGATGCTCTACCTCCTTACCTGCTCCATTTGCTTTAATGAGGTGTTCACAGGAAAGTGTAAATGGTACCATTTAGACGTCAACATTAAGCATGGCGATGTTTTAAGAGTAGCACTTAAGGAAATTAAATGCGTAATCTGAGCTAATGTGAATGGTGTATGACTGTTGTTAAATAAAGTTAAAATGGACAAAGTAAAATTCTCTCAAGTGCCTCTAAGGACGACATGTTGTAGGTTGTGTGAGTTATGGCATAATCTTAGTATACTGGAAATTTATCCATTCAGATTTTTAACAAGAAAACAGGTGATTAAGAAGACTATGTCTGTGCCATGGAGTTAGCTGTTAGAACATTAGTATTTGATATGCAAGATGGTAAAGGTGTGGAAATACTGTATGTGGTGGAAATGAAACTTTTGGGGAGGCACTGAAGCTGTACTGGGTGTGAAAGGAGACAGAGAAATGCTCTGTTTTGTGCCCCCTTTATTCTCTGTCTCCCCACACATTACAAATGTAAGTAGCAGAAACATGATTTGGTAGATTTACCGCAGTGATGTATGTGTCATTGTTGACTGTGCTGGAATTATTCTAGATTTACTTCAGTGTGAAACCAGAATCAGGACTAGCTAATTTAGCTTAGCATGCTGATATGAAATGTAAAGTGAAAATGTCATCATTTGTGTTTCTTCTTGTACTGAAAAACTGCTGGAGGCCTCGTAAGGATGGAAACGTTAGTAGTAACAACACAGCATTGCATATATATATATTATTTTCAATATGTTGGTTTTAAAACTGGTTTTAGGAACTGATAAGACATACCTCTGGTTACTAACTAATCATGTTTATGAGGTCTAACTTCTAATTTTTTGTGTGTATGTATATTAACCTGAGGACAAAGTTAGAGCCTTTGCTAGACTCAACAAAGCCCTGTATTAATAGACAAAGCATTATCACAGATAAAAAATAAATATCTGATTTAAAATCATTTTCAGACCTTTCTACTACCCTTAGGTTAAAAAAAAAAAGAAAAAGCAATGAATAAATTAGTAGCCACATCTTCGTTCCAACAACCTAATTTCAATAGTATCGTAATAAAAGGACAAAGGTCATAGATTAAAGTATCATAATGGAAATGCAAAATCTATATCTGCACATAGGTATAGGACTGTATTTTGAAAGATATTCCTACTTGTAATGATTATAATTTGAGCCTAGTGTCACTAATAAGAAAATAGCTCTTTTTCATTCTGATTCAAGAACCAATATTTACAAGTGTGTGTGTATATAAGTATAAATAAACAGTTAGCAACTGCACTGAGAATATCTGCATGGAGTTCTGGGTCAGCTGTAGCACTGTTTGTCTAATGCTCTTTTCAAGACACCTGTTACAATTTAATTTTTTGTCTCTTTCTCTTAGTAGGGGGCAAGTAATTGACTCAGGATGTGGCTTGAGTAGGAAAACAGGAAAATTATTTCCTGGTTTCTGCCAACATGTTAAAATGCGTCAAATTTATTATTCATAAAATGTCCAAAGTATCCACAACACTTTGCCTAAAATCACAAAGAATAATGCAGCTCAGATCTACCAAGGTCTGGCATCCAGAGTCCTCCATCCTAAATAAACAATCCTGTTATACATGGTGAGAGACCCCAAAGTGGCTTCTGCATCAATAAGTGCAGAAACTTAATCTCTCCCTCCACAGAGAGCAGATAGAATAATTTCCTGTAACTTAAATATGAGCAGCTCTCTTCCTTATGCCTACTGTCCCTCAAAGTCAGAGGCAAAAATGCATGGAGGAGGCTGTCACGAATACCAGATATATTAAACTTTTGTCTGCAGTATTTTACGTGTGGTTATTTAAAGGGAGATAAATAATAGTGGCTTCCCACAGTATCTTGCATCTCTCACTCCCCCCCACCCCATTAAAATTGTTTCACATATGGTTGAGGATCTGTGCAAAAATAACTGACATTCCCTCTACCTAATGTGATAGTACATAACACAGAAAAAAAAATCATTTAACTTCTGTCATTTCCTAACAAAATACTTAACAAGCAGTTTGTGGTGCCAAGGCAATGCTGTAGGTCTCTCTCTCACCAGAGCAGAACAGCGATAAAGAAACACCTTCGTTTCTCAAGGTGAAACAAGAGCTTTGCGTTCAGACGATCTGTTCTGTATTGCGCATCAGGAGGCAGACCTGCGGGACACGAGAACATGCTTCGGTGGGAGGACTCTTCTCATCTTCACCTGGGAACGCAAATGCTTGCAATCCTGCTCTGTCGACTGTCAGCTGTCTTGCTGCCAGCTGGAGCACAGCGGAGCCCTGACTCCTGCTGTGTTGTGATGTCTGGTGGTCACTCCTGGTTCTCTGCCCTGGACCTCCCTCACTGAGGTAAAGAGTTTGAGAGCAGAGACAGATAAACTGTGGTTTGGCTACACAGGCTGCATCAAAGCCATACATCTGTACTGCCTATAGAGACTACTGGTCCTCCTGAGTGTGCATGGGACGTGGGAGATGCTGCCAGGAAAACTCAGCTTGGGAACGCCTGATCTGGTGCATAGCGGAGGTGCACAACACCTACAGGTCTTTGTCCGCCTTTGTTCTTGCGCTCTCAAGTCTCCTCTGTCACTGACGGGACTGATATCTTACTCTGAAGTGCTGCCTTTGCAAAGCAGCTCCTCATTTATCCTTGTTTGTTTGGAGAGTGAAGGTGGGCAGAGCCCCTCCAGCTTCCCGCTCCTGGAGGCCAAGGTGGAGGAACAGCAGTGAGCAAGGAGCAGGAAGGTGAGAGGGAGAAAGGGGCTGCTTCTCTTCCTGGCTACAAGGCTGTTTTGCCTGTGCAGAACTGCCTAACCGGTGACAAGAAAGGAGCCCTGACTTAGAGATTAAAGGTGGAAACCATAAATCAGGCTTATACAACATTTTCCTTGGAATGAACTGTTTTGGAGTAGGAGGCTGCTGTAAATGGGTGCGTGTCGATGGTGGGGTGCGGTGCCCGGACAAGGCATACGCTGCGCCGATGTTCAGGCAATGCTCGTTTTAGCCTGTGTCTTGGCCTCTCGTGAGCCAATCAGGCTACTTTAGGTGCTGCAGCTACAATTTGGCCTCCTCTGCCCTCCTAAATGTACCTTGGGATAAATACATTCTGGAGATCCCAGAAAGTCACAAATTTGTGTGGTAGCAGCTGAATCTGTCTGTCTTGTCTGCAAGCATTTCATGATTTTCAAACCTAAGCAGGTTTGGGCCTCATTAATGCTTCAATGCATAAAAAAATTGGATATTGCTCATAGTACAAGCTACAGCCAGCTATTTTCTACAATATATCAGTATATATTTCTTTGTAATCTTTAGAGAACAGTGTTTTCTACAGTGATATTTAATTTGAAAATATATGCAACTCTTCAGACTCCCTCACAGAGAGGGCCTGGTCCTTCAAAAAAACCCTATTAAAGTGATGTTTCCAAAGAGCTAGCATTTCTTCTGGGTTTACGTAAGGGAAAGGAAGATGTGTTGGGGTTTTTGTTCACAAATTTGGTTCACACTGAATGAGTTCAAGCTCCTTCAGAGCAAGAGGAATGCGTTGTGCTCATTTACCATCTCTTCCCACAAGGGAACCTCATGTCGAGGATTTCTCAGGTCAGTGCAGAAGACACAAATCTGAGTGTGTGCATGTGTGCATGCGTGCACGTGTGCACGTTTGAAAGGAAAGCTGGATTTTCCCATAGAAACTCCTGTAGTAAACCAGTGCTGTGCTCTGTCCCCTGCCTGGCCTCATCCTTCCATGCAATCACAGAATTCAGAGATGGAAAATAACTTGCACATCATTTTTGGTGTGTTTCTCTCTCAGTGTCGCTCTGTACTTTGCTCTGTACTGCTCAGGTTTTCCAATTTGTTTTTAAATAGCTTGTGGATATGGCTTCTCCTTCTTCCCTTGGGATACTATTCCACAATCTAATGGTTCTCAAAATTAGAATTTTTCCTCCATCCCAGGTGTAAGACTTTGTTTATAAAGCACTGAATTCACACAGTAATGTGCATGGTGCAGATGTTTCACATGGGGACATTTATGAGAGGTGCTTCCATTGAAAAATGGGGATAAAACCAAAAAACCTTATTAAGTGAATTTACAATATACGATGTGTAAACACGCTTTTATTTTGCAATTTCACTACAAAATTAGCAACACATACAACTGTAATACCATATTGCTGCATAAAAATTAATTACCAAGAATTGTATTTTTCCAAAGCTTAGGATCACAGCAAATTAATTAAAATTCTTCATACAAAAGAAGGAATTTCATAATAAGTTTTCACAAAATATATGTATAGTACATTTCAACCTTTTAAAATTTGTGACTGTAACATGGCCTTTTTTTCTTTTTCTGCATTTTTAATAAGGTGGCAATTGAGATCTATCAAGTCCATAGCATATATCACTGTTTTTATTCAAGAATTCTTGTGAAAATAAAGCACTTCCTTTATTCACAAAAATCATAATTGCAACATACGTAAAACCTGTCAAAGCTCCAATTTCCAATATTCTAATGAATATCAAAAGAGTCCAGCATTTCTGACTTTGACAAATTGCAAATGAGGTTTTATTCATTAAGAGGGCTGCTAATGTTTATTTAAATGCAATTTACTGTTGCATTATTGATTAGCTACTGCAAAATTATCTTACAAGGAGCACGTGTAGCAAGAAGATTTCAGGTTGAGAAAGGATTTATCTAGGGAAGGCCTGTAGGCTTGATTTAGGCCCCAGGACATGAGAGTTTTAATTTATCTGGAAAGAAAGGCCTGGTGGAAGGTTTGCTTTGTTTGCATTTAGACAGCAGATGAAAGGGGTTTTGATGTTGAGCTGGGAGAAAATGGCTGCCACTCTTGTTATTCACAGAGAGAATTGAGCAAAAGAAAAAATCTATTATAGGGGGCAAGATAAAAAAGTCTCCCTCCCTCCCCCCCCCCAACATTTTCAGCATCAGGCTATATGTGGCTTGTTATTCTCCGAAGGAGAAATAATAACGAAAATGTTGCTTATTATCTAAAATCTCTTTTAATAAATCCATATTGCATTTATTACTGAGCCCTCACTTCTTCTTTCAGTCCCATAAAACTCAAGCGAGGTTGCTGTATCTGACCTGAGAGTACGAATTAATTCTGGGCCTATATGTTTTGATGAAACACGAATGTATGACGTTTTCAGTGTTTCCCACCATAAACAGGCACATTCTGGCAATGTCTCATGGAACTAATTGCTAACAGCTCGAAGCGCCGGAGAGTGATACAGAGCCTCTTTGGCTTCCATCTTAAGGAGGGAGGCATCTGCAGTACTTGTTTTAGCACCGGTTTTGTCAACAAGAATCAATTAGTCATGTAAACCAGGAGGGTGAATCCTACCCTTCCTCAGGGGTACTGCTGCAAGATTAAAGGGGACTCATGTAAACGCATAGCAGTGACAGAGATTTAAGAAATTAAGTGTACTCACCCCATCAACCTAAGGAACAGAAGCCCGTGAACATAAACAATGCCACCGGATGAGGTGGAATCCGGTAAGTGGGTAGCTTCTAGTCCTGCAATAAATTGTTTTAAATTTCCAACTTGGAGAAAATGTGTTCAACAGAGTGGCGTGCTGCTTCAAAAGGCATAGTTCAAGTACACAGTATCAGGACCTGAATGTCCTTTTCTGGACTCATTACAGCCTGACAGGGCTTTTCATTTCAAATGACAATCAGGAAAACTTGGAAAGCTCTCAGCCAATTGCAGAGAGGAAGAATGATCCTACTGAAATTAAATCTGAAACTCAAATATTACACCAAGACCTTTCAACTTGCTCATTATTCCATTAAACCAACTGTAAAGGCACCATTCTTCATCTGAAATGAGTTTAGAAAAACTTTCATTGTGTGACTTGGTCCACAAATGAGAGTGACAGGAGCAGAATGATATTTTCCTTCGGGGTTTATACCTTTAGTGACTCTGATGATGATGACTAAGTAGCAGTTCTGACAAGCTGAAGGTTAATTACTTACTCTGTGTTTCAGGTCTGTCAGAGTAGAATACCAGCATCAATTTATTTACCAAAAGTCAGAAGTATTTGGTATTTACTTTGGGCATAGAGAACCCTTGTTCTAAAGACCCATTGTCTGTCTTATGCTGCCCTGAAAATACTTGTCTGCTTCCCATTTCTGCCTCATTTAAATTTTCCTCCTTTCCTCAACTTTCAAGGACCTCCGGGTATTTTTCCTCTTTACCTTTGATTCTTGGCAAACAGTAAAATACTTCACATCACATCAGTGAAGATCATGAGCAATTAGAAGGTTGAGATAGAAAGCAAAGTAGATGGTGTAATTTTGAGATGGATGAATGCATGCATGGTAGTCCATTAGAGAATACAGAAAACCTCAAATCACATGGTTAATGAAAAAGTCTTCTTAAAAAAGAAGTGACAAAAGTCTTTCCTGGTGAATGTGACGTACTTTGATTATTAACTTCAAATTGTGAGGGGAAAAAAGATTAAGTGGTGCTGCTACTGCAAAAAGAAAAGGGATGTCTGAAATGATGTAAGTGAAGGATTGCTTGGTAAACTAGTTCTGGCCTTCTCAGACTTTTATAATTTCTAATTATTTTGCAGACCGCAATTAAAAAGGAAACAAAAAGGTTATCATAGAATTATAGAATGGTTTGGGTTGGAAGGGACCTCAAAGATCATCTAGTTCCAACCCCCCTGCCATGGGCAGGGACACCCTCCACTAGACCAGGTTGCCCAAAGCCTCATCCAACCTGGGCTTGAACACTTCCAGGGACAGGACATCCACAACTTCTCTGGGCAACATCTTCCAGTGCCTCACCACCTTCATAGTGAAGAATTTCTTCCTTATATCTAATCTAAATCTACCTTCTTTTAGTTTAAAGCCACTACCCCTTGTCCTATCACTACACTCCCTGATAAACAGTCCCTCTCCAGCTTTCCTGTAGGCCCCTTTAGGCACCAGGAGGCTGCTATAAGGTCTCCCCAGAGCCTTCTGTTCTCCAGGCTGAACAACCCCAACTCTCTCAGCCTGTCTTCATAGGAGAGGTGCTCCAGCACCTGTCTCCAACACTTTTTATTGGAAAAGTGCTCTACTGCATACCTTTACAGACCACTGGAACCTTCCTTAGGCACAGTGCTCACACCTTCTTTCTGACCCTGTCCTTCATGTCTCATATCCCTCATCCCTCTCTTTTGCCAACACTTAGGTTCCCTCTCACTCTTTTGTGGTTCTTCTTTCTACTCTTCCCAGAGATCCTCTCCCTTCCTGATACCTGTGTTTAGTTTGGTGCAGTTAATTAAGCCTGGGTTTTACCTGGGTCCCATTGCAAACAGACAACAGTATTCCACTACCATCATATGACTAGAGCCACTTAAATATGGATGCAGTGTCCCATTTCCATCTTGTAGTCTCTAATATCCTGTTCTTGTTTGTTTACTCAGACTATCTATAGAGCTGCTCTTTTGTTTCCAGAAAAAAAAAATAAAATTCTTTGCATGCATTATCTATCCATAAATCCTCTTCTTTGCTGTGTAAAAGCCTACAGCTACAGTTGGGAGTCATGTTATGCTGAGATCCTTGATCAAAACATTCATACTTCAATAGAAACATTGCTCATTGGGAATTTGCTCTGATGTCTGCGACAAACATTTAGGGACTGTTTTGTTTTCTGTATGTCTGACTTTATTTTAGAATTCAAATTTCCAGTTAGTTACTTCTATATTTAATCCATTAATAATAATAATGAAAAATGCCTTCTCTCCATCTACCAGGTCATAAAAATTTTTATTTTTTTCTTTGACATTCTCAGTACCCCCAACCTTTAACAGGAATGTTCTATTGCTTGAAAAGGTTGATGATTATCCCAGTATCTACTCAAGTCCAGGGCTTGAAAACAAATCTTGTTTCTTAACTTTTTTCCCAGCATCTTTGTTCCAAAGACAAAGGATAACTTCTCTAATGTCATCTTCTGAGCCAAAAGGAGTGTCAAACAAAACAACGTTCAGTATAAAATCAAGAGGCAACTTGACATCCATATAAGACCTTGGGGAAAAATGTTACTTGTATATGTTGAGTCTCAGTGCTTTGTTCTACTTTGACTAATTTACCTTGAGGATTTGACATAATAGGTGTATAAAAAACTTGGTAGAAGGAATATAAACAGAAGGATTCTACAATACAAGGGTACAGAAATGTAGGAAAAACAACTATACTGGTGGAGCATTTGTCCTGTGCATTAAAGGACAGCTTCGAGTCAAGTCAGATAAATAAGACAACTACTATCACCATCTAATGCAAGATACCTATGCTAGGCTTACAGAGGAAAAGTCTAGCATTAAGACTACTATCAAGTGCCTGTTCTGGATTTACTCTCAGGTGTGAAGGGGACCAGAGAGGGTCTGAGTGTAGAGACATGAACTCTGGTACTGTTTATTTTGAAAAGGAGGGATTATGTAGAAAAGGTGAAGCTTATTAAAGAGAAATTTAATAGGGATTCAAGTGGTAAAACACTGTTAAAATGCTTGTGAATAGCACAAGGATAGTTTAAAGATACTGTCATGGATTCAGCAAATATATGCTAACTATCACAACAGACTGTAAGGACAAGCTCCTTCCCCCCCCCCCCAACTGGTGTGTTTTAAGGAGTAGGAAATTAACAATGAGATGAAGAACATTATTAAATGTAAGAATTCTGACTTCCAAATTGAAGTTCTGTTCAAGTAAGGAAAATAGAAAAAAAAAAAAAAGAAAAAAAAGAGAAAAGCTTTGGCAAGTAGGTGTTAAACACAATAAGGCAAGCCAAAAAGGGTTCTGAAGAGCAGGTTGTTAAAGGCGTAAGAACTAAAAATGAATTCTCTTCAAACACATCAGAGGCAGGACTTGTGAGATAGTCTGTAGGGCCAATAGATGATGGATATAGTAAAGGAAAGCTCAAAGGAAATAAAGCCATGTAGAGAAGCAAAATGAATTCTGTGCTGCTTTGTTCACTGGGAGGGGGTGGAGGGAAGAAAGGTATACCAAAAACTTTGTTTACAGGAGAAATACTGGGGAAGAGGCAACATGGCTTTTAAAGAGAGTTATCTCTCTCAAATCTTTTCCAGTTTCTCAAAGGAGTCATTGGATTTGCAGGCAAAGCTGATCTGATGGAAACGGTCTGCATAGAAGTCTCCAAGTGCTTCATCAAAGGGTTCTAAAAAACCCAGCCTATCAGGCTGTAATGGCCAGATAATCATATGTGAAAGTCCAAAGGTAGGCATCTACCTCTGTAATGAGGCACCTGAATAAATGATTTGCTTTTTTAAAAATTTTTATTTTTATTGGTGCATCTCTTGCAGCTTAATTCATTGGGAGGAGAATGTGGTTTTGGCTCTGTAGAAAGTATGGATTGTTTTATTTAGGAGTCCAGCATTAGGCATACAAGACTGGCATGTTTGCCACTTGATGTCCATACAGGGACACACTTTGACACATTTGACTATAGCCAGGTGCACTAACTGGAGAAAATACAATATCCCTTTTGCAATATATGTATGGAGGCAGGGAATAAACCCCTTAGTTCTACCTTCATCTGATTTCATGGGCAGAAAAGTAGATTACCACTGAATTTAAATATTGTTTATATCAGCATTCATTTGTTAATTGTAGTGAAGCTCTAGACAAGAAATTTCAACTTCATTGTACTAGCCACTCTATAAAAACTCATAGTAAAGACACAAACAGTGTGGATGTAGGAACAGAGAAATTCATGATATACAGGTACAAGACTGGATGAAATAATAATGAGATCTAAGAAAATAATACTATTCCCTGTTATTAACAATAGCAGCACTTAGAACAATGACTACATCAACAAATCCTGGCTGGCCTGGCAAAATCCAGTGTGCCAGACTCCCCCATGATGCACACCTCAGGTATTCTTCCATAACGCTGCCATTATTGAGAAGGTTTTACTATTCTGAGGCAAGAGAAAGCAAATTTCATTGTACAATCTGATTTCTCAGTTTCATTTTCCTCTTTTTGCCTGAAAAACACATGTCTCTATCACAATAACAAATTAGCCCCTGAAGACGCTAGGTTGGCCTGAAAGCTTTCTCATTTGATACTGCTGCTGTCATTTTGGAAACAGTCTTAAAAGAAAACAACATTTGAAGTTATGCTTGTTTATTAATAGAATCTAGAAACTGCAGAGCCTGTATATTTTCCAGTTTTATAAAAAGCCTTTCTATAAAGCTGTTCACACAACCAGTTATTTGGGCTGAAAAGCACTCTCCATGAAAACACTGGCTTTAATGTCAAGGCCAGGAATAGCAAAGCTTTGCTAGGTTCTCTGTCTCAAATTCTGGTGTAAATTTGGTGACTTCATTGAAATTATACTGGGGATCACTCCTAGCTCTCCTAGGCAGCAGGTGCTCTACGCATTTAATGTTATAGCAAACCAAATTCTGTATCAGAGAGACCATCATCTCAGCAAGCCCATCTCTCTTTTTTATGGAGTCTTTTTTTTGCATGTGTGTAACTCCTGTAAGATTTGTCTGAGCCTGCCAATAAAAATAGTGGGTTTGTTTGTTTGTTTGTTTGTTTGTTTGTTTTTGTGGGGCTTTTTATTGATTTTATTTTATTTAGAAATTAAGGAACAAACACAATTCCAATAGCTTGTTGCAATAGTGGCTGGGAAGTGAGAGATGTGCTTTGGTGTGCTGTCAGGTAGGCAGTTGCAGCCATATGCGTGTTAACAAATGCAGTGAAGCTCCCTGGCTCTTCAGGAGTTTCTAAATACCTGTCTGAAAGATGCTGAGGGCAAAATAAAGGAACTGTAAATAGTAGCTGTAAAACTATTTCATTGGTGATTGTTTTGTATTCCATTTTTTCTTTTCAATTTCAAGGTGCTAATTTTACGTGTCCTGGGTATCTTCTAAAGAAACATGGGGATTCCTGCCAAAGAGCTGAATGGCTGGTATTTTGCCAGAAAGACCTCTGCCTGCCCCAGGACTGACACTCTGTCCTTCCTGTCTTTGCAGAATTAATTACTTGCAGGAACTAAATTACAGTAACAAATCGGCACCTCATCGTGATTGGAATCTGTTTGAAGTAGGCCTTTTTGTGACTTGTATTTTATAATTCCTTTTAAAATGGCCTGTTGAGGAGATCTCAGTAAGATTCATGCTGGTGGGACAAAGTCTGTGGCACACTGCCATTTTATTTTAAATTGCTCTGAAGAATGGTTGGTCTGCTTTGAAAACTGACTCTAAAAACAGCCCAGAAGGGTGATGATGGTTCAGTTTTTATTGGTTCAGTCTTGTCATCGTGCTCAAGTATAAAGATGACTTTTCTACTTGCAAGCCTTGCAGACTCCCCCAAGCATCTGAAAGTCAACCCAGCTTCTCTCTTTTGCGGAGACTGCTAAAAAGCCTGGCCTGATTTTGCCTCCACAGCTCCATTGAGTGCATCTCTGATAGAAGGGTAGGATTGCAAGATAACTGCTCCCATGACCCTGACTTTTTGTCTGTCTCTGCCTCCAGGAGATTCAAAGACATTTTTTCATAGGTGGAACAAAGTTCTCAGGTATTATTAAAAAAAACCGACCACAAACGCTGATTGCATTGGAAAATGCCTACTGATCGAACCCAAAACTTCTCAGAGCACTATGACAGTTTTGATTCTGCTATCCATCACAAAAAGCTTCCCAGGTTCAAGATGAAACCTGGTCAGAACAAGAAAAAGAATCTGACTCTACAGTTCACTGTTAATGGCATTTGTGTTGGGTAAGCAACTGGAACTGAATCTTGTCTCAGAACACTGCACTGCCTACAGCTCTATATGAAAAAGGAAGAATTACATACAGATCTAAACCCCTCACTTTTTAGCCTAACACAGTGTTAGCATCTCCAATGTTAAATGATTCTATCTGCATTGAGGATCTGTTTATTTGGAAGTGATTCATCTATGATCAAAAAAGATAGGTATCAAATCAAGGGCTATCTGATCCTTGGCAAAATAAACATTTCACCTTCCACATACAAGGATGAAAGAGAGATAATTCAAAGATTTAGTGCATGAGGTAATCCAAAGCTCATCTGCCATTGAGATATTGGTCTTATAGCTTGCTGTATGGTTATGTATTGTTACAAAAGTCTGGACTAAAATTGTTCGTTTTACCCACTTCAGCAAACACCTGCCAGACAGGGTCCCTTAATAAAAGGACTGTATTCTCTTACTGTGACTCCCCACACATTGTCATTTGCTCCCTAAATCATTCCACTGGAAGCACTACTCTTGGAACAAGGAGATAATTCCAGGTTAACAAAGGTAACCCTAGCAAAGACATTAAATACAAAATGAGAGTGTGGAAATACAGTTCCTCAAAAAACTTACTGTGAATTTATGGCTTACCGAGTTAAGAGAGTGTGATAGATATGGTGCAATCTTGCTTGAGCAGTTGGCACAGAGAAATTTCCCAGGAAAACTGGAGGAGCTCCAACTCTGAAGACAATGTTTGGAAAATGTGCAATTCCAATGATAGGTCATAGCCCTGCAACGTGGTCAGATTCCTGGTTGAGATCTTTATCCTGATATTAACTCAACACATCCTTTCGTAAATTGTTTACCTTCCATGTGACTTAGTTCAGGCTCCATCCAAAACCCACAGCAGGCAGGTGGTCTGGGTTCTTCCTGAATCTCTCATTGGATATTATAGCCTTACTTCCCAGAAGTGAGATAAATCTGAAGTGTCTCTGAAATGCTTTCAAGTGGTAGGTTCTAGAGGTGTTAATGCAAAAGGTTATAATGGTTTCTAATCATGGGCTGATATTAATGTTTATTCTCAGTTTATTTTAATACCTTTGTGCAACAGAAAAGTAGGAAACAGCACACAAACACTATTTGTAGCAGGACTTAAGTTTGGAATTGTGAAGAGAGAGACATAACAAAGCAAAATATATGGCTGAAGTTAGGAACACAAGCAAGAAATAGCACATTTACATAAAATTAGGAAATCTATGAGCTCAAGAGATGAAGAAAAAAGCCCACTAAATGAGAAGAGAGGACCTAGAAAGCTGGAAAGAAGCTGGAAGAGTAGGTAGGACATTTGGCATAAAAGAAAAAAGAACAACAAGAATTTTCAGTTTCTGAAGCAATTAATTTCCAGGGAATTAAATGCATTCCAGTCCAGGAAAACCAAAGAAAGAAACCCACCGCTATGGCTTTCACATTGCATGGGAGGCTAAGGATGGGGGAAACATGTCAGTGTTGCTTGAGATGGCATCTGGTGGAGCAGGAGCTGCCACATGTTCCCCGCAGCCCAGATGGCTTGGCAGGGAGCTGCAGTGGCCAACGTGGTGGCACCACTGCAAAAAGGCTTGCAAGCACTGCCCAAAAAATTGCTACTTCTGCTCCCCTGGATGTCAAGTCTCTCAGCTCCCAGTCTGTCTCCTTCACTTCAAAGTCCAAGTACCTCAGGGGAGAGACCTACACCCAGGGTAGGAATGTATGTGAAATATAAATTTAATGAGTAGGCATAACTATGTGCACTGTTCTACCCAATCCTAAACTGTGACTGATTTCTGCTGAACATGATAAAAAAACACTTTTGGGAATAAATTGAAAGAGATTGAGTAAAGCAGTAGAGGCAGCTTTATCAGAAGAATAGATCTTAGTGACCTCTTTGGGTTTTTTTCCATCTGCCATTAGTAATAAAAAGCAGAGGTATAATGAACATTGCTTTCCACAGAAAAAGTGTTAATTACTCCTTCTCTCCCACAGAGTTAGCAAAATGTCATTGATGACTGGTTTGCAAATTCTATAAAATACGCTCTCATCCAATTTTACTATCAAAAACTACCAAATCATTATATGGTTTAAGTTATATATGTCTTTCAGATCACTCTGATTTTTCCCCCTAGGTACAGATGGATTTTTCTTAGCTTAGCATGGCTGAAAACAACAATGAATAATAAGGTAGTTTTATCATGCCATTTAGTGTGGAGATAAGAGAAATTGGTTTATTGCTAGCAGATATTTTTGTAGTTAAGTACAAAAGATTGTGATCTAGAGTGCCTGATGACAAACCAGAAACTTCAATCTACAAAAAAAATTATTAAATAATAATTAATACATAACTAGGAGATACATTTTTGAATGATAGTCAGTTATAAAGGAGACATTGCTTTTTAATTATTAGTTGCATTGAGCTATATGTATTAAGAGTGTTACATTAAATAAAAAAAGTAAAAAATGGTCCTTAGTGAGAAGAAAAACCCCAAACATCAATTTTGTAACTCTTTATTTTTCCACTTGGAAGAGAAGACCAGTGAAAAGAATGAATGGAATGATACACATTATACTGCAAAATAGCATTCATTCATACATCATTTTCTTCAGAGTTTCTTGTTTTGTAAAACACAACTGACTAAATGTAACGGCAATGTAAGAGATCTGTAGAAAAGCTTAGAGAAGATTTTGAAGTGGTTGCAAAGCAAAGAGAACTGATAATGCTTTCATACTAGATTAACAAATCTATTGTTTATTACCTCAATGATATAGCATGCTGTGAGGTGCCTATGCTCATGCAGTAATGATTAGCTAGTTGGCTAACTTCCAGCCAGTAGGGTTATTAACACTGTATTGTGTGTAACTCAATGTAAGGGTGATTTTCTTGTGCTGTATATTGCATGTGGAAAACTTGTATTAATCAATATAAATTATTCCCCAAACAATAAGACACAGTGGGGGCGAGCAGGAAAGGCTGGAAATGAGGTGTTAGTGCAAAAAAAGCAAAAGAATAAAGAAGGTCACGTGTTCTGTCTCTAATGTGAAGGAAAGCCTTTGAAAGGCAGAAGTCTAGTGGCTAAAACAGAAGACTGACAAACCAATGGCCTGTGCTATCTTAAGAAGCAGGATTGGGATGTAACCTGAGGCAAATCAAGTTTTTTTCATTGTGCTTCAAGTTTTACCTATAAAATAAGGATGACACCTCTCTCTTACTGAAGAATCATTAATGTATTAGATGGTTGACTGAGAAAGCTTTATATTGGACAATAAGTGAATTGCAGGATTTAAGATATGATATTGAAATAATATCAACATGTGTAGATGAAGCCCAGAGTATAGATATCTTACTGATATTGTGGTAGTAGCCTCAGGCATGTACTTCCTGAACTGCTCACTGTGCCATAAATCTCAGTACTAAGAAGTGTCGATGCGGTATCTGACACTATTAACTAGGTTGGAATTAATAAGAGCATGTAGAGTTCAAATGGACTACTAGTACTCATAGTCCACTAATCTTTGGACCACAAAAAATTGTTCTGCTTATTTGAACCCATACTTCTTCTGCTATGGTTGCATATCGGAAGTCGGAAGGAAGACTAGTCAGCTTGATGGGTCAAGTCAGAAGAACTGTGTGTAGCTACTGACTTCATGTTCACCTTTATGGACTATCAGATATCCATTTCTGGTCTCAGCCAGCATGTCTGTAAGCCGGATGTGATATATACCTCACAGGTGTGTTGTAGGTCAGATGATGTCTTTAGAGTGCTGGGTTAATGAAAAATGCTGTGCAAAACATTGCCTCGAATAGACACAGAACAACTGACCAAAGAGGTCCTGGCATCAGCCAGATTTCCATGTGGTTGGAAGACTCCTCAATATATTTTGGTTTGGTTTTGCTTATATACAACCATGAACTCTAAATTACTTCCTCGAGCTCTTAGCACTGAGCAGGTAAATTGAGGCCACAGTGCTTACTGGTGGTACCACTTGGATTGGATTATGTGCTAGGGCCAGTGGAGGAAATAATTTCCACACATGCTTAGGACTAAGCATATGAATGGAATGATTGACATCTATGTGACTACATAAATATTTTTAAATACTTAAGTAAAGCATGTGCTAACCCCACAGGCTTAAGCTTTGATTTCACTAAGCAGTTTGCACACACTGCAGCCTTAAACAGAACAATAATTCTACCCTTGTTGGACAAAATATTTCAATACGTGCTTAATTTTAAGCTGGACACATAGACCCACTGCGATCCATGGGACCACTTGTGCGCTTGTGCCTGAAGCTAAGCATATGCTTAATGAACTGCTAAAGTCGGGCCTGACAATAAACAAGGCTGCTGGTATCCTGAAGGTCCATCTGCTTCCCTGGTTATCTAAACCTTGATGGAAGTGGTTTAAACTGACATGTTTTACTTCTCAGTTGGAGTGGACTGAGGGCATACAACATGGCCAGTTATAGCCAGCGTTACCATCTGTCTGGGTTTTCCTAGATGTACTCTTTTTTTCTATGTACCATTTTGGTCTGGATAGAAGGTATCTACTTTTTGTAAATCCTAGGCAGAAATATGGCAGCCCTAGGGTCAGCAGCTCAGTTGGGAAGCCATGAGTTGGTGTCAACAAGGTGTAAGTTTGAATCTACTGTTACTCTTAAAAAACAATTCAAAACCAGTTTTAAATGATATAAAAGATACATGAAGATGTCTTTTCAGAACTGCAACCTCTTTCACTCTGTATAGTCTTAACTGAATCAAAGTAAACTTTTTTCTAGACCATGTTGTTTACAAGGTGTTGCAATACTTGCGTTTTGTTTCCACTTTCCAATATTAAGGATATGAATGCTATGAAATACTTACATTTAAGCAAAAAAACCCGTAGAGATTTTTCTTTCTGAAAATAAGGAAGAACACCAGCAGTCACAACGCAGTCCTTGAAAATATAATTAGCTCTGCTGAGCAAATAACAAAGGCTTTGTTACTCTGCCATACAGCACATCTAGTAAGTGTTTACACATCCCTAAAGCTGAATCACTAGTGAAGCGAATAACTTTGAAAATACAGACATTATTATAGTTTGCTTCTTTACACTTTTCACATCATGTAGATAACATGAGGCTGGTATATGAGGATGGATATAAGTGGAATAGATTCCATTAATATACATTTCCTTTGTCATATGCATATAATGTATGGAATGAAATATCAGATAAGAAATGAAAAAAACAGAGAGAAAAATAATCAAAAGAAATATAATTGAGGGAATGAACAGAGAAGAAAAGTGGTTTACAACTAGAAAAATGTAAAGAACAGAGATCTGAGAAAAGAAAATGGAATGATTAAAAACTAACCATAAAATAGTTATTAGAAATACATAAGATGAAGTCAAAGCTTAGCATAAGGAATAAGTAGGCACAATTTCTAAAATGTGACAGATAATAAGAGAAAAAAATTAAGAGAAAACCCAAAGGAAATTAAAAATAGAGATATGGTAGGAATCTAAATGAAAAGTTTAAAAATTTGTACGTTAGCAAATACTTAGCTATTAGCAATTATTTAAAATTGTTATCAATTTAAAGGATTATCAACAGAAGTTGTAAATTCTGAGGGAATATTCTGCCTCGTTTGATACTATAATAATGAAGGGCATATACTTAAGGTGATTATGTCTCTAATTAAATGGGATTATTCCTGAGTTAAACTTCAGTTCCTCTTGGTTAGCCCTGTGATACCCTACTTGCTTTATTCTACTCATAAGATGATAAAAAAGGAAGGGTCAATAAAAATAAAATGGAACTAGTGAATACTGCAAAAAGAGTGTCAATTTCTAGATACTAAAACCAGTCAACTAGTGGAAGAATTTACCATGAGAGCTAGCAGATTCTCCATAATTTGAAATGTTGCAATTTTAGAACAGTTTGGGTTGGAAGGCACCTTAATGATCATCTAGTTCCAAACCCCCTGCCATGGGCAGGGACACCCTCCACTAGACCAGGTTGCCCAAAGCCTCATCCAACCTGGCCTTGAACACTTCCAGGGACAGGACATCCACAACCTCTCTGGGCAACATCTTCCAGTGCCTCACCACCTTCATAGTGAAGAATTTCTTCCTTATATCTAATCTAAATGTACTCTCCTTCAGCTTAAACCCATTACCCCTTGTCCTATCCCTACACTCCCTGATAAACAGTCCCTCTCCAGCTTGCTTGTAGGCCCCCTTCAGGTACTGGAAGGCTGCTATAAGGTCTCCCCAGAGCCTTCTCTTCTCCAGGCTGAACAACCCCAACTCTCTCAGCCTGTCCTCATAGGAGAGGTGCTCCAGCCCTCTGATCAGCAATTGAATGGATGCCTTTCTGAAATCCATCATTTATTCACAAATTATGTCTGATGAAGAAATTGTTAAGACTTTTTTCTTTGTGGGAAGATTGGCAACCACAACTATTGTGAAGTGAAATATTCTGTTGCCGCTCTTTCAGAATAGCTTCTTGCATTGACATGCTGTTGCAGTGACACCGTTTGTGTGTCAGGATAGAGTAACTATGTAGGCGAGAGCTACTGTAAAATAGCTAAGTCCCCAGTGTCTATGACTGCCTGTTTCTATTGCTAGGCAAAGCCTAGCTAGGACATCCCACATTTCATGTGATAGCGAATGGCATCAGTGGTGCCTATCTCCAATAGCATGAGGAGAAACACCTCAATTATCTCCAGCTGTATTTTTTTTAATCATTTTTATCTATTTGGAAATTGTTCAGATATAAAGAGAGGAACATAAAGCTTTTCTTGCCTCTGAAATGCCTAATTTGCAGATTGCTGGAAGTGAGAGTGGGAACATATTACTGCATGTTCTGTTCTTAATGTCTTTCTCATGTGTTTGTTACTGGACACTGGCGAACCTTTTATCTGAACCAGCACAGTAACTCTTACACCCTTTGCTCCTATTTACCATTGGTTTAGCTACCCCTAGTACAACTAGCGTTACTAGTGCTTACTTCCTGCCTGGTAGCCTGTAGATCAGTTTTGTTTCAGGCACTTACTACATCTAACATTGAACTGCTTCATGCTTCAGATACCCTGAGTAACACCTGGAAGTTCATTGCCTCCCTGCAAATCTTGGTAAAAATGAATTTAACATGCCAATGAGATCCTGTTATTCTTGTATGTCTGTATTCCCCTCTCAAGACCTTCTGGAGATGACAAATAAAGGTCTGCCCTGTGTACTAAAATCTTTCCATATATCAAAATCTTTTCATTTATATAGGTGGTTTTATTAATAACCTAGTTATATTTTGTTGTCAGCATCTGATATATCAACTTACTCATTTTTCTGCCATGTTAAGAAGACTGCCTTACCTAAAAAGTCTGGTATTCTTGACATTAGTTATAAAAGTAAAATTAAAAAGATAAACCAAATGTTTTCTCCACCCTCATTCCCTAAATATTACAGCAAAATTGAACCCTGTATGAAACAGAAACCGTAGAACTCTCTTCTGCCACTTCTCTTGGAGATAGACCCTAATCTCTACAGCAGGACAGCTCCTCCACTTGCTTTTCTAAATTAAGAAGGACACGGACCCTTCTACCCATGTTTATGACAGTACTTAAGATAATGTCTTCAACAACAACATCTTACACCATTAGATCCTTCATAGAACAAGTACGTTTTGAACAAGTGCAGAAAAATCAATGCCAGAGAGGAAAAGACATCCATATGGTGTCTCCTGAAATGTGACTGATTCAATCACAACTCAGAAGGGTTGCTTTAGTTATATTTTGTTGACTATTTTATTTATAAAGTAGGTCTTTTGACCTTAGTTTATGCTAGAGAGAATGCCTGCAAATGAGGTGACTATGAGCTAGTGGCCCCTTTGCAATAATAAGCCATGGTCTTAGGGATGTCTTGTTCCCTCACTCTCTTCCTGCTCTCCTAGTCCCTGTTTGTTTCTTTTACAGGAATAGTTATATTCCTTCATCAACAGGTGCTACCGTGAGATCTCTGCTTTCTGTTATCAGGGCTGTTAGGTTAGTCTTGAGGTTTGTTTTTAATTTAGTTGAAAACTTGACCCTAGCTCTTTGATGAGTCCCAAGGTTTGCCCCTTTCAGAGATGGCAGGCTCTCTGTTGCCACCAGAGCTAGAACACTTCCTCTTCGGTCTGAAAGCATTTGGGATCAGATCAAAGGTGCCAGAACACAGAGCAAAGAAGTAAAAAAAAAAAAACAAACAAGAAAAGAGCTCTGAGCTCCATGGGATCATCGAAAGGGACTGCAGGAAGAAGTAGAGAAAAAGAAATCAGCTGCTGTACTGAATCATGTGACCAGAAGTCTGTTGGGAGGTTGTGAATAATAGTTTGGAAACGAGTGTTTATGGGAAAAGTTTATGGATTTGCAAGGGAAAACATGGAGCAGATGCACATTTTCATCTAATTTTTCCAGTAGTAAAGTGCCAGAGCTATTTATAGTTCGTAATAATCCATGTATCTTGGTGGAAGAGAATGAGGTCAGGGAATACTTAAACAAGCTGAACATACATAGTCCACGGGCCCTGGTGGGAGGTACCCATGAATACTAAGGGAGCTGGCTGATGCCATTGCAAGGCCACTCTTGATTATCTTCCAATGATCATGGTGACTGGGAGAAGTGCCTGAGGACCGGAGGAAAGAAAATGTCACTCCTATCTTCAAGAAAGGCAAGAGGGAGGATCCAGGGAAATACAGGCCTGTCAGCCTCATCTGGATCCCTGGGGAGGTGACAGAAAAAATCCTGGACACCACGTTCAGGCAGATGAAGGACAAGGAAATCACCAGGAGTAGTCAGCATTGATTTACCAAGAGGAAGTCATGTTGATCAACCTGGTAGCCTTCTACAGTGAAATGACTGGCCTGGTAGATGAAGGGAGGACAGTGAATATTGTCTGCCTGGGCTTCAGTAAGGCCTCTGACTCTGTCTGCTGTAAGATCCTCATAGAGAAGCTGTTGATGTATGGGCTGGGTAAGCAGACAGTGAGGTGGATTGAAAACTGGCTGAATGGCTGTGCCTAGAGGGTGGTGATCAGCGGTGCAAAGTCTAGTTGGAGGCCAGTGACTAGTGGTGTACCCCTGGGACCAGTACTGGGTCCAGTCCTGTGTAACATTTTCATTAACGACCTGGATGATGGGGCAGAGTGCACCTTCAGCAAGTGTGCTGATAACACCAAACTGGCTGATATGCCAGAGGGTCATGCTGCCGTCCAGAGGAACCTTGACAGGCTGGAGAAATGAGCTGACAGGAGCCTTGTGGAGTTCAACAAGGGAAAGTGCAAAGTCCTGCACCTGGGGAGGAACACCCCCCAGGCACCAGTACAGGCTGGGGACACCCAGCTGGAAAGCAGTGGCAGAAGAGGCCCTAGGGGTCCTGGTGGACATCAAGTTGAATGTGAGCTGTCAATGTGCCATTGTGGCAAAGGTGGCTAATGGTATCCTGGGCTGCATTAGAAGTGTTGCCAGCTTGCCAAGGGATGTGGTTCTTCTGTGAAATAATCTTCCTGTGGGTTAGTATTAAAACAACAACAGAGAGACATTTTGTTACTGACTAAAGTTTTGAGGACTTTGTTTTGGTTTTGCATGTGACACCTCTGAAGTTTTTTCAATAAACTGGAGGAGGTAGGGGGAAAACGAGAGTAGTTAAATGCGACAGCACTATAGAAAAGCTTAATTATGGGCCCCACATCTCAGTAGTTTCTGTTATTTTCAGAGTTTTATTTTGTGTTGGATTCCAGCTCTCATGTTTCTGGGTTGTCCAGTAACAGCTCTGGATCCTTTTCTGACTACTCCCCCCATCCTCACACACTGCAGTTTAACTCCTTTGTCCTGCAGAAGCAACCTGCCCTCAGAGGTGGGTGGTGATACCTGCAGGCCTCTCCAGGTCAGGGAGATACATCCCCCCTATGGTAGATGCTAACCGTCTCCCTGCTCCCCATGAGTGGCCGCCCCTACTGCTATGAGCTATCTCACCTAATGACACCAGATTATCATCCTGTAATTCCTCCCGCTTTGCTGTTTACTCCCTCCAAACGTTGCACTCGCAGATGGTGAGCATCTCTCCTTCCCCTTTCCAATCATCATTTGGCCGTGCCACAGCACACATAGTTATTTCTTTTTAATCTTTCCCCATAATTAAATGAAAAGCCAATTTAAAAGGAGCCATAATAAAGTCTCTTCTCCTGAAATTAAATATAAAAATAGTTGCTTCTTTTTATGTATTGTAAACGATTAATAGAGAACGGGGCTGTTTCAGTAAGGACTTCAAAGAAATGTGCTTTCCTGCAGTGGTGCTGTTGCTGCTGGGGAGGAAGAGATCTGTTCTGCTTGCTGACACTGGCTTTTCTCTTTCATGGCCATTTTTCATACCTGCAAAACAGTTTGTGGACTCTTTAAGCAGAGGAGTGGGGGAAGGAGGGAGAGAGGGTTGATAGGTCTACATTAGCTCATTAAAAACTAAAAAAAACATTTCTATTTTACATAATTTAACATGGCAAACTATTAAAAAAAAATAAGGTGAAAACTGCAACCCCTAGGCATGCGTTTAAAACATCCTCATTTAGATGCTAATTTTGATTCCTAGTGTATGGCTGGTTAAAAAAAAAAAAGCCATTAACAAAGGGGCAGATTACTTAAAAGGCATTATTAGGCAAATATGTATGAGTTTTCTGATACCAAGTGGCCCTTTTATGACTGAATACAGCTGCTAAGTAGAGTGGCATGGAGATATTTGTTTTAAAAGGAAAGAAAAAACCACCAGATTTAAAAAAAATACCAACGAAAAAACAATAATTATATAGAGTGTAAATCACACAGGTAAAAAAAAAATACTTTAAAAGGCAAGTAGGACCTTCTCCTTTAAATATTTAGAAAATGTGTGGCTCTGCAGGTGATATATATTGTCAACTGAATTCTAGGATATACCTAACATTTAGGTAATAGTGAAACAAATGTTAAAATGTTGCTATTTAATTCTAATCATATATCCTGTTTTGTGTGTTAGTAAAATAGCATTGACAGAAAAGTGAAATGAGGAAAATAACCGGCAACACAAGAGGAAAGTGCATTCTTTCCAGCTGAGACTGAACTCATGACTGGCAAAAATAAGGTTATAATGATATTAAAATGAAAACTGTTCAGACAGAAAAGATATAAGTAAAGGTACTGTGCCGTATAAATTAAATGAGTAATAGAGGATGGGCAGATGGTTGCTTAACTGCATCACAGTAAAAGAACAGTGAATAGGTCTTCACTAAGAGCTCTCTGTCTGAACCTGAATAAAATTTTCCTTAACAGGGGAAAGGCTAAGGGAATTTCTAACCCTGAGAAGAAGGAACGAATTTGAAAAGCAGAGCTAATTTTGACTCTGTCTTGGTTGTCAGGGTATTTGAATAATTTTTGTGTCCTCTTTAAATTATCCTGTTAAGAATAAGGTGCCTAAGCCAGAAACAGTTGATCATTCAGATCATTCCAGCCCTCAGCAGCCACGGAAAAGACATTTCTGCTCTGGAGAGTCCATGGTGTTCTTCACAAGCCCTTCTCTTGGTAACCACAGGGCAGTTTGGATTTGTTAGCATTAACGTGTTTAGACTATATAATAAAACATGTATTAGAAATGAGAGCAGCTCTTTCCCTCCCTCAGATCTTCCCTTTTACATGTAACATTAAAACTTGTCAAAACAGATGATTCTCCTTATACCACAGTTCAAGGAGTTACACCAGTGTAAAACTGGTGGAGAGAACTCAGCTCACCACCACATCTTTTTAGCTAAAGCAGGAGAGAGAGAAAATTAATTGTTATGAAAATAGGATATTACATGAGTGTATAAGAAGCATCGGATATCTGTCTTCACATGTTAGTTGAGCTTTTATATTTCCCTTCATTAATAAAAGGTTGGAAGAAAAATACAAGGATTTAGCGACTCATGTTGCAATTATTTAAAACACACCAAGGCAATAAGTATCAGTAGAGCTACATACATCATCATATTTAATTGCTTTATTATTGCCTGGGAGCCTAAGTAAACAGGTAAATGAAGAGTGACCATGGAAGTCTTATCTGAAGTTAGTCCCAAAAAACCCATTTGACTAAACCCAATTATTTTATTAAGTGTTTTGTATTTCATATTTTTAAAGCTTACCACCGAGTATCTCTGAGTTATTACATATGCTTACATGCCCCTTAATTTCATTACTTTAGGATGAAGCAAAATAAATTGATATTTCAAGAAAAGCAAAAGTAGACTGGCCTAAAACAAGGATAATTCACGATTATCCATCCCAATAGTGATGCTTTGTGTATTTGCCAAACAAAATTGAAAAGTAAGTTAACAGCAAATGTAAAGCATTTTCCTAGCACAGCTGTAATATGGAAGTGGAAATAATTTGGCAATATCCCACACAGCTGAATCCTGGCGTGAGGTGGAGTTGAGATAAGGATGAAAGAGCTTATGCTACTGTTTTTAGTGTAGGTGTATATGAGTTTTCTGTTGCAAGTCAATTAATTGCCTGGTAGCTAGAGGTTGCTTGGTTGTATGTAAAAGTTATTGTGGCTATATTGTAAGTGAATGTGATTTATTCCAGGAGAAGTTTATAGAAGAAATGTCTATTCTAAGTTTCAAATGTGCTAATTAATCCAAGTTAATCAATTATAGTGCAGAGGAATATATATGAAACAGGGGATGTTCTGCTTCAGGTATTTATTAAACCTGAAAGAGCTATTTGAAGTGTATTGCTATGGAAGTAGAAAGTGTGTTTGTCTACCAGAAGGAGTGAATGAGTTGCATGTATACGTTACTCCTAGGCAAATGCAGGATGCGAGACTTGAGAAGTGAAAGATGGTAAATGAACGTATCCTCTGGAATATAGAACAAAAGTAAAAATCACAGTTTAGTGAAGAAGAACCAGTGGAAGTGTGCAGCAGGGGGACAAGCAGGATGAACAGAACTAAGCTAAATGTATGAAGAGAGATTTAACTTTTAATGGAGAAAAATTTGACTTTGCTTTGCATCATAATATCTGGAGAGAAATGAGTAAGGGACTACAACTCTCCCTTGTATTTCTGTGAAGTTTTTTCTAACATCCCGCTGTATGGGAATGGGTAATCAGCGTTTCAGACAATCAGACAATCACAATGCTGAGTGCAGAGGAAGGAGGAGGGTTTGATACTGCAATTAAAAGAAGGAAGCCCATTTAGTAATAAAATGTTTCATGCAAATTTCTTTCAATCTTTGGGTTTTGGGCCCTCTTCAGCCAGGGACAGACTTAAGAAAAAATCAGATAAGTTTAGGTTTGGTGGGAACATATAAAGAACATACCGAATCTATGGCTGCTACAGATGAGCAGCTTATTTGACTACTACATCCCAGCCATCTGAGATTTACCATTGCTCAGAATATTAGTTAAAATGGCAGTATCCTCTTTCCTTTTTTGTTTTTCTAGCTCTGTTGACATATGCAGGTACCCACTCTGTTCCAGGGCAATGTGAAGGTTCAGGAATAAGGCAAGAGTCAAGCTTCTTTTTTGTAGGTCCTTCTCTTTTCCTAACAAGTGAATCTGATGTGGTGGTTGTGATTACGTGGCCTGTAGCATGTGGTTTAGAAGACAAGATGGGTATTTGGGGGGTTGCTCTTCTGTTTCCTTTTTCTTTTGAGGTTTTTGTTTTAGATAGATATTATTCAGCCAGTTGATGTGACATTACCCAAAAACCCCAGTCCTCTAGAGCATGGAAAAAAAAGTATATTTTCCCTGCTTGAGGTCTGAGCGACGAGGGTAAAAGAAGCAACAACTTGGCCGACACGGTACTAAATAAAGATGAATTAAACAAGAGGAGTGAAAATTGAATTTTATCAAAGCTGCCATTTCTGGCAAGTGTTTACTGCACCAGTTTACGATGAAATATTTAATAATTCTGCTTCCTTTCAGACTGCAGGTTTTTTTTCACCTCTCAAATAAGGGGCAAGTCCTGGACAGGAGGTCATTAATTTTCCCCTTCAGTCACCACCTCCTTAGAGCCACTAGAGTTAATAGGGCTGCATATTAATCAGGGCCTTGAGTCCTCTTTGTAGGAGAAAGGCAGGAAGGAGGGGGTCTCTGAATTTACGCCATTAACTTTAGGTGACAAATAAAGGCTGTTCTTCCTGCTGGGCTGTCACTTAGGCTGCCTGGTTGCAGCTGCACAGCTGATATGTTTTATTTTTATGTGGTGGTAAAGATGAAGAAGGGTTAAGGCAGGATGCACTGTGCACAGTGCAGAGCTGAACACAAGGAATACGTTCCTCGCCTGGAACCAGTCTGAAAATGTCATTTATCCATGTTGTGCAATAAACTGCTCTCATGCGCGCATCTCAGAAGCATAACCAGAAGCACCTCTGTGCTTGAAACAAAGGATGTTTTTCAAGTGTGGGTAATTTAGATTTCCAAATCCCTATAACAGTCACAGAGATTCACCTGCTGTCCTCCAAAGTCAAAGTATCCTTTAAAACTAAAGGATAAAACTAAACTGTGCCACAGAGGGCTGGGACAGGACTGTGTTGGTCCTTGAAGATGTTCCAGAGAGGCTGTTGTCATCGCTTCCCCTGCCATGATGCACCAGTCCTACGGGGCCGCGTGGAGCGAGCAGGAACGCAGCAATAGTTTGTCCTTGGTTTTGTTCTTTTGAATTTGACTGACTCACCCGCTGTTCTGATAAGGGCACACGTGCAAGGAGAAATGACAGGTGAAAGGCAAGGTTTGGGAAATTGTGCCTGTAGACAGCTGACTGCTACCTCCTTACACTTTCCTTGCTTCAGAGATCCAAATATTAAACTAGCTATTGAAGTGGTGGCTTTGATTTCTCATGTCAAAGGGTCTCACATTTTTTCTAGAAATGGAGAGAACGAAAGCAATTGCATGTAGCTGAACTGGGGAATATGCAGCTTCCTCCACCATTACTTAAAGAAGCAGACGGTTAGTAATGACCAAAAATAAGGCTGCTGGTGTAGATAGTCACAACACAGTCAGCCTGATTGAAAAAAATTATTAATATTTTTCATTTTAAACACATGAATAATGCCACCCACTTCAGTCCCAACTGTAGTCAGTGGTGCTACTTGTGCTAAGGTTAGGTAAAACTTAATTGGGGCTACTCTTATAGGAGATATGAACTAATTAGAAAAAAAAAAAAGAGAGAAAAATCCAGTGCCCTTACTCAAGTGCAAGATAAAATCCTTTTACATTAGTAATTTATTTACATTTAATTATTTTTCCTCAATGGTTGCCTGAAGGGGAAGTTTGAATCCTCTCACTTTGGAAACTGGAAGTAATGTTGATAATATGTTAATAAAACTATAATTAACAGTACTGCTAACAATAACATAATCATAACAATATTTCTCTATTTTCTATTTTGCAAATTCCCAGAATTTTCTAAGGTTTTCATTTTTTAATAAAGATATAATTTTCAAATCATTTTTATACAGAGTTATGTACCTCTAATTTTTCTTTCTGCTCCCTAAAATGGAAGAGAAAGGAATGTCAGCTTTCAGAGATGTAGTGGGATAAAAAGACCCGATCTTCATCTTCTTTAATAGCTTTTCATGATTGGCTGGCATGTTTTGACTGAACTGGAATGTGGCAACTTTTCTTCGTGCTGTGAAATCTCATTAAATAGGTTTCATTGTGATTGTTACATAGAATAAGTCTTTATTTTCCTAATGATTTATTTTTCTGTGATACATTCCACGCAGAAAAAGAATCTCTCATATCAACAAAGGGTGAGGTTGTATTGCTTGAAAAATCCTGTATTGTTCTTGGATTCTCATGAGGATTTATCCATGTGCATTTTCATCCACTTGCATTTGATTTGTTCGAGTATAACCTAGTATAACTAGGTAAGCCTATAGCTCTAAAACATTGGAGGTTCCTAATTCCAAGCTCCCTAAGGTAGGAAATCCAGTTGACTTAAAGGATGAAGCAAGAGCTATTTATTTAAGTACAATGAAACTGCTTTCATTTGTGTGTTAGTTTACACTTTGTGTTAAAAGACCATTTTAAATATATTTAACTGGAGTGTTCTTTCAATAAAGTTCACACTTCTTGTAATTGCAGGAATCAATCTTTTATTCCACATAAAAATTGATCCTCATTTGTTTTTATCTCTGCTCTTGGTTTCTCTCCTGGGAATTTTCAACAAAATTTTTGTAGGACAATGACATGAGGTTCATGCCAGCATTGTCTCTTTCTCATCCCTGGATGATAAATTCAGGCAAGCAGAGGATGCTAACCTGTTAATAATACCTCCTGTTATTGCTACAAATATAGGCTGGTAGATGAGAAGGAGAAAATATTGATAATTCTCTGGGGTTTGCAAATGGTGAGAGTGGAGCCAAAACTGAGACTGCCACTTGTCATGCTGACTGTTCCCATATGCTCTCTGATTTCTCTGTCTTTATCTAGTTGTTGTCTCCTGGCTTACTCTGCAAGATTTTTGGGACAGAAATATTTTTGCTGTAAAAACAGGAAGGGTCTGGTTCTGTGAGTGGGAGCTTAGGCACCACTTCAGTTCAAATGTATAGCAATAATGAACTGAGTAAAAAGATTTGACAAGGTATTTTAGCCTCAAAACAATGGGCAATGTGAATATTAGTCATTCTAATTCAATCATTTTGATATTTAGGTAGTTTCAAAATCTGTTTTTATTGAATAGTTTTAGTTTTGCTCAGATATATGCTCCCAATTAAAGAGAAGGTCTCCTGCTGTTGGTAAACCTTTGAAGCTTTTTTATAGTTAGTTAAATCTGTTAATTCTTTTTGAAGTGATTTCACATGATTAAGGCTGTGAGTGGCCATAATGTATCAGGACAACAGCTAATTCTGTTGTGCTTTAGAAAAAAGGGTAAAAAAAAAGTCTTTGATTTATCTTTTTTTTTTTTTTTTAAATTTCCTATCTCCTTTTGTTGGGAGTCCTTGATGAGCAGAAAGTCAGTACTTTGAGATGCTGGAGAGTGATTAACCAGCAGTATTATTTGAATCGTTCCATATTTAGTTCCAGATGGGTTTAGCATGGATTTCAGAGCTTGGAAGGGATGGGGTTTGAATTAACTCTTTTCCCATGGTCTCCCATAACTCCCTGGCCTCAAGTCTGCCACTGAATTGCCTTTCCACTTCTTGCCTAATGTTTTAATTTTGCTGAGACAGGCTGGTAGGTTAACTGGACCTGATAGCAAGATGCAGCCTGACCTGACAAGCATAAGACCATCAGGACTAGTTGTTGAGTATCTATAAGTAAGGATTAGCCAAGCTTCTAGAGACAGAAGTGGGCAATAACTGTGATCCTAATGGGAACTATATCTGGGTAGTCAGATTTGCAGTTCTGAGACATGATACAAGTGTGATTTAAATAAGCTGAATTACCACCCACAATTGATGTAAGGGGGATGGAAATGGACAAGAGTGAGAAGTTGGAAATGGACATGTGTTAGAAGTTTGCAATGGAAAAGTACTTCACCAGTGAGGAGATGAAGAAGGCTGAGTCTCTTCCTGAGACATGTGAATCCCCTACAGTCAATATTTCCTTGACCTGAAAACTCAAATTCTGTGGCTGGCTGACATGCCATGGAGTGAGCATTTTTCCAACACAGAAGCCAGAGTCGCTGTTTGATAGGGGAGGAATCTATGGTGAGATGTGGAAGTGAGCAGGGATTAGAAAGGAAATCTGGAAAAATTTAAATAGTTTTTGGCTCAGTGAAAGGAAAAATTGGAACATTGTGGAGTGGGGCTGGTGAAGCCACAGGGAAGAAGGAAATGGCAGCAAACTGCTTCTAAGCTCCTGACCCATTTTATGCAAATAAGATCTCACTTGAATTCCTTGTTCACGTTTATGGAGAAAACCAAGGAAAATTGACCTGCCTGAAGTGAAAAAACCCCAATATTTAGGAAGAGGAAGTTCTTCCAAACACTGGGATGCTATTTCCCATGACAGCAAGGGAAGGTGGCAGGAGGAAAGAGAGGGGGGCACGAGGTAGGGCCAGGGCAGTGGTGCAATTGCTCCATGGGGTATGTGTATGAGACAGTACCAATGACAGCTACAGCCCCCTTAATCCCCTCTTCTCTGTGAATCTACACCCAAAAAGGTTAATAGCTTCTTGTCTTTAATTTTTAACGGTGGGAGAAAGAGAGAAAGAGGATGAGGGAAAGGCGCTTCAGTAGCTGACCAGTGTCTGGTTTTCAATCCCACCATTCAACGATGAGCACTTCACTGGCGATCCACAGGGGAAAAGCCAGAGGGAGAGAAAGGAGAAATCAGGGGGGAGGAGAAGGAGAATAGCAAGTGGGAGCAAGTCAGTGAGGAGTGTTTAGAGTGGCTATCCTGGTGTCTGCCCCAGCAGTAATGGAGTTGGGACAAAAATAACAGCTGCAACAAGAGCACAGTATTCTGTTACAGCTTGATTCTGTTTGAGACAAGATTTCAAGAACAGCCTTTCAGCTATGGCTGTATGAATGCCTAAAAAAATATAATTTAACTATACAGATCCACAGAATATATAAATCGCAATCCAACAAAACACTTGCCCATATGCTTAGTTCTAATGACATAAGCATTCCCAGCTGCTGTGACTAATGATATTCTAGGTGTCTGAGTTATTCAAAAAATATGGAAAATCTTTTCAGGTTCATCAATAATATTTGTGTCATAAATGCATCATTTGATGTTGAATATTTTTGTGATTTAAAAGTAAATTTGAAAGGACTTTCCTAATATAAAGTATTTTAATTGGATAAACTAAAACATTTCTTTTAATTTTGAAACAAAATGTTCAACATTTTTCTAGTTCTTTCCCAGTTCTTTCTCCTTGCTTTCCCACCAAATTTATCCTATAGCAGTTTGGTGATGCTGGTATAGATTCATTAAACACTTTCAACTTCAGTAACTTTTTCTGAAAAGACTTTAACTTTTTTTTTTTTTTAAATGAGTTTAAGTTCTGAATACGAGTTTAAGAATTGGATTTAAGGCAAAAGAGAGCATTAAATGGAGTGGAAGAAAGTCAACAAAGGCAGATCAACAGGGATGTGGCAGTTTCTCTCCAGCGGATGCTAATAAAATATGTCTGCTGCCCTGTACCATTACACAGACAGCATATAGAACAAATAATTCATAGATATCTTATTTTAAAATGTTCTAGAGAGTTCTAAAATGCTTTTCAGTTCCTTCTTTTGCATTCCTATGGCTTGTAAGGTCAGCATTTCTTCATTCAGTATTAGACATCTATCTTGAGAGGGCTAGGAGGGAATGAAAACTGCAGCTGAGACATTTTAAAGACCTTTAGAAACACCTATTTTATAAACATCAAATGTTTCAGTTTTAATGTCCAGGATCATGGATAATAACCTTGGGCTAGAAATGGAGTGCCTTGTAAGAACAGAAAATGTAAGTCTCTCATTTTTAGCCTGAAGGAGTCTCATGGTTCATGAGATAACATACCCTTAAACCCTTCATAGACTTAAAGTTATTTGTGCCGAGCTTTGGGACAGTGTGATTCCTGTGATGAAACTCCGTGTTTGGAAAAGGGAACCATTTTTAACGGTGCATGTTCAAATCTCTTTAAAGGTTTGGATGGGACTGAGCAGTCCTGGACAGAGATGGATTAGTGGGCAGAGTGAAGGAGAGGCATGATTAATGCTGCTGCATTAAAAGATGCATGATAAATGCAATTTATCACATGGCTATCACCACCACATATGTGCTATATAATTTAATATTAAATAATAGTAGGAGGTTTGTTACCAAATGGTAGGAGCATGGATGAGGGAGAGGGTGATTGAGGGGTTAGAGTTAGGAGTGATGTATTCATTGATAAGAGTGTAAAGGATTATAATTGTAAAGGGGCTACTGGGTAATGCAGAGTAATCAAATATTGCTTCTTGTATTAACGTGATTTATTGCTCTTTCCTGAAATTAAAGCTGCTCAAGGCATTTTATGCTTAGGAACCAATTTTTGGAAAGAACTTATCCAGTTTTAAAGGAGGAAAAACATGTAGGGATGAATAACCCTACTCTACATAATTGTCCATACTCCTGTTACGTCCCACAATTTCACATGGGGAAGTAATAAAATAACAAGAGAATTGTATTATAGTGCCTGAGCCTTTCCTCTACTTAAGTAATAAAATACTGGGACATGGATTTGTGGGATGTTACTGAAAAGAAGTAGTACCTTTAAAGCTATCTTTTTTGACCAGCCATTTGCCTGTCTGACATGAGAGGGCTTGTATTTAATTGTCTCTTATGCAACTAGATGCAACTATTTTGCCTTGTTAGAAGAATTATTCAGACTCTGCTTCAGTGTTCTTTTGTTCACATTGTTAGACTTTCTAGTGAAAGTCAAGGCATATATTCCTGTTTTGATTAAGAGGTGAATGCTTTATTTAATTCAGAGTGCAGCCTGGTACCATTGTGTTGGGATCTTGAAAGCGTAACAGATAATGATCTTTAGTAGCTTTATAAAAGAATGATAAAGATGCCCTAGTTCACCTTCCTTTTTATTGGGAAAACTTTCTTCTGCAGGGCAAACACCTAGGAGGGGAAATACCACAGGCTTCCTGGGCAAGGTCCAGTGGTTATCGTCCTTCCTTTAGAACAGGGCATGGAGTCACCAGCTCTCAACCCCCTGGTCCTGGAGAGCATCTTGCAGGGAGGTGACTGCCAGCCTGGGGCAGCAACTTCCGTGACAGCCAGGATGCAGAAGATGACTGTGGTAGCACAGGGCAGAGCAGGGCTGAGAGGGTCATGGGTTTGCTGGAAGGGAAATGCTGTCCACAGGCAGCTGCTGCAGTGCCTGATGTGAGGAGTCCAGTGCAGGAGGAAGAGAGGTCGGTACAGTTTCATGGCAGCGTGTTTCCTCCCTCATGTGCTTTCTGTGTGGAAAACCTCAATAGAAATATGACACGGGTTGGAGCACGTGTTGGAAGTAAAGGCAAAGAGCTACAGACTCCAGTCTGCAGCTTTTCATAATATGATTCCCTTTTCTTTTACAGTTAATCTCCTTTGCCCACTGGAAAGCAGACACCAGATGCTACATCAGAGCTATTCCATTGCTGTTTTGGCACTTCCAGACAACATTTTACTCGGAGATTTGTGTTGCTTTCTGAGGCATGTGCACTCCAGTAGGATGAAATTTTTCCTTTGGATGCACAAAGAAAGACTTAGGTGATGCAAGGAGTGAGAGTTGTTTTGCTCTTCACTGTTCACAGCGAATGATCTGATATCTCAAGAAAGGAGGTTTCCACTGGATGTTTTTGACATCTGCACAGGAATCCACAGGATATTTTAGAATCTGGGCTCTCAAAACTCCAAACAATGTGGCAGCTGCAGCCAAACTGGCAGTGGTCCTTGGTAGCAGGGAGAACAAACACTGCAAAAAAAGGTGGACTGTGCCTGAACCTGTACCTAGGCCCTGCTTGATTAACTGATGTAGCCATATTGAGAGTCTTGGATATGCTCCTAGGGCTGGATCTTTACTAAGAATAGTAAGCTTTGAGAAAATTTTAACCACATAGATTCCTATAGATGAAGCTTTGTGAGCAATAGAAGTAACTACAAAAATCCCTTTGAAACAATTTACAAGGTTTAAAGTGATGAAGAAAAGCCCTGGTAGCCTTGTTCTATCAGATCTGATGTTAAACTTGAAGTTCTGCACCTTCTTTCATTTGCAGGACTCTTACTCAGGATTTGGGTGCATGCCAACAGTTAGTTCTGGAAGGAGAAGAAATCTGGTCAGTCCCTCAAAGTACTGTGATGATCTTCTCCTAAGGGAGCCATCCTTATGCTCCCCTTTCTCTGAGCTGCTTTCTTAGCCCTGAGGCAAGTTCTAGTCCCATCTGTCCTTCCTGATGCATATATCTACTTCAACCATGCCTTGGAATTGCTCCTTTCCCCTTCTGTAAGAAAATCCATATTTACAAATTGTTTATGGTCCTATGGAGACAGCTTGCAATTTTTGTTTGGCATTTTCATTTCTATTTTTTATTGTTAAGAAATATTTATAAAATACTCTTGTGTGGTATGGCCACGTGTGATTTTACATGAACCTGAGCCTTATTACTGTCTCATTTTTTAAATGATATATATAATATTGTCATTGTACCAACCACAATACTCAAGTGGTATTGGATAAGCATAAGCAAGTGTAGGCACAAACAGTGTTTAAATGTGATGAACCATAACGGGAAGGTCTTAAAACCCAGTATATCAGCATCCAGTGTTGTGCTATTATCTTAAGAATTAATGTTTTTGCATGATATTAACCTTCAATACACAGGTCATCCTTTCTATAGGTTACAGGCAAGTGAGACTCCACAAAAGTGACGAGGCAATGTTGCTCTGTAGTACAGATAATGTTTGTGTTTAAACAGTATTTAGAAATACATATTCAGTGCTTGGAAATAAGCTCATTCTAACATTACTACCTGAAATTATGGTTGTATACAATGTCTTCCATCTATTAAAATGCCTTTGAGGAGGTTTGCTACCATTCCATATGACAGTGCAAAAAAAAAAATATTTGCTACTTAATTTCAGGAAATGTTTAAAAAGGCAAGCAGAAAGAATAAAAAATTACCATCTCTTTTGGTAATGCAGTATGATATAAAAGTTAGAAAGGGTAGCTAATTTCATGGAGTATTTCAGGAAGTTATAGCTCAGTTGATAGTCTTGGGTGGAAATAAGTATCAAACATTAATTTAGCAATAATAGTTCTTTAGAAGGAAAGAAAATTAAATAATTGTTATTTAATGGCATACTGAAACATCAGAATCTTCTTATTCACTGTTTACCTGGAAGAATTCTCCATTTCAGCTCTTGCCACAAATAAATGTGAACAAGTTACCATTTGTCCTGTTTAGAGAGCGAGAAATGTATTTAACAAATAAAGTATCTGTCTTTATTTGGACCAAACATGAGACAACAGAATTTGGAAGGCTTGGAAATGAAATTAAAACAAATCATTTAAATAGCTTAATTGACTGAAAGTGTGAATAACAGATTGTAAGTATTTTCACATATTCAGCAACTGCGCCATAAGTGGAATTTATCTTTCAGTGGATAGAGGGAGGTTTCCAAAATCTCACAGAGGCTGTTATTTTCATTCCTGCTCTGAAAAAAAAAAAAAAAAAAAATTAAAAAATTAAGTACATGGCTAACTGTACATATATGTACTGTGTCCTCATGTCTTTGAGGGACGCAATATATGTACAGTTATATACTTTTCCAGGACAGAGCCTTTGAAGGTCCATCTATGTACCCAAAAATGTCTTTATGTGTCTGCAACTGCTGTCATCCACACGTCAAACACAGCTAGGACCAAACCCTTACATGTCTGTCTCCGATCAGTGACCCTCTCAGATTTGACTCGTGGCTTCAGAGAGCGGGATTTGGCCCCTGGTCAAAATGCTGATTTGGCAATAATGACCCAGCCCTATTCCCAGGGCAAAGCTCCCTTTTACGTCTGTTGGAGGCAGGGCCAAGCACTACATTTTCACCTCTGACTGCTGGTGGTGAAGTCATGCATAATGTCACCAGAGGTTTTAGCTCAGATTCAGAGGTTAAATGGAAGGTCTATCCTTGCTTAAACCACAAAAGAAAATTGTTAGTCCTTGCTGAGTACTTAAGAAAGAATGGCTTGTCATAAACACTCAAATCTCTAGCCACAAAATTCCTAGGATTGCTGTGAAAGGCTGTGATGCAATGAAATAGTGGTGACAAGTGACTGGTAAATAAAGCAACCACTTTTACAGCCATTTCTCATAGCTTCCACCAACTATATGTGTTTGAATCATTAAATATCTTCCATATTTCTTCAAACTCTCTTGTACTGCACTTGTACCCTCAGTCTTCCTAACTGTACTGTCAGCTATAGATTTTATTTTATGCTTATGAAACATCTCTCTGCTATTGTTGTTCTTCTGATCATGAAAAATAGTAGTATTTTTTGAAATGATATTATTCAAATGTCTTCATTCAAGATTTTTATAAAAAATTCTCCATAGTGAAATTTTAGGTCTTTAATATCTCCATAGATTTTATACAGATATTATTGTATGATCTTTCCCATGAAGTGAAGGTACGTTCTTCTCTATCAGAGGTCTAATGTCGATTTAAAAAAAATAAATAAATAACTAAGCAGCTTTTAAAAAAATATCTTTCATACAGAAATAAAGCAGCAGAAAAAATTTTAATTGCAATGCAAATTATAATGAATTACAAATTGCAAAAGTCTGTTAAGTTGCAGAGAGGTATGGATACAATATTAACAAGACAATGAAAACTACCAATTGTTTTGTGATAGGACTGTGTGTGTTTATATGCGTGAGGCAGAGGGAAAGCGAGCCCTATACTTAAGTGGAAATAGTAAGCCAAATCAATCCTCTTATTTTTTTTTAAAGCATGAAATCACAGCTTCAGATGTCACAAGTGCTAACATGATATGCCATTGCAGCACTTGTAGCCCTAGAAAGATATACTTTTTACACTTACTAATCTGTATCTTGATATATTGGAACATCATTACCTAATTTTTTTTTTTTAATCAGAGTGCTCCACTAAAGTTAAATTTAACATCTTGTTTATTGGAAACTTAGCTTGTAAAATCTGTCATTTTCAAGTTTTTAAGGAAGCATGGAAACATGCATTTCTTAGCTTCTGTACTGTTTTAGCAGTTCACATTCTCATTTAAAAGTTCAAATTGGAAGGAATTTAAATGTTATGCCTAGGTATCATCAATAAAAACACTTCTTCAAGCCATTGTCGTACAAACACCAAATCTACGAACATCTGTGAGATGGAAGCTGTACCTGTGTCGACAGACTAGGACTCTGTCTACACAGAATGTATGGATTCTGACTGATTTTATGAATTCTGTATTTCTCTATCATATGTTTTCTACCAAATCCTGCTAACCTATCTAGCAAACACTGGTAACATACCTCCTAATCTTGCCTAGAAGCAGCTGCATGTCAATATAAGGCAGGGTTGTAATTTTGGATGAAATGAAGGGCTGGTGCCTGGGAGAACGTGTTTATTTCTTCCAACTGTGACATTTGGTCTATTAATGTTATTATAAACTACATAAGCCTTGCTTACATGTGTACTTGGACCACTGTGGCTACAGCAATGCTTTGTCTAAGAGACCATTGACAGTAAGTGACAGTCCAGTAGGACAATGAGCACGTTGCTATACAGTGGCCAAGAAAAAAGAAACTGCTTTTTCCTGGTTACTAAGAAAGGTTAGGTTAAAACAATGGAAAATCTTTGGCAGAAAAGAAGTGACAAAGACAAGTTAATTGGTCCCTGTTGGTGAAAACAGACAAGTTTCCAGGACAGGGGAAGCTTTTGGGTCTGCTCCTGTCCAAGGCTCAGGGAGCGATGCAGACCTGGCCAGACCCAGCCACAGGTGGAAGGAGAGAGCTGCAGGAAGAAGCTGGGATTGCTGAAAAGCCTGGGCAAACTCAGCAGGCTGTCTCTTTGGGAACAGGAGGGATTTCTGCAGGGAGTTTGCTATTGCTTGGTACGCCCATCCCCAAAGGGCAGCACAGGGTTGCTGCCTGGTTGTGAGCAGGAAGACTTTAGCTGGACATATGTGAGCTGTGCTGTGATATTTGTTCTCATGTCCAGAACACGGCCTTGGCCTCTTTCATTTATCAGTAGCTTTCAAGCCTCAATGTGACCCCACCATTTGTACCTGGAAGCCCAGCTTTCAATTTTTTTTTTATCTCTAGAAAAGATGTCCCGGAACATAACCCATACATTATTATTACTGAGATTCATCCAATCTGAAACAACAGCTCTGAACTTTAATTATTCCATTCTGAAACCAAGCCATGGTATAAGATGGCTGCTTTTAGTAATGTGTGTATATATATATTATATGTCTAAAACTCAGACTCTCCTGAATTCCTTATGTTATTTCTTTTCATAGAAGTGCACTGAGAAATAGAATGCTTTGTTAGGTTTATCATCTGGAACTGCCCCCAAATATTTTCCAGAAACCTGTAGTATCCAAGGACCTTGAAGAAATTAGCTTTGATTTGGCTGAAATACATACTGTATTTATAGTTCAAAAATGTGTAAAGATGACTTGTACACATGAATATTATGCAGGAAAAGATGTATGGGAACTTCCAAGCCACAAAAGTGAAGCCAGATGTGTGAAGTGCATCTGTACTTGAAAGGTCATCTACAACACAGCAAAGTTCCAAATTTCACTTGGAAGTGTGCAACGTCTTTTATTTGTACTATTGTGCATGGCATGCTGTTTTGAAAAGTCAAATATATATATAAAACCCCCATGATTATAACTTCAACAAACAGAAGTGCTGATTTCATACTGCAAGGGGAACCCTGTGAGAGCTTTCAGCATCCATAATGTCACCCTAGGCATCTCTACACAGCTGCAAGCTCCATGGAAATCCTCTCTCAAAACCTGGCTTTCAGGAGGTTTGGGTTTTGCACACCCCAACGATTTCTAAACTTGTCTGAGAGAGGAGGGAATCTATATCAGATTAATTTTTTTCTCTGTTTTTAGGTCCTCAGCTCAAGAGAAAACAGGAACTCGGGGATTCACAGAACACTAGGGTTGTTTTGTGATCTGTGTCTTGCTTACAGTTTTACAGATCCTATTTTCTGTATGGAAATTTGATTAAAAAGGTAATCCCTTCAGAACATAAGGCAGTAATAGAACAATAAATGGCCATTTGTTTATGGGCAGCCATGCTTAGTACAATACAGAACAAGGAGGGGTGCTAGGAGGAATCCCTCACATGCTTAAGTGATTCCATATTCCTCATATATTGTGCATGATGCAGGTGGGAGAGAAGGAGTGGACCTCAAGGGATTTATTTATCCTTCCAAATTTAGTGTAATTCCCTTTAGCATCAGTGGAGCCTGTCTTCGCAGAGGAAAGAGTTGACTTCATTTGTAATTAAAAGGTCTGGTTTATTACTAAAATATAAGGTGGACTGAAAAATAACAAATGTTCCCCAATTATAAAAGGAATATGTCTAGATATGTACGATGCATTGTTTGAAGACTTGCCTGTGCCTTGAATAAAGACTTTCTCCTATACATGTGAATATTGTATGCGTTGAAGATTAAATAAAACAGAGGATCCTGTCAGGATGCTGTTATACTGACAGAAGGGATATCCCCATCATATATTCATTCATTCTTCCCTTCATCCATTCGCTTGTTTCTAACAATGGCTGTTTCTGACAATTTTGTTAGCTGTTGGACTTCCAGGCAGACAGAGCTGTAGGATGAATGTTCTATTAGTCTTTTATTTTCCAGTCATTGAGGTAGATAACTGACAGGATAAAAACATTTCCCAGGAGTTTATTTTTCCAACTTTTTTCTTAATTCCTCTAACCAATGCTGTAAGAGTGTCAGCTACAAACCCGATAGGCTGGAGAGGAGCCTATTGTATGAGGAAACTGTATTTGCAAGTCTTAAGTGGTGCTTGACATCATGGTAAGAACAGTTTATCTTTGACTTCTGCTATGAGAAATGGTCCTTGTTATATGAGTGACTATACAAACAGACTAACATGGTTTTGTCAAGCTGCAGAAAGGTGCTTTATTTTTTTTTTCTCTCCCAGATTGCTGTCTGCTTTTAAATTATCCATTTAATGGAAGACTGTTAGCAACAAACCTTGACAGTGTATTAAGCATTCACGACCACCTAGATTTACAGTTTAAATGAAGTGACTACGTCACTCACAAAAAGCCTGTTAGTTTAGAAAAGCAGGTTTTCACTAGCTTTCATAAAACACGGCGCTGTTAATAAAATGCCTTCAGTCTGCAGTGTAGTTGTTTAGGCAGAATAGTAACACAGAGACAGTTCTTTAAATTTATTTTCTAGATGGATGGATGATTTCTCTTTAAAAGACAGCATTGAAATGGTCACCATATAAGAAAAAAAAAAGAAGTTACAAAACACAGCCCCCCTTTCTGAAGGATTATCTGCCCAGGTCAAAATATAAACAATGCAAAAGTGCAAGGGCTTTGTTATGCATGAGGCCTATTGGCCATTTCAGAGCAGTCCTCTGTGTCACCAAGCGAGTTGATGACAGATGGTGAGACTGTCCTTGCGAATTTTTCACCTTAACGTGACAGGCTATATGGAAATGTCCTGTGATCACTGGGGATTCTCCAAATGTCCCTTGGTAATCAACATAAACGGGAATAATTTTTAATTTGGAGCCTGAAGCAGTTTTAAAGATTTGTCTTTATACTATTTCACAAGAACTATAAACAATGGATGAATACAATGCATTTCATGTTGCATTTATAATAATTAACCTTTAGTTGTTTAGTGAAGAAAGACAGTTTATAAGATAATTCCATAATGGAAGTAAAACTCTTAAAAACCTCAAGAAAAGAAAATAATTAATCAAAACGAAACCTGGAACACTTTGCAATCTATATTCAGAAAATACATTCTTGTCCTCCTTGACACCTCAACAAATTTTGATCAAGCATTTTTATATTCAGTTAGCTGCATTCAAAAAATAGAATTCTTCAATTCTGCATTTCTTCTCTTTTCAAAAGGAAAACATAACTTGTGAATCCAGGGCCAAAGACTGTTCTGCTTAACTTATGCCTGATAACTTCAGTAGGAGTACTTGACATACGAGATTCAGTTCTTTCCAAACCTTACTGCTGCTCAGGGCTGGAACCACAATACATCAGAGAATGAGGCAGCTCAGCCTCCACCGGGGGAGGGAAAAACCAGACGACCTCTCCACCCACAGGCAAAACCCCTAGATCTCCACCCAGACCCTGTTTTGTGTGATACCAGCCGTGTTCGTCCCCTGCTCTCAGCCTGTGTCCCTACAAAAACAACATTTTGGAGAAGTGCAAGTGTTAGGTGGGAGCTGTGGTGGGACCCTGGGGAGGGCTGAGTACTACTGTCTCACCAGGAACTGAGGTGGGGAAAAAGGAGCATCTAATCTCTGTGGTAAACTGGACCAAAGAGGATGAAAGTTTGGGACGTGGTAAAGGCTGGGCTGAGGCAGAGTAGCTCGAGAGTGTGCTTTGCCTACAGCAGCAGTGGGCATCACAGGCTCTGATGGCACAAGGCCTTTCTGTTTTGGTTGTTGGAATAAGCATTGAGAGGCTATGCTGGTAAAGATCAGAGTACAGGGACATGATACTGTACGCCCTCCTTGGACCCCAGCTTAGCAACTTTCAGTGACTGATGATCTGTTCTTTATTTTTCCTTGGGGCTGCTTCAAGTAGCCACTAGTTATGTTTGAAGAAAGGCCTGGGAAGACTTTTTTGCACAAAGCTTCTATTGTTAAGTGGAAAGTATCATAATGATTGTACTGTGTGATTCCAGCTGAAATTTTAGACTCTGCACAGTACTCTAATATCAGGTGTTCATTTTGCTTTACTTTGTACTTAAGTTATCCTAATTATTGATTGAAAGGTGGTCTAAGAAAAGACTAGAGATCATGAGCTGAGACGTTTTGGTGCTCTGTAGATGACCAAACTGAACCAATCTAATATATTCAAGTAATTCTTCCCAATTTTCGGAGGTGCAGGATGTTCAGACTTTGGATTAAATGAGAGTTTTCAGTTCTCAGTGACTTTGTCAACTGCACCATTTCAGTTTTGAGTGCCCAACTCATTTATGTGCCTACGTGGTTTTCACAATTTTAGCATTTGTCTAGCTCTCTAAAGCCATATACCTATGTATAGATAAATATAGATTTCTAGTCTGCAGTCGCAGACGGTTTATATTCGGTAGAAAATCAATTCTGGGAATTTCAGGACACATTTTATCAGGTTTTATACACAGAATTGATATCTGTTCAGAAATATAGTATATGAAGGAATGGTGCTTATTTATTTATTTATTTATTTATGTGGAAGAAGGGAAAGAAGTTAGTTTTGACATTTTTTCCAGCCTACATTTTAATGAGAAAAAGTTTGCTGTCATTTCTTCTTTGTCAGCATCAGGTACTGTAATTTGCTCATGTAATACATTGTGGCCCAAAGGTATATTGCCAACCAACAGAGTGATTTCATAACAAAAGAATCAATAGCTCATTATTTTTAGACTCAGAATAGTTTGCATGTTGCTTTAGAGATTTCATGACATTTAGGAGATTATTTGCAAATTAAAACAATCTTTGGATCAATCCATTAAATTGTCAGTTAATCTTCTTAAATTACACTTTGTTTTAAGCTCCATGTAAAAAGAATATTAATTTTCCTTTTTTTTTCCCCCGCAAAATATGGGGTAGAAGTTTGAACTGGTTATCTAACTGGATGATGATGTTAGCTTCTGAGTAGTTGTTCTATTACATCTCTCTAAAAAGTACCAACAGCAAAACAGTGGTAGGTATTAAAACTCATCTCTGAAATTTATTGGTCTGACAGTTCAAACACATGGTGCTGCAAGTGGAGCCCCCTTGAATCATCTTGCTGTAACTTCTGTTATGCAAGAACCGGGCTTGAATTAGCTTCCTCCTCCGAATTCTTTTTCAGGAGGTATACAATGCAGAAAAACAGGTTAATAAGTCACTGAGAGAAGGACTGTGACTTTTGAGTCAAATTATACAAAAGTAACTTTTTTAACATCAGGCTTTTTATTTAGTTATTTTTGAACTATTAAACATTCCCCTATGCAAAGGCCACCTTGTGCAGCCCATCCTTCCTCCTCCCGTTGTGCTGCCTGGCTTGAAGGCCGGGGATCCAAATTTATGGTAGGCTTCCAGTTAAGTAGTGATTAAAGCTCCTTTGTGCACAAGCAGATCACTGTGCTTGCGCCAACCTCCCCTAAAGCCACTTCTGCATGGTAAGGCCACTTTTTCCTGGCACATACCCACAGCTATGCTCCCAGGACGCTTGCCTCCTGGGCAGGCTTTTCTTGGGGAGTGGAACAGCAGCCGCAGAGCTGCCTCTGCTTTTCTAGTTGCTGCATTGCCCCTTAACTTGTCAGCAAAGTAGTTGCTCTGTGTCCTTGGTCCTCTTCATTTACTGTAGCAGCCCCCTGTGATGCCCAGGGACCTTCCCCAGCCCTCCTGGCAGCACAGTTCCTGACTTCAGCCCTCTGCCCTGGCACAGAAGGGAGCAGGGAGATTTCCTCCTGATGAGGTTACTTGTTTATTAGTCTACAGGTTTTGTGGCAACGTATAAACCAGGGGAATAAGGCTACATTTGCTCATATTTCTGTTGTTCCAGCATCTTTGGGCAATAGCTGGGGAAATACACTCAAGAACAAGTGCTGGAAGGGTTTTTAGCCCAGATTTCCCTCTTGTTTTAGATATCCATCACTATGCGTTTCACTGGCCTGAATTTCCATGGAAAGCAAACTTAGAACTAGTAAGTGAACTTTTTTTCTTGCAAAAACCACATTTTGCAGAAAACAGTTTCAGAGCATGCATATGGCAATGTTCCTGCTGCGGGGGTTTCTGCCTGATCGAGCTGGAAAATAGACAGAGCACCCTGGTTAGACTAACTGCAGCTAACCAGTGTCACCTGACTAGAAACTACAGAATGCTTTTAGCCTATACAGGGTTGATCCATTGAGTAAAAAATAATGGCACGAGTGTGCCAATGAGTAATGACAAATAACAAATCCATCGGAAAACATCCCAATAACGCATGGATTCTTTGAACAGAATAAAAAGTTACGTTTTCTTGACATCTTTACTAGACTCTTTTGCCTTGGCTCCACGTGCTTTGCTATTTATTTACGTATCTGTTTTCTAGGAATGGTCATCTAATCGTGTGACACCAGAGACAAAATCATGGCTATGTGGATGTCCATGGCAAAACCTTGGCAATTTGATATCATCTTTCTTGACCAACATGCTCAATCAGTTTGCTCCCTCAGAAAGTTTTTATGCACTTCCGTTTTGACACTTGCTGTATTTTCTATCAGTATGGTAAAACTTGATTTCTTCAAGCACTGAAACTGCTCAAATGCACTCTTATGTCCTAGATAACTTCTGACCACCTATGTTAGAAATGCAAATCAGATTTAGTTCACAAGAATGCTCAGTCCCACAAAGGCACTATAAATACAGTCTTTTCCCTCTTGATACTGCCCTAATGCAAATAATTATGATATACAATGACACAAGCAAGACTTCTGGACAAAAGCTAACATTTTGTCCTCCAAAGTCTGAGTGACTTGAAAAAATGTTATTGTGCTGCTCTTTGAATGTACCTTACTGAGTCAATGTACCGGGGTGTGTGTTTATTCTGCGTTTATCCCACTAAATTTCCAGTATTTAAAACTGTCACATTCTTTTAGGAAGACTTTTTGTTTGAAATAATTTCTAATGTATTCAGAGTTGAGAACATCTTTAAATGGGTTTGTGATAAGCACACAAGGGAATACAAATATATGAGTTCTGCTGTTAATGTTATTTATTATTTGTAGTGTGGCAGAACTGGTGATTCACTAAAGTGCTAGGAGGTGTATATCACAGAAATGAAGCATCCCAAAGAATCTGTAGCTCTCATTCCTCCCTTGCTGATCCCAGTATGACTTGCTGGAATGACAGTTTGCTAGATGGAATCAGTACCCCAAATACTGCTTTTCCTAAATTGAAGGCCTGCGGCTTTTCTGCAGGTATTAAATAACTTAACTTCTCTATTTTAACTATTAATATATTAATTTTTAAGGTGGGCCTCTCAAAATTAGATGCTTAAAGCATGAGACTTGACTGTCTCAAATATTAATACAGAGGGACTAATTCTCTGAACTGTCCTGTGCTTGTGACCTCTGTGCAGCTGCTCCCTTATGTGACAGCCATGAATTTGTCTGACACTAACTGGACAACTCAAGAGCTAAAAGCAGAAGCCCTTCAGCCTGGGCTGAAGTTCAGGAGTAAAGCTTTAAGGAGGCTTCAGTCTTTTATGGCCTGGGGTCAACACAACAGTTGTAAGATATTAACTAGAGGGTGACCGGTGGTAATTTTTTCCTTGTTGCTACTCTCTGCTTCCACTATGCTGCTCTGGAGGTGAAGGAAAAAAGGAAGCCAGTCTGAGCATGGTTCTAACAGCATGCCCATGTCACCATCTCTGCCAACTTAAGACATAGAAAAGCCCAATTTTTAACTCAAAAGTGATGTCATTTTCACCCTTGTGTGCAGGCAGAATGACAATGACAGAAAGGGAAGGGGGTTCTTTGTCATAGAATCACGGAATGGTTTGGGTTGGAAGGGACCTTAAAGATCATCTAGTTCCAACCCCCCTGCCATGGGCAGGGACACCCTCCACTAGACCAGGTTGCCCAAAGCCCCATCCAGCCTGGCCTTGAACACTTCCAGGGATGGGGCATCCACAACTTCTCTGGGCAACCTGTTCCAATGTCTCACCACCCTCATCATAAAAAAATTCTTCCTTATGTCCAATCTAAATCTACCCTCTTTCATTTTAAAACCGTTGCCCCTTGTCCGTCACTACAGGCCTTGGTTCAAAGTCCATCTCCATCTTTCTTATAAGACCCCTTTATATATTGAAAGGCCATAGTAATATCTCCCCAGAGCCTTCTCTTCTCCAGACTGAACAATCCCACCTCTGTCAGCCTTTCTTCATAGGAGAGATGTTCCAGCCCTCTGATCATTTTTGTGGCCCTCCTCCGGAGCCACTTTAACAGCTCCATGTCTTTCTTGTACTGGGGTGCCCAGAGCTGGACGCAGTACTCCAGGTGGGGTCTCACAAGAGCAGAGTAGAGGGGCAGGATCACCTCCCTCAATCTGCTGGTCACACTGTTTTTTATGCAGCCTAAGATATGGTTGGCTTTCTGGGCTGCAAGTGCACACTGCCGGCTTGTGTCCAGCTTTTAATCCACCAGGATCCCCAAGTCCTTCTTCACAGGGCTGCTCTCAATCAATTCATACCCTAGTCTGTACTACTACTGGGCATTGCCCCAACCTAGGTGCAGGATCTTGCACGTGGCCTTGTTGAACCTCATAAGGTTTATATCAGGAAAACTCAGCTGTTGGTGAGCTGTGCTTGTTCTGCAATGTAGCTGAAGAGCTGGGTTCACTGTAGCCTGCCAGGATTTCCCCTGTTCCTTCTTTCTACTCAGTATTTCTCAGTGTCTTTCAAAGTCCAGGTGCTCTGAGTGTCAGAATGGCAGTGTAAGTAAATTTGTGCCTGATGGGTGTAACCAGAAAAGTGGTGCGTGTGTCTCCTCCTACAGGGAGAGCAGAAGAAAAGGCTGCCCAGGCTGAACTCTCACTGCAACACTCACAACTAGCAACTTGTATTTGTTTTTTAAATTGAAAATGAAGGATGCTTATTCCTAGAACTTCTTTTAACAGAGAAAATACCAGAACAATGTAATTTTGGGGAGATAGAGGTGGGAAGAGCAACAGGATGCCTACCTTGACAGTAGACCTTGGAGCTCTGATGAAAGCCTTTCCTTTTCTCCTGCTGCTCCTTTGCTGCTTGCTGCTGACACATCCATGTAATATGATGTGGGATGCAATGGTTGTGTCCTGAAAGAAGTGCAGGCTTCCAAAAGCTAATTGGTTTGAGTGCAGTGTTGTGCAAGTGTTCCTAGGGTATTTCTGGTTCTGGACCTAGTTTGGTTAATGCTACCTCTGTATATCACAGTTTGGACGTGCCCAGAATTATCAGCTTAGCCCTTGTCAGAGAAAAGATTGTTAGTTGCTTTTCTTCTGCTCCAATTTTCTAGGGAGAGAAGAGGGAAGGACTGAGAGAGTGGTGCAATCTACTGCTGTCTCCTCTTCTTGCTTGTTCCTGCCCGTGGTAGGGCAGACCTGGTGAGTTGTGAACTAAATTCCTGATCAGTACATACCACTCTCATGAGGCTGTCTGCAAGTACTGTTTTTCACAACCCTGATTTCCCGCAGTACCTAAAAATTTCTGCTGAAATATTAAAATTATGGGAATAAATCTTTCTCTGTTTAAAAAAAAAAAAAAGGGAGAAAAAAAAAGAAAAAGCACGGAGGTCAACCATTTCCAATGTAAACTCCCCCCTTCTCTCTTCACCTGCTGAATGTTTATGATAAATTGAGTGCATCTTATCTGTGACTTGCTTACATAATGAGGTTGGTCTTTATTATAACATTGCTGCGCTCTCTAGAAGGAGAAAGGGTGAGCTTAGGTTTTAGATCTTTTGTAATTACAGGAAAATATGCAACTAAGTCATGTTCTCCTCACAGGATTCTCAAAGCTTTTCTGTTTGATCCTTCTTACTATTTTAAGAAGAAGGTGTTTGGAAATGTCTGTGCTTTTTTTATTTTATTTTTTTATCGCTCTGATGCTTTAATAATGCACATTGTGCAACTGTGTTGAATGCATGATTGATGCCATCCCTACCTGCCTAGAAAGATAATGATAAAATATCTTAGGGAGTATTTTCTCCAAGTGATGCATACATGGAATTCCCATTAATGTTAATGTGAGTTGTGCAAATCCACCCAGTAAATGAAGACAAGGCTGAAGATGTGATAGTTATATTAAGGCTTATGTCTTTCATGGCAGGCAGACTTCTAAGTGGCAGGCAGGTTTCTTTGAATTTAACAGAAAGCCATGCTAAAAAATGCCAGTTCTGTATGATATGCAGATATATTGCCGTTAAATTTTATGCCCAAATCTTATAGCTGTAGCTGATCTTACTAAAGAAATAGGCTTCTATTAAGTATCTTCCACTAACTAGGTTCCATAATTCCAGCATGATGGCTGAAACTCAACAAATGATTTTAATAAATTGGCATAAGCTGAAAATGACGAAAGATGAAATTCAAAACATACCACAAAATTATTCTTTCTGAAGGAAGCAGTGAGGATGAATCGAACACCCAAGGCAGTATTGAAAAGGCCCTGAATCTACATTCCTTCTCTCTTTTCTTTTGCCAGCAAGAATCTAGTGTGAACATGTGTGCAGCTTGGCATGTCGGCGGAGGTCCAATGTTTGCACTTACAACATCTGGCACAAATTCTTTACAAGTGAAGAGGCAGGTTTTGTCATTCTGTCACCTACTGTCCGTGAGCTTCATTACCAATAGTGTGATTGTTTGCATTGATCAGGTAAAGGCAAACACACAGATTTTGAGCAGTTCTGGGGAATTTCACAGTTTACAACATTAAAACGGGCAGACCATTTTATGGTTATTACTTTTCCTGAGGTGGTGTTGAACTCTTGGTCAGCATTCAGTCATGAATGGATGAAAGTCTTGACAGGTTGTAGGAACTATTTTTAAAAGCCAGCCATGCCAAAATGTTTAAAATTAAGATATATGGTTGTATTTAGAAACCTTAAAAAGGTGCTTTGATTTTTATGTCTGACACTCAGCTGCCCTTCAGGTTAGAAGAGACAAAACTCTCTATTAAAATGGTCTTTTAAAATTGTTCTAGTAAAGAGGACAGAAACACTGGGGCCTTGAACACACTCTTACAAAAGAACACGTTGTGGGAAATCCTCCCACAACCATGGCAGGTCAGATGAGCACTAAGGAAAAATGTCTGCCAACTGAGTAATATTTTGTCATAAACGTTCTTCTAAGTGGTGCATGTTGGATCCTGCTCTTAAAAGCTGTTGGAGAATTAAGACTTATTAATACAGACCTCCAGCCTCTGAAACTGGATGTAATTGTGCTTTTGCAGACCTTACTGTGAGGGCTGAAGGACTTCACGGAGGCCGAGAGGATTCTACGGCTATGCCTGCCCCAGTAGATGGAGCAGAGCCAGGGCAGGGGCTTCAGCGCCAGCCTGTGAATGTCCATCGTGTTTGGTTATTAGCACTTGTGCTTGGCACAATTCAGGCTTGTGCGAAATAGCATTTTCTGAGACAAAGCCTTGGCATGTTTTGGATAATAACACAAGTTAGGGGCTGCTCTCAGTAGGCAGGTTGGATTAGATCACATTGTTTTGGGGAGGAAGAAAGATAGTTTAGCCAGATGGCCGTGAGCCATTAAGACATTTGCCTTTAGGGTTCCCCAGTCAGTTTTATTTATCAGGGTAGACATCACCTGTAATGTATCATATGTTTGTAGCAGTGGGACGCCTGTTAGTAACTAAGACAAAAATATCCTGATTCCTTTGAAGCCTTTACATGCATTGACCCAAATTACTCATTTTTTCAAGGACTTTGTAAAAAAAAACCCCAACATATGAATTAAATCAATTTGGGATCTCATCTCTCAAGTGTTCAACTGATAGTCTGTCGGCTAATCCTGGTTGCTCTCTTTCCCAGGGCACCTTGGAGACGCGCAGGAGCTTGCTCCAGGCTAAATTAATTATTCTAGTGACAGTGGCAGTGGCAGGATCCCAGCTGCCTTCTTTTCTGGCCACATGATAGCAGTAGGGCTCCAAGAGAAAGGGCCACAGGCTCCATGTATTAATCTAGTAGTGGGGACCCACTCCTGACTGTACTTGTACTTGAGTCAGTCCTTGACCATAGACAATATGGTGCATGGGAAGTCCATGCATAAGTCCCAGAAAGCACTGGGCCTACTGCATGTATGATTAGGTCTACCTACATTATGTCTGCTGATATTTGCAGAGAAAGAAGTGGCCATTTAGCCAGAAGAGCTGTGTGCCATTCCTGTACAACATGTCCTTGACTACTGTCCAAGTGTCCTTTTTTTCCTTTTGAGCTCATTAACTCAAGAGCAAATATTTGATTCTAGGGTGTCTGGGTCTGTGTGACCTGCTGTTTGGACCAGAGAGGTGAAGATTTGACCCTGGAAGTCATTCACAGAAGTTCCTAGTTTAATACATGTATAAGCACTTAATTCCAAATTGATGCTCAGCTATTGCCTAACCTGGTTGGTGCCCCGGGAACGTTGGCATGAGACTTCAGCCAGAGAATTCCTAGTGGCCTTCATTTCTGTCGCTTGGCACGGTCTCTTTCAAGCAGGGCACCTGAAAATGCCAAACTGCTCGGCGCTTAGACCACAGCAAGATTCATAAACCACGGGTATGTTTTTCTGATCTTCTTGGCAAGTTCTGATATAATAAAATATTTCAGGATGTCTTTACCAACTTGGGTCACAAACAAAACCCAATGACCCATCTCAAATGCTCAACAGCCCAGTGCATGGAGCACTCATGCATAATACGCAGGCTCATTTTCTTCTCCTGCTTGCTTTGGAACACAGATTTGAAGCCACATCTTACCCTCCCAACACAAAATCTTCTACCAGATCAAGAATGCACCAGCTATCACACAATAGCATGCTCTAAGATGAATCCCTTATCCCCTTTTGGTGAAGCTAATCTACTTAATACAAAATACTTAAAATATTCATAGTAAATATTCAGACTCTATAGCTTAATGACTACGGCTGTTGCCTGGAAGACTGTATTTCTAATCGCTGTCCTAATGAATAAACATCGGAGATTTACAGATAGTGGACAATGCCAAAGAGAAAGTACTGCTTTCAGAGTAGGGTGCATTATCTGTGATTATTTAGCCAAGAAATTACAGCTTCCTTCAGCTCCATGGGGGCAAATTTTGACTGGAGAGACTCCTGTGTCTGGGAGGAAATTATACTTGCAGTGCAGAGATACCATAGTGATAGCATTCTATACAAAAATAAAAAAGAGCCTAAGACAAATTCTTTAACCCAGTCTCGGTATTGTTGTAGCCTACAGGAAAGATCTTCAACTGAAATTGCAAAGTTAGACTGACAGTGGTGCTTTTGGATGATTGCTCCTATTCATCAGACTTCCAGTCCTTAGTGAAATCAGGATGAAGAGGGTTACATTGTTTTTTCTGTAGTGTAGGCTTGGAAAAAAGATAACGTTGTCCTATTCATTTATTATCAAATTTGAACAGTTTGCTTTTGAAATGCTGAGTTACCCCAGCTGAACTCTCCTTTTTAGACAGTAACTAGTTGAGATTGCCTTCCACGGAACTTTAAAATCAATACAGAGAATGAGAGATAGATGGGAAAATGTGCATTAAACCATTAATTTAATCTTCATCTTCAAGTCATTATGCTAAAAAAAAAATCAAGATTCTGATAAATTGGACTTTTTTCTTTTCTCCTACGACCCACTTAGAAATCCAGAAGTCATAAAGTTTTGCCTTGTCACAAGCTATAAGTTATGGTGGTACAGCAATATTTTTTACTGTCCAGATAAAAAAGGAAATTACTAACTCCATCCTTGCCTGGTGATGCAGTTAGCTGCCTGAGGTCTCAGTGGTTTCACTTCATTTAACATGAGGAAGTATAAAACTGACATATAAAAATTCCCTTGAGCGATCATTCATAATTGTTAAAAAAAACTTTTTGTAAGGTTTTCTGATCTATCCACACATTGATTTTTAAGCAGCGAGCATCATTTTTTACAAACAAAAGGTTCTTTCTCTTTTTTTACATATCTTTCTATTTTGGTTTTCCTTTGTTTGTATTTTGATACTGTATTTAAATTTATCCTCTGAGATTACCAAATGTTGAGATTTTGAGAATCTTCTGCCTTCTCCAGGTATTGCTGGAATTGCTAACTTTGGTAATGTGGCTTTCTTGCTTTTTTTCAATAAAAACATCCAAACTTTTTAGCAAAGTTACCATTGCTGGTATTTTATGAATCCAGTCTCCCAAATTCAGTGAGGGAGAAGACTTTAGGGCTCTTCAGAAGGAATTCTTGTAAACAGATCACATAGGTTTCCAATCTGTAATTATGGAGCTTACAAGGCTCATGCTTTGAATATTCAATTTCTCCAGTTAGGCTATATTTACAGGAAATGTTGATCATACCATGGTAGTTGGAGTTCATGTATGTAAGGCATTTGGAGTGACTGCAAATATATTAAGACAAATGTGCAAATAGTAATGATTAGTATGAAGCACTGAAGTCAGTATCAGCATCTTCCATGTAGTCCTGAATGTGTAAGATCTGAGTGACAGTGCCATGAAGGAGAATGGGAATGTTCTTGGTAAAACAGAAATGGATGGTTTTGAAAGATACCACTGAAGGTTTGCAGAGCCCAAATTCTTTTTTCTTTGAACTAGTTAGCAGGTAATTTATACTACGGCTACTGATCATCTTAGTCAAAGTAAAACAGTGATGAGAGTGACCAAATACCAAAGAACAGTTGACACAAGTGTGCTTACAGATGCATTAGATCTGGGGGAAGTCAGTAAGGGAAGATTTGGTTTTCAAGCTTTTGTGAGGAAGCTATAAATAAAGGCAAGTTCTAAATAGAGGTCATTTAAAAAAAATTGAGAATGATAACTGTTATTTGTTTATGTTGAGGTATTAAATTAGACTGACCAATTCATAGTGTTCTCAGAGAAACTGTATATGCACTTTTAAACTTTGTGCTATTGTAGCAATGTGAAATCATCAAAATCTCAGCTTTTAAGTAGGAAAAAAAAATTTCCCTTCATGGTTGTATAGAAGCAGCTGGAAAATGGGACCCCAGAAGGCTTAAGATAGAAAAGTGAGTCATGAGACATAAAAAAAAGTTAAAAATATAATTCTATTGATTTTTATAGCAACCTCTTAGCTCTTTGATGTCTGTCTGAAAATCTATGAACAGTTGTCACAGAGAGACCTTGCTGATGGCATCCAGTGCCTCTCAGCAACTAAGTTTGGTGGGAAGAGCCTCTGAATTGAATGTCATGGTAGCAGATTACTTCATCTCATCCCTTTCTCTATATCTGTGGTTTCCATGGAAGAAAAATTAATCTGCACAGGACCCGAGTGAATGAACATAGCATATGCCACTGTTACCATTTAGGATATGATAGACTGTATGTCTTTTTAATTTCCTAGAAGTTAAATGCTGGTTACTCGGGCAGTCAGTGCGAGGCAAAGGAACCTGCCAAAGACTTCAACCCCTCTGCGCTAGACACCTGACTTAGGCTAGGATGAATTACCCTTGAGAATTAGCCACCCTTCCTCACTGGCTGGTACTGGAACCAGGACAACTAGGTCAGGCACGCTGTATCTGTTTTAGGTGCTTTGTGTCAGGTGAGATCCCTAATTACAGTCCATTAAGCTTTATCCACCAGTAACCACAGTAGAAGGAAATTCCTCATGTGACTTCTGTGAAGCTAAATGCACAATGTCATGACTTGACTGCCTGATTGCAAGTCCCTGTGCCAGCATAGGGGGCACTATGGGTATCAAAGGACAGTTTTATTCCACAAGGACAAAACTGTCTATCTTTCCCTAGTCAGAAACAAATGATTATTTTCAATTGAAATCTTCTGGTAAATCCCAGATTGTCATGCTGAAGTAGATATCGACTAGGAAGCTGCCAGCCCACAGGCTGAAAGAGGACAACATTATAAGCAAATGAAAACAAAGTCTTACAAAAAGGGAGCCAGGCAATCTTGGGATGGGATGCCTATTAGTTCCACCTGCAGCTAACAAATACAAACAGCACACAAAAGACCTACTAACGTCAATTATCTGTTTCAGGTGTTTGGGTGAGTAGCTTGCAAATGCATATGACCATGACTTATATAAAAATCTCTACATACATTGTTGCAAGCATGATATGATATCCAGAGATCATATTTAATGAAGTACCATATATTTTCTCAGGAGGCTCTTTTGTCTCTGGAGATGATAAAATACTCAGGGTCTTGCAGATGGCTCCTGTTCAGAGGAGCAATTGATAATTGAGTCCATTTAGTTATCAAGGACAATCGAAGCTATGTTTTCCTGAATCAGTAGGCACCAAACAGAAAGAGAACAGCTCTTTGCTCATAGCTTCAAGCCCCATTCATGCTGGGCTTGCTGTTTCCTTGAGCTTTATTTCAAGTGTTGGTTCTAGCTGTAACCTTGGCATTCCTAACCCATTCGTGAGAGTGCTGGGGGTGTGTGACAGCTTGTGCCTCCCGCTGCTATTTCTGTAGCATTAATCAGACATCTCTGCATTATGGATTTGGGAAATATCTGTAAATTCTTAGTACTTGCATTGACCACAAAGGCAGGAACTGGACAGGTTCCACACTTACTGGAACTTGCACTCACATAAAAGTTTTCAGGTCAGGGATTTCACTGTCTTTATACTCATACGTATGCATATCTCGTGTGTGCCTGAATTGTAATTTTTGAGACAATGCCCCTCCAAACTTTTTCCATGTGCCTATACGCTTTCCCCATGGTAAAGACTAAGATTTTACTCCTGTTGTATAAAGTGAAAAAGTTTTCACTAGATAAACTGTATCTTTAAAATTGGATTAAAGATAAAATGATCAGTGGTGGAATTTAGCTGCCAGATTCTTCCTGTCAGCTACAGCTTATGTGGCATAGCCTGGTGGGCGCCAGGCCCTAGGAGTCTGGGTCCTGCCTGTTTCATTAAGCAGTATGAAGCCGGCTGTCAGCTATTAGCATGCAGAATATTAGCAGCACCATACCTGTCAAAGAGGAAAAAAGGGCCTCCATACAGCTATATCACTGTAATCCATTCATCAGTTTATTGAACTGAAGCTTGATAGGGGGTTTCTCAAACGTGTGTGATGCCCCATGCTGTTAAGAGTTTTGTATTTTGATCTCAGATTATGCTGAAAGATTTGTGCTAGCTCCCTTTTGGTTATGTATCTGAAGTTGTTCAAAGGCAAAAGTTATTTCTTCCAGAACTGAGTGTAATTTGCACTCACCATGTTGCCCCAGAGACACCCGTTTCATGGTTTGGGGCATCGGAGGTGGATATAAATTCATCCTTCCATTTTGCTGAGTGTGCCACCAGAGGCATCGCCTGCAATCCTGTGGTTCTCCTGCTGTTGGCTTTCAAATCTGGTTCTTGGCCACTCTGTGTCTGGCCACAGTGCAGTGAAATCTGGCTACAGCGAAGCTGAGGAATGAGGCCAAGATGTGGATTAGGGAGGTTCCACTTGATGACAGGTTGTTGTATGTGCTTTACAGAGGTGAGATGGTTTTGTGATAAGAAAGGTTTGCATCTGGGAATTAAATGAAATGTGCAAGAGTGAAGATATACTTTGGTATCTTTCTGACAGCTTTGGTGCCATTCAGCTACCAATCCCCCCTCTCCAGCCCCCCTCCATCTCTATCTTTTGTAAACTGTTGGCTGTAGATCGTAGAGCTCTCAGGAGGTCTTGGCAGAGGTTAAAGCTGCTTGAATGCCTGGTCAGATTTCCGTGTGGAAATCTGGAAGGTTGGCAAGAGACAGTTTTGTGGATATTCTCTTTTTTCACTCCATTTAATGGCCCAGAACACAGTAGCACCATAAATGCATAGAGGTCATGCAAAAGTGTCTTTATGTAGCCTCAGAGTTCAAATTTCTCATCTTCTTTGTCCATGGTTCACATTTGTGGTTCTCACATCCTGTGTCTGGGTGCCTGAACAGTGTTCTGTCCCCTTTGAGAGACTGTAAATGTAATTATCAGCCTTCTTGAACCACAGCACATAGCTGACAGCTCTCTTCCGGCCCTTGTGTAGTTCATTAGAAAACATGAAATTTACTCAGGAATTCTAAAATGTGGGAAGTTGGGCCTTACATATTCTACTAAATAATATATGCCTGGCTTTAGTGGTTGGCTAAAAACCCAGATAGCTATCATGAGGGAGATCCTTATGGATCATGCTAGTGGAATATAGATTTAACATTTCCTTCAGGTTCTTGAAATTGAAATGTTTACTTGTAATTGGTGGAGCTATCAACCCTTAGTAAGATTTTGGTCAGTCTAAAAGGCTGAGCCTTATTTTACACCATAAATTGCAAGTTTGCTGGGATAGAAATCTTAACTTATGTGTTATTAATCTACGTTCTATAAACTTTATTTACTATGTCAACATGTTTTTCAATCTTAACTTTTTTTTTCTCATGTAGTTTTATTCCAAATAATTTGGAGAAGTGTGTACGTAAGGATATACAGAATCTATATATGTATGGTTCTATAGCCAGGGAGCTGGATTTGCTAAATGTTTGTTAAAATCTGTAATTTTTATTAGTAAGGTCTAAGGATTCTGTAACTTTCCTGCACAGCAAACTTAGAGCTTGAGCAAGAAACTGTCTGAAAACCTGATATACAAGTGGGTGAAACTTGAGTTCTTCCAAAAAAACGGCCTCCAAAATTTTCCCCAAGATGTCTGGCAGGAACATTGTAATGAAAATCATCAGATTTGGCATCTGTGACATCTTAACTTTGTGGGATACCAAGGAGAGCCACTGAAACACAATTTTTCCAAAGTAAAGAATGCACCCACTGAAAGGCTTTTTAGAAGTAAATTTCCTTTCATCTTTATTTTGAAACTCATTATTTTCTAGGATATGATATTTTGTGACAAGTAGCTGAGATGCTGTGATAATATGACAACAGTAGTCCAATGTTCTGGCAAACTAGCAAAAGCAAAGATGCAAAGATGTCAAAAATTAAGCCCAGTTGTAAAGTGGATTTCCACATTTTTGTTGTACAATATAGAGTCAAAGTTTTATCAAAAGGAAGATGGCCCATTTTGTTAAGATATAGACTAAAGTGATCAGAGTTCTCCCACAAACCAACTTATGTGTTTAAAAATTAATCTACTAACCTATAAAAAACTATATCTTAAGGTATTTAGAGGAACAGTATTTGTTTCACTTGTACTTGGGTGTACATGTCAGGTAATCAGTAAGAACAAAATATTGGAGTTTGGACCATCTGCAAGGTGACCACGTGGAGGACAATGAGCCAGCCACTAGAACAATTTACCGTTGGTCTACCTCATGTGAGATTTTAATGCTGAATCCCCCAGAACTGCAGTTCTTGGTGTGAGTTCCGGCCTGAATGGAGTCAGAACCAGTCTTTGTTAAACTATAAATTTACACATTTGGAGAAGCTGTTTTGTTGTGTGAATATAAACACTTATGAAAGGGACTGTGAGGTGGGTCTGGTCTTTTATAATATGAGGAGCTGGCAGACCTCAGCATGTTCTGCAGTTAATATAGGGGGACAGCCACGTCATTTCTAGATTCAAAATCACATTCAGGTTCAGCTAGACAAGAAAATTTTAGATTTGCCCATATTCAGTACAACTATTTCTGTGTAATTTTATGTACCTTGGCCTTCTTCAGCATTTCTATCTATGTACATGTCTCACCTAAAGATTTTTCTGTTTCAAAGCAAGACAGAGCAAAGCACTGCAAAGGTATCTCTGTGACAATTGCACACAAAGTCCACAAATTAAAAATCTTTTTAAGAAGAAAAGTAACCTGAACATGAGTTTCTCTGCAGAAGGATTTTTTATTACTCTTAATGTCCAAAGGCAGTAGTTCACATTATGAACTAATGGCCTGTGAAATGTCATTTAAAAATAAAAGATGTGTTTGAGTCAGAGGAATAACAACATTTTTGACTGTCCTATGTTTTTTCCCCAATGTTTTGAAAGTCATTTAATTTTTTCTTCTATTTTTTTTTTTTTTAAGAAAGATACTTGATCTCAGGCTAAAAAAGGACAGACTTAATTACAGACCATAGCTTTTTTGTCTCAATTTGCACAATTTTGACAACAGTGCTTTAAATGCAGGGACACTAGCACAGCTTAATTGAAATTCTGATGATGTTTTTTGCACTAATTGATACCCATGTTGGCAGACTGAGCTCAGCGACCCAGGAATGAATGGACAGGAAGAATAAGACTATCAGCTTAGCCTTGCAGGTGGTCTTTCCTGATCAAGATTAAAGAACATTGGCAGGGCACTGCAGGAGAGCCAGCACTGTTGATACCCGATGCTATTCTCATTTCGTATTTAAGCACAGGATTTCAGTGTTCAGGCTGAGATTTTCAGTCTGACTCCATTTGCAGTAGTAATAATAATAATACGTAGAAAAGACTGAGAAATGACTTGATTACACTGTGTAAGGAGGTTGGCAAGGAGAAAATACCAGGTACAAAAGAGGCCTTTAATCTGGCAGAAAAAAGGATAGGTGAGAACTAATGATTTGGCTTGGGTTTAGCATGGATTCAGATTAGTACGAGATACAGATTAATAACAGGGTAGAAGTAGGGTGTTAATAAGCTCTGGAACAAACTTCCAAGGATATGTTAGATTCTGCGTCCTTGGAAGTCCTCAGATAGCTGTCTAACACAGGGTCTTGGGCTCAGTACAAATAAAACTGGCAGGATAAACCATGGCCTACAATATACAGGAGATCAGACCAGTCAGTTCTGTCCCTTAAAGGCTATTAATCCTGTTAATACTTACTTCTTACAAAGAATTTAAGAAAGCAGATCAGTAGCAGTATTCCCGTTGTACAGATATGGGGACTGTATCTCAGGGAGGTTAAATCACTTGTCATAAGACATTTCAGAAGCCAATGGCAGAAAGAATAATACACAGCCTGCTTGTCAAATTCTGCCTTATCAACTGGACACAGTGATCTGTGGCAAAAAACTCACAGATACAGTTAATTTCATTTCATATTTAAAAAAAAGGAAGGGAATAATATTTGGCAATTGAAAACAAAAAATAACAGAACATTAGATTACACTAGCATAATGATCTCTTCTCCCCATGCCTCTAGGATACACATAGGATACACTCTCTTAAGGGTAAGTTAGTAGGTGAAGAAATATAGCCCAAACCTTATTTCAGTAACTTCAGAAGCCTCCCTATAGAAAGCCATTTTTAAAGGCAATCTTATCCCATTTGGCAAATGTTTGCATGAGGAATTTCTATTTATTTTTTAAATTAAAGAGCATAACAATAAGTGGCCTAGGGTTAGGGCAGCAACTGCAGCAGTTTACTTGATAGGAAGAGGCTTTGTTGGAACTGCGGGGTTGAAAAAGCTGACAGGGCACTTAATCTGGCTTCGTGATAATTGAAAATGAGATGGCCTATTGGCCTGGGATGTGCATTTGGTTTTTATGGAGCTGCACCAAATCGGATCTTAAGGTGGAAACCTATAAATGGCTTTTGTACATCTGTGCCAGACTATTTCTTGCTGCTTTTCATTTCATAAGGTAGAGCAAGAACTGGTATAAACCCCATCCGGAAACCTGGCAAATTTCTATTGGTGACAGACTATACAAGAGTATGTAAACAGAGAGGGACAAGATAATAAAAAAATACATAAGCATTTTGAAATGTTGCAATATTGTTGTTTATATTAAGTTAAATATCTCTATTGCACAGTGTAGACAACTGCCAAGATTTTGTGTGTGACAGGCTGTGCCAACATTTAAATTCAGATGCTCCAAAATCCTGGGAGAAGGAGGGAAAAAAAAAGACATTTTAAATGAATAGATAGTACAGCCTGTCCTCCATAACATAGTGAAATATTCTCTGGTAACTAAATGTGATCAGCTAGCAGTTCTGAATGCACTATCACATTCATCCCTGATGTTTATTAATATTATATTTCTAGGGCAATAAATCCAGGTTATTGTTAAAATGATATTGTTCGCATGAACTAAGGTTCATTGACCTAGAATTAGGTTTAAGAATAAGCTCTTTTCCTAAGACTGAGTGTCTTGCACACACGTAGGCTGATGTACATTTTCACAAAGGTGCATTGGTATAAATTTGAATTTAAATATCTCCACCGTACCTGCTGATCATAGATAGCTGCACTCTTTTTAAACACAATTAAATCCCATTGTTATCAATTGTCTGCAGCTTGAAGAGCTCACAGTAAGGCACAGCACTTTCAGAGCTGAGCAGATACTACTTATGCTTAGTTTGCTTTTTCTGGTAGGTTGGGAATGGTCACAGAGCAGGGTTCGCTTTGCTCCTGGGTCTGCACATGTCAGCAGAAGGGTGAGCTTGAGACACCGGTAGAAGTGTCACTGGCAGGAGAAGAGAAAACTGGGAGCAGGTTTGGACCAGCTGGAGTCCTCCCCATAGGATCTAAGAGAGGCAGAGTGAAATGAGAGCCTGTAGTTCTCCTGCAGCCTTGTTTGAAGAGCCAGGTTATTTGTCTGAAGGGTTGGCCAGCTGGGCATTTGACCATGATATAAAGCAGAGGATCAGAGAAAGAAGGAAAGTCTAGAGGAATATAGTTGGGATTTAGGAAGTTTCTTGAGCATTCATATTCTGTAGTTTGTATGCTGCAGTCAAGCTTATCATGTAGGACAATAGCAATGTGATTAAGTCACGTGAATATTTGATTACAATTAGAATGGATTCATTCTACTTTTCGTGTCTAAAAAAATGCTGCTGCCTTTCTTTCTTGTGGGTGGGTGCTGTTTTCATTTAAATTTAGAAGGTGCAAGAACATGCAAATGCAGCAGCACAATCATATCATCATTTTGATTCAAAAGTCAATGGCCCTCTGAGAACCATACAGTAGCTCATACATCAACAGGATGGCGAACAGGAATATAAAGCGTGCTGGTGGGATATTACACATGCTGAGCCTGATTCTCCTCTCATGTACGCTGTTAAAACACAGGAGTAACAGCGCTGAAATCAACACCGTTATATCGGTGCATGTGAAGGAAGAGTCAGGCTTTCTATGTGTCAAATTCTTTGATCATCTCAGTCTGGAAAGGAGAACCATCTAAAATGCTTTGGAAGCTACATTCACCTAAAATGCTCAGCTGAACCAGAGCTTCAAAAATGATATTTTCTTGTGTTCTTTGAAGCACTTAGTCAGCTAAATCATTTGAAATACATTATTACAGAGGCAGTCAGTGTCACCGCCAGAGCCCACGTTCCTTTAGAACATCCATTACCAACCTTGTTTTGAGTATTTTCCATAGTAACTCAACCATTTTAATTTGCTTTGGACTGAGGCACAGCAAGTTTGCAGCCTTTGTAAATTCCCACTAAAAATGCATGAAAGTCTGTTTAGCTGTGTTTGTTTGTTTCTTTCTTAAATTTTAAAAAATCAGATTTTTTTTTTTTTAGATCCTCTAGCTGAATATGTATGTAATGACATGCAAAATGTCTTTCTTATTTTGAATGTTGAGACAGAGGTTAAAATAACTAGCATTATAATCCTACAATTAAAAAAAAAATCATCCCTGAAGTAAATACATATTTTGATCTACTTCTTCCCCTGCCTAGAAATCTCACAATAACATTTTATCTACAGGTCAGCCCCAATATCCTATTCTCAGTTTTGAATTTCAAGATAAACAGCTAAAACTTGGTTTGTACCTTAACTCCGCATATGAATCTTTTCTCTAGTCTTTTGAAGACACAGTGGAATTCAACCATTCCCTTTTTACAGATGGTGAAATTGAGAGGGGATAGATTTGTAAATTTTATGAGATCTGGACATGAAAAGCTTCTTGTTCCATAAAAGAGAAAACAAATCCCCTAATGCTTTTGATGAGAGCAAAAGAAGGCCCATAGTTTGTGTGAAGGATGGAAGACTTTTTCATACTTTTCAAGACTTCACTGTGAGGGTGTTGAGGCACTGGAACAGGTTACCCAGGGAGGTTGTGGATGCCCCATCCCTGGAAGTGTTCAAGGCCAGGTTGGATGGGCCTTTGGGCAACCTGGTCTGGTTGGGGGTGTCCCTGCCCATGGCAGGGGGGTTGGAACTAGATGATCCCTTCCAACCCAAGCCATTCTATGATTCTATGATTGTATGATATATCAATTTTTCAGTGTGGCTTTCTTGAGAAAGTTACAGTTTTCTTAAGAGGCATAAGTTCTTATTGCACTACGTGCACAGAGGCATCAAGAAAAGAGGTATTTGTGATACCAGTGAAGGAAATTGTAGCTGCTTCTCACATTTTAAGTGGAGTAAAAGGATTCGTGTACATTTTATAGTAAGCTAGGCATTTTCTCTGTGTTCTCTGATTTATTTTATGATCCTTTTTAAAACAAGAAACAAGTCTATAGAAACCCACTGAATATGGAAACGATGGATAACCTTCCCTGCACACGGTAGTTTTGTACTTTGGCTCACTGCTTTTTCTGTGTGCATTTTCTTTTTGAGTCATGCTTTTGACATGTTTGCAATGTCTGTTGTTTACATGCTAAAAATGATCCTTGTGTTGCAACCCGTTTTTCTTGTTCACCAGCAAACTTCCTCTCAGACTTGCATGGTAACACCTAGAATTACTCACTCGTGAGAAATGCTGCCCAGGCTGGTGGGCAGAGGAAAACTGATCTGAGGACATCCACGTTTTCCAGGCTGATGTTGTATTGCATAGTAAGTAGGTTGGTTAAGGACCCTCTTCAACAGCTGTAGCCTCCTCTGGGGTCATGGTGATGGTGGCAGCCCTGGCCCCCAAGTACTAGAGGGAGAGACAAAGCCAAACTAGTGCTAGAGGTATCTCCTTGCCTTGAGTGCTGTTCAATATAGATGCTGGAGTACTTAACTGTGGCATGGTCTTTCTTGGTATGCATATTATGATTGTTTGATATTTTATATTAGATATACTTCATATTATGAAAAGTGTTTCAGTTTGCTAAAGTTTTGCTGGATTTTAAGTACGTGGGTTGAAATTTTCCCTAATGGGTATTTGCTTCAGCAGATTTCTTTCCTTTTATTCTTTCTTTCTCTTGAAATTCCTTTCAGAAAAGTTCTGGTTATTTTCAGTAAGCTGCTTTGAAAAGCAGCAGAAATACCCTTTTAACCCTATACAAGAAAACAAAGGAAATTTCTGGTACTTTTCTCTTTGAAGAGCTCAAGCATCCCTCTGCTTTCGAGCAAGGCATTTAGCAGAAAGGAGCTTTCTGTGCTGTGCTTTGTGCCTGCACCTCTTGCCAGCCTTGTGTTTGGCCATTTCGTGTGCCTTTGGAAAACTGCAGTTCGCACACTCAAAGGTAGTCGGTAGAGAAAGCTTAGATTTCACCAGCAATGCGGCTACTGAGGAGACTGAGGCTCTCATGGGGGTTTGCTCCCAGTTACAGCTGTGGCCACAGTGGACCAGGCTGGGAGCTCAAAGGGTTTGTCCCCATGCGGTCTCAGGGAGCCCTTGCCGAGCACGGGCAGGCTGGAGAAGGAAGCTGGGACTGGATCCATTTTGGATAAGGGCTCTGCAGTGGAGAGTGCTACTGGTGTCTTCAGAGAGAGATGAGCGAAACACCAGACTGAGTGCCTCCATCTGCACCAGTAGAAGAGCTGGAGCTGCTGGGACTGGCCAGGCAAATGCATGAGGGTGAGATGAAGAAGGCATCGTAGCTTTGGATGGAAAGACTTAATCTTAATAAAATATTATTTTAATGAAGTTTTTTTTATAGGGAACATTGGGAGCATTGATAAAAATTCTTGGACTTTGTCCTGTTGACAATCAGTGCAGAGGAAATCACGGCGAGTGCCACTACCTTGCTCTTGGCCAGAGGCTTCAACATACTGAATGTCTTGTAAGAGATCGAAAAGCATTATCCTGTGCGTATGTATGGAAGCAAAACAGCATTTGTGAAAGAACCATAATGTGGCCTGTAAAATCTCATGCAAAATATATCTACCTTCAGAATTGCTTGTTTGACTAATACTCCTGAAACTAATACTTTTGGTTTGTTTTGGTTCTTAAATATTTATTTTTATTTTGCAGCTCTGCATGTCAGCAGCATTATTTAGTTATTTGTCTCCTCTGACTCACTTTAGGATCACCTTATAAGTTAAAAAATAAATATGTGCTACCTTTTACCATGTCAAGATTTGGACATCTTCATTACAATTGTTAATACACTGTTGTACCGTCTCACTGTTGCTTAATGTTTACAGCTAGACCTTTGCAGAAATTTGTTGCTGATTTTTTAGATTCGTATATCAGGGACCAAAGCGTTGTCTTAGAAAATACTGTCCCAAAAAATCCACACAAGTGGATTTTTTTTTTCTCCAAACATTTTCAAATTTATCCTGATTTCAGTTAACACAGCTTCTCTTTTTTTGGAAACTATAATAATTAGAAAAGACCATTCCTGTTCTGCTGTTGATATTTCATGTACATAAGATACTGAGATTCATTCAGTAGCTAAAGAGCACTGGAATCAGTCTTCTAGTGTTCTGCTTCTTTCTACTTTAATTTCTCTGAATTTGTCATCTGAATAGCTGTTTAATAAGTAAATATTAAATGCTGGGAGCCAAACCCTTGCTACTTAGAATAGTGTGGATCCAGTGTACTCTATCCCAGGGTGATTACTCTAGGTACAGATTGATTTAAGTCAGAAAAAATGAAATGGTAGTTGGGTACGAATGTTTTGTTTGTGAGTGGTGTGTCTCTGTTCAGTATTTGTGTATGTGTGTGTGTGTATAAAAGTACTTTTCAGTAGAATAGTGATTTATCTTTTGCTAACTAATACTGTGAGTCCAAAGTATTTCTTTGATTGTGACCTTTAATATAATTTTTTTCAATTTGCTGTTTAGCAGCTGACTTTACCATATTTCAAATAGAGCTATTTAATATAGCCCATTATAATTTTCCAACCTCATCATAATCTATTTTTCTAACAGGGTCACCTTTAACACATGATGAGATGAATGTATTTTATTAACATCTATTCTTTTTATAAGAGTGTCTGATTGAAAGCTGCAATTTTTTTTTTAATCCATGAGATTTAAAAAAAGAATCATATACAACTTTGAAAAATTCAAAAATGGATTATTCTTGGATAAAAGTATACTCTCTTCTGCCAGTTGTTTTCCATCTTGAATAATATTTTGTAATCTTCTACTGACAAGTGACTCTCAAAGATGTCTAATCTGTCCTTAGACATGCCATATAGCTGCAGTTTGGTATAATATCTGTTTCTGCTGCAAAAGGCATTTAAAATACTTTCTACATAATTTAAATGTACTGTGTAGTTTCTTCATTTTGGGGAGAAAAAAAAAGGCAATTCAGAGTTCCACTGCTGGGGGCTGTCTGTTAATCTTCTTCCATTGTTTTATTTACATAGATTTATGAAATCCCAACAGAATTATATTTGTTTGTGTGTAGTGCCACTACTTTGATATGAGGAGGAAGTAGTGGCTCTGCCCCTCATACACAAATTCGTCAAAATGTTTATTCAGTTTCAGGCTCATTTGTTTAATCTTCTGCACAACAATAGGCATATAGAAAGCTGATCAACAGGACTTTTGTTTTGACCAAACTCTAAAAATATAGATTTTTTTTTTGTTTGTTTTATCTGGAAGAAGGTTTATTTCTGGTCTGCTCTGACAGAAGGATGATAGGTTTCTATCTCTTAGTCTAATTAATACCTTTAATCTTTTTTAATGGTTAAACAGTCTCCCTTTGGTTGCAAGGCAGAGAAGAGATAAAGGCACATAAGGCTGGAGGTTAATCCCTGTATTTTATTTCTTAATTTCTGCTATAGGGATTCCCTTTCCATCATTTGTGTTTACTTTTAAGCACTCTTCAGATGCTGGGAGAAAGAGACAACAAAAAGTTTGATTAGGGCTATCACTCAAGATTAGGCAGACATTAAACTTTTTGGAATTTAATAAGAAATAATTGTTAGCTGAACAAATGGGCTAATCTGGTTCTACATCCATTTTTTATTATAATGTCTGAGAAGGAAACAAAAAATAATACTTTTATGTGGAGGGTTTTGTTCAGCTAGTGCTCTCCGCCTTGCATTATTCCAGAACAGATTGTATGTGAAATACAGTAACACCAACAATTACAGATAAAAAATATTAGGTGGCTGGATTAGGAAAATACTATATGCATTTTCATCGATTTCTACCAGTGTTTTAGGTCACTTCTTCATGGACAAAATCTAATGCCAATGTTATGTTAACTTAAGTATGAAATTAAAAAGGCACAGAACATTAATGGCATTTCATTTAATATGCTCTCACCTTAGAAGTATGAGATGAGACTTTCATTTAAGTAAATTCTGAGGCGGCTTAAAGGACATTCTGAAAAAAACCCCCTCATGTAGGTAGAATCGTGGGAATTTTTACTGCTGATAGTGCTGTAGGTCAGGTTTTTGCCTTGTTGCTTCTGAAAAAAAAAATAAAAAAAAAGCCAGCCAAGCTATTTTGTCTTGATAGCCTATGAAAGTATGTTGGAGATGGATACATTCTACTTTAAATGTTGTAAGTACTATCACAGAAAGAGTTTGGTGATAAAATCACCTTTTCTTGACTTTTCCATTTAGAATTTTAATGTGTTTAAGTGAACTGTAGATGTGGGAGTATTCTGCAAATAAGATTAGAAGCTCTGATGTAACCCTTCCAAAGAGATTATAAGATTTAGGATTTGGGCTCAGACATGTACGTGTCCTTAAAAAAGACTTTAAAAAAATTGGATTTGTTGCTTTTATTTTCCTTTGTATGCAAAGAAATACTGTCTTCTTCATTAAGTGATGCTTGTATGCTAGAGAAGCTTGAATAAATGCCTTTCCATTTGCCATTGAACTGATATGGACTGTATTCTGAAGAGGGATTCTTTAAGTAAAACCACAAATCCACAGACCACCAACTAGAGATATAGAAGTTAGACAAGGGTAAGCAACTTGTAGTTTCTATATGATTTTTTTTTTTTTAATGTTGGAAAGTTACAACAGCTTTATAAAGAGTCATGCTTCTTTGTACCCAACATACTTGTTCGGTGCCAGCTTACAACAAAAGCAGTGAGTGCCAATATTGCCACGGTCTCTGCAATATTAGTTTTCCGCATGGCAGGGTGCAGCCTAGCTCAGCCTTGCTCCTGCCTGCTGGGACCCAGGTACTCCCTGTACACCCAGCAGCCAGACGTTGTGCAGCCACGGGGCTTGCAGCAGGCGAGCTTCCTCCCGTTCCCCTCCTCCCCTTCTCCCCCCAGCAAAGAGACCTCTCAGTGATACGATGATTTTTGGTGGTGATACTTTTGGAGGCTGACATGATGTTGATCCCATCTAGGGAGCAGCCATGCAGAACGGTTGGCAGATTAACGGAGGTGGCTGGGAAAGAGGGAATTTTAGGTTCTCCTTGTGAATTGCTACGTGCTGCATAGATGAAATAGGCAAACATATGTAGTAGTGTTGCTGGTACACAGGCAAAACAAGGTTTGAAAAGAAAGGTGGTGTCTTTTGGTTGATGTTTTGGAAAAAAAATGCAAGTTTTGAGGCACGCAAGTCCTTCTTCATGTAACATTGATAAAATATCTCTGAAAGGTTTATATTATGGAGATTTAAAAACTAAACACTGTAGTAAAGGTTAGGATTTTAGTTGAATGTCCCATAATGTATGAAGTACTTCTACAAACTTTATAAAGTTGCTGTACTTTGGGCCCCTCAGCTGCTTAAAATTTATGTACATGCATAATTGCTTTCCTGAAACGGATGCAAAGTGTTCAAATCTGGCATGAACAAACCCTCAATTGTCAATTATCCTTGTTCATGTGATTCACTGTGACTTAAAAAACTGAAAGAATTGTAATTAGTGGTGGCAAAAATTTTGCACTTTTTTTTTTTGTTTATTGATAGGATCACTGCTAGACGGAGGAAAATAGTAGAGTCACTGAAAATGTTCAGGTTTTTTCCTCTGTTTCATACTATTGATTTTCAGCTCTGCTCTAAATTATTCAAGCTGAACAGCAGTTAAGCCAATGGACAGTATTTTAAAATAGAACTAGGAGAATGGGTTTTCATTCCCCTCTTCTCCAATTTTTGGAAGAAAAACTAGCATTTTAAAAGAAAAGAGCAGCAGGTCCAAACAGCTCACAGGTCTCCAGTGTTATGGGAAACTACATAGTTCTGGGTTAGCCCAGATTTGTGGACCGAGGAATTCTTGAGTTCCTGGTTTAAAACAAATGACATAGTAGCTGTGCTAACACTACAGACACTGGGAGCTCTGGGACTACTGAGTCTGAGAGGATCCTGGCCTGAAAGGGGCCTCGGGGGCCAGGTTTTCCCAACAGGTACTTCCGTGGGCTGTGGAAATCAGGAGGACGAGGTTTGGAACCATGTTTGGGTCTCAGGTAGCTTTGTCGATGTTGCCTGCTGAAGTGTGAGCCTTCACAGAGTCTGAAATGCCATTAAAATGAAATGGATTTTGAGGGTTTTCTAATGTGCTCTTCTTTGTAAAATTCCATGATGCAGTTTGTGATGAAAAAAGTGAAAAATGCCCGAGTCAAGAAACTCGTTAATTTGTAAGGCATTATTGTATTTTCCCTTGTGCTCAATCTGCTTCCACTTGTCATCATGTCCTATACCTCAGCAATACAACCTCTATAGCAGGGAATGTTGGAATGAGGCCCCTACTGCAAGAAACACCTAATTTATTATTGGGGCAGCTAGGCACTATAGTAATACAAATAATTATCATTAAGTGGCCTTTAATGAGGGATTTAAAAGAGAAGACTGTATTACCTTTATAGACTAGTTCATTAGACATGAATGTATGTTAAAAAGTCCATTTTAATTTAGTGCTTCATAAATAAGAGTGTCTTATCATAGAGGAAAGAGGCAATGACTCTTTTCTTATTATCAGGAAGATATTGGCAAATACAGAGAGCAGAAGAATCATGTGATGATTTCTAACCCAACCATGTCCTCAGAATTCCCTTCCCAGATATTTTTTTAAGAATGATTTGTTGATATTTCAAATACATACCTGGTCTCTGCCTCTCTAGCTAGAATTATGCTTGGGAGCTCTTGATTTCTGCAACCAGTCCTTTGAAGGAAAGATTTCTTATTTTTACCTCCACAATCTTTATAGAAATAACTTAAAACTTGAAAAGGAGACTCAAGAAACAGTCTCAGTTATGGTGATAGGCTGGAAGACCTAAAAATGTATAATTTAAGTGCAAGATGATACTGATCTACAATATTCAGAGGGTCAGCCCTTCACAAGAAATTATTTAGTGCACTAGAATTAGGTTTAATAGCCTAAAATATAGTGTGAATATATGTAAAACTTCCTGACTGGTAAGCCTATTAGTCTTTGGAATAGTTACAAGAGAAGCCAATGACTTGATAATTAAATATTACACTGGAAAATTTGTTACAGGAAATTATTCTGTCTTGGTTTGGGAATAAACCAGGTTATCTAATAAGACTCCTGAATCTGTAGAATACCCATTCACAAGATAATTTTCTTTTACAATAAAGGAAACATCTTTTCTCCAGGCAGCTTTGGAACAATTGTTGGCTCTCTTTTGGTGATACTCTTGAGATCAAAGGCATCTCACATGTTACCACAACATTAACATTAGTACTTGTCAGTCTTTGTAAGTTAAGTGTCGATTGTACAAAAAGACCTATTAAATATCACCCACGATCACTTTATTAAGGCAATGAATTCACAGCCAATTCTGATCTAAATTTGTAAGCTAAAAATCAAATATGTTAATTAGATATGAGGAAAAGAAAGGACCACTATAGAAAATTTTTTTGTTGATTGAAACAAACATGAAGTATCTTGATGAAAGGAAGGCAGCCTGAGCAAAATTTCCATTCATAAATATACATCCACTATTTTGCTATCTTCTTTATCTACAGGGTATTTTAAAAATGAATTAGATACTGAAGCAATTAAGCCATAATGCAGTATTTTCTGAACTACTCATCGAGTAATCCCAGTCTTAAACAGATAATTGTCAATAACACAATAAACATTTATAGCCTGTGTATGCCCCTTATGAGAAGTGCTTTCCTGTTGCTATGTTGGCTTTCCAGGGAAAGTGCGCTTTGCCCAAATCCTATTGTATAAATTGTCCTTTACTGTGGATGCTTTATGCATGAAAACAAACACCCAAATTTTATCTAGAAGGCACTTCTTAGTTCTGGAGAAGCACCATTTTTATATTTTACTCATACAAACTAATTTCTGTGTTCCCCATAGCTCAGATTCTGCTTGAGACCTAGAAACATTGTGATCCTGCTTCATTTTTTGGAAGTATTATTCTGAAAAATAACATACTGTAAGATAGCTCTGAGTGACACTGTTGTGCTCCCCCTGAGTCAAATCCTCTCAGATAAATCTGGTTGTCAATTTTGTTATTGTGAAAGACTCAAGTTTTTGACTGCATCTATTTGTTTGTTATGGAATGTGAACAACAATGTACAGGGATGAAGTTTTATTAAAGGAAGAATTTAAAGCAGACGCTGTTTGATAAATGCAGAAGATGTCGGTGTTTTTTTAAGAACATGACCTCAGGGATTTGCTGCCTTTTCTTTTAGCTTATAGCACCAATAATATTTTAGAAAACAAAAGACCTTTCCTCAAAGTCATCAGGCCACACCATCATTTTTCACCATTGTTTTCATCTCAGCTTCCTTTCTGAAGAAAACTTCTTTCATTATAGTACCCAGTGGTGTGTGTAAGGAAGGTCACAGGGCCAGCTGTAGTTACAAAACATAACAGAGATAGAAGCAGCTATGTTTGGTCAATACCAGAACCAGAAGTTTTGTCGTCCATCTGTTCTTCCACCTCCCATCCAAACCATTTCACCAATATTCAAAATAACTAACACAGAGATGCTCTTTCTCGAAGAGCTAATCCATCTTCAGAGTGCCAGCATAATCTCTTAATTACCAAATGTGTATTTATTTTGTTCTGAACACAAAAAATCCCCCAGTATCTAAATTCCAAATGAATGTAGAGATCTTACAGCTATAAACAACTCATTACTAATATTACACAGACTTTCTGCCCCTAAATTGTTTCTTACTCACCTTATCCCACACATACCTTACACAGCGTGTGGCCACTGCCATGAAGGTCAAGGCACTGGAGGTTTAACTGCTCATGAAGTTCAGAAAAATACCTTCTCTTAGTTCACAGATATCTAGGGACTGTCAGTATGAGCATTTCAGACGTGAATAGACACACCAGCAAAATAGGCAGAACGGTGTCCTCTCACATGATCATAGCCTGAACAGCTCTGGGCGTCTCAGACCACTCGATATGTGGTACAGACGACATGGACAGAGTGGTTCAACCCAGGATGGAGGTGTGACATTTCTGAATGGCTGTCAGAGCACTGCTGAGAGGGGACTGCAATAATCCATGTGCAAGACACTAAAGCTCGGCCATGTACGGTAAAGTCCATGCTGAAAGGAAAAAAAATGGCCATTATAATTGTCTAAGTACAATTCACACAGTGAAGCTTATCAGAAGGAATTTGTGTGTCAGTGATGAGACTACTTTTGCAAAATGTGTATATTTGCTTTGTAAATTAACCAGAGAATGTGTAATTTATTTCTTTTGCTACTTCTTCATTAAGCCATAGTATTGAATTGAATTATATTTGCTGTAAAGCTTGTTCAGTAATTTATTTCTAAATGTAAGGAATGCATTTCTGTTTCATACTTTAAATGGATTAAGCCTGTTACTACAACTATAGTTGATTAGGAATGCTGTCTAAAAGTCCTAATTTAAAATGGAACTAAATGTGCTGTAACTTTAAAAGGTTTGCTACCTTTTAGAAAAAAAAAAAAAAAAGGTGTTTCTTTTAAATTGATAAGCTCCTTTACCCAGAGCCTTTGTGAATATACAAAACTGGAGAAAGATGAAGGCTCTGGCTTTATTTACGTGTCATTATGGTAGAAAGACAAACTCTAAATCACCGTCAGTCCAGCCACAAAATATTCTCATTAGCTTTAGCAAGGAGCCAGACCTCTTCTCATGTTGGAAGGAAATCACATCAGAAGGGACTGGCTTCTCTCGCGTGCGGGAGAGGGTCAAGGCAGAGGTTTTCCCTAACAGCTGACAGCTCTACAGCTGTGCCTGTGCCTGTCAAACATCTGTCTGGAACACCCTCTTATGGCTGGGTGAATGTGTCAGCTTCATAAGGTGGTGGGCCTCCTGAGGCGCCCCAAAATGAAAGGAGACAGTGTGATACCTTCTCTCTCTCAGCAAGCACACGTGCTGCCCCAGCAGGTCGAGAGCAGCTGCCTGCTGCTCTGGCTACGGGAGATCTCAGTGCCGAAATATACCTATTATAGGTAGAGCCTGTTTCCCAAATGCCTTGTTGGTGAAGTAGCCATGGCAAATGCGAGGCAGTATGATTTTCTTGTTAAAAACTGGACGAGGAAGGTGGTGAATGTCTGAACTTTGTGTGTAGGGTGGAAACTGGAAACCGAAACAGGGGGACTGGGACAGGGGAAGCTCCAGCTGCCTCTGCTGGGACCACCCATGTATCAGGAGGAAAAGCACTCCTGCATCCTCTTCTTCCGTCCAGCCACAAGGTGACCTGTGGTTTTTTTGACTATGCTCTTGGGAAAAGAAAACAAACAACCCACCACCAACAGCAATGTATTTCCATGAAAACGTCAAGATTTTCAGGTTGTGCTGTCTTCAGTATTTGACTGAGAATCATTAGAGATGTTGCTTAATTTTATCAACGATACCACTGATCTGATTTTCAGTATGTTTCCACTTTTAAATAATAATTTCCAGTTCTGGAAAAAGCCATTTTTTTAAAAAAAAGTCTAGCACTGTTCAGGAACTACTTTGCAAAAATGAAGCACTTCAAGAGCTCACAATTTTCTACTTTCCCCAGGAGTGTTGATAAAGGCCTTTTCCTGTGAGAAAGTATTTCTGTTTGAGAAACTTCAACCTAGTTTTTAATTCCCAGCGTTGTTATTGAATTGCCATATGGCCTTGGGCAAGTTACTGAACATTTTCCATATCTTGGTTTATCTATTTAGTAGAGTGCTTACACAGCACAGTGCACATGAACTAACACTTTGGAAAAAAGTCAACCCAGCCAGTGCCATACCGCTGTTCAAGTGACTACTTCTGGGAGGAGCAGCAGAGCTGCTGCTTATCATCCTTCTGCTTGAAGAGACAGAGGGTGAGATGTGCTTTCTACTTCTCCTCAATCAGTATAATACACTCCCCAGGAGTGTATTTTGGAAGAAAAGGGAGAGAAACGGAGGGAAAATGAGAGATAGGACCCCTCTAATTGGATACTTAATTCCTTGGCACCCTAAGTGGAAGTTGCCTCTTCTTGGCACAAATGTTGTACCTCTGGGCAGATGACCACTTTCTCGAGCTATCGTCTAATGCCTGTGACTGTACTCCAAAACTGTTACTGAGTGCAGATCAAGGAGCATCCTTGGTGAGCCAAGAAATTGGAATAGCAGAACTCAAAGTTGGGCAGGAAGGCGAGAGATAGTTTTAAGAAAACACAGCTTCTGAGGTAAATCTGAGCAAAGGGAGAGAAGTAATGTCACCTACTCCTTGAGGCAACAACTCCAGGAGATGGAAGTACAGGGACACACAGCCACAGATATTGCTGAAGTCATGTGTTTGGGGGCTGGGGAGAATAAAAGGAGGAAAGCAGTGACTTTGGGAAAGATTCCTATGTTGGACCCAGCTGCGCTCTGGAAACACAGGGCACTCATAGCAGTTGGCTGCTTACGACAGCGTTGTCTACCTGACTGCCAGCCTTGCTGTGGTCCGAGTTCTCATGAAATCACAGCGCAGTACGTAATCAGTTTTGACTTGCAAGAAGTAAAAGAAGAAATCTCAATGAGATTTGCAGATCAAACAAGACACGTAATTAACTTTGGCCTTGCTTATTCACACTGAATATCCTTATCATCTCTTCTGTCCCCATTAGGCCAAATTGCAATATTTGCCACTGTCCAAAGTAAGGCTTGAGGCGGTACAGCACAGTATTTAGTTCGTACTGTGGAAAAATATTCGACCATATGTTATTACTGCACTCTTTTTCCAAGGTCCTTTGGATGGACAGTACAGGGAAAATAACAGTGGTTTGGCTTACGAAGTCCCAGATGAATGAACCTTAACAGTGTTTATGTCAGTCTTCCTAATATCTGTGAGGAAATACACAGCATTGTACATTTTTTACTATTCCCCCTTAGCTTATAGGATAGATCGTTGTGTCATTCTTTCTTTTAAATGGCCTGTAGTACCAGTTCCTAATACTGGTACAATCCACTCTACGTGGTGGCTACTCATATGCATATCAAGCAGCGAGTGCTAACTGGGACAGGCCCACAGTGAGCACCACTGCCTCGCTGGGAGGGCTGGGAAGGGGAGGCTCAGAGGAAGAGCTTAGGGGTGATTTCTGACACAAAAGAATGTGTAACCAAAGTTCATCTTTTATTTCAGAATTTAAATTCAATATGAAGACGCAGTAGCATCTGCTGTACTGCCTGGTTCTACTTGTTGAGGAGCCTTTGATGAAAACAACATCCACTCTTTGCTGAAACTATAAACAAAAATCTGCCAACTTCTTTTAGAGAGGAATGCTATACTGATTATGAATTAATTAAAAAAATATTTTTATTCTGATATGCCATGGGAAAATGAATTCTTTTTCTGGCCACAGAATAGTTTGCATGTTTTAAATAATTAGGTGTGTATTTTGCTTAGTTTAAAATTTTTAATTTTGCTTAAAGACACAGTTCTGCAAGGCTGAAAAAAAATGCTTCCTTTCATTTCTAATGATTTTTTTGGAATTGCATTAGTGAGAAATGTCTTTGAAACATACAGTGAACTTTGACATAAGAATACAGGTGTGGATAAAACCTCTGAATAGTTATGTTTTTTCTTAGTAGCTCTATGGTAAAAATAAAGCCAATTTTGAAAATACAAGTGTGACATACTGCATTTGAGATACAAAGTAACCGTGTCTAATGATAGGAAGTAATGACTTTATCTTTAAGCTCTAACTTAACGTATTTCTCTTTATATACTATTAATTTTAGCACTAGCTGTTTCCAGAATGTATTAAATATTTAATATGACAATGCCCACATGATATTTATATGTAAAAGATTTAGATCTATTAATCCAAGTCCACATAAAGCTGTTATCCAGAGCTGCAGCTTTCTAATTTATGTACATACATGCACACCTATATGTACAAACAGGCAACAGTTTTATATATGGAGAGATAGCTCTCAGATGTGCAAACCAGTAAAATATTCCACACTGTTGTTGCAAAAAAAGGAATTTAATAGTCAACTATTGTATGGAATAAAAAGCCATACTTTTATTAGAACTGAACTGAGTCTTCTGAAATAAAATAGTTGAGCTGTGGGAAATTAATCTAAGCAGTGGGCTAAAAAATGGAGGTATTTACTCTTTTTTTTTTACTTCTCCAGCATTTAGTCAGGTACACTATCACCAAGGACAAATATTAATAAAACCAGAAAACTTCACAAAGATTTCCCATGAAGAACACTTGCAAGAGGGTAGCTGTCTCAATCTTGCTTTTTTTCAGAAATCTTTGCTGATAGTTTTAGAAGCATTTTACCAAGGGGGCTTAAAACTGCTGTGGACCTTCCAACAGGGACCACACCTTTGGAGATACAGATTTATATTTAGAATGTCAAGGGCCTTCAAAATGTGCCCAATTAATCATAGCCTGCAGGGCCCAACCTCCATGGTACATTTTTTGCTGCACTTTGTGCTCCCAGTCCTTCTGCTCCACCAGCCCAGGAGAAGGTAACTTCGGGTGGGGACAGCCTGTGGGGAAAAGAACCGAGGGACAACATATGTCTGGAGCCCAGGGCTTGCTAGTTCAGGCTAGGAAAGGGTTGGGGAAACTGTGAGTAGATACACCATTGTGCTCTATTGAAGCTCCTCAGGTTCACTAGCGGTGTATTTAAACTGCAAGACCTCAGAGTACTTTCCAGTTTGTGAGTCCAAATCCTGTGTCCAAATGCATGTTAGAACAAGATCCAGGAACGAACAGGTCATCTTGCTGTCTTCCCCCAAATCCTGGTTTCCATGGGGAGAAATACAGACACAAGGACCAGATGAAACCTGGTCACGTTTCTGAGTATGGTCCTGGATATGGACCAGGACTGGTCAATGCATCATACCTGGGAGCTGTGCAGAGGGGCACATCTACCTTAGGAAGATGTATCCAAACCTACTGTTGGAATACCTAAGAGGATCGATCTACTGTTATGAGCCAGGGCTTATGCAACAGTTTCTAGCAAGGCCGGCTTTAGGAATAGGCAAGTGGGCAGCAAAATGTCTCTGCTGCCAGACTCCTGGACAGAGAGGTTCACTTTCGCTCCTGTTCCTGCTATGGAGGAAGGTATCTAAATACATGGAACAGTGGCTGCTGCATGTGAGGGAAATCCACTTCTGCCCCTTGATCCTCCTCCATTCTTTTCTGGTGGCCGTTCATTATAGTGGGGGGGGAAATTCAGTTTGGTTCTGCTTACAGTAGCGGAGCAAGCTGCAAATATGTCCTGTTAGCGCTGGTAGGGTTCATCCAGCAAAGCTTTTTTGCCCTGATAATTAATCTGCCTTATCAGTATTTGCATAAAACTTTGGCTTAGTTCTGTTTCATTTGTATTAGTTGAAAAGGCAAAAGGAGATCATAAAAAAGAAGAGAAAAGCCGTTAAAAAAAAGAGTGCAATTTAAGGGAGGGGTGGGTGAGACATGTGAAAACTGAGGGTTGTGTTAAGAATATTCCTCTGTCTAAGGTAGAATTGGTTGGTATTTTAGCTCTCATTAATGACTTCTCATAGTGACTTCTCAGCTTTGGACAATAGGGACAGCACTGAACTGGCTCATTTTGGGGAAAGCTCCTTCTCTCTCTGCACTTCAGTTAAGATCTTAATGGGTAAAATGAGGGGACTTATATTCTTCAGGCACTCTTTAAATTGTGCTGGTGCAAGAAATAAGCAAGCTATTAGTACTGGAAAGTTGGCTAAAGGTTTCCCGTTGTTCATCATCACTCATCACTCATTTCCTCATGCTTCTTTCATCAAGTAGCACTCATCATTCTCACATGACAGCAGTCAGCCTCTTTTGCTGTTTATCTTGCCATCTACATGCATTTAAATAGTAGTAAATACTGAAATTAAATACAGTGTATTAAAATAGCTACTGCATGTTGCATACCTAATGGAGGCTCAGTTGCGGCACCTAGCAGAAGAGGAAAGGTGATGAGACAGGCAGTACTGGCATCATTTTAGTGTGAGGAGGGTGCTCTGATATTACAGCAACAGCCACTGTGTGCGCAGGCTGGTTGTGACCAGACAAAAGGTACGGAGGAGCACTCACTGGAAGTGAATGAACATGCTAAGTACAATAAATCACTTTGTTCTGTTGTGCACAGAAATGTGTATTGCTAGAAGTCCAGCACTATACAAACATTTAACAGTCTAACACTATATAAATATATGAGACCAGAATTAGTCCTTAGTGAAATGATAGGAAATTCCACTGAAATCATGAGGTTGCCAGGAGGTGAAGGTGGAATTTGTCCTGGAGATAACATGCATATATATGTTTTTAAATGTTCTTATTGTTCTTTATATGGATCTGCTTCAGCAAGGAAAGGTAGAAGAGAGGTAGAAGGAAACAAGGTCACAACTTTCCTAAACACTGCAAGCTGTTCCAAATCAACTAACCATGCAGTGGTCCTCAGGGATTATCTGGAGTTTAGTCCCTTAGCAGACTAGTTAAAAATGTGTGTGTGTGTGTGTGTGCATGTGTGTGCGTGTGCACGTGTATATGTGTATAGAAATGCTTCTTCTAAGAACATAAGGTCATTGTGGATTGTCTTTTACTGTATTTTCCACCAAGCTACTAGGTCAATGCTTTCCAATACAAGTGACAAAATATATTTTCCACTACTTCTTCCATCAAGAGCAGACTCCTGGCCTTACATGGATGATGCTCATCAGTACCCATGTTTGTGTTTAATTTACAAGGAATTCAATGTTAACCTCTCTTAAGACACATAGAACAACCCACCACCTCAATAATTTATCTGACTTAGTCCTTAATGTGCTGAAAGGTCCAGTTCCAGAAAGTTGCTTTAACAACTGTATTAACAGAATTAAAATATCAGAAATAAAAATAGAAATCCATTCAGTTTCTTATCAGAGGGAAGGTGGCAAAGGTGTGTGTCACACAGCATGGCAACAAGACTTAGTTCAGAGTTGGGTTATTTTATTAATTTTATATTTGTCTCACACAAAAGGTATTTAAATATAAAGCATGAGATGACAAGGGGCTTTTTTCTGAAGTCAAAGGAAGAATCAGAGCAGAATCCAGGTTCTTCTTTGTATAGTTAGGACAAGGGATTTAGTACTGATCTCCAAAAAGGGTATTTTTTCAGGTGCCTAAGCCCATCATTTAGTGCGCATCCACAAAACCCACCTTTGGTTTTGCCAGTACTTCTGTGTCAAGCAACCTCCATGTTGCCACAGAGAATGAACTACTTAAAGCAGCTTCCCCTAGGGTCTGAGTCAGTTTTCTCAGATTTACTTTTGCTGTGCTGGACTGTGTTTGAGAGGTGCGGAGGTCAAATGGAGTCTGCATCAAAGGTGCAGAAAGCCAGAAATTTTGTAGCTGTGTCCATGTTCCCCATCCCAAAAGACCATCACTGGGAAAGTACTTCAGAAACATGACAGATCCATGCGCAAAACCTTGCTTTCAAAGAAGTAGAAGAGGGATCCCAAGCCCACATTTTCTTCTGTTGAAATTTGCTCTAACTTGCTGGGTCTTGATGTTTCACTGTAAGCCTTTTTCTCTCTAGCTTTTTGGTGATGGAAAAACTGGGATAAAATACCTTCAGAAGAGCATGCACTGCTACAGACCCTGCACAGAGAAGAGGAATTACCTATTTGAGTAGAGGTAGGTGCCCAAGCTTCCCTCTGTATGATGTCTTCTAGTTCTTGCCACCCCAAGTGAGTTCTCACTGCACTGGTTTCCCCAAGATGTTTAACTTTCCCTCTGCTCTAAACGGGAGCAGAAGCTCCTACTTTGGGGCTGAAAACTTCAGGGGATCACTGGATGTTTTGAGCATTTTTTTTTTGTGCTGAGGATTTCAGTGTCTCAGGCTGTTTCAAAAGGCTGTGAGGCCCTAAATCACCCAGACAATTTTAACAATATTACCTTGAATCTCTACAAAAGGGCTTTGGTTTGCAAACACATCTGAGGTAAGTGACTGTGCATTTGAATAGCCCCATTGAATTCAACAGGACTGTTGACATGCATCAGGTTAATGTGTATGTGCTTGCTGACCCAAACCTAAGCAAAGATATTCTACCAAGATTTTCTCTTCTTAAAACAATGGCTGCACTACAGAATAGCATTCAGACATTTGCATTTTGCTTTTGTAAAAGTCCATTGTTGCTTTGTTGTTTCTCAGTCAACAAAGCTTCCTCTGTTATTGTCCACAGCTGGCATGTTTTTTACTATCTTATTTTTCCCTTGATGTTTATAATTCATTGATATTATATAAATTTGTGAGGTAATAAGATTTAAAAAATAACTAGAATTAAATTGCAGTGTTGTTCTGGGATATTACCATGGTCGTTGACTCAGCAAAAGGCTGGATTCCCCAGCCATTCTAGAATTTGTGTTAGGAGAGCATTTATGGCTATATACAGGTCTTTTCCTGGAACCTTATGAAATATGAAAACACACAAAGAAGTACATAAATAGCAATTAGAAAATTATGTGAAATGAGGACTAATCTGTAGACCCTTACCTTGCCATATTGTACCATTTTTCTGAGCTTATGATGATTTCATAGTAGAAATGAGAAGAAACAGCTATTTCTTATATCAGAGTACTTTTTTTTTTTTTGATACAGAGAATACAAGTTGTAAAATAGTTTCCAGTAGTGGGATCCAGCAGTATTCTTTGTTTGTCCTAGTAATTAGGAAGAGACGTAGTATTTAGCTCTGGTTAAACCTACTTTTCCTAAAGAATGACTGAATTAGTTGCTCTGTCTTACACTGAAGGATTATTTTGTTTTATGCTTTAGAGCTGGACACAAAGGGTGGCACAGTCCAAAGGCAGAACTGGCCTCTGGTGACACTACAGATATGAAACTGAATATCCTCAGCTTGCACAGCAGAGTATTTCTAATGTTTATATTTCTGAATGGGTTTATTGAAAACATAAATAAAAGAAAGGTGAGTCTCACCTTCAATTTCTTCAGGATGGATAGGGCAGAGTGCAGACATGTTTAATTTTATGAAGTGAAATAGGAAGCCAGAGGTTTGTGTCTGTTTATTTCAGGTGATTGGTTAACTTCTAAAAGCAGTTTTCATAAGTTGTAATGAAAGAAAAAAATATTATAATTACCACCGGAGGAAATTTTTTTTTGGTTCTCAATATAGAATATCACTTAGAAGTGTTATGATTGAAAACATGGAGACTATTTCAGGATAGGCTTCAATTTCCACATCTCAGGGAAATTTGATTTAGAAAGCTCATGTTCATAGAGTATCCTGAGTTAGAAGGGACCCGCGAGGATCATGGTACACATTTATTTCCTGTCTGCTGAGGGGGGGAATGTGGCTGGGTGTCTTGAGTATGATGAATGTTTTGGGAAGAGCTACACTCAAAGACTTTTTCAGAACAAGGTGAGAATTTTGGCCATTCTTGTCATGCAAGGGCACTCCCTGTCCTCACAGCTTGGTTTCTGTGAAAGTTTTATTGCTGGAAGCATGAGCCTCTTGCACCGATTAGCTGTTGTTGCAAAAGGTGTCTGTCATGAGAGATGACGGTCGCGGGAAGAGGGCTCTGAGTAGCAGTACCTCAGAGCAGAAACCTCAGCCCTAACTCTACATGGCGAAGAGCACGGTTAGTTCATTGGATTGACAGGTACATAAAGTTCTAGATGGAGCTTTTTATACTGAATAGTTTGATTCATAGATGTAATGAGGTATGATAATCAAAACCAGAATTTAAAACACAAAAGCAAAACTTGATTGGACACTCACAAGTGAACGCTGTGGTTCTATTTCTCTCTTGGTCCGGCAACCCTCCTGCAGCGCAACCTGAGAGACCTCGAGCTGCCAAATAACTTAACAGAGAGACACGTAACTTTCATCAAGGGAAAGGTTATAAAAGAAGCAAGTTATTCAAATAAATATCTATCTCACTTCTTTGCATTGCCTTTCATTCATGCCAAAGTTCAGGTTTAGCCGATTGTTCAGGTGGAATATGGATGATGCTCTGAGGTGGCCGGAGATGTCTGTATTACAAGAGGTCCCTCTGAGCAGCCCTGACCGCTTAGTCCTGGCCACCTCTCTCAATGACTGTTGAAGGACATGACTGAGGGGACCAAGTCTTATGGGACGGTGTGGGTGAAGGCCTTAGCAAAGAAGACATTATGCAAACATAAAATATTAATCATCTTCGACATTTGCCCCATGATGAAGCTCATCTCAGAGCTGAGAAAACGGATATTTGTGGAGAAACAAGCACTTGTGGCCTTGCATGGCACCTGGCTGTAGGGAGATGGGCATGGATACAGAGCTCCTGCCTTAGGAGCAGAAAAAGCCACCATGAAAAAAACACCACGCTGAAACCTGCCAAAGGTGCTGAGGGCTGAGGCAGCTGACAGAGAGATCTGATGAATAAGATGTTGTGCAGCTAAATACATCAGCAGACCATGAGGTACTTGGACACCCTGACAATGAAGACTGCCTAAGCACTCCAGCTAAACAGATAGACACAATCTGATAGTTTGCAGGGTCTGGTGGAAATTATTTCACAGCCTGTCTGTGAAATTCAAGAATGTAGGATTTTGTTGCAAATCAGGTCTGGTTTAATTTAATGAACTAGTATTAACAAGCTTCACGTTCCTCATCTTTCACTGTCTCTCAGCTGTGTAGTATTCATTAAAAAGAATATATGCAAATTTTAGCAACATAAACAGAATTTAAAATAAGGAATAACACAACAAACACTCAAGAAAGCTTTCTGGTTTTCCTTCAGGATGAGTCATCTGTCTGCTATATCCTATCCTCTAGTTTGTCCTTTAAAGTGCTGCCATTAGAAAGAAAAGGCCACAATTTCACCACTCCAAGGGCACGGGGAAGAACTTTCCTAGCGTTATCCCATAAAACAGACCTTGGCAAGTGGATCAAATCCTGCCTCCACTGGGGTCAGAAGGAGCTTTGCCTGAAGGGCAAGGCTGCCCTCTCTGTCTGAAGCCAAATCTTTTCTCATACATCAAGAACTCTTCATGGTAAAATCGAAGAGCAGATGCCATCCCCTTTCGCTGCTTCTCCAGGCAAAGTGTAAACCTCAGTGCACTCAGCAGTAAATTCCTTTAAACATTTACGTGAGCTGAAATTGCTTCATCTGTTGACCTTTGCTCAACGTGCAGCACTTCATCCAATTACAGTTGCACGTATCAGATGGGCAGCACAGGTGGAGTGTCTGTGTTGTACGCCTGAGTCTTGTCTTTTTTTCTGGATGGTGCTCTGTTTCTTCTTTCTTCCCTTTTTACCTGGTCAGTTGAGTCTCATCCACTGTCTCTTCCATGGTCTCTTACAGCTGTTACAGTAATGGATGCCCGTCTGATGAGATAATGGTAGTTCCATTGCATTTGCCTTCCTTTTCGTTGGATTTATGATTTAACAGTTTATGTACTAATCCCACTGCAGTTATCTACCCTAATCACAAACTGTTGCTGTCTTTGGATAGCGATAATAACAACTGAGAGAAAAATACCTTCTATATTCCAAGTCCTAAGGAAGCAAGATTTGTGGAGAATTTAACAGTAAAAACAATGCTTGTGGAAGATGCCACACTTGCAGCTGTGGAGGCAGTAGTCCTCTGATGGCATGGCAGAAACCCAGGACCAACAACCTCAAAGCACAATTACTCTGTTGGCAAGCTGCCACAAATGAACTTGTAGTCATGACCTTCAGGACCAAAAGGTCTACAGCCCTCTGTGTTTTAGGACCTAGTCCAAATGAGCTCTGACCTCTTCCTGGACAGAGGGGAGTCAGCAACATCTTGCTGAGACCAAAAGCAGAATGTTTGAATACATGTGTAGAAGTGCAAAATGAAATTTAACTTACTGATTGGAAGCAAGGGAGGATGGGGATGGGAAAAAGAGCTGGATGTACCAAGTTTATAGACAGCTAAAATGATGCATTGGCCTTACTTTTTCTGAATTAAAAATATTGGCTGTTTTAAATCTTTTATTTTGTGATTTGTTCAGAAAAAAATGAATTCATTATTGCATTTCATTAAATGGTAGATTGTACATCGTTTTATTTTACCAAATGAGAATTGGAGCAAAGTAGAAATTTAAGCTTAAAAACCATTCTTGTTGTTTAGGTGTATAATTCTTTCTCCTGCTTTGCATGCCTGGAACTAATGTGGCATTAAGTATATTCTAATTTTAAAGAATTTAATACATGCATAATCTGCTTTACAAGCAGAGATTAGATTTTTTCATATTAAAATAAATTGGGACAACTGAGAAGCATAACTTAGGGCATATTCATTTGAGCAAAATAGGCGAAATCTTTCATTTTTTTAATGTTCTTTTTAAAGCATTGATATACTATACTTTAAAGAGTATTGTGTGAAGCTTTCATTGAAAAGGGCTCATATGATATGTGATTTGAAAAGAAAAAATAAGGCAATACAACTGAATCTATGGGTAAGCTTGTATTTATTGTATGCATTAGTGGTTTCAATATTTTTAAACACAAAACCAGGTGCTTATAAACAGTTCAGAACACCTGACTTATTGCAGAATTATTTGCTAAAAACAAGAACAAACTCTCAGCTTTGGGACATTTTCAGAAACATTCAGCAACTTAAGTTGCCTTCATTCTGGGTTTGGGTTTGCAGCTAGATCTGACTCCCAGCAAGGGGTAAGCACTTACCTCTGAAAATAAGTTCCCTCAGAAAATTGCAACAAGTTCAGCATCCAAAAAATGGGGGCTGGAGGAGGTGGTGGTACATCACAAGGCATTTTTAAAAATGCTCCACAGCCTCCACTGTCCCCAATATATCCTTTTGTTCTCTCTCTCAGTAACAGAAGTCAGTATTAAAGCTTATGGGCAGAAAATGATTTTTCAGACATCAGAATTGACCTGTTCTTTTGCTGCAGAACGTGGGTAAATCCTACCAGACTCCATTTAAAGCTTTAAATAGGAGCATAGCGCCAGGGAGCTGGCATACACTGGAACTTCTTTCTGAACGTCACAAAATTTTTGTCAAAATAAAAACCATGCTCCTTTCTATGAATAATTTTGAACTATTTGGTCTTCAGTGTTTGAGAGAGTCTCAGGTTACTACTAAAAGGACTTTCAATCAGCCTGTGAGCCTTTTACAGTGTATACCATTTTATTTGTGCCATGTCTCTTTTATCAAATTAACACATAAAAAGCTGTCATAACAATTTCACATACTTTTCACCTAAGTGACCTTCTGTAGAGTAGATCTCAGCCAAGGAATAATATTACAGGCCTAATCCTGTTTCCACTGATGTCCTTTACAGACTCGCAAGTAAATACACTTGTTTCTGTCTCTCACAAGTCATAAACAAGAACCTGACCCTACTCTCCCTCACACACATGCACATACACACATGTACCTTAAGACGCATCTACATGAGGTTGCAAGTGTTTATGCCTCAGCAAAGTCACAAACAGGACGCTGCCTGTCCTAATTTTCTTCCCTCTGAAAAGGCTATAAAGTTCATAGAAGATTCGTTATGGAAATAGCCTCGACTGCATTTCCTTCCCTGCTGTTTGATTGCTTTGGTGGCGTACACTCGTAACACCACCTTGTTTGGGTCTAATATGGAGAATTTTGGATGCAAAGCAGGTTTCATAGCATATCTTCCTCTTATGAAGCCTGATCCCAGTCCTCTTTTTTTCCCACTGTTTCACAAAGAAAAGGCTTTTCCTTTTTGTCTATCTATTAAGAAAGTCACGTTGCCAGGCAGACAATGCCTTAGATCTGGTTCTCCCCAGTTTGGGCACAACAGGATATGCAGTGTGATGGCAGGACATGGTAGCAGGCTGAAAGAGGTGGAGAAAGCTCCTGAGCTGTGTGCCCAGCACTGCAGGGTGCCTGGCAGCCCTCCTCCTGCCCGAGGGAGCCCCAACCTGACCCCCACAAGGCAACTGAGAGCAGCCCCCAGATGTTCACAGATTCACAGATTCACAGATTTGTAGGGGTTGGAAGGGACCTCTAGAGATCATCTAGTCCAACCCCCCTGCTACACCAGGATCACCTAGAGCAGGTTGCACAGGATTGCATCCAGACGGGTTTTCAATATCTCCAGAGAAGGAGACTCCACAACCTCTCTGGGCAGCCTGTTCCAGTGCTTGGCCACCCTCAAAGTGAAGAAGTTTTTCCTCATTTTCAAATGGAACTTCCTGTGTTCCAGTTTGTGCCCATTGTCCCTTGTCCTGTCACTGGGCACCATAGAGAAGAGTCTGACCTTTTCCTCTTGACACCCACCCTTTAGATATTTATAAGCGTTGATGAGATCCCCTCTGTCTTCTCTTCTCCAGGCTAACCAGACCCAGCTCTCTCAACCTTTCCTCATAAGAGAGATGCTCCAGTCTCCTCCTCATCTTTGCAGCCTTCTGTTGGACTCTCCCCGGTATTTCCCTGTCTTTCTTGAACTGGGCAGCCCAGAACTGGACACAATATTCCAGATGTGGCCTCACCAGGGCAGAGGATAACCTCCCTCAACCTGCTGGTCATGGTCGTCTTAATGCACCCCAGGACACCATTGACCTTCTTGGCCATGAGGGTACATTGCTGGCTCATGGAGAGCTTGTTGTCCACCAGGATCCCCACATCCTCTGCAGCACTGCTTCCCAGCAGGTCAACCCCTGGTTGCTTGGGGTTATTCCCCCCTGGGTGCAGGACCCTACACTTGCCCTTATTGAATTTCATGAGGTTCCTCTTGGCCCAACTCTCTAGTCTGTCCAGGTCTTGCTGAATGGCAGCGCAGTCTTGTGGTGTGTTGGCCACTCTTCCCAGCTTAGTATCATCAATGAATTTGCTGTGGGTACACTCTGTCCCCTCATCCAGGTCATTGATGAATATGTCGAATAGCGCCAGACCAAGCACTGACCCTTGGGGCACACCACTAGATACAGGCCTCCAGCTAGACTCTGCGTCTGCTGAACTCAAAAGGCAGCATGGCAGTCATTGCGATGCAACATCTCTGATAAGGCTCCGCAAGACAACGGGGGGAAGTTAGCAGTGTTGAGCAGTCTGCAGGCCATTACCCACAGGAACTTACTTTTGTCACACTCCAGGAGGCAATAGAAGCGAAGTGAGAGCCAGAAGGAGGCAGAGATGGTTCTTTGGTGCCAGAGTCAGGCTAAATACTTGCTACACAACTCTTTTATATCTGAGGGGTACTTCAAATCCTACCATGCATTTATTTTGCCAGATACTCAAGAAATTACAATTACTTTCCCCTCCAAACTGGACCAGTATTTCAGTGGGAAAGTACCAGTTTCCAAATATGAGTAGCTCTCTTCTGTGTAGCAACTGGCATCAAAACTTCTGGGTTTCTGTATGCTTTTCATGTAAAAAGTGCCACATACCGTGTATCAAAAATCATAATTTGAATGGATTAAAAAAAATTATCCCGGCTGAAGCCGGGACATGCTTTTATTCTTCATCTTTCATATATATAACGTACACTTAAAAAAGAAGTCACTGCCACAGGTTACCCCTCCAGATCTCATCTGTCAACTTACACAGTAGGTGCTTGTCTATACTGCAGAAAAAGGGTGTCTCTGTCACCCATGGGTGTTTTGTTTTGGTCCAGACAGCACCAATAACGGTGCACACCCGTGGCAGTGCATGTTTTTGGAGCGGGATAACCTCTTGGCTACATCCATTGGGCTCTGGGATCAATATGTGTATAATTATGTATATAAAGAGAGGGTTTTCTGAACAGAAGTGGGAATAAACCATGCATAAAGGAAAACTGGTGCTTAAAAAAGCTTTGTTGATCATTACCTTTCTAAAACAGGTATTTCTGCCTAATTATACTTTTAATTATACTTAAGCAGAGAGGCATTTTCTTTAAAAAAAAAAAAGGGCAATTTGATACAGAAGTCCAGAGGTGGTATATTCTTTTGATAAAGAGTGTTCTGTGTAAATTTGGTCAGAAATTTAGGAGATATGTTATCGGATTTGCCTTACGGAAAACTAACCCTGCTGGTATCTCAGACACATTCTTCATTCCTCCACGAAGTAGTTGTCTTTAAAACAAGTTAGTGAAAGTTTATACGTAAGTACAGTATCCATATTCCTATTCAATTACATGAGTCATCTCCACAGGTTAAACAGAAGATGCAGGTATTCCAGTCTGTTTTGTAATTCAGATCATTTGTATGCATTGGGTAATGTGATTTATAACCATATTTGCACTTTGAAATAAAAAAAAAAAAAGGGACTCAGAAAGGAGAAGCTAACACCTCTTTAAATATATTGCTTTATTTTTCATGCTGAAATCACTTGACCTGTGCAATACCAGGTTCTTTACCTATACAAATAACTTTAAGGTTTAATCCTTAATAACACATACTGCAAACATTCAACAGCTGCTAAAGTTATCAAATTAATATTAGGGGAGGAAAAAAGAATAACCTACTTCAGCAGCAACAACAAAAATAAGGCACCTGCTTTAATTTAAAGTATTCTTAGGAGAGGAGGCATTTTTATTAAGTGAAAAGGATCAGGAAGAAAAGCTTTTCAAAATAGACCAGTACATTACTTTGAACTTCATTTATAAAATATTTAGCTGTCTGCTAGAATGGAAAAAATATAATATTTTATTAGACATACTTATAAATCATTGTCAAAAGATTTACTGAAACTTGTGGTAAACATTATTTACAGCAACACTGAGCAAACAATTGTTGCTATATTCATTATTTCCATTAATAGTAAAATGGCTGTTTCCTCTAAAATCTCATTTAAATCAGAAATGTGTATATTTCTGCAGAGAGAGATATATATGTAAATATTGTTCCAAATCCAGACAATTTTCCTGTATTTGGTCTTTTTAAAATGGATATTTTTCTGTCTAGAATTTACTTATTTTGGGATGCAGCTTTGAAAAAACAGCAGCGTGTTAAGGCTGCTACAGGATTGTATGTTAGCAGTCTGGCATTACATTCTATATCCTTTTAATTAGATTAGCAGGTTATTATTGTAGCCGATTAGAGTTTAAAATAACTTTATAAAGTAAAATTTAGTCACCACATGATTTCAGGTGCCGGACAAGAAGTTAAATTACTGGAGTTTGAGTTCATATAGTTACTTTTGAAAAAATGCTTTTTATCAGTGCAGCCATTCTGATGCATCCATGCACGTGTGCTTTCTGAACATACACAGATTTTTTCGTAATGCAACATGGTAATTTCTTTTTAAATACTAAATTTTTATTCCACCACTGGAACTACTTTTTCAAAACCGAGCTTTTCAATTAGATCAAAAATGTTCATAGAAGAAAGCATTGTGTCCGCACCTAGTAAAGATAATGGATTTTTCCAAAATGAGTCCTTAAAATAATATATTTCTATAATGTTGATACAGTAGTATGCTATGCAAATACATATAATAAAATTATACACATAATGAATACTAGATGCAAAATATGTTTTTGATACACTTTGTGCATGTGAAGTACTTGAATATAGGACATTACAACATCTAAGGTGTTTATGAAAGTTTTTCATACTACTACCGTGGTTTGACTGCAAAACTTAGAGATGTTTAACCTGTACAGTGAATTGTGATGAAAATAAATGAAACAAAAAACACATAAAAGCTGTTTATCAACAAAATTACCTTCACTGGCAAAAATCCTCCAAATCTTTTCATTCGGTAATCTTTGCTTTTCATCCCTCTTAATGAAATACTCTATATAACAAAAATTATTATTTGTGACCAACAGAAATCCCATTCTTTAATTAAAAATAGAACAATTTTATACGTGATATTTTAGCCTCTGAAAAAAAAATTATCAATCATCAGAGAGATCAAGTGTTTGTTTTTGAATAACTATAACCTGCTTTGAATACCTATGACCTGTTTATTTTTAAAATAACTATGGAATATCTGGTTTATATTAAGATCCTAATCATTACTAACCCACATATTTGCTGCACAAACTGTTAACACTTGTGTTACAAAATAGTTTAACTTGTAACTCTGTAATGAGAAAGCAGTATTTTGAATATTGGGGAAGACTTAGGGAAAAAAAATCTGACTTTAGCAGGATTTATAAAGCTACGGATAATTATTTTCAAAACAGTGATTAATAAGAGTCCATTTTCATGTCATCATTGGTAATAGATGCAATCTCACTCAGGCACCCCGCCATTCTGTTTAATACAAGTGTATCCTAGTGTAAAAAGGAGCTTGTCATACTTATCTCTAATGGTGAATGATTTCTTTCCTTCTTCCTGAAGACACTTTGCACCCAATATTCTCAAATCCCATCATGCTACAGGCTGACAAATAAGCTAAAACAACAGTGTGGGGAGCAGGCTACATTTATGTGTAGGTGTATGTTCTCTAGAAGATATGCAGAAGATAACTGGATCTTTTCTGCTTCTAAATCGGACGAAATACACATATGAAGAGATCTGCTTATAGGAACAGATGCAAAATGTTTACGTTTAGGTAAAATATCACAATCTGAGAGAGCAACATGCTGCAAAAAATCATTGCATTTTCAGAAAGTGGGAGGAAAATTAAGCACTGTTTTCTTCTTGGTACTGCTGGAATTCTCCAAAATGCAAAAGAAGAAAGGATCTGTCATTAAACCAGTGTTGCAATTAATACCTGCAACTTCTGCTCATTTTCACATATTTCTGTACTTTTTATGTTTAATTCTATCTTCAAGCAATTGTACTGTATGAAACAGACAACAATTTGTCCTGATTCATGGTTTAGGAGGAGCGGCTGATTAATCCCATGTCAACAGTCTTGACCCTATGCAGAAAATAGAATCATAGAAGGGCTGCTTAACAATATATCAAAGGTACAGTTGCTTATTTTCTCTGGTTTGTAAAACTATAATTCACCCATATATGCAGAGTAACTGAGGACGGTGTAGTTCAGTCATTATCACTTTTATCCCTTTTTTCTTGTTACACAGTAGATGTGGTTTTTTCCTTTAGAATATTTTGGTGTAAAACGACCAGCATGTTACCATCATGTTTTTCTGCATGATATCAGCGTATAAATAGGACCATATGTATTTATTTGTTGGTTTAGGCTCGTCTTTTCATGAACGGTGAGATCTGTACAACACAGCAGTGCCATAAAGCAAAGACACCTCAACTGCTTCCTTAAAATGTTTAAGCGTCACGGCTCAGCGCTGTAAGTGCTGACTCATGTGAGTAGGCTTTACTCTTCTGAGAAGACCTATTAGCTTCAGTCAGGCCATTTATCCTAACGAGAGCTTGCAGAATTAGGTCCTTCCAGCAAAGTAGTCAAAAATTATTTTTTTTATTTTTTTTTTTCCTGGGTGTAAGGTTTTCAGGTTATCCTTTTAATGGCTTAAGATTTGAAAGGATTCCCATTCTGCCAAAAATGTATATAAAAAAATTGTTCTTCCACTAATGCTTTTGCTTAAGTGAACATACAGTATCTGGTTTATATTAGTTCATCTGAAATTGCTGGGTAAACCAGGTGAAATAAAACATACATAACAGCCATTTAAAATGTGGTCATGGGCAAGAGAGAAAGGAATGTAGGCATTTTCATTTTTAGTAGTGAAGCACAGTGACTCGCCCAAGCCAGTTTGGAAATACTAATGAAATTCTAAATTTTAAGGTGTGCAATTCTATATGGCAGCTCCAGAAAAGAATGTGCCCTTTATTATTGTAAGGCATACACTGCTAGGTAAAAAACCCCTAAACCTACAACAAAAAATGTACATAACATAACTAAATAAAGCCAAAATCTGTGGAAATCTTCTCATGTAAACTGCATAATAGCACTTCAAATGGCCCCTTTCTGTCATCCACTGTAACCATCACATTCCCATTTCTGCTGCAGTCAGGTGAACTGTCAAAGAGCTATTACGGTTGGCTGCATAGAATTCCGAGGAAAGACAAATCTGTGCAATTTTCTCCTTGGACAATAAATGGTTCTTTTGGTGCCTTTAGGTTTTCCTAAACAATTTTGGTAAAGAAAAAAATGAGGTTTTAATTTTTTTCCTTATTTTTTACATGTATGCGATAATGCGAGGGGCTTTATTTGGGCTGAAACCTTTACTATGAATGTGTAGCTCTTTGATGGATGCACATTAGCATTCCAGTATGTGGGTAAGATTTATATATTTTTTTCCTTTTCTGATACATAATGTAGCTTCAGTAGATGCTTAAGATGGTATGATGGCATGTTATATTTTAGTGTGAGTTTTTGCGCTATTAAAAGAATGGGTACACACCGAGTGGAACGACGAAATGTATACACAAATGCAAAAATCATCCAATCTATTATTAAAAACTAATAACAAACCAAAAATATTAAATGCATTGTCTTTCATGCCTGTTTAAAATATTGCATGCTCAGAAGTGAATACATTATTGTGATGTGTAATGCCGCATCTTCTGATAAGCCTTATCTCATAAATAAAAAAAAAAGTATAAATGACGTGCTTCTGAAAGGTTTTTCTTCAGAGGCAAGTAAGTATTTTGTCCATTCTGGTAAGGTATGTTGTATAAGCAAAATGAGAGTTTGATTATGTCTTTCATATAGTTAATAAACACGTGGTTGTCAGAAACCACAACGAGGTTTCTTGCTGGTTGTTTTCGTCTTCTATAAAAAATTAAGGTGTTTCAGAGCTGACCTTTGCTCTGTTGAGTCATCTCCCTTTTTTCAGTTCAATTTGCCTTACTGATCAGTAGCATAAGCCGGAATTTTTATGTCCTTAGAAAGAGGGCAAAAGACAACTCATTCCTTCAATTTTTTTATGTCGGATTTTTTTGTTTATGTACATGATTTTGCTAAAATTTGAGACCCCAAATGAAAAAAAAAAGCAGTCCTGGATTTTAATTATAACTCTGTTGCTTCACCACTGAATTTCCTCACAGCGATTGCCTGTTTTGCAGCTCCTCTAAGCAGTCATTTTTAAATAAGACATTCCTTATATTTAATTCAGAGCTATATTAGAGTAGAAATTGAGCTGCATTCACTGTTTTTACTCTTTTAGAAAAAATGATTTCAATGTAGTACCTCTTTCTGGAAATAGCTTTGTTTACTGTATTCCACATATGTATAACTGCACCTCCCTATACAGTGTTAAGGGTGTAGCCCCACAAACAAGTTTAACATACACAGGGAACGGTCCCTGCCCCGAAGTGTTTACGTTTATGATAGAAACTTCCATTTTGAAGGACCGTCATAGCGTTCCTGAAAAATAAACCAACATGATGCAGATTAGTCAGAGAGAACCCAGCCCTTAGTCACAGAGATTGCTTCTGCTCTTTTCAATAGACAGTGTTACAGGAGAAGAGTTTTCTCTGTGTGCTAATCTGATCATTCCTCCTGCTTTTATTTCCCCCATGGAGGATGTAGCATCTACAAAGATACTTGATTTTTTTTTTTTTTTTTTTTTACAGATAGTACAGTTTGGAAAATGCTGTTTGCAAGCTTATTTGCTTCTGCGTTTTGTTTATAGGCGGAATATCCTTCATTTCTGCATATCTGCTAGACTGGACAAATCAAGGTGACAATCCATGGTTAACTCTGTCAGGCCTTTTGTCCTGCTGCTTCTGTGGATGGAAATACAATGGAAACAGAGTGGAATATATAACCGTCCAGCTGCCTTGTTGTGACAGTGCGGTCCCGTATTACAGTGCCTCAGCCCCTGTTTGCCTATCGATAGCCAGTCCATGAGCTGACAATGCAAATCATGTGAAAGCTCTCCTGTACAATAAAAAAATCATGTCAAGAGTGGGGGGGGGGGGGGAGAAAAAAAATAAATCGGTCTTGCCTTGAAAAATAGAAACTCTTAGAAGGCTCTGGTTTTGGTATACAGTTGCTACATTCAGCTGTAGGGCCTGTTTTTTTAACCATGGCGTGTTTCTAAGGGATGCAGGTAGGCTCGTGCGTTTAAATCTATCACATGGCGTCTGCTTACAGGGCTCTGCATTGATGTTACTTTTAAGGCAGTTTATATTTCATTTAAGCATGCAATTAATCATCTTTACAGTGTTGATGTGACTGGCATCAGCAGTGTTATTTAATTAAATTTGAAATTATTGTACAGTAAATACAGGCTTCCAACTAGCCGGTCCAAATTAAATGCTGAGGTCTATTTCTTACCCATGGTGTTTCCAATTTAAATGTTCATCCAAAAGGTTACACTTCACGGGTTGAAATCATTTTTATGTTCTAACTGTTGCTAAACCCAAAGATCAACTGTACGTGAGTCCTGTGCATCTATTAGCTGTAGGAATGTGTACACATTATCTATATTTCTCATATTCCACTTCATATTAGTGATTTTATGACTGATGCTCCTTAAGCACCATTTTTCTCCGGATACTTTGTCTCTTCTGTCACGTCAGCCCTGAGCTGCTTTTGCAAAAAAAAAAAAAAAAAAAGTCTTTCCTCCATTTTGTTTCAGCCCGGTAATCAAGCAATTAGCCCACAAAATGGAGGTACTCCACTCCGCTTCTCATCCTGCATCTTACTTCGGGTGGGCTTTACCTGCGTGCAAGCAGCAGGCAGAGCGCTTTGCTGCCGAGCCTGTGAAATCGGCCCCTGAAGAGCGTTCCCACGATGGCCCGTAAGTGGCCACCGCTTAGGGGGACCCTGGGAGGAGGGAGACCTTCCCGGTGGGATCACTGGAGAATTACGTACGGCACGTGCGCTACCTGCAAATTCTGCACCGGCTACGTGGGAAAGCGTGTGGCTGCGCTCCTTCTCCAGCTGTACTCGCTGCCTAATTTTATAACGACCTGAGAACGTGCCGTGAGCCAAACTTTAAACGGTGGGAACATCTTTGCTTTTCACCTCATCTTTTCTTTCAAAAAGGGGAGAAAAGAAGAAACCAAACCAAACCAAACCAAACCAACAACACCATTTGTTTTATGTTACAGCTTTCCACAGACAATTCACAACATGTCTAGCAAGGAATCAGACCAGAAATACCGTCTCACTCCTATCATATATATAATACAGCTTTTGAATACTGGAAAATCTGTCATCCGTTAAGTGCAGCTCAGGTCTTCTGTGTGAAAAGCACAAGCCTTTTTTTTTTTTTTTTTTTTAATGCAGTGCTGCCTTGTCTGCACTTTTTTGAAATTGCATATTTATCAGGTTATGAATTATTTATGAGTGGGGAAGGGAGGGGGAGGGCTGGAAGGGGAAGGAAGAGTGAGAAAACATATGCTTGGGCAGAGGAATACCTTAAATGAATCCACTACCAAGTCTTTTGAAGGATTACTTGTAATTACTTTTTTGTTTTGTTTTGTTTTGTTTCTCTTGTGTTTCTCTTGGTCATCTGCTATTCCTATTGTGTTGTCAGTTGGGCTTATTCGGCTTTTAGGGAGCACGAAGGGATTGGGGGTAGTGCTTGCTACGAGTTGGAAGATTTTGCCGCGGAAATGAATTGAGCATTTCTTTGACTTCTAAAGTACAGGGTGTTTAATAAATATTAATCCTTCAACTGTCAGACTGAATTATTGTCAAAAAGAGGCTGACAGATTAAGGATTAATGACATGTTTCATAAATTAGAAATGAACTATCAGCAGAATGTCCAAAGTAGGGATCAAGAACGGACCTGATTTGTACCTTAGGCCAGTTGAACATCCCGTCCGTGTCAGACCTGAGCTCAGACTTATGCAGAAAACAAAACCACCACTCCCTCCCTCCCTCCCGCAAACACACCTTCTGCTCTTCCTGCACCAGGATCTGACATCCAGAGCCTTTCTTCTTTAGGATCTGCGTGTACCGAAATAGCAAGGTTGTCTCAGACACCAGATAATTTGATTAGACAGAGTCAGATCCATATTCTTTTTTTACAGTTTTGTTAGAGGAAAACTGGGGGAGGCGGAGTAATTTCTGTTCAAACATCTCGATGTTGTATTTTCCCACTATGAAAAATACGACATCACAGAAAGCTGAAGACGTGGCATTATAATGGTAAATTGGAAAAATTGTAGCTGCCTCTCCAAAATACACACAGAATTTCCAATATAAATTATGTATTAACGGAAATATGTTTGCATGAAACAAGTAGCAGTAATTTAATATAAGGTGACAGGATTTTTAGGAGAGGCTAATGTGTGTCAAAAAATATCGTGTATAGTCTTTAATCAAACTCATGATCCTCAGTTGAATGATTGCTTGTGAAGCTGATTTTACTGTATTTTCTAATTCATTAAAAGCAAATCTCTCTCCCCCCCCCCCCGCTTCTTTTTTTCCTTTTGTGTTTATTAGGGGAAAATGAAGTTTAATATGTGTAAGATCAGATCTTTTTGGGGTGGCTGAATCAAAGAAGCAGTCATCTGGGGTGCCATTCTTTCTCTCGGCACAGAGGTACACAATATGAAACTGGGCTACCAGAGTGTATAAAAATGTTTAGCTTAATCACTCCCTAATGACAGCGACTTATGTCCTTAGTGCAGTCGATTTGTTTCCTGGGTTTTAAAAGTAGATTATTTCCATGGTGCAGGCTTAGTGTAAGCTGTTGAGAAACCACAAGCACTGCACTTCAGCCTGAGTTTGGGACGTTCGCCAAGGGTAATCTGATTAAAAGGGCATTTTTTACAACATTGTGGTGCTTTGAAAATTCTGTGCAGCCAGATAGAGTAGGGCCAAAAAAAATTGCTTTTTCAAAGCTAACAGTTTTGCCTGAGCAGAATTAAAAGCGTGATAAGCAGCATCACTGGAATGATTCTCTTCGACAGTCTTGCAACTGGATAAACAAAGCATCCTTAGTAACACATCTGTTACAGACCCACAAGCAAATTCATGATCTATTTAATGCAAGGTTTTTGTTTGTTTGTTCTGCCTTTAATCACATTTGCTTGCTGCATAGGTGTGAGGTTCTGAGGCCTTGCTTTATCCATAAGAATGAAAACATTTCCGTTTTTCTACAGTAGCTTTTCTCTTCCATGACATGACATTTATAAATGTTCGGCTATGAAAGTGGTTATTTGTGATGTGCTCGAAGAACCAACGTTGGGTACCATATTCCTGAGAACTTTAGCAGCTGTATGTTGTTAAAAGATAATTATCCTATCTTGAATCTTGGATTTCTTATAAGAGATAGAATGTAATACTAATTAAATGTCATGTTTGCACACATCTGAACATACTCAAAAAGAACTATTCTTGGATCATTTGCCTTATTGAACTACTTTCATATTCTTCTGCAGCACCTAAATAAGGGAGAAACGATAACGGATTTCTCTGCCCTTCTCCACAGCCCTGAATTTCTCTGAATGGCAAGTTCATGCTGGTCTCCACACATGCTGATAGTACAGGACTGCTTACAGCAAGACATTTGTATACGCAATATACTTCAAAGTCACTGGGTTCAGTGAGACTATAGAGCAGATCAGACTGGCATTAGGTTCTAGTGTGGCAGGCAAAATGAAATTTGTTTTCTACAAAACAGGCTATTTTAATTTGCTTAATAAATATTGAAGGACAAGGCATGGTTTCTTATCTTCTGCTACATCACATGGCTCTCTGGAAGGGGAAAAATGTATAATGAATTAAACTGAATTAAATTTTGCAACTCTCTTGTCTTAATTGTGGCTGCTGACTTGTAAGCAAAGCAAGAGTGCGGTGCATCATAAACTACATTTTTTTCCCAAAGAGGCCTCAGTGATACAATTACAATTATATTTCCTTCAAAATGGAGATTTATATTTTGTTTACCTTTTTCCACATAGGTCAGAACATCTGTATCTCCCTCTGTGCATGTGCCAAAGCGTGTTTTCCCTGTCACCAGGAGTACCTTGTCATTTTTCTACCTATCAGTGTTTTAAAACTGACAACCTTATAACCACACGAGCCTTTTAGATATATCACTCACAGTATTAGTTGTAATGTGAGGTATAGGCAGCACTGCATTTATTCTAACTTTGTTGTACCTATTGATATACAGATCCCATGTCCACTCATCCCCACATTCATACCTACCGGTATGAAAACATGTAATTATACAAGAGCCATTGCTTTCAGCGACGATTTTCATGACATTCAGTGTTTCTCACCGCACCCCTCTTGAACGTTTGCGCGTGTATGTTTGTGAGATAAAAATGCACGTAAACCGATTTTAAATCTGGTGGATGCGGAGCCACAGAGCAATTCAGCAGCAACGTTTGCAGCGTGAGGCTGCGTGTCCCAGAGCCCCGGTGGGCTGAGAATAGCTTTGTCAGGGCACCTCGGCTCGGGAGCCTTTGATGCAGTGCTAAGTTCAGTTTAGAGTATTTACTGATACGTGTCTTCAGCAACTGTCAAAACTGCTCGGAGCTATGAGATTCAGGCTTTTCCAATCCCGGTGACCAGCCAGCCTCCCGAGGCACGAAAAACTGCTTCAGGGTAGCTATAGCCCACAAATTCACTTTGCGCGACCATAAAAAAAGGCGGGGGGCGGGGGGGAGCAATTTTACTGGGAGAAAGACTGAATGAAGGTGTCTTTGTGTCACACTTTATTTGCTGTGTTGTTACCACTGTTCCTCAGATATGGAAACAGAGCGCAGGCAGAATTAATTGAGAAACATCTGTTTACTATCACTGTTTACCCTGGATAGGTCAGCACAGCCCTGCTTTCTGGCATGCTGAATGTTGCCAAGCATTTTTTTTTTAATTTTCAAATTCAACGTATAGCTTTATTTAAAATTTTCCTTTTAAGATTGAATTTTCTGCCTCTTAAAATGAGATATTCATGCCAGAAAGATGACCTGCTGTTCTCAGGGAGAGAAGGGGAAACCATTAGAAAAGAAGAAGATTTCTTGATAATCAAGGACACCTGTGATTCTGTGTTGCTTTCGAGAGCACAAAGACCTATAGATCTGCTCTTTCTTCCAGAGTAAAATGTCTGTGATCCATAAGAAGCTCCAATCCTTCCTTTTTCTCACCCCAAAGAGAAAAAGGAAAAGAAAGAAAATTATGCGCCATCAGATCAGCTGCTCTCTGTTCCTTCTTTAAAAAGCTGAGGATGTTGCTATTTAACATAAAACCTTGTGACCTTACTACCGCGGCTGCTTTGAAACACCAAGCTATTTAATAATGCAAATTGCAAACAGAGGGAAAACATCAGAAGAACCTGTCTGGAAATTAGTGTGTTTGACTGAAAATTAGCTAGCTTAATCGAACTTGCAGGAAGTGGATTTTCTATTCAGAAACCTGGCTTAGAGCTTTTGTCCGTCGGGGTTGTTCTGAAAGTGTACGGGACCTTTGGGAGCGCAAGAATTAAGGCTCCGTGTTAACACCCAAAGTATTGTGCTTGTGTTTGATTTGCTTATATTTCAGACTAAAATCCCTCGACATGAGAATCATATGTTATGCAATAATAAGCCTTTGTTCAGCGAGACCAAGCGACTGCTGTGGGTTCAGGTCCTTACTTTCTCAGAGCAACAAAACGATGATGTCGTGTCGGTGTAACTAAGGGCAGTGTGTGTGCAGGGACGATGCTTATCCATTCATCCAAGCATGGAGGGGGACCCTCCACAAGCAGACTTCTTTCTTCTTGCGAGGAAGAAAGACCTCAGCTGCCCATGTCACACTCCTCTATAGCGCCGGGATTTGCATTGAGAGGAGCTCTATGGGCAGGGTGATTAAGATGAAGGAGTGGGAAGGCCAAGCATCTGCTGGTGGAAGCAGAGTGCCTCTGTCAGCGTGTGCCCGTCCTCGCAAGTCTGCGAAAGCATCTCAGCCAGAGGACTCTCACTCTGTTCACTGTTTCTGAGACCTCATTGCCAGGTCTTTTCAGGGGCAGAGTGGATATAGTCCATTACCTTCTGCAAGAAAGAGGAAACTGAAGCCACTGCTCCAGGTCTTCCTGGCAAATGCATATTTTTCTGAATGCACGCATACCTCTCGTTTACCACCAGCACATATTCTGTTAGGCAATTAAAGGCAGAACAAAGTAGATAAGCCATGTCCCGAGTTTGGTTCAATTGAAAATCTCTGTGTGTGTCATGTGGACAAAAAAGGACTGTTTTAAATAGGTACTTCAGTAAGTCTGTCTCCCATGTCTAGATCAGTTGTGAATGCTTAACTGTAATTTATTTGGATGAATTTGTGTTGCTGTCCTGGCATTAAGAATGGGACACCTCAGTATGCTGCCACTGGAAAAATAATTTGCCTAATTAAAGGGTATGTTTTGAGCTTGCAAAGCTCAAAGCTAAGGACCAAAGAAAAATGGTTAACTAATAACAAGATGTAAGGAAAGATTCATGCAGAAACTGTTCAAAACATTGAAATGGGAGTGCTTGAAATTAGGACTGTAAATTACCTTAAAACATAAACATCTGAAGATTCTGACTTCTGTTTTCCATCATATCAATAGGAATTTTGGGCAGCCACGGTCTGAAAATCAAGTTAGTTTTGTTAGGTACGCATATTTGGATTTAGTAGCCTAGATTTCAGCACCTTGGTTTAGATCTTTAGTTTAATGGCAAGTTCTCAATGAAGACAATGAGAGCTTTGTCTGAGTGAGGTTAGATGAAAATTAGTGTTCTGGTAGTTTGTCTTTTGAAGATAAGTAGTTTTAGAAGTGTAGAGAGATTTTTCTAAGTCTTACAGGAAATTGCTGCAAAACAAAAGACTAAATAGTATATTTTGTGGAAGTTGATTAAATTGGATAATATTTTATACCAGAGGTATTTTCATTAATATCTCCATTTTGCTTGGCCCAGAGATTTGTACTGTTGTATCACGTAAGTGCCATTGATTTTCAAGTGATATAGCAATATTTTATTCCTATTTTCATTTGATTCAGGCACTACATTACCAACTGTGTCCAAGAACATATATATCCATAGAGGCATTCATATTTATAATAATGGCTCAAGCCCTGTTGCAGAAGATTCACTATGAGGAAACATACTGGTGCTAACTTTATCTGTTCTTCTGCACAGAGATATTTCTAACAAAGAAAGTCTAAGGAAAGAGTTGTATTGTTATAATTCTGCTGTCATGGTGAACCTATCTTTCCATTGGCGAAAACAGCACAGATAAAATAGATATTTTTCACATTTACTATTTTAGCACTGAAATTCCTGTGTCTCTAAACTCCATGAAGGCTTAGGGCAAAAATGGCCATTCCTGAAAACATTTCCTATTCTTCATAATTCTGCTGGCAGTGCTGTAGAATCACATCCTTTATAGGTATCTGTTACAGTGTGATAGTGTGATACCACTTCTTCGTTTGCTTTAGTCCAGCATGTCATAAATTTAACTTCCAGGAAATAACTCGTATTGCAAAGTGCTACACTCAGTTACAAGCTTCATGTCAAAAGGGAGTGATTCTGTTTTCCTGCTTCTATAGGTAAAAAACTTGGGTTTTGTACTAGTGAGGAATGTTTATAGGTGTAGGTGCTGAGGACATTGCCTTTACCTTGTATTAATACTACACAAGCACCACAAAACTTAGCTCTCAATGATATTTTTTTTAAAAAATTTTAATTCACAAAGCAAATAATTTCCATGTGTCTGTGCTCATACCAGATTAGCGGGTTATAAACACACCAGCTGAAAATAGGAGATTTGGTTTTCAATGAAAAAATAGAAATCCAGTGTTTTCCCTGGAAATATTTGGAAAGAAATTAACAGTAGGGAAATAAGAAACAAGTATATTTTATGAAGGAGAGTTAAAGCTGGGGTTAAAGTATTTAATTTCTCTTATATTTTGTGATTGCTCTAGACTGCAGCTTTCTCAGTAGAGCCTCTACATGCACGACTTAATTCTGACTACTGTTGTTAGAATGAAAAAAATAATCAATGTATAATTCCTGCTTATAAAAGAAATGCATCTAAACTGTCCATATGAAGCACTATGCAATTAGTCTTTTATAAACCAACAAACAGTGTCTGTAATACATAGTTATCAAAAATCACTGGAATAATTTTTAAATCATCTAACACAGAAATAGTGAGGACAAAAAGTGCAGAAATTTAAGGTATTGATTACCAGTTGGATCTAAATTTGGAGGAAATAATGAAAATTTCTTTATGCTGTTATATCTGCTACATGCCTTATGTATGTTTTAAAGTGTAATTCACACCACTACAACACAGGAGTTAATAATAATCCCTAAGCCGTTGGGGAGTACTATGCTGTTTCCCTTAAGACAAGGAAAGGCTTGTGAAATGTTTGAAAAAATGTGTTGTAATTGCTGAAATAAATGACAAATTTTAGAGAAGAAAACAAAAACAGAATACAGAAACTGCTGGTCTCCTAGGTAAACTTAAGTATTGACAGGTCTGAATTAATAGAGACTGTTTTTCGAAAGGTTCCGTGTCAGCTATATATTGCATTTACTCATTCAGTTCCCACACTACTCTTAAGGGGATTGCGTGACTCCTGACACTGTGACAGAAAGAAACTTTGCTACAGAATAGAGAAATAATGTCTATTTTGTTCTCCAAAACAGAGTCAAATACCAAAATATTATCATTTGAACATTTTAAGGGGATATACACACGGGGCTCTATTGGACTCCGTTAAAAAATAAGAAAGTTTTGGAGGTCTTTATTTGCATCTTTATTGGGCAGATACTAGTTCCTGCTGAAGCTGGATTTTAATCCTGAACCCCTAAGTATTCAGCAGAGGACAGGTTTAAAAGTGCAAGCGAGCACTTGCTAAGTTACCTCCCGAGGGAGTGTGTTGCAGGAGCGTGCCAAGGAGCCCGAAGACTACAGTAAGAATATATATTTTTGTGTCAAAGTAGCACATCCTTTGCAGTACCCTGCAATAATCCTACAAGGTATTCTCCTGAGGCAGATTTTAGTCTCTGGACAGATAAGAGGCAGCTGCCAAGACCTAACTGAATGCAGAAATGCTTTACTATACCCACTCCACTGGAGTTTTATCAGACAAGCAATGCAGTATTATATGCCACATACAGCCCGCTGCAATTTGATGGTTGTCTTGAGCTGGAGACGACATTTATTAACTAAAGTGTCTTTGAAAACCAAAAACCGTGCCCAGCATCTCATACAAAAATTAAGAAAAAGCTGACTCTTCAGACACAATCTGTTGTCCTTCAGGTACAATTCCAGAATTGTTACAGGATTTCACAGATCGGTTAATGATTTTGGTGGCAGGACAAGTTTAGAGACTGTTCAGTTATAATGTGTATAATATTCAGCTTCTCTGAGATGTCACAAGTGTTTTTGAAAGGGCGTAGTGAGCCATATTTTGATCTTCTTGCCTGGGGAGTTTTAACCCATCAGATGATCGTTGCATCTTTATACCTTTATGAAAATTCAGAGACCACATTCTTGGTGTTGTTGGTTTTGGTTTTTTGTTTTTTACTTGACACAACTTCTTTCACTACTATATTTCCTTTTTTCCCATTTATATAATTTAAATTGTAATATGACTGGGAATAGTCATGGATTTAATACAGGAAAATTTTCAAAATTACATTCCATATGCTGAAATGTGAAAAAAAAATAGTTCTTCATATATAAGGGTTTAATATTATATTTATTTCATTTCGGACTCAATTATCACTGAAACAATTAATAAGGTTTTTTCTTGTCCTTTAAAAATGTATTTTAAACAGAAACCACCTGCTATTTGTCTCACCCCCTCACAACTTTAGAAAATGCCTGATTAGAGCTAAAAAACTGGAGTTATTTAAGCATATATCTAACATATCTATAGGCAGTTGCACTAAAAGTGGATGGTCTGGTCAAATTAGTGAAGTTAAATGTTGGTGGTGTGTGAAACTTTGTAGCAAAACTCGTATATATTCTATATATCTTACCCAGGAGATTCTAAGTGACAGTAAAAGATGGTTTAAACAAAATAGCTCAAGATAAAGGATCTTCAATTTAGTCATTATTTTTCATTTTTGTATCCCTCTGGACATTTTTTTTCCCACCTCCAGACTGATGAAGGTTCCTACATACAGACATCATAAGTGGAACAGTTAATTTGTCTCCGTACAATTATCTCTTACAGTCAGTGGGACTGCTGCCATGAGTCAGAGTTTGCAAGTTTGTTCTCATCATCTTTCTGGCAAGGAGTACCAACAGTTTCACAAGAAAGTCCAATTTCCCAAATCACGAATCTCAGCCCAATTTTGCTGACAAGTTTGTGCTTTTTAAAGTATTTGAAAGTTGAAGGTTTGAGTTTTATCAGATAAAGACGCCAGACCCTCCAGGGTTTGTCTTTTACCTGGCTCCAGTAGACAAAACGGTGACTTTCAAATTCTTTGGACTATGCTGCTTCTTCATGAGACTCTACCTGTGTCGCCTGTGCCAGGCTGACCCGACACATTAAAAATGCTATGCCTGCTCTCGCACCTGTGAGCAACGTGAATTTTAGGCTTGCCAATGTGCCGTTCTCAAGGATGGAGCAAACGCAGCCGGCTCTGAGCATCTCGTCGCGGGAACAAAGTTTTGCTGTTTTTGTCACTGGTGTTTCGGGACTGTTACACGCGCGCGCACACGCACACACGCCAGTTGTTGTTTCCTCACTTTCTCTAACAAAAGGAGAGCGGTCGTCAACATTTTTTTCTGCTCTCTCGGTTGTATTTGTCGGGCAAAGATCATCATGCTCTGATTTAGTGTTTTCAAATAAGTGTGCCCTCTGGTGCAGCGCTCTATTGAGAGACAACACAGCCCAGGCAGGAGAGTTCAGCATGGCCACTAATAAAACACAAGTGCTGCTTTGTCAGGCCACGAGTGATTACTTGAACAAGTGCCAACCAAGAAACCAAACATTAGAGCGCAGCTCTTCAGACCCTCAAGACAAAGGGCCAATTGACTTTCCTCATTAGTTTTTGTGCCAAACATGTAAACACAGTTTCCTCTCTATCTTTGATGCTCAAAACATGCCAGCTTGTTAACATCTTGGGTGGTATGGTGGTTTATGAGCCTGTAAAGACTATTATGTAGTGGTGGGTTTTGTCCTGATTGAAAAGATTGGCTTATCCTAAGGACGCCCGAAACTGGCATCTTTTTGACCATTTAGAAATTCTGTCTTTGCTCTAATAGACTGCTGAAACTGCCTAAAAGAAATTTAACATGCACAGGACCTGCCTCTGTCACGCATAAACTTTAAAGTTTTGTTAGAATTAGGATTGGTCTCCAGCCCACTGAAAAATAAAAACAAAAAAAACCCCCGTAAGTGATAAGAGCCGCTTTGGCTACATAAACTGCCTGATGAAATCTCATTTGTAACTGCTGTGCAGGAAGCTTACTGAGATTTTTTTGCTTGATATTCTTTGTTTTACACTGCATTTATTTTGGGGACCTCTGACATTTTAACTTCCTTTGCATTTTTACTCCAATCTTTCTTGTTTCTAAATGCCGTGACTGTACAAGATAATGGAAATTGGAACAATTTCAAACAACCTGAAATGTTTGTGAAAGGTGTTGAGGTTTACTGCGCAGGGAATGTTTTCTCTCTTGTAAATCCCCTTCACATATGGTGTGACTGCTGACGTGAAATTTTACCAAGGTAAAATACTGAGGGTGTCTTCAAGCGGTCACTTTATGAATGACTGTGCAAGGTGGTGAGCTGTGTGAACTGGCTTCTCTTTTTGTTTTTGCAAATGATATCCATATCTTTTAGCTGAAAAGCTGAGTTTACCTTTTTTCCCTTGTACAAAAATATGATGAGGTTTTAAAAAATGAGGCTCATTATTAAGAAAAAAACCCCAAACAACAAAAAAACCTCCCTGCTTAGCTTACGTTTTCAACGGAGGTTGATTTGCCAGCCTCTGGCAAAAACCATATAATAACCCATTCGTGGGTCTAACAAGAACTTTGTTATTGTCAATGAAGAAACTGTAAAAAATAGGCATGAGTAAATTATTGTGGATTTTCTCTTAAAGTACTAAAAGATAAGAAAGAAAAAGAAGAAAAAAAGTGTTCTGGTATTTTCTTTCACTGTCTCTCACACACACAGACAGATAAATCTGTCTTCTAAAATAACGGATGGAGGGTGTGTGGAATTATCTGCAGGCAGAGCAGTGAGCACATTGTGCTTAGTGGGAGCCCAGCTGCTGTTGGGCTCAATGACACTGAATAAAAGAAAGGGATAGATTTTTGGTGGAGCATTGGCAGCCAGCACAGAGGCACAAACGTGACTCTCCTACTCCCTTACGCTGAGATTTTGGGTGACACTAAGAAAAATGAATATTAGTTCAACCGGAAAACAAATGTATGGAATCTAATGGCATCTAATATGCTATCTAATAACAAAATTTCAAGGTTTTCCTCCTAGGCTGCCCCAGAGCCAGGAGCCCCCGGTGCCCACGACCCTGGCTTCGCAACTTCTGTCTTGCAGGGTCTTCAGCAGGTGGCTGAGCAGGTTCCCGGGCTCCTCACCCCTTCCCCGTTCCCACTGCAGGGTTGGCTGCTGGAGGTTTGGAGGTGCGCTCTGCAGCTTAAGATTTCTGCCTGGGCTCTGAGTGATTTAGGTTTCAGTCTGCAAGCTCTGTTTGTTTGAGGGTTCCCTGCATCATCTTGAATTAACCCTTGCCCAGGAGTAACAGCAGAGGGCTGTTAATTATCCTCAAGTGGACTGTTTGTGGACAAACAAATGGTTTCCACCCAGAGCAAGCTGGTTTTCCAAGGCAGGGCTGTGCAGGAATGATAAGGAAGCAAGCAATCTCTCAGCTACAGATATGAGTCACCCGAGGGGGCTGATGGTGGGAATCCTGCGACAGATTAAGTTTCAGATGTTTTCAAAGAGCGGTACCTGTGTTATTCACCTTGAGGGGAAACGAAGCAGAGAGCGACCTGCCTTCCTGAAAACAAAACCACCTTCGGTACGCCACCAGGGAAGGACGAGCAAAGCTGAGGGGAGTTTGGTCTGGGGAAAGTATTAAAAACACTGTGCAAAATTGTGTTTTCATGCCCAGCTGCACTGTCAGGTGCTTGAATAGGGTCAGAATGGAGTCCCAGAGGGCCTTCCTGTTGCCGGCCTGGGGAAAGGGCAGGGTTAAGCCATAAGGAGGTCCATGGGGTCAGTGCTCAATCCAGGAGAGACTGTGAAACAGGAATTTCATTTCCCAAGAAGGTTTTACTGAATTGCCTCCTCACACAAAATTGCACTGAGAGACTCCAAGCCAGGGCAATGTCTGGACTCTTCTGAGGCTCTTAAGACTTAAATTGCTCTGGGAACAGCTGCAAACGGGACCAAACACTGCAGCCTTATGAGTGTCCAGAATGGAAGATCTCAGCCATTTCTATGAGAGCTGGCAGCCAACTCTCTGAAAAGCCCACTGAAATTTCCTCAGTGTTTCAAAACTATACCTGTCTTTGGTTTTTAAGGAGTTTTCCCTACCAGTGAAGCTTCTCCTAGGCTTCTCGGTAGTATAGGTAAAATTAACTTCCTTGTGTCTAAAGAAGATTCTCATTGCAAGGGGCGGTGACAGATTTGGAGGCAAAGAGCTGGGAAGGTCCACCTGTGTAGGGTGGGCAGGTACTGGTGACACAAAAGAGTCTGTGAGATTAAAGGTGCTCGTGGTGATGGTTCAGAGAAATATGGGTGGGGATATCTCCTTTTCTCTCCTCCTTGCTCAGACCCACACTCCATCTCCCTTGCCCATTGCCTTGGGTTTCAGGAGTCTTAGTTTCTCCTCATATTCCTCCACCTCCTTCCTTTTCCCAGACCTCTGCTTTCTCCTTCAAGCTGCTGACCTCCTTCATCTTGAACCTCCCCCCAAGAATCAGTTTCTCTCCCACAGCAATGTGTATGCATGTACTGGGAAAGTTCAGTTATTCATGTTCTGCCACACTCTGGATGGTGCCTTCCCTGTGGATGTGAGGATGCCATAGCTTACTCAGGAATGGGTCTTCCAGATATTACAGGGTTTTGAGATAATTTATGTCTGCTCTCAGGGTAAGTAAAGCCAGATACTGTCTGAGGCAGGTGATAAAAGTTTTTGCTCAGGACTGAACTTGTATATGTGACAGTGTGGGTCAGAGAGCTGCAGATACTGAAGGACTGTCTGTGTCACTCTTTATGGTGTTGGGGTTTTTTGTTGGTTTCCCCCGCCCCCCCCCCTTCTGAATTTGATTGAAAAAGTCATGCAAACAACCTTTTCTGTAACATGGTGAATTTGAACTAGAGCTGAATTTGGCTCAATGTACTCCGTATCAAATGCTGCATTTGTAGTTTGTTTTAAAACTCCTCTTTGCCTTTTAACAAGTTTCCCTTAAAGAAATAGTAATTTCAAAATGTGTTTCCAAGAGCCATACATTTTTGATTGCCTGATGTTCAGGTTGAGTACATTAATAACGTTCAAAATGTGTTTTTCAGTTTTTCTGATATCTCAACACTCTGGAATTTCAGCAATCGAATTTGACCTGAAGAACCCTGAGCACAAATCCCTTGAATCGATCGCAAAGCAAAGCCTGCTGTGGTGTTGCTGCTAAAGGAAAAATTGAAGAATATGGTATTGGTGCTCTTTTGCTACCAAGTTCATCAAGCCAAAATCATGAGCTCATGATAGATCAAATAAGTATAATGAAACTCTCAGCATTTTGAGGTATAAGCCAAGACCAATGCCTTGACCTTTCAGGGCTAGTAAAATGGATACAGGAATTGTGGAAGAGATGTATTTCTTATCCTGAGTCAAGAAGTGTATATAGAGATAGGGTCATTGTGTGCAAGAAACACCATTCTACATGTGTTGAGATGGTTTCCTACTGAAGTTCAGCATTGTACTGAAATGGTAAATTTCAGGCCACAACGAATTTCAGACATCACTGTGACAGAAGGATCAGTGCATGGGGAGTTGGGGACAGAGTCCATGTGAGAAATCACTTTCTGTTAGTTTTGTCACCAGCTAACTCCGCAAAACAAAATGATCGTCAGTAGATCAGGAAGTTGAAGGTTAAAGTTAAAAAAAGGTATAAAATGTATGTATCTACCTTGCTTCCAGATTTAGTCTCTATCTAAGTGTTACTCATCTGATCATTTGCAGCAGTTTGTTGTTAGAGATTTGTATGTTCTCAGAGATAGGGAGATTGCTCAAGCTCTAGCAGAAACAACTGGTCAAAGTACACATTAAATCACATTGGAAACAGGTGCAAATTACTTCTTTGATTCTTCACGTTTTTCTCGTTCTTTGTGTATACAGCAAAGTAGCACGAAATGCCATTTATGAGGTCTACTGGTGAGAAGAAAGTACATGACTGTAGGTGTCAGATTCTTTTCTTGGTAGGGTTCATCCTCTCTTCTTCAAACCCACAGTGATTATGTAGTGAATTATTAATGGCAAGGAAAATGTGGTTATTCTGGTGGAAAAGAAAAAGATGTGTACTGTTATTATGACTGAGGAATTGTCATTTACAAACCATTTTGGTATTTAAGGTTCTCTCATTCTCTTGTTCCTCTCTAAATAGTTCCAGACAAAAATGAGAGACTGGGACAATAACGAATTTTCTTAATTAAAGGTCACTCAGTGCAGTGGGGAGACTCCCGTTGGGCCCATCCTTGCAGTGAGTTCTGCACAGGCAAAAGCCTGCGCTGCCTCAGAGCAGGATTGTGTCCAAACCCCTTTGGGTCGGGGCAACAGGACTAAGGATTGTCCAAAGACATTTGGTAAAGGGGAAACTCTCTCACTTGTTTTTGTGCGCCCAGTCAGAGAAGTGAAAGAGTGTCTAAAAATATGATCCCCAGAAAAAACAGTCTATGACTATTGGTATTTAAATTATACAGAAAACAAAGAAATATCCTTCCTTTCTTCAGTCACCTCCCTAAATTGCAGGGAAGTTACAGGCATTTCATGAGACTGACTGAACGATTTATCGATTTGAGAATATTTTCTGTCTGGTGTAAAGAAACCATTTAAAAGTCTCCATTTTTTCTTCATCAGTTAAAAAAAATCTGCAGAAATGAATATTTCTGAATTCCTTACCACCTGTAGTTTATGTACATCATATGCTTTTATCCAATCTCCCTCTTTAACAGCCTTTGTATGTCATCTGCACTCAATCCAGAACAAATAGAAGTATGGTGTGATCTCTTTGTCCGTACGATTACTATTTATACTGTATCACCATGCTTTCTTCTTCTACAGCACCTGGCAAAATGGGATCCCAATCTGCTTTCACGCTGTAAGACTACTTACTACAATGCGGTAGTGACATATTTAGTTTCTAGATGCCTGTGCACATATATAAAGAAGTTTTGTGGGATTCAGAGTAATATGTTACTCTTCTAGAAAAATATTCTTTTTCGCTGAAGCCAAGCCTTTTAAGGAGTTAAAAACGTTATCTATTCCTTTGTTCTTTGTAACACACAATTTTATTCTACTTATGGAAAATTATCTTTCTGCTTTATTAAACCCATAAAAACTTGAAAGTTACAAAACCTACTGGAGAATGTTTACTCTCAACAACACCTTTTTCTAAGTAGCAATGAGGGTGGCTGCATAGTCTGAGTTCTGATCTGATCATTTGTTTAAACTATTACATGATTGAATTTTGTTCCGGTTTGCATTCAGGCAGCTTCTCCAAATATGTTAGAGATATCATACATTGAAATTCCAAAGTGGGTGCAGGGCTCCCTACTTTTGTTCTTCTGCACTGATAGTTTTTAAAATGAAAGCTTTAATCTGTATTATATAGGATCATTAATTTCTGCATTTTACACTTGAGCAACAGCATTCTGATTATCTGCTGCAATGAAAAATAAGCAGCCCTGCTCCTGCAGACTTAATTACTTACTGCAGGGCCCATCCCTTCCTAGTTATGGCACGCAATCTGCAAATGGGGTCAAAAACATTATTAAAAACCAAATTACCCACTGGATGGAGAAAACAAACATGCAACTGTGACCTAGAGGACCTCACCAACATAGGAGGCGAGCCTAGCTGCACACATTACACAGCTCTACAGAATTTGCTAAGGAGCTCTCTTCTCAGTTAGACAACAAAACAAGCGGCCAAATGAGCTCGTCGCACAAGATAGTTATGCATGCTATCACGGTATAAAGTGTATTCCGGCTAAGTATTTTCTAAATGGGGAAGGTGACTGATGTAGAAATACACCGATGCGCTTTAGAAAAGGTGCCTAGATACAGTGGGGGGTTTCTAGAAAATCTGGCTTTGGCAACAAGGACCAGGAACTTGTCCCTAAAATCTTGCTGTGTGGCCCTCTTGAAAATTAAGCTTTATATGCCAGACCCTTCTAAAAGTGTGATTCAGCCTGAAGAAAATTCCAAACAGAATTTCAGTAAAGTAAATATATTGTATCTACCATTCTTTAAAAAACAGTGTTGGTTGCATTTAAAGAGCAAGCAGTAGGAGTTATGAAGGATTTGGGAGATTTTAAAAGTTAATAAAATACATTAGTGCTTACAGAAATACATGAGAATGGAACAGCAAACATGACTGAGAATGAGTCCTTTGAAAAAATAATAACCTATTTGTTTAAACATAGTGTAGAAGAACATGGCATAATATTTATACGATTTCCTTAGTTGAATGGATGAAAAAATGGATCTGAGATAAAATTTTCCATGTCTAAAAGTCTAATGGATGGTAATAGAATTGTAAACTATAAATGAAATGCTGATCTATTTATATTAACAGAGATACTGTATTTACTTACAATATTTATTGCAATAGTATGCTGATCTAATTTATAAGACAATGGGCCAAGGAATCTATTGTTTTGAAATCACATAAAAGCAATAATAAAAGAAAACAATAAAATATTTAAAGTGCACACAAGGAAAATAAGTCCATAAAACACACAGTTAACATTAAAAGATCATTCAATACCATTTGGAATTTGTCTATTTGAATACATTGTATTTAATTAATTGTAAGCACTGAAAATTGCTGAAGCTTAAAAATATGATTCAGGCCAGCACATAATAGTATAATATTTTTTCTATGAAATAAAAACATTATAAATTATAAATAATAAAACTCCAGGAAAATGATCAGGTTACAACAAAACAGTAGTAAGTTATCAACATGCAAAAATATGAGACATGCAGACAGTATATAATTATCTAGATATCAAGAGCAATTCCATAGTAAAGTTTGTGCTGTAATTTAAACTTCAAGCAGCATTAAAATAATTTAAAAAAATTTGCATTTGCTGAATTCCATCTGCAAGTCCAGCAGAATGAATCTTCATGGGGTAGGATTATTATTCCCCCCCCCGCTTTAATCAGCTACTAATGTTTTTCTATGACCCTGTGCCGCTGAGTTGCTGCTCTGCTTTCCTGACAAGTCCATCTGGATGGATACCCATGATCCAGACTTCCTGCCCACAGAATTGATATTTCAGCCAGAAGTCACACGGACGTTTTACTATTGAACACAGAAGGGCTTGTCCTCTTTATGCTGGAGGCTTTGGAGCTGTGGGCCTCTTTTTTTCTCTTCCTGGTGCTGCACGTCTGTTCCCAGAGAGGATGGCGATGGCGAAGGGAAGGACAGGGGTGTGGATGAAGAGCTGGGGGAGAGCTGCAGTGCTCCAGCCATCCAAGGGGTGGCACAGGGAGGTTAGAGAAGGGAAGATGCTCCTTGAGACGGACTTTGGAAAACAAATGGGAATTTGTTCAAAGGTTGGGAGGACTGGGAGGACTAGCAGGACTAAAGGCGGCTTGCAGTGGAGGGGCGAGGACAGTCTTGCTGTGTACGTAGACAAGGAGGCCTGACAGCAGGGAGCTGGAGCTGTGCTTAGGGGCAGAGGAAGAGAAAAGCCCAACTGCATCCGAGCAAAAGCAAGGTACAGATGCGCTGACGGCTTCCTCTGCTCTGTGGATGCAGGTGGCAGCTGGCTCCCCAGCGTTTGGCTCAAAATCACTTGGCTGCCCTGGCCCGCCTGCACAGCCCTGTGTTCAGAGCATCAAAGCAGACCCAGCTTTAGAGACCCAGCTAGCTGAACAGAGGCATCCGTGTCCAAGAGACCCCGCTCCGGCTGGGCAGAGCAGGGAGCTGGAAATCCCCACCTCCTCCTGCTGCACACCAGCAGCTTGCGCTGCTCCTGCGGGGATTGCTGCAGGTCGGCCTGGGTCGGGATTCTGCTGGCAGGAGTCTGCACCCCAGCCGGGGTGTTACCTCTGCTGACCCCCCCTGCCCTGGCATGGCTGGGCACAGTGCGCCTCGGGTGCTGCTGCAGAGCCCCAACTCAACTAACCCCCGTATCTCCACCTGCTTCCGCACGTGAATCCCTGACATCAGAACAAAAATGCAATAGCCCTGTCAAGTCGCTGCACTGGGGATGAGGAGAAATGTTTCAGAAATAAAAGGTGATCAGTGCAACAACCTGGATAATTGGCAGTGCACTCCCTATTTTTATTTGCCTGATGCGATTCATTGTTGGAGGAGCAGTCTTTCAAGGAGAAAGCTATTGTTACAAGCATTACTCGCTTAAATATTTTTTAATATTTCAGCCTGTCAGGTCAGTGTCTGGATTTGCAGGCCAATACCTGATACTCACTTTCATATTCCTAAGGCCAAGGAAACTGCAAAGCCACGAGGTAAAAGAAATGAATGCAGCCTATCACCAATGCCTTGCTATACGCTCCAGGAGGAGCGTTAAATCACACCGCAACATTTCCTTAACATTTACACAATGGCAGTAGAGTTTTTGTTTACCCCTCCATCTCAAAACATTCCTGGAGCAAAAGGCACGGCAGAGGTTGCAAAGCTGGGTCCTCCAGTAGCACTGTGAAATGTTTACAGAGGCCCCAGATTTTTAACTCTTAGAGGGAAGAGTGGGAGGAGAAAAATACTTTAGCTTCTTTTACGTTCCTCTGGAAGGCTTTCGAACTTACCTTGGCATGGAGGACCAAAGACAACTTGAAGTCCTCTGCACATTCAGTGGAAGCCAATTGTTCTTCTCCTTTTTCTTCCTTCAGCAGAACTGGGGGTCTCTCTCCTTTGCTCAAGTCCTCCACCTCTCTCACAAATCCTCTTATTGCCATTCCCCGAGATTTTTCCCTCGGTCTCTAGACCAGTTTAGCTCCATTTCCATTCTCCTTGCTGTGGCTTCTTTAAATACATAGCAGTTTCTCCCCAGATTCCCAAGGTAGATATTACTGCCTTTGCTGAGAAAAGATGATTTTTATTGGCCGGTGAGCAATCATTCACAGTTGAGATTTATTTTTTGTGTCTTGCTACCTATGTGTCATTTCTGCTGCATAATAAATGTTTCAGTATCTTGCAGTTGTATCTTGCAGTTTTAAATTGTGTATTGGCCCATTTTTAAACTATGTGTAAAATGGCACTGGCTCATTTCAGTTATTGACCATCCCACAGGTGAACCACTTTAAGATACGCTGTTTTGCAGGTAGAACTGAAATTATGCCCAGAAAGCGTCCATGTTTGTCATCACACAGCATCAAGAGACCAAATTTTTGTCACTAATTACATGGATTTTAATCCTTCTCATGAAACACCAGGTCCTGCAAATCTGAGGAGAGGACAATCTGAGACAATTAAAAACACCCAAACCACTATTTTTTTTGTGACACAGAAAGCTAGAAATTAGACTGTAAAGCCTCAAAATTTAAACATTTTAAGAGAAGGATCCCAGGGCAGGGATGGAGGACAGAGGGTGCTAATCTTGCAGTTTGTAAAGAAGTGAATTAGGGCTTGTCGATGCTTGGAGTCAATAAGCTCCTCTCGTGTATGAAATATGACGCTGAATGCACATGAACAAGGCTGTATGGAAGCACTGGCTGCTATGTTTTACTTGGTGGTGCGCTTTGTGTTTTATTTTACACAGATATTCTTCCTTTCTCTTTTGCTTTCTCTTTGTTCCTCTCCTGGTCAGCAGTGTGTGGCCCAGTCTGGACTCATAGGAATTGGCTTCTTGCACCACTAATAAGATGCTTTTGTGGGTACTTTGTGGGTTGTTTCCCAGTCATGCCATTTTTAGAATGAAAGCTCAGCAAACAGCACCGAGGCAGACATACCATGAGACACGAGGTCTAAACACAGCTCCAGGGAGAAAGAAATTGTGTTTCATTCACAGCTGGCGCTGGGTCAATGGGTTTTGCAGAAACGAGGGTATGGGGATTGTGCCTGTCTCTGCTATGTCTGATACCATTTTCACTGACAAAACAGCCATGGCATACCTTACACAAATTCCTCACTAAAATAAGACACCTCTCGGGTGGACTAAGCCAGGCTTGGGTTTAAAACCTGTAAAAATAGTGCAATGGGGTCATTTTATTCTGATTTACTTTTGAGTGATTTGAGTGATTTCTCAGCCTCTGCAATGTCTACCACTTTTGTTAAAATAATCTTAAAGAGAAATTATTTCCTCGCTGGTCCATTTTCTTTATCATCCTGTGCTGTGATAACTGACGTACCATACTTGCAAGGCTTGGGGCCAGAGAGGAAGAAGAGGTGAATGAATTCTGCAGGAAGACTTGTTTAATGCTGTGCTTATAAGGGACAGTGTTTATGACAAATCAGTTAACTGAGGTGTTTTGAAAGGCTGCAGGAAAAATGTCCAAGGACTTAACAAAAATTTATTTCAGGTTTAGAAGAAAAATTACCCCTTGAAAAGCTAAAATTGCTTCATTGTAGGAATCAAGCAACACTGATCTAAGAAACCCATTTGGTATTTGCACTAATGTCTTCTAACAACACAGGGTTTTTCTTTTTTCTTAAGCTGTAAAGTAAAGCCAACTCAAATGAACTTCTAAAATATATTTGTGAAGTTTTGTTGTAGACTCAAAATTAAAAACTAATGTGACTGACTTGCATAAAAGATAAATTAGGCCCATCTTAGCAATTAAGAGAATTTCTGTTACAAACATAATGTTTAAAAGTAAAAGTACTGTTAAAAGCAGTGGATATTTTGAGTTACTATTTTCAGAATATTTTCAAATTTTTCAGGCCATTAGATAAATATAATATGTGAAATGAGATGATGAACCTTGCAGAGTGCCTATTTATTTACTCCCATAGAATGGTCCAAAATAAAATGTCAATAGATACAGAATGCAAATGGAAGCAAATACTGATGAAGACAAAACCATGCATGTCAACAGCACTGTTAAAACCAGTGTACTTAATTAAAAAAGTGAAGTCAATTAAAATCAAAACAACAGTGCAGCATGTACAAATGCTGGAATAATCATTAGGTCTTGCTGAATAATGGAGGAGTATAGAATTTTTTTTTTAAGTGAAACAGCAGGGGTGATACATTACACAAAGCAACAATCTACAACAATATGACAATTGAATTACTTCAGCCCCATTAGGCAGGTGCAGAAGAATAATTAACATGAATTTCTTCAATGGAAAGGAAAAAAATAAACTTTTGTCTAACACAAACTGCTATTTTTCCCCTCCAAAATGATGAGAAAATATGACAATGAGCAGACTGATTAAAACAAAGTCTTTATGCTTATCCTTTCTGTGAGGCTGGTTAATCATGGGATAAAATATGTACACAGTGTATCTTCTCATAGTCTAACAGTGTTAAAACAGGCCATCATGGCTCACATCAGCTTTTGGTCTTCTGCTGAGGTATTAGCACTGATTGCTCAGATTAAAAATAAAATATAAAAGGCAATAGGTTTTAAATTTTTAAACTCTTTCTGATACAAGAGGCATTCAGTCAAGCCTTGAGCTTCATTAGGTATCTGTTTTTCCATTTCAAATTCAAAACAAATTTGTGACCCCCAATTTCAATCTAAGCAACAACTGTTCTCTAAAATGACAAGAAAGAGTGAACAAACTTCATAATGTCTCATGAAATGTTAGCTGCTTCTTAAACTACAGTTGTTTCCCCAGTGTTTTTGCCTTAAGAGTTCTACTAAAATAATTCTATTTAGTTCTTTTGAAAGAGATTGATTCGGAGACAGATAGCCATGTAGTTTACTGAAGGACATTTGATTTTCTTCCTGTAGAATTAAAGAACTGGGTAAACACTAGCACTGGTCATGTTAGAAATATATTAATTACAGATACGGCCAGAAGACCTCAAGTGATCGAGTTAGCATGTCTTAAGAAGCTGTGGCTCTGCAGCCAGAGAGACTGCAGAAGAATTAATGCTCATTTTATGAGCTGAGGTTGTGTGCTCTGGTAGCTTTAACTAAGCTTCATGTATGCAATAGCTTGTGAGGGGCTGAGGAACGCTGGACCTGTCAAACAATTTGTCCTGTCTACACCACCGCCCACCACCCTCTTTCCCCATGGCCTTTGGGCAGCTGGTGGGCTACTAGTCACGTACAGTCTTCTGGCAGTCTGCTGCTGCCACCCGCTATCGGGAACTTGGCTGCCGTCTACTGGTGTGTGTCCAGGTGTCTCATGTAACGGCATGCGGCTCACCTAAGGCCGTGTACTCTTCCCCTCCTCTACTACTTGATTAGATATATGACCATAATATAATTTTGCTATATTAGCCTAGAGATACATGTGTTTCCATTCGCGTGGAGTTGCTAAGACCATGTATTGCTACAAAAAAATTTCCCCTTACTTTGAACTAGGATTAAGTAGCTACCAGCTCTCAGTCAAATGGGAATAATTTCCATTTGAGAAGTGGGAGTCCCACAAGTATTTGAGGTTGCTCTATGGGCTGGTTACACAGATTTTCTCATGATTTTTTTTTTTTAAATTAAAAACTTTCCAAATTCAATCATCTTTTATGTTTTATTTTCCTAAAAAAGTCAAAGACTAGAGCGCTTTAGAGAGCTGGAATGCTCATTTTGAAAAGGAGTCATGCTTTGGGATGAACATAATTTTTAGAAATGGGATCAAAATATAGTACCTACCAAAATGCAAACAAATGTTTGGCACTTTTTCCTGGTTAATGCAATTCTCCTGCTGCTATTTGAATCAAGAAGTCTTTAAACCACTGATTTCTGGAACTGAGAATGCCTTTTTTTTTAACTGTTCTGCTCCTAATACTGTTTCTGTAAATATCCATGTTGATAGACCTTTGTTTTATCCCTGTGCATCTTATGATAGACTCACATCTGGAATGATCTGTCTGCTTCAGTGACCTCTAATGTTCTGAGACCCTGCTGATGGCATCTCATTTTCCCATTTAAATGTTGATGCACTTGCAGATATATCCTAGTTTTGATCACATATCCTCAAGTTATAAAAGCTATGTTGACAGGCAGAAACTATGGAGAAACCACAGACAAAGAATGGACTGGTTCTGCTGCAATGACTGACATGGGAATGCCAGCAAGGACAAGTATCTGTTAAAGCAAGTGATGCAAAGATAAAACTCCCAGGACAGTTTCCAATGCTACAAAAAATGCTCTCTCAATGAATTAGTATTGGAAGTCCTGTTAGTGCTCCACAGGACCACTGCCACAACACTAAAAGGTGTCACTCCAGACAAGATGAAAGAGCCAAGGAGGGATAACATGCCTTTTCTGCACAAACTCTGAAGCAGCCCACAAAGGACAGAAGCTGCAAACCCATGCAGATGCCCAGCCTGTAACTGAGATGGAGAAAGAGGGGGAGAGACATCACTGACAGCGTTTTGTGCTGCACTACAAACGTATTTGGCTAAGAAAGTGTAATGCACATTTGGTCAAGGTAATAAATGGCTGGTGATATTTTGGACCTATGTGGACTTCTTAGGGTGTCCAAGCCTCCTTGTCTTCTATCACTGCTCCATTTTCTAAACATGATCCATGCAGCTAGAAGTCAGTTTTACACAGTCTGTTTTTCTAAAATGAAAATTTTGGAAATTTCTATTCCACAACTTCTGGCCAAAACATTTTTTTCTAGACATTTTCAGGCTGCTGTATGACCCTTCCAGCTAACTCACCTCACCAAAGGCATTCAGATGTGCCCTACCCAGGACTCCTAAATAGCTACAGTGTTCCCTCTTTCTTCCACCACAGGTCTCCGAATCTTCAAGTAGATGGTGAGAGTTGAGAGGAGCAAGCATCCAAACACACTTATTAAACCAGCTGATACAGTATGGAAATGCTCAACACAAAAAATGTTTTGTTTCAGAGATTGGGGAATGCTTGAGTTCCTAGCTACCTTTGCATTTCAGGGTGGCATGCATGATTACAGGGTATTTGGCCAGTTTCTGCCTCAGCATCATTAACCTCCTGGGTTTGAGCCATTACTGCCACAGCTGATTTCTTTTGTAGCACACTGCTTGTGGTCAGCAAGTCAAGGCAATAGCAGACATCTGTTTGGGTACAAGCATTAGGCAGTAATTCTTGTTGCTAAAAACCCCAGGATTTGTTCTGGGGGTCTCTGCAGAAGGAGATTAAATGGAGAAACATCTATAAACTCACCCAGGAGTAGAGAGATGTAGTGGGGTGATTGCCATGGTGACTAGACTCACTACGATAACCACTTCTTGTATATCTCAGCTGCTACATCCTGTGCAGATATCCTGCAGCAAGGAATATGGTCTGCCTGGAGAAGTCTCTGGGTCAGGAAAAGTAAAAGATAGGAGTAGAGAGGAGGTCATCTCTAGAGAAGAGAAGAGGTAAATGAAAAAAAAAGATGGTAATAGAGATATGAAGAAAAAACAAAGAAACAAATGATTGCAGGAGTTGACACAAAAGTGGACAACTATGGAGAGAGATGTTTTATTGAAAGATCCTGCTCTGCACCTCAGTTGCAACCTGGTCATGCCATGCAACCTACTGAGAGGGATTCAGCCTGGCAGCATCATTACACTGTTCCAGGTTCCTGCTACAGACTCCTCCCTTTCTGCATCCCAGCCCAATATGAATGTTACTCACCTTCGTTTTCTTAAGTAGAAGCAAATGTTCCTTCAGGCAGCTTTCTGTCCCTTAAATCATTGACCTACTATAGAAATCTGGTGCATGCCCATTTATTAGCAGACCTGAGCAGGTGGGTATGCGTGCAGTTTCTAGGGCCCAAGAATTGTACTTTTCCCATTCAATTCCAGGAGGAATACATTAGTGGGGTTTTTTTGTTGCTGTTGATGTGCCACAGAAATAGTCTGTCCTGCTTTGTGGTCAGCGATGACTACAGAGTTAGTTCATGGGCAGTTACATGTTTCAGACTGAGATCCAAAAAAGCGGCTCATGAGAAGAGTTTTGCTAATCCAACCCTGAAATCCTGCCTCTTCAAAAACTTACTCGCCTGCCTCAACACTTCGGAGAGACTTTTAGCTGAACAAAGGCACAATGGACCAAGACCCTTTTATTTAAAGCCACTTCTGAAAGTAGAAGTGGTAGTTAGGGTGTTTTGGTTTGGGGCTCTCTCCTTCTCTCCCACATCTGTTCCTGGGCAGTAAAAAGAAGAATTAGCCAGTGCTCCTCTTTGTTTCCAATCTTCATTTGCAATGTCCATACAATCACTGACAATTTATAGGAGCAGAGTAAGAGACCCATAACACTACAGCCCTAAGGAGACGGAGCTGATAAGGAGAAGACCTGCTTAATGCATTTTGCCTTATTACCGATTTCACATAGAATATGTGAACCTTTGTATATGGCCCTCCCTATTTCATAGACTCCCTCCTCTGACGTGGCTGTCTTGATCACTAGATTAGAAAGTAATACTTGCTGGCTTACTTTCCAGCTTTATTTATGGCTTTCTAAGGATAAAAATTATGAAAGTATCTCTCCCATGATCCTGCTGTGAGGGTGCAGCTTCTGAGGTGGATGGGTTTGATTCCCATTTAATAAAGAAGGGAATCGAATCCTGGATACACATCTCATTTCCAACCTTCGCTAGATGAACCCTCTGAGATTAGCTTGATTATTGTGATGAAGGAAAATCAGCACCTGAGTGGGAGATAATACTTGTCTGTGGTGCTATTTTAGTTGGTTTCTTTTGGGAAGTCTCCATCTGGAGCTGGAATGAAAACTAGAGGCTCCATATGAAATCAAATGGGCACACATTAAGCCTACTCCTGGGTTAATGTTCCCTGTGCCAAATATTTGGATACAACTGCTATTTATCAGACAATGTTAGACTGACACACAGAGTCTCTATTTGTCTCATCAAAAGTAAATTCTAATGTGTACTAAATGTGCAAACTCATAGTCATGGTAGCCATTTTTTGCCTTCATCATATGAGTGATCACATGGTGTTATTTGTCGTGATAACCTAAGCATCACACTTGGGAGATGAACTACGTTCATGTTATCTGTGAATACCATGTCCTTCCTTCCCCACTTCCCACCCCCAATTTATTTGAAGAATAATAAAAAGGCTTTTTAAAAGTGGTACAGAATGAATAATCTCCTGAATATTTATTCCTATTAAAAATAGATGCTTCTTCCTTTCTATGAATATTTTTCAAATAACAATGCTTTCAGCCGGTTTGCTTATAAAAAAGGATGCAAACATTACTAAAGAAATTGGCAGCTTTTATTCACAAGAGAGTTTTCTCTGGAAGGGAAGGGAAGTGTTTGGTGAATCCTCTTTCTTGCCTACCCCCCAGCAGTTATCACTGCATATAAAGAGGTTGGGTGAGCCCTGAAGGTAGCAGGAATGTTTGTCCGTGTATTAGCATGTTAGAAATGCCAAGTCAGTGTGACTAATGGATAAGACAGAAAGCAAAGCCGGTGATCTAAGATGAATAGAAGCATTAGAGGAAAAACAGGAATGCAAATCTCACATTGTTAGAAACACAGACCTTACGTCTGCTCCAGAGTTTTGTTTCATCAGCTTATAGCTCATGGTCTTCTTCACTGTACAGAATAATTGTAAAATCGGCAAAAGCTGGGAGAGGTAGAGCCTGTAGAAGCTGATGTTTGTATTCAAAGTTGCTTGATGGAAGCTGCTAAGCAATACTGAAAATGCTGGCAGGAATCCCAGAGTTCGGAGGGAATTTCCATGTGCTGACTCAGACATGAATTTTAGCTCACTGGAGTCCTACACCTGATCCTACTCAGGTTATGAAATCTGGAAACAAGACTGAATTCAAGGTGAACTTCTGAAATTCTTAACACAACACATAGAAGACAGAAAAAGGAAGGGTGATGGATGTAAACACATAGTATGTAGCTCACTATCGTGTAGAGTACTGCTCTGAGGAAAAATTACAGACATTCAGCTGAACACTAAGTCGAGCAACATCATCTGGGAACGAGGGCAGCAAAATTCTTGCCCTCCCAAACTGACAAGACAGATTAACAGGTGCTTAGTCAGCCACAGAGATCTAACTATGATCAAAATATGCTACTGCTGGAAATACCTTAAATACAGAAGAAAGTACTGATGGCCTTTAACGGCTTGCCAATTCCTGGACTTACTTCTTTACATGCTACTTTTAGCAAAGCAAACTTCTCTATTTACATTTCAGTATGGAAGTTAAAACTCTTAATAAGGTTTTTATATACGTTAGAGCACAAGTCCCAAATTACTAATGAAAAATCATTTTCCTAACAATTCTAGTAAAAAATGGAAACTCTGGGTTCCAGTGTAGATGCAGAAGTAAGATGATTTTTCTGAAAGAGAAGGCCATGCAGAACCTATACCAGCCCCTGTGAGAGCAATTTAATCGAGCCGCAGGAAAACAATGGGAACAGGCCTTTCTTTAACTAATGCTTATGTATTCCTATGGGAAACTTGCAGACAAATTCTTACAGTCCTGCTTTTTCTATTTCCCTTTTCATTGTCAAGACAAGTTCTGAAGAGCTGCTTGCTGGTTATATTTTTATTATCCAGTAATGCTTTAAAACACTTTAACATCTCTATTTGTATGGGAAACATCATCTCCTTCCTTCCAAAATCTTTGAAAACTTATCACCAACCACAACATCTACTTTTCAGACTCTGCTTGGTACTGTTTGTGTCTAGAACTAGTAAAACAATTCAGAAAAATTCATTTGATATAATAAGCCTCTGTCCGCTGTGGCTCATCAAATATATCATGATTTTCTCAAATTTCTCATTGATTTGAAAGTATTGTGAAAAAAACCCTACACAGAGTACTTAGTCTTTCAATCACTTCTTGGTAATCTCTTGCAAGCACTCAGTGTTTCAAAGTCAAGCTTATGATTGGATGTAAACCAGGAAGATTGCTGAGGCTGATTAGAACCTCTTCCCAGGGCTAACACATGCAATTACAAATTTGAAATGTTTGTGCCTATATAGGAGCTCAGTTAAGTGGGTTTTTTTATTTCCCTTTTTCTGCTGTTAAAAAAAAATTAAAATAAGACTGAGGAAGTTTAATAAGCAGTTGATTATGGGCATGTAGTCATAAAATGATCTTGCTATTATAGGCAAGATTTTCAGAAGCAAAGCAAAGTTTTCATCCATTGAGGTCAAAGACCTGTTTGGAGTCAGTGGGAGTGGGATTCTAAACACTGCCAAGTACTTTTCAGAATCAACGAATTTATTTAGAAAGAGAAAGAAAGATTTATCAAGTGGCAGCTTTCAAAAAATCTTAGGAAAGTGCTATTGTACACTCTATTTTGCACTGAGAAAGGCAAATATCTATTTTCTTTTCTGAAATTGCACTTATCTTAAACATAATAATAGCTAGTTTAAAAACAAAACAAAACTGCATTGAAATATATATTTGTTTATTTCAACTTCTATGTCCTCTAGCTTCAACATCACTTTCTTTTCATTGAGCTACTTGAATTTTATTAAGGTTTCTTTTTACTTGGTGCTAAAATATTTGTGTTGACATAATTAGATCTCATAGTCATGGAAGAACACTTATTCAGCTGAATATTCAGCATATATTCAGTACATGTCCTGTTTCATTAACAAACTCTGACTTACAGCTCTTCCTCTCCAGTGACAGAAATCAGAGTTCATGAAATCTGAAGTAATTTTTCTGTGAATGAAAACAGTATGGTTTTTTTATAGCAACTGTATTCCCTGAAGGGAAAGGAATTTTGGGGTGGTAGCTTTGGGGTTTTTTGCTTATAAGCAAGAAATATATTTTTTAAAAAAAGGTTAAAATTCACATCAGACTTTCTTCCCAGAAATACAGATACATTGCATTATTTCCACACAAGGCTGTGGTTATTTACCAGCAGATTCACGCAATTTCTAGCAAACACTTAAATGACATCAGGCTTGTGTTTTAAACACAATAGTCCGAGGGATAAACAGTTCTGTGCGAACACAGCACTGATGTAAGCCACGAGGAGCTGCCCCATCATAAGCAGACTGCCAGAAAACATTTCTGCAAAATACTTCTGGGAGTTACTTCTGTATGAAACAGTTGCTTACTCATGAGTCACCTCCTCATGTGGTGTAGGCGACCTACTGTAACAAGCTAACGTGTACCCAGACCCTTTTTTAGTTCTCTCACCTCCTTTCAATCTGCCTAACAGCTTCCAAGAGCTAGACGCGTCCCTGTGCATGTGAGGAAGCGAAAGCTATAGTTCACATCAGCTGGGTGGGTATCTGCGGATTTTGGGAGATGGAGACAATACTTGCACGGACGTAAGCGCAGGAAGAGTTCAGTCTTCAGCGGGCAACTTGTTTAAGCTCTGATGTAGGTTTGTTCAAACTAACAGGGGACTTTGTGAATTTTGGCTCAGGGAGTTATCTTTCTAAAGGTCTGTGAAAGGAGGAAAGAGAATCTATGATATAGCGTAAGCTTCTAGTTTAAAGGAGTACACTTCTCTGTGTGAAAACTCACTTTGTTCCTCTAAGATAAGCAAAAACTTACAATTAATTGGGAAGGAAAAAAATAGTACAGGCAGCATAGCTTAACAGCTCTGAGATTGTGGTAGGGTACATCTACAGAGTATTTTTTCAGGCAGATTTGATCTCACCCTACTCATTCCCTGAGCCAACTGCAAAACCCAAATCTCTGTATTGGCAGACATGTAGCTGTAGTCCTCACAGCACTCATTCTAAACTAATAAGTCTGGCAGAGGGAGAGAGTATATTAGCTCATTCTTAGTTCCAGCAGCTACCCAGAAGGCATTACAACACACTTGAGATATATCTCATACAAACTACTGATATGCCCACACTGCACAGAAGTGACTGCAGTGTGCTGTAGGGACAGCTCAGGCACCAGGAGCTGTGACAGCTCAAAGTGAGGTATTATACCTTACATCCCAGGCAGACCATTACTGAGTTAAAGCTGGTTTAGCTGTAACTCCTGTGGTTGAACCTATGAAAAGAGTCCAGTTTCTTCCAAAAAAAAAAAATCATTAATGTCAGGGTAGCATGCATATTTTCTGAGCTCAACAAGCTCTATTTTAGCCTCAGGTACCTCTGAACATTTCCTGGGTGTGGAGTTCATCTGATATAACTTCTGAAAAGTGCCTTGCTTACAATCTGCCAGGCCAGGGAGAAAAAAAAAAAAAAGAAAAAAATTGTAGGAGTGAGATGAGCTAGGAGAAAGTATAACATATGGTCAGAGGAAAGAAAATGGCACTTTGTTGTCCCTAGCATTAAGTTAAAGAAGACTGCACACTTTAGAAGCTGATAAGCATAAATTTTTTCAGCTACCAGGTAGCATGTCTGGACCTGTCAACTGAATTCAGAGCTGAGATCAGGTTTCCTGATTCAAAAGCAGAGTCATCAACACTGCAGCAAGGTGCTTGGTTCACTCCTTGCAGAGACACAGGCTGCAGATTCTCGGGCAGGGGAACATCTCTGCCGTGAGCCTTCTGTGTGCCTGTGCAGCCAACAAGGCCAACGGCATCCTGGGTTCTGTCAAGAGCAGCATGGCCAGTCCCTCACAGGGAGCGTTCATTCCCCATTTCTCAGCACTCCTTAGATGGCACCTAGAGTGCTGTGTCCAGTTTTGGGCCACCTGATACAAGAAAGACATTGATCGAATGAGGCAAGTTGAGTGGAGGCCTACCAAGATGGTCAGGGGCTGTAACACTTGTCCTACAGCGTAGAGGCCGAAGGACTTGGACTTGTTTGTCCTGGAGAAGGAAAAGCTCTGGGGGACCTAAGCAGGACCTTCTAGTACCCATGAGGAGGTCACCAGGAAGACAGAGCCAGGCTGCTCACAGCAGTGTGTGGCAGAAGGAAAAATGGCAGTGAGCATACATTTAAATAAGAGGGGTTTCGATTAGATATAAGGAAAATCTTCTCCACCCTGAGGACAGCCCAGCAGTGGAAGAGGCACTCTAGGGGCTCATTCAACCTCCACGCTTGGAGGTTTGCAAAAGCCAACTGGATAAAGCCCTGAGCCATGTGGTCTGATCTCATAGCTGAGCCTGCTCTGAGCAGGATGTTGGACTAAAGACCTCAGAGATCCCTTCCAATCTTAATTATTCTGTGATCCTGTTTCTTCAATGTTTTTTTTAGGGAGGCTACGGGCTACTTCACCAAAGCACTTACACAGCTCAGGCTGCTCCTAAAGGCTCTCCTAAAGGCAGCAACTGTAAGCAGACAAATTTTGATCAAAGTATTAGCCAAAAAACCTGACTGTTGCATTCAGGGTTTACTGTGAGGTACCACTATGTCTTTGCATGAGTTTCATTCTTCCTTCCATAGCAGATATCTTTATTCTCAGTCCTTCATCACTGCTTAGTTCCCCAAATGCATTTTCCTTCTCTTCTCAGATTTTTTCCTTTGTTCTCAAGCTCCCATTACATGTAGATATAAATTCTTTATAACTGAAATTCTTTATAGTAGACTCTGATTCAAAAATGCACACAACTGGGTGGATTACCAAACACTAGCTGATCTGCAGTCACTGATTACGTAATCTTAGCCCATTGCAAACTTTTTAAGAAGCCTGTTTACTTATGTTTCTTACATTTGTGTGTACACTGAAGTCTTGCTTCACCCTTTCCATGAACAAGAGAGTGTGCACTGGTGTTCAGTAGATAAGCATTGACACTTCAGGGCAAAACTACTTGCTTTGTGTTTCTGGGCTCTTTTTCTCTCAGGTTACTGTAGAACAACTCAAAATAGGCCAATATGATATATATTCAACTGGGAATCAAGGAATACATTTCCTCCTGACCTTAGTGTCTTCCTGGGTATGAAAAACAGTTGGTAGAATCAGCCTTATTAATCGGGATATTTATGTACTTACAATGTATCTAGCTTCATTTATCATGGCATGCTACTTTCGTGCATAATACTCTCATGTGTATTGTACAACATCAGAATTAGCTGTGTGTCAAATCTTTGAGTACTCCATGTACAAGCTATTTTGAACATTCAACTGTGTTAAAAATGTGAATAATTAAAGAAACAAAAAGGTAGTTTGACCTGGGACAGGGAGGGGGAACTGACTTAAGAAATGGTAGGAGAAGCTGACTGTAAAACGGTGCCCTGTTTTAAAAAATACGAGTCATGAATATCTCTCTCTCTCAATATAACACTGGAAAAAAATTATAGATGCTTCACCTGGCCATCCTTCTTTTTTACTTATGTCTACTCTAAAATGTTTTCTTGTACTGTCTAAAATGTATCCAAGTACCTCCCCAGCACACTTCTGGTCACCTGCAGTTGGCTACAAACAGGACTTGATCATACCACTTTTATTCAGTATAAATCAAAATGTCTCTAGACCTTGAAATTTGTATTTACAAAGGAACTTAAAGGACTTAGGTATCTACAGCCCTTGTACTTTTATTGGGAACAACAGTGTTGGGTTTGGGAGGGGTTTTCTTTTGAGAATTCCAGCCTGAATCCTTCAGCTCCCACATCATAGCTGTGCTCAAAATAAGACAGCTTTTTTTTTTTTTTTTTCATAAAAGTGAGTCATCATTAAATTTAATTCCTAAGAAATGGACATGCACCATGAAATGAACTTCTCCTTTGTTCTCAGTTAGACCTACAGGTACAGCCAAGATTCATTTGTCTCTAGACTGAGATGTTGGTGTACATTATTCTGCCTGCACAAATATATTTAGTCACTTCTCAGTCATCTTCCTCATTGATCAATGCTATGGCTTCAGCTAACTCGCTAAATGTCGTTGAAGTCAAATTATCAGTTGACTGAATGTCTTGATCTACTATAGCAGCATAACTGAAAGGCTACATAATGCTACCTGTTTCATCAGCTGGCCAAATGGTATCCTCTGTTATTTCTTGTACTTTGATTTGAATGCAATGAACTGAATTTTATAAGCAGGAAATTAACTACAAAGACTATTCACAGGTCACTTGTAAAAAAGCTTAACATAAGGAGGTCACTTGGGCTGCAACTTAATACTTGATAGCATTGTTTGTGTTATGTTGCATTTAATTATGTGAATAGCTTGAAATGCAGTTATAAGGTTGGAGGTGCACAGTGGTACTACTTCTGGATCACATCTTCAGTCCTTGTTTGAGCACTGGTGGTATAAAGCACACAAGAAGGCAACTAAATAGGTGGGCATTTCCCTAAATAAAAGGGACTACCTTAGAAACAGTTAAAGTAATCAACAATAACTTACTTTTACTCTCAATCAGTGATAAATTTAGCCATTACCAGCTTTTAGGAGAGTTTCCTAACTGCTTATTTTTACAGATCACAATTTAGAGCAACCTCTTGGCTGTTCTAACTTGTGCCAGCCTGACTCTCTTTGGCTTCTGCTCTCCCCACTGATAAGCTTAGGCAGATCCTCACTTGCCTCACAGGCTTGCATAAATCCTATTCTGAAAACGCAAATTATCATAGAATGTTTTGGGTTGGAAGGGACCTTAAAGATCATCTTGTTCCAACCCACCTGCCATGGACAGGGACACCCTCCATTAGACAAGGTTGCTAAAGCCTCACACAGTAAAGAATTTTTTCCTTATGTTCCCTCTCCAGATTTCCTGTAGCCACCTTTCAGGTATTGGAAGGCTGCAATAAGGTTTCCCCAGAGCCTTCTCTCAGCCTGTCTTCATAGGAGAGGTGCTCCAGCTCTCTGATCATCGTCATGGCCCTCCTCTGGACTTGTTCCCACAGGTCCATGTCCTTATGTTGGGGGCCTTAGAGCTGGATGCAGTACTCCAGGTGGGGTCTCATGAGAGCAGAGGGGCAGAACCACCTCCCTCAACCTGCTGGTCACGCTTTTGATGCAGCCCAGGATACGACTGGCTCTCAGGGCTGCAAGGGCACATTGCTGGCTCATGTTGAGCTTTTCATCAACCAATACCCCTAAATCCTCCTCAGGGCTGCTCTCAAAACATTCTCCACCCAGCCTGTAGTTGTGCCTTGACTCACATGCAGGACCTTGCACTTGGCATTGTTGAACTTCATAAGGTTCACATGGTCCCACCCCTCAAGCCTATCAAGATCCCTCTGGATGGCATCCCTTCCCTTCAGCATGTCAACCGCACCACACAGCTTGCTGTTGGCAAACTTGTTGAGGGCCCACTTGATCCCACTGTCCCTGCTGCCAACAAAGAGGTTAAATAGCGCTGGTTCCAATACCAACCCCTGAAAAACGCCACTTGTCACTGGTCTTCACTCAGACATTGAGCCTTTGATCACAACTCTTTGAGTGCGACCATCCAACCAATTCCTCATCCACTGAGTGGTCCATCCATCAAATCCATGTCTCTCCAAATTAGAAACAAGGATGTCATGTGGGACAATGTCAAATACTTTGCACAAGTCCAGGTAGATGACATCTGTCACTCTTCTTTTATCCACCGATGCTGTAACCCCATTACAGAAGGCCACCAAATTTGTCAGGCATGATTTTCCCTTAGTGAAGCCATGTTGGCTGTCACCAATCACCTCCTTATTTTCCACGTGCCTATATTATTCCTACCTATAAAGGGCTAAAGTGTCTAACCTGGGCCTATTGATGTCAAGATGCTGGTCAAGATGCATGAAACCTAAAAAATTTAATAGTGTCATAGAATCATAGAATGGTTTGGGTTGGAAGGGACCTCAAAGATCATCTCGTTCCAACCCCCCTGCCATAGGCAGGGACACCCTCCACTAGGCCAGATTGCCCAAAGCCCCATCCAACTTGGCCTTGAACACTTCCAGGGAGGGGACATCCACAACTTCTCTGGGCAACCTCTTCCAGTGCCTCACCACCCTCACAGTGAACAATTTCACCCTTATGTCTAATCTAAATCTACCCTCTTTCAGTTTAAACCCATTACCCCTTGTCCTATCTCTACACTCCCTTGTAAACAGTCCATCTCCATCTTTCCTGTAGGCCCCCTTCAGGTACTGGAAGGCTGTCTCCCTGGAGCTTTCTCTTCTCCAGGCTGAACAACCCCAACTCTCTCAGCCTGTCTTCATAGGAGAGGTGCTCTAGCCCTCAGATCATCTTCATGGCCCACCTCTGGACTTGCTCCAACAAGTCATAGAATCATAGAATCATGGGTAATTTTGGTTGGAAAAGACCTTTAAGATCATCAAGTTCAACCGTTAACCTAGCACTGCCGAGTCCAACCACTAAACCATGTCTCTAATCTATGCATATTTTAAATACCTCCAGGGATGGTGACTCAACCACTTCCATGGGCAGTCTGTTCAAATGATTGACAACCCTTTTGGTGAAGAAATTTTTCCTAACATCCAATCTACATCCTTCTTATGTTGGGGGCTCCAGACCTGAACACAGTACTCCAGGTGGGATCTCACAAGAGTGGAGTAGAGGGGCAGAATCACCTCTCTCAACCTGCTGGTCACACTTCTTTTGATGCAGCCCAAGATACAGTTGGCAATTTTAGCGATTTCCTTTGCTAAGCCTGCCACTGAAAGTCCTGTGATGTGTCCAGCTGAAATAGCCTTGCCACTCTGTTTTCAGCTGCAGACTACCACTCTATGGCAGGATCAGCTGAGTACATCCTCTGAGCCCTTCTCAGTAGGCCAATTCACAGTCAGGTGGACTCCCACATGCTTTAACTACACCCCTCAGTAGGTCAGTGCTTAGCAGAGCTGTATTTTATCCACTTTGCCTACTGTCAGTCAGGATTTGTTCTAGTTTATGGGTCTGGTCATGAGTTCTGAGACATTGCACGGACAAACCAAGAGACAGACATAGCAAAGGAATGGTCATCTGTCTTCTGTAGTAGGGTTCTGCAAAATGGGCACAGCATAAGTAAGTCACAGTTACGGAAAACAATGAGTGAGGAGGACAGGAAGATTCTTCCTGTCAGCAGACTAAAACTTGTTTGTTAGGGTATTTAAAATTAGACAAACTCAGTCAAACTGAGACTTGCCTCACATGAATATTCAAAGTGAGAAACAAGATGTTGTGCTGTGCTGCCTTCAGACTGATGAAGCAATAAGGTATTCAGTGAGGTAAGTCTTAGAGTATCAAACAAACAGGAAGGTACCTGAGAAAGCCACGGATCAGAGGTTTGATTGTTGTCGGAGAATCTGTCTTTCAAGCTGCTTATCTGTGCTAAAAAATGGTTTGAGCGCTTCAAATTGCAAGTGCCCAATCTGCATAAAGTGGAAGTAATATGCTGACAAAGTCCTGTACAGGTAGCAATCAGCATCATCCTGGATGAGCTACAATATTGCTAAGAAGTTTTAAGGACGACCTGCCAGACAAGCATTACAGTAATTAACCCTGATTGTCAGAAAGCTGGGCAGGCCTGAGTCTCAGGAGCTGAAGCATTCAAATAAATAAATAAAAGATTACTTGATGTGCATCACTGCTTAGGGACTGTGAGTCTGCAACCAGCATCCTGAGTCCATAAAGATAATAGCTTGCTCACAATTGATGTGAATGGATGACAACAGGAACCTTTAAAGGTGATCTGCAAATGCAGAAAAAAAAGGAGGTTGTATCATTTTCACTTCTTTGTAATGACTAAAGAAGGCTTGAAAGCTCCTTTTCCCCCTCACATTTCACATCTTATCTGATCTGCTTTCCTGGATGATTCTACAACAAACTAGAGGAAAAGTATAATTATGACCCCATATTATACCACAGAAGTAATACTGAGTTAGGGAAAAAAAAGGGCTGTGTTTTTTTTAATTAAAACCACTGAATCCTTTGAGGGTTTTTTAATGCAGATTTTTGTTAGCAGCTAGTTAATTCCAGACTTCTTTCTTAGAGGTTTTACTTCCATCTCTTTCAAGGTTCAATACTTCCAGTTCTACAATCAAATGTAGAATAAAATGCTAAATCCATTTATTTGGGTACTCCACAGACATCTCCCAGAAAATAAAACTAAACCTGATATTACTAGTATGTTTAGTCAAAAAAAGAGCATAAAATAAGTGTGAAGCTGCCACTTTGTGTTGTCACATGGCAAAACAAGGAATGATGGTAAGTGACACAATGCCATTCTCTCTGCCATCTTTGAATCTGTAAATGCTGCAACATTAAAAGATGTGTGCTTAAGCTCTTAAATGAGATCTCGTGTAAATAGCGTCAATATCTGACACATTAGCATGCAAAAATTGCTGCAGCAGCCTATTTAGCATGAACAACTCAACAGAATTGAAAGAAACTTGGAGATCAAAAACATGCTGCAGAAAAAAAGTACACTGCATGAAAATGTATAGAAACTAACGGGCTGGGTTTTTCTGGCAAATTGCATTCTCATCTGGTATCTCCCAAATCAAGATTGGTTTGGGGGAGCTCTTTTGTGACTAATGTTATTGCTCAGCAAAAGCATTTACTGCCTGAGAAGGCGAAGGAATAATCAAAGCTGACCCAAACAGTATAAACAGATATTCCACGTGGGGGAAAATTTTGAGTGATTTATGATAGCCAAAGCATTCCTTAAATCTCTTCCAAAATAAGCACAGATAAGGAAACAGTCACAGATGGCCAAAAGATCAATCGGAAGAAAAACCACGGGAAGTTTAGTGCCAAAAGCAATTGACATAGTCATCAAATCAATTTCCGATGGTACAGACACTTTTGCATTCAGTCTGCTTTGCCATGCCGTAGAACATTTGGCATGTCGTTCATATCACCATTGCCCAATATAAGCTTGTAGCAGTTATGAGAGGTACAGGTACTTTCTGGAGTTTACTTTCCACACACTCACTAAGATGCCAGGTGAGGACCAACTTATTGTTTCTGGTAACTGAGCATTTAGATGATATTTGCTTTTGAGATGTAGTATTTTCCTCAGTTATTTTCCATTTTGTGTACAGGAATATAGAGCCCTGGGACACTGTGGACCTTTGCACAAGATGTTCCTTCACAATGATTACAGGAAGAGAAGAAGGGCACAAACCTGTTTGCCAATGTGCTTTTTAGACTAAGCCTTAAGGTCATTAGTCAGAGCAATAGCAGTGACTGCTTCTTCCACAGTTCAAAGATTACTGTGCAAAGTAATAATGGGGAACATTTTCCAGAAAAAAAAATAAATCTATTCTTTCAGCACAACTAAAGCATTTTTCAAATCGTGAGAGATTTAAAAGTAAAAAAGGAGCATATTGCCATATCTGGCAGGATAAAGGAGAGAGAAGGGAATTCAACCTAGAGATACACCCACTGAGGAACTGAATCAGAAACCAGGTTTAATGCTTCTTTCAGGCAGTAGATTGCCAGCTGAGTAGGAGCATATTTTATTTGCTGGTGTGATCAGTAGAAATCACACATTAGTAATTTCCAGCTGCCTACCTGTCTATAAAGTGCCTATCTGTGCACTATCTAGAAGTTTAAAGTTGTTGAGAAGCATAATAGTTGAAAAGTGCTTGAGGTACTGATGGATATTTATGTCTGTTCAGCTGAGGAAATGAGTCTTCTTATTTCTATAGGCCTGAGCACAAAGCTGTAACATTTTTGGTGTGCTTGAGCAATGTAAGAAACATGCTGAGTGTCCTAACACGTGGTATGTCATTCGGAAAGATCCTGGTGACCTGGGAATCTGGTATGTTTTGCAGCTAGTGGAAATTTCTGTCACTTTGGGGTGAGATTGGAGTTTTTTGGACAAAGAGTCATTCCTGAGTGTAATGAACACTTTCTGCTTGTTTTTTACAGGCAGGTGCTCCTTCTAGAGGCATGCTAGGATGGGGACAGACCTTCTGCACGAAAAGAAAATTGGAGGCAGCATTACTGACAACTAAACACAGCAGAGACAGAGGACAGACTGTCCTAACCTAGATGATATAATTCGTCCTAATACATTTATAAAGACAGTGCAGAGGGTTGAGATCCCAGTGTCCCACCGCAGGCCTGAGCGCACTCACTACTCAGGATAAATCTATGACCTCAAACCTGGGTCTCTACGGATACTTAACAGTCACCTATATCTGGCCCACAGGATAGACCCAAGTATTTCCAGCCCTACAAGTGTAGGTTCCTGAGCCCTGAGCTAAAGGAAAAATGTTGTTGTGTGTTATAACACTGAGGTTTGTAATCCCCTGAGACACACCCATATACATATATATAGTGGAGTGTATATATATGTATATAGGGTGCTACAGCCTTTGCATTCAAATCCCCACACTTTCCTTCATGATTGTGAATGACACTCTTTCACAAGCCATTTAGGAGAGCAAAACTCAGTTCTAACACTAGAACCAAAAAGAAGCCATGACTGTGAGCTGACCTCCGGATATATCAGCTGGCAATCAGGTAGCACAAGTAAGCAATTTCAAGTTTCGTAATCAAAAGAGGAAAAATGAAACTTTTCCAAAAAAGATAATGAGTGAAGTTACATTTCAAAGTGGATTTAAAAAAGAATTATTTCTTCTTAACCTGCTCATAATAGAGAACATTGAAAAACTAACAGGAAATATGGTCGACATCCAGGGTGTCTTCTCCAAGTAGGGGAAATCACATTTACAAGCCTCAAGTCGTTAGGGGTTAAAATGAAACATGTTGATGCATATAGAGACATGAGGTGGAAAAGACTTTGCTACAGAGTGAATGGTGATGGATTCGTAGAAAAAAATAGACTTTCAAAGAAAATAGAGTGTCATTTCGGAATGCCTGAAGGAATTTTTTTTTCCAAATTCAGATCCATTATCAGAATAAAGAAATACACGATGGTTATGATGCATGGAAGCCAAGCAGTAATGAAGTAAAAAATATATAATTCTGATCTATATTGTGTTTTTGTGATTTCACTTATATTTTAAATCCAGGATGTTCAATGATGAGCACTGATTTTGGATGTACAAGATGAAATACTGTAATTATTCAGTGTCCAGAAATGCTGAGTCGATACCCTTCCCCTCACCCTCAATGCTCCAGCCACTTTTCAGCTTTCTTCTTTAAACAAGTCAATAGTTCCTTCTCACACCTCCCTCACTGCCTGTAAAGGCCTCCCTTTACATCCACCTGTAGCTGAGGAGACACTTCTGTTCACAGACTCCTGGTGCAACAGCTTAAAACAGTTCCCTCAGAGCTACCACAGACTATTAGTACGTCTGTATAGTTGCCCTGATGCAGTAAATAAAATTTTAAAAAAATTCTCATGAAGAATTAGACTGTATGGTTTCTTCGCTAGGTTTAGTGAAAAAAACTAACTCCCTCCTCTGTAACTAGTAATAAATAGTAATAAAACCTTTTGCTGTCATTTTAAAGAATAGCGTAAAATGCAGGTAAAACACCGCAGAATTGATTTTGCACTTATCAGACAACAAGAAATGTAATTATGTTGCACTTCCCCAAGGAGTATTTTATTTTATTTAGCTCCTTTTTTTTTCAAAAAACAGCAGAATTCAGCGGTCTTCCAGTGACTGCAGCAGGATTTAGCAATCCACTGCAATTCCTGGATTTTTTCAGAGAGGCCTGTGCTCTTTAGTAATAAGCAACTTCAGCTATGGTTGGACCACCGTGCTTCTCTATTTGTCCCCTGTTATTTCAGGAAAAGATCCGACTGGACCCAATTTTTCTGTGGAAGTATGGGCTCTAAAGTGAAGGCAGCTTCTATGTTTCCCTTAGATCTCTTTTTATAGCCTGCTGCTTTGCAGAGTCTTGTGTCACTCTGCTAGGACAGGACTAAGCAAATTTCCTCTCGTTTGGCTCTTGCTGCTGATCAAGTAGCTATATTTTGGACCAGATGCATACAGGAATACACCTGTGTTATGCATTTCTGGAGAAGATAATTTTGATCTTATTCATTCTTTCAGCTGCCTATTCTTCTTGGAATGAAGGGGGACACCCCTTCCCACTGCCGCCCTTGATATGAGGTAATAAAAAAACAACAGAAAGATTTTCAGTTCCTAGTGCTACACATAATTTCTTTGTACTCACGAATTCTGCCCCTGTCATACTGTCAGTAGATGGTGGTTAGCAAGGCATCCTGAAGTTCAAAGCAGAGGTCTGTGCCTTTGAAATGTTGTTGGAATAAGAAAGCCAAAAATTTCTTTATATAAATAACAGTAAGGACTGCTGGGCTGTTGGAAATAAAGAGGTATTACTTCTAAAACTATTCGTAAAGATAACCTTGCTTGCTCTGGCCTGAGGAATATCCAGGCAAGTTTCGATGTTATCACATTTTAAATAAAAATCTCAGATGTCAACTGATCCATGATTTCAAAGCATGCAAACTATTGGAAACCAGATGTCCCTTTTAGCACTACTTTGCAGCTTCTGCAGTATCACAGAGATGGTCCAATGAGTGGAGTTTAAAAATAATAGATAATTTTAAAAGTCTTGAAAAAAATAATTTAAATAGTTTTCATTTCTCCTACTTGCACCTGATAAATGAACATATTAAACTGTGAAGACTCAGGAGCTTCCAAAAGCCTTTGATGTGTATTAGAATAATCTAATAATTAACCTCAGGATTCACCAGCGTGATGCATTGAGGTGAAATGAAACGGTGCTTATGATGAAGGGAATTCCAGATCTGCCAGCCCCAAGGTACCAAGCTGGATTCATTCTCCTCCGCTTTGCCATGGAGAGCTTTGAGTTCCCCTTGATCTACCTTTTGTTGCATTTTATTCTTGGTGAGAAGTTCTTCTTTCAGTGCAGATTTTTTTTTAAACAGCTGGGTGTATCATGTTTAAAAAGGCAATATTGAGAAATAACATTTGGCTTACATAATATGTATGTAAAAAGAAGGTATATTTTCTCTCTGGACTATTTTTGCCAGTACCTGATATTAGAGAGCATTGTTCAGCCCAGAATAGCTAATAAATACGTTGTATTGATGTGGTTACCAGATCTAAACGTGAGCCCTCTCTTTAAAGTGAGAAAGCCTCTGCTCACAACTTACCCTGCTTCTTTGGCTAATACAGTGTGGATACTAGTCTTATCTCTGTTCTAGAGAAGGACAGTAGTTCAGCTGCTACAAGTGCCATTGAAGAAGTACCTGTTTTGTGTTAATAAATTGCTTCCCTTGCCTTTAACTGCAAGCATAACGGTTCATAATAATACAACTCCGTATTTGTACCAGAGCCAGAAGTGGTCACTGATTTTATGTACTCAGATTAAGTAAGTACTTTCATCCTGATTTTGTAATGTACTGAAAAGCTTCGATGCCAATTGGACCGAACGGTAACTGAGGGCATCAGCAGTTCCCTGAAAATGAACACTCAAACCCCGGAATTGATTAAGGAGTGGACATTTAAAAACCTGGGCAGCAGTTTCTGTTGTCTGTGACTCTCAGAGTGCTTTTGTAATATGCGGTGGGAGCCAAGGTAGTCTCAGACTCGCTGAAGAGGGCCACACCGATTGACAGCCAGGGTCACTGTATCGCTTTCATTCACAATACGATTCAGGAGGGAGAGGAGTTGACAGAAATGTCTACGGATATGTGCAGCAGCAATACTAAGAACAAAATTACACAAGGTAATGCTTTAATCCACTGCTTAAAGACTGCCTCTCTGTAAGCGTACCCTCTCTTACAGTTGCATAGACATTTCCAGAGCCCCCCCGCCCAGAGTGAATCAAAAGACACACTAGAAGAAGAAGCAGTCATGCCACTTACAGTGTGTTTCCACTTTCACAAATTGCAACTAAGTCTTTAGAGGGATGTCTAGGAGAAACCAGGACTGGGAAGGATGCTCTTGCTGAACCAAGGAACGACAGACCAAGGAGGGCAAAACGTTTGAGGTGTCCTAATACTGCTTCTTATCCCTGAACACTAAGTATTAATTTCTCAATGTTAACAGAGGTTGTGTTCAAGCCATAGTTACAATGTTGTATTAGGAAATGAGCAATATATGTAGCAGTATATTGTGCTCTGATCCCTTCAGAATTTAAATGTGCCTTGAACTGAAGGTAGAAGTCTCACAGAAGCTCTAGAGAGTGCTTCTCAAGAAAGAGGAAAGCTGCTCTCTCTCTCTCTCGGATAGGCTACATTAAATATATCTCCTTTGTACACCCTCTCCCTCTCAGTGCACTTCCAGATCCGGATCTTCAAGATCACTGACACAGCAAATGAATCCATAGTTTTTTTCCAACACTTACGGTTCTCAGAGTGTTTATGTCTTTTGAAAGCAATGCAATTTATCCAGGCTAAAGGTAAAACATTCCTTCTGTTGAGGTGAAGCAGCAGATTTATTCAAAATAATACTTGTATTAGGGCAACCCGAGATACAACTGCCTGGGTGAAATTCCCTTCCATCTGTAGGGATACCAAACTGAGTCATACTGAAATTGGTTGTAATTTATTTATTCTTGTCAAAGGAGCTCCCTTTCCTTTTAGCACCTGAATGCAGTGAAAAGCTTGAGGTGAACTGTAGTTAATAATGATTTGTGGTCAACCTGGGAGCACACTTCAAGCAGGAACATCTGCTTTTGACCATGTTTTGCTCAGTATTGTCCCTGGTGATGTGACCGATGGAGCAGGGAGAGCACCTGTATTACTTAAGAAGAGGTGCAGCATTTGGAAGACTACACAGGATTCCAAAGCAAGGTGAGCATCTCCAGTTTGAAAGCAGCAAAATGGAGATTTGCAAAGGACAAGTGGACCCTGGGAACTTGGGACTGAGGATTTAAAATGGGCCAGGTAGCAAGAGGGGAGAAAAAGTTTACAATGTGCCACAAATGTGTATGAGGCTGCTGCAAAAGAGCAAGGATCATTCTGGGATGTTTTTAAGAGCACTGTTGGATGTAAGACAGAGGAATGAAATTATTCTGCTCTACTTGCCACTGGAGAAGCCTCAGTGGAAGTATCCAATTTGGGGCATTGCACTTGAAGACAGATGTATAACAACTGGAGATAATCCAGCAGAAAGCAGCAGGAATGATCAGTTTCTAACAAACGTGGCCAAGGAGGAAAGGCTGAATGAACTAGCCTTATTTAATTTAGTAAAAAGGAAAGGAAGAGAGAAGGGTGATAATGACCTCCCAGTTTGTAAAAGTTTGTTATAAAAAGGTGGTCAGTTATCCCCTAAGTCCAAGAGAGGAATGGCCAGAGGAAATCAGCTTGTTTTGCAACAAATGAGATTTGAATTATATATAAGTGAGAAAAATCTAGTCACAAGATTTATGAAAGCATTAGAGCAAGATAACAAGGTGCAAGTCAAATTAAAATTAGTGAAGATTTTTATGTTTAAGCTTAGGTGTGGTGGCTTAGGTATAACTGAACCTTATTCTCTGAAGGGGTATGAAGAGGACCTTTTGAGGTCCCTTCTGACACTGCGAAATTTCGGGAGGGTGAATTCCACCCTCCACCTTCTCTGTGCAAAGGTGTAGACTAGGTGTTCAGACACAGTGCTAGGATGGCAAGTAAAGAAAGTCATTTAACTTTAAAACTAATTTTCTTTTGCCATGTGTGCTTCAAATATGCTGTCTCATATCACGGCATCATCGAGGTTGACGAGAAATTCAGACCCAGGACAGCAAATGTTGGAAGCTTAGGAGCTGAAAGAGATTTGTAATCTGTATGCTTATAATTTGAGAGTTTGAATTCCTCCTGGTGGCCTAATGTCTATCTGAAATATATCCTAATGCTATGATGTTTTCTTTAATGTTCTCATTGGAAAAAAACAAAACAACCAAATAACAACCAAACAAAAAGTGTCAATTCTCTGTGAGAGGAACAGGGCAGATTGCCTGTGTAAACTGCACTAACTTTCAGACTGTGGGCTAAAATCGATTTTTTTTAAATTTTTTTTTTCTCCCCAGAAAGTCCTATTGGATTTATTGGATCTGAAAATTTTATCTCAAGATGAAATCATGTCGTCATGCAAAGATATGTCTAATCAGACCAAACAGCCTGCTAAAATTTGCAGGATGGCTTTCTACAGCAGGGATCCTCCACAAGAACACCTTTGCCTTTCATAGGCCACAGGACCAAGTGAATATGAAAAGACAAACTTGAAAATGTTTCCCCTCTAGTTATTCAGCAAACAAACATGGAATTTCTGAATCAGCACATTAAAGCCCTTTTCCAATCAACACATACTAATGATTAGTAAGGCCTGGGAAGTGTTATGTAGGATTATTCTGGAAATTGCTGTCTGAGGCTGCCTTAATCTGGATATGACTGGGTTTGAATAGGGATGTGTAAGTCACTATCAATTTTCATCAAGTTGGCCCAAGCCTGTTTATCCTTTTTCTGTATGTGATGACACGCATTGCAGCCTAGGTGAAATGTCCTGTCCGCCTCCTAGAAAAGCTTAATAATTTATTTGTAGCCCATTTCATTCTAGACTAGTGCACACTGCTTATTCTCTCTGCTGCACAGCCAGCTCTTAAAGCAGCAGTATGGCGTGCTACAAACAGCTTTGCCTGACATCCCCCTGTTGTTCATTATATTGATATGTAGCCAGCGTGCGCTGTTAACATTTTCAAAACAAAACAGAATGAAGAATCAATACTGAGGGTGTTTGGGAGAAATGTCATGACCTTGATTACAGCTGGTACAATTCAGCAACCGAGCTGCAAAAGCAATTTCACCCCAGTACCACCAAGGTAAGGATGTAGGAGAAACAAGTTGCCCACTATATAACTTTCATATACGGTGTTAGGGCTGCGAAACCAGCAGCAGCTCATTAGCTTCCTTTGCTTTTGTTGTGCAGAGCCCCTCTTTGCTGTGTGATAATGCATTTGGCAACAGAAAACAATGTTTCCCCTTTTTCTCTTATAAGGAGTTTGTTTTACCAGACCAGTATACAGCTGCACTCCACTGAGAAATGACTCATGTGGCACCTGAAATCACGGTGGGCTGAAGGACGTGCAGTCACGTAGTCTCGCTCCTCGGGCTTTCTGGTGTTTGCTTGCTTGCTTTTCTACCTGAGCAGCCAGTCCTATATGCAGCTTCAGGCTGTAATCTTCAGCTCTACTTCCAGACCTTTAAGCTCTTAGGGTGCAGCTGGTACGTGATTCAGCAGTTCTGCCTGCAGCAGGTTTGTGGGATCAGGTTCCTTAACACCGTAGCTGCAGCCAACTGCTACGCTGCAAAGGGATCCCATCACACGCTTGTTGCATTGAAACCTCCTTTAAGTCTGATTTACCTCTGTCTTTATCCCAACCACCACTTTTAAAGCATATTTTTGTACGATTTTGAAAAGTACCGCTCTTGCTCTCTGAGCATGGCCACAAACCCAGAATTCAGGTGAGCATTTCTAAGCTAGGCAAGATTGTTTGGGACTGCGAAAATGAGCTACAGGGCTGCACGTACAGTCTCACACCCAACCTTCCCCCTTGTGTCAAATTAAATTACTGAATGAAGAAGAAAGCAGACTGACAGCTTTGATGACTAGAGGGGCTATCCAGGGCTGGATAACTTTGCAACTGTGCAGGCAGAAGGAGGGTTTGGCTTTTTCACATTATTGGTTCGCCGTGTCTGACATCTGTGAGTTTCCCATCCTCTGCCTCAGTTTCTTTGCACTAAATTGCACTTCCTCAGGTTGTCCAGGCATTTTCCCTTCATTGCCTCCCTCCTCTTTCAGAAGCCTTCAGTCATGGCAGTGTCACGTTCCCCCTTTCTACAGCACACTGTGATTTTTAAGGTTTTGGTCTTCTGTGCTAAAGGACCTGAAATTCTGTAGTCTGCTTGGAAGGGCTTAGTGGCTTGGGACAGCTAGGGACATGTGAACATTTTTCATGAACCTTAAATTTTGCCTGCGATTTATGAAGGTGGACTAGGTGGGCATTTCTAGACTCCATGAGGTTACTCCTCACACCTCCCCCTGCAAGTGTTTCGGTAACTTAGTAGTTACCAAAACCATATATTTTTATGCTAAGTCTGGACTGATCGTTGGTGTCTTCTGTAATGCAAGGTTAGAGAGCAATCAAAATGCATGTGCCATTACAGGGTAGTGGGTCCTAACGTTCGGAGAAGCCAGGTTGCCTTTTTTTTCCCCACAAACTGATTCTTCTTTCCGACCCAGGCTCAGGCTATGTTCTTGCTGATAAATGAAACAGGGCCAGGGCATTTTCCCTTTCCCTGAGTAGCTAGACAAAAACATACCTATATAACACAATTTTCTTATCCTCCAAAATAGCCTCAAACTGTTGACTGGGAATAATCTCTGGCCCGTGCTAACTCCCAGCTGTGCCCAGGCATTGCTTGTGAGAGGACCGGTTGGCCCAGACCAAAAACAACACCAGGAGCTGTGCCAGCGACCCGGCCGTATGGGCACCCACGCGCCAGGCTGGGGGCCATGCTCTGCGTCTGTCTGCTTTATCAGTACAGACGTAGCCTGAGGGAGCCAGGGACTGACGATCCCAAGGTATGCACGTATCAGGAAGCCAGCAAGAGAGAGAAACCCACGGATCCTGAGGAAAGGTTACTCATCTACGTGAAAATGCAGACACACATCTGCTGTGGTAGCAATGGCCGTACAATGGCATGGACACAAACTTTGCTAGCAGCCAGAGGAGACACAGAGGGTCCTCGGCAACAATATGTTCTGATTTGCATTTTGTAGAGCCAGTGCTGTTGCACTCTCAGTGCTTTTTGTACCTATACCAGTCTCAACAAGCTAGCAGAATTATACTAGCTCATGCTCTAATTGAGCCCTCATTTTGCTGCACAGACAGCACAAATGCTGGATTGCCTACAGTGCAAGCAGGAGCTGCCTCATAAGCACATATTGGCTCAAACTAGAGGTCCCTCTAGCCCATTTCTGTGTCTCTCGTAGTGGCCCATAGCAGATGCTCAGGGAGTAGCAGGGCATGCATCATATATCCCAAAGACAGCAGCTGAGCAAATCTGGGACAAGGAAGATTTGAATGAAAAAGTGTGTTTATCATTTTTAGAGTTTGGGTTTCGTCCATGTGCTCTGGCAAAGGGAAAGAGTTTTGTGTTTACATGCATCGCATCACTCCTGTCATAAAAGCAAATGACTCTTTCTGGCCTGTTGCAATGCAATAGCAGAAGTGGAACCATGCAAAGCAAACTGTGCTGTGTATTCCTCCACAGCTTTGCCCCTCCACGCAGGTGTGACATAGCTCCTCACTAAAGCCTGTTGAAGCAAGAGAGAGACCTTGCTTTTTGTTTGTTTGGTGGCAAGCTCTATAATAGGATTCAAGTCTTGTGGCACCTATGAGTTTGGGAGTCACCAAAGGGGTTGGGATCCATAATGTTATAAATGGTCCAGGTTAGGCTGGATAAAGAGCATCCTCCTCCAGCATCCTTTTCCACCAACTCAACCCAGATGAGGAGTGCTCTGTGCGCACAGACATCTCTTTGTTCTGGGACTGGGTCCCACACGTCTCTGTGGGGCCCTGGAAAGCCTTGCAGCCCTGCAACAACCCCGTGAGCCAGCCTTGCTACTGTCCTGCAGGCCCCAGTTTTCTCGCTGTTCTGGGGAGCTGATGGCAGATGTCTCATTGTGTGTGGAAGAGTGCACCTGGGAGAGTCCATCCACTCTGCAATCTTCTGTTCTTTCTAAGAAATCAGGACAAAACAGAACAGGACAACAGGGTTTGCCTAAATATACAGGAGTTTCTACTATTACTGCCTGAGCCCAGCCCCTGGAAGCGTGTCTAACAAACAGAGGAGAAAGGAGGCAGGAAGGTGGGGGAAGAGAACAGGAAGTAGGAAAGTGATAATGAAATAAATCAATTTTCTAGGACCTAATGACAACAGCACACTTACACAGCTAAGTGGGACCTTTGGAGATCCTCCTGTAACATGTCGGCCCCCTAAAAAAGCCTCAGCAATTTAATAGATTTTGCTCTTTGTCTCACTTTTTCTCTCCTTTCCAAACCAGTGATTCTCACTCTTTTCCAATAACATGGTAAAAGACAGCCACAACCCATGCAGAGATAGCTGCTGCCCATACATGTGTATGCATGGAGTGTTTTCATCTACATGTGTGTTTCTGCCCTGGTTGCTCACTGGAAGATTTGGGTTAAAACATCACATTTCTGAGCTTGGTCTCTGTTAAGACCTCAGTAAGTAGAAGGCTGCAAACTGTGGTTTTGAAGCTGACCCTGCACCTGACCGATAGCTTCACTAACCCCCAATGTTCCTGCATCATACATGTAGCCAGTATGAATTGCCTCATTATAATAAGATGGGCAAAGCTAGGGCTGAAGAAAACAGCAGAAATTACAGAAGGTAGTGTTACAGCCTGCCAGCTGCAGCCCTCTATTTTATTTATCCTCTCGGAGTCCCCCCAGCTGAGAGGGTGGCCAGACTCGTGCTGGAGGCTTGCAAGCCCCAAACACATGCCACATCATTTTGCCCAGACTTAAAGCAGAGAGCCATAAGCACCTGTCTGTCCTCGTTGCCGTTCAAAACGGGGCAGTTTGATACAGCTGCGCTGCTGATGCTTTTGTATCAGAAGGCTCATCTCCTGTACGTGTCCCACAGCCTGCCTCATGCGTGTGACTGCTGCCCCTGAGCACGGGCTGGGTGCCGGGGGGGGGCAGACTCCTGTGTGCCATTTGGTGCTGGCCTGGCCCTACAGCGCGAAGTTGCGATGCCTGCAGTTGTTCCGCACCATCCCCTGGTGGGCTCAGGCTTCCTCCTCTGAGGGAAGTGTACGTCCTGGAAGAAAAGGGGGATGGACACCCGATTAATATCAGTGCTGGGCTACGAATGCCCCTCTGAACGCTGTCAGCATCACTCAGCAAGGTTGGCCTCCCTGCAGCCGGCACCTCTGCACTCAGCCGAGCCCTTCGCTCCAGTTGCCTTTGGTCTTCCCCATCCCCTTGTGCTCTTTATGCTCTCGACTGCCTTGTCTGTCTTTTTTCTTTCCCTGCCTCTCCCCATTTCTTTTTCCTTTGGGACTTCTCTCTGCCTCTCCCCTTCAGGTTTCCTGTCTCCTCTCCAAGACGGCACTTCCGACAGCATGAATTTTGAGATATGGCATGCTCATACATTTTGTATTAGCTCTAGGGGCTCTTAAGCCTTCCGACTTCATGGGGTTACACAAACTAGCAACTGCTGTAGCCCAGGAATGCACCTGGAAGTAAGAGAAAAGGGGGGGGGGGGAAATTAAATGCTTAGCAACAGGAATGCCACACTTTTGAAGAATTAACTAGCTATTCATTCAATCTGAAAGGGTTATTGCATTAAGAACTCACATTAGAATTAAGGGGGGAAAAAAGCACTTGCTGGCTAAAGGCTGAGGATAAACCCAGCATTTCTTTATCACTGCCTAGGGAAAAGAAAAACCTTAATTACAATACTTGTCTTTGAATAATATTTCAGTCATAACAGCACATTTCTCAGATTCTGCATGATAAGTGCATTAATATTTATTCAATTTCTATGACCTTTAGATAATTCCTAAGGGTCCTATTTTGCTAGTGTTGATGGTTGCTCACTTTTTATGCTCCTTCTGTACACTGGTCCAAAGCTTGATCACCATATATCAGCATCCTTCTTGTCTTTGGAAGCCTATTCCCATGAATGGGGTGAACAAAATTTGGAGCTGACTTTGTTCTCAAGCCTCACTGATCTTTAGGGGCAGAGATATTCTGCCATGGTAGACCCTGGTGGACCTCAGGCTGAGGGCAGAGACCTATTCCTGTTGAAACTAGCATGACTGGGAAAGACTTGCAGCCACCCTTTCTACACTAGTTTTCCTTGCAGTCTCAAATGTTTGTCATTTATTGATATTTAGTTCCCTTTGTCAACTTTAATCCACATCCTGCTTGCCTTACATGGGGGTTTTCTGGACACTGCAGGAGTAAGACTGTCTCCCTTTGATTTCACTCATTTTACTTTTTAAAAACATGTTTTTAACACATGCACCTCTTACACCTTAGAAATATGTTCTACACTATAAAACCTGATTAAAATACTTAGAATTTATCTTCTTCACCCACCGGCATTAAAACTGAAGGGGGTTTGGTGAGTTTTTTACAATTTCAACAATGGTGAGATGAGCATTTTTTTGTCAATGTTAAGGCTGCCTTCTTTTCAAAATGTTTGGTTTTTTTATGAAAACCTTAGTATACCAAGTTACAGAAATCTCTGTTGGTTTCTAGTTATAAAAATAGGGTAGAGAAAGCTGAGTGTTCAGACACTGGCACCTGGCTTGACTTTACAGAGCTCATTTACAAATCATATTTTGGTGAAATGACTTTGTATTTATAAGTCTGGGCTAGATAAGATCACCATCCTTCAAGTAGTTTGCAGGCAAAGACAAATCTATAGTCCTCCACCTAATGTCTGTGTGCATGTTTGCAAAAAACCAGAGCGCTCTCAATTTCTAGAAGCTAGCGCATGTGAATGAGGCCATGTCCCCTTCCTCCTCTTTGGTACACCAAATACTGAACTCCTAATCATATTGTTCAGTCTTTGGGGATAAAAATACAATTCTGAGAGGAGTTTAAATGTCCTTTATGCAAAGAAAAGTCTCTTATCCACAGTAATTTGGTGAATAGGCTCTGTGATGATATCTGAAGTGCTGCGCTTCACCCACAGAAACTCTGCCTCCCACCTTTATCTTTTTGGCTCAGTAATTTCAAGAATTTGGAGTGATAGCTAGGCAGAGACATGCCAACATGGGACATTTATTTGTATATCAGTGGATCAGAGTCTCTTTTTTAACTAAACAATTTAGAAAAACAAAAGACACTATCTTTCTGGATGGTTGTATTTCTTTCATAAACAACGTCAGCAGATAAGGGCATATTTCTGTCCTCAGCTGAGGAGTATTTTATCATGAAAAGGTATCAAACTATTATCTAGTCATGCACTTGTCCCAGTGCAAAAAAAAAAAAAAAAAAAAAAGCTTTTAGAAAGCTGAAACAGAAAAATGCAAAAGTCTTAGTATTAAAAAGTCTTCTACTGACAATACAGGACAATAGTGACATTTTCAAAAGAAATACTCTTTGGTTATTTTTTGTAAATACAAAAGAAACAAGTCTTAGGATCTAAATTAATTTTGACTACATTTACAAACCAGGAGGAATCCAGACTAGTTGCAATGATTTCAATGAGGAATATTTAATGAGGCAAGAAGAAAGGTTTTTTGCTTAGAGCAGGCACTAGTTTTAAGCCTGCTTTGGACTTGGTACGTGACATTGGATTTATAATCTGATTTTCAGCTATTCTTAATATTCACAGGAGCTGGAGAATTTTCTTTAGAAACTGAAGTGGTCACTGTTCCCACATCCTAGGCAATAAATTGATCAAACCCATTTCCAAGACAGGAGTCCCAAATCCCTCCCAGAGCTCGGAGCCCGGATGCCTCAGAGCACTGAAATGATGGATCTCTTCCCAGGAGCGGATTACTAGAGCATAAACACCGTGCACACCTATCTAGCAGCGTACCAATCGCTGATGCTGTATCTGGAAATGAATTCAATATATTCGATTGTTTCAGAGCATCTTATTTCAAAGACAAAACACAAGATTGCTCCCTCCTGTACATGAGACACAATATTCGGGCTGATACAAATAAACATATTACACGTATCATAGGTACAAATCTCACAGCATTTGTTTCACTAGCAGTAGTTGTCTCTTGGCTCTCAGGTAGCAATACCCTGATGAGAACCTACCTCAGTGACCAGTGAAGTATGATATAACGTTTGGACCGAGAGCAGACACGCTTCACATGTCGTTCAGCACGCAGTACAACCTTCCTTTTAATCACATGGAAATCTAAATTCACAGCCACTGTGAACATTAAAGGGAGGTGAAAATCCATCATTAACCCATGCACTGGCTTTCTCCTGGCTGTATTGATGAAGGATAAACACAGCAACCTTGACTAATGTTTTATTTTAATTAGAGTAAAAGTAAATTGCAATAGGCACACAACACAGGGAATTAACAGAAAATTAAACAAGCTTTATGTATAAACCTGTAAAACCACTCTGAGGCAATTTGAATTCTTCATCAGACTGGGGACTTTACACATATTTCTTTATTTATTTATTTTATTGAGTGCTCATGTTTCATTCTCAAGCAGGCCTGCATGTATTGATTCGATCTCATGTTCAGTGAAGTGTGTATGTGCAAACATCTAATGGGAGCAAAGACCTGAAAGATAAAATGGTCTTTTTTTGGCCAGACCTCACACCCTTGGAGATTTGCCTGGCCCAAAGAGGATGTTATTGCACAACTGGCACAACCTCTTTTTGAAGCCTAGAGGGGTACTCATGAAGCAACATTTGTGCATTGCAGCTGAGAAAAGCTCTAATTTGTACTGCTTATCTCTGATCCATGCACAACAGATCTGAGAGGAGGATTTTGCCCTTAATTTGTTCCCTGGTGTCTACACATTTTGAGTGTGTTAGATCAATGAACGATGCTATATTCCATATGTGCCACAACACGTAGACATAGCTAGGTACACTGAAGATGAAGAGGCAGCCTCAACTTTGAACCTCCTGTTTGTAAAACAACTTTAAGCATTAGGCGGATGACTTTGTAAAGTGAATTAATTAGCAATAAAGACCAAAGGCACATTCTGTGAGCATAAACAACATAGATTTAGATCTTAGTTAAAACTTAGTGAACGTCAACTAACAAGGAGGTCTGTGGAGTCTGTCAGGCTTTGCAAATCCTGCTTTTCTGAAAAGAAAAGTATTATTGCTCCTAGCTGAAAATGCCTATATTAGGTTTGAGACTGTGTGGTGGAGTGAGACCTGCAGCTCCAAGATTCACCATCTTTAGCTTTCTGCGGGAAATATCTTTTTATAGCTGTTTTTTATTTAGCTAGGGGTTTCTCTGGGGAGGGCAGGAGGGCGTTAGCTCAGGAATTCACTTGATAGATTTCAGATCAGCAGCTAATCTGTCACTTCAAGGGGTGACAATGACAGGAGGGAAAGACTTCCTAATTTATTCATAAAATACTTTATCTGTCGATTCCATTTATTTAGTTCATTCTTCATAGGTAAAAGTATTGAAAAAAGGAAATTAATCCTGACCTTGGAGGTGAGAAGCAGAATGCTGATAACTCCAGCTCTGGGGGCATGAGTAGGCCAGGACTTTTTTCACCCAAGAGTGTGAAAAACATGATAGACTGATATTATCTCATGCATTTTACCCTCTGAATTCTTGTTGATACCACAATCCCACAGAGGCTTTACTGACCTATTAGCAACACTTACTGGAAGCTCATATTCAGTATAGCAAGTCACATACCTTGTTTGTTATTTTTGCATAGCACAAAAATGCCTGTGGTACATTTTGTCTGGTTTTGTGCGATCGTTGCCAGTGAACAGATTACATCATGTCAGAAGTGCCAGAATTTTCTGAAGGAATTTTTCATGAAGTTTAAGAATTGACATATATTTTTCAGTGAGATGCAGCTTCTTTTTAAGGTCAACACAGGCTTGAAAGAATTATTGTATGATCTGCTGGGCAAAGACTGAACAGCAAGAATTCATTGGTCAAACCTCAATATCATCTTCTGCCTTTGATGAGTGTTGAAAAAGTACTTAGAATTTAATTTCACTAGGGCTTTTATGTCCTTAAATCTTAGGTGATGCAACATACTATTTATGGAAGACAGTATGATTCCATGCAATTACATTTTGATTTCATAATGATAATATAGAAGTGTTTTGTTGCTAAAAGTTAATTCCTCATAACAGGATAGAGTCCACTTATTCAACCACACTGAGGTACTATAACGTACCTTCTTTTAATTGAAGACTTTTTCACCAGCAAACCCCAGATGCAATCCTTGGTATACGTTTCAGGAACACCGAGTCTGTGGAAAGTAAGGTATGAATACTTGAGAACTTGACAGCATCTGTCAGTTAACGGAGTGAGCTTGATCAGGAACTGAATACCTTATTTACTGATCTACACTCTCTTCTGAGGTGGTAGATGCCCCATCCCTGGAAACATTTGAGGTGAGGCTGGACTGGGCTCTGAGCAACCTGATCGAGTTGAAGATGTCCCTGCTTATTGCAGGGGGGAGGGTTGGACTAGATGATGTTTAAAGGTCCCTTCCAACCCAAAATATTGTATGATTCTGTGATTCTGTGCTTCACAAGCTCCTTGCCCACTTCAGCTGGTCTTTACAGACAGTCCCAGCCTTTGTTTCTCAGATTTCAATCTTCAAAGTTCAGATGGTTTGTGGCGATGAAGCATGTATAGTTTGGATCATTTGCAGGTTTTTTTCACAACTACACCAAACCTTATTAGAGGGGAAATCTTCAGAAAATGGACCTCTAAAGAGACCCTAAGGTACGCTTTTCAAAGGCATATAATTTGACCAAGATATTGAGTTTGTTTTGCTGGATCTTTTAGCAGATCTGTAAAAAGTACATCTTTACATGAGATCGCTTTCTTGCCAGGTGTCACAACTTTACACCAAAGAATGGAAATGTTAACATTTCTCACAATACGGCTGTGAGAATGGACATACAGCATCCCTTTCCTTAATCTCATTATTGGAATGGTGAATACATTTTTGGCTAATGTATTTGTCAAATAAAAGAAAAAAGGGGGCAGGTGGAGGCATGTATTTGTTGTAAAAATGCAGGTTTATTTTTTTAAATATAGCAAAAGACCATACCACCAGCAAACAGAGAGCTACCGTGAAGAGGGAAGGGTGTTACCGTGTGAATTTTAGATCAATTCTTCAGCTGTGGAGCTCTCTGCATATAAAGCAATCTCTCTAAAGAGATACAGGAACGGAAAGTAATGGTACGTTGCGTGGCTGGTACAGCTTGGCAGCACTGAGGACAAAGCTAGAGTTTTCTGTGATTGCTTCACATTTTTCTTGCATGACTTTTAGTTTTCTTCCTCCAGAAGGGCAGGACAGGAAGAACACTGCACAAATTAGACTCATCTCAATCTGGAGCTGGGATGCAGCTGAAGTACAGAGCAGGATCTGTGATCTGGGAGCTGTTCCCTGATCCCACACTTTAGCCAGGGGGCAGAAAGTCTGGACGTATTAGCCTTCATAATCAGACCTCAGAGCTCTTCAGCCTCTTGTTTGCTTTTTCCTCATCCACCATTGCTCAAATTGAGTTTTTCAGCTCTGTTTCCTCAAACAAGTATTTTCCCCTAATTATTTGCCTTGAGCCTATAGTATCTGAAATTGCTACATGGCCTCCAGCACAAATGTTTGTCAGGCCCAGGACTCTGTAATATCTAAAACATGTGGGAGCAAATGCTCTCGATACTGCCAACACGACTTAATGTTCAGTAAGTTCAGTACACGCTGCCAACCAAGGTAGTGCAAAAAGGTAATATTTACACTGAGGTTTAAAAAAAATTTGCTGTTTTAAAAAGGATGCAAAAAAATGTGTATTTAAATGTAAGTCATGATTCAGTTATTGATTTATCTACTCTGTTATGCATGAATATATCATTAGGAGTTGTGAAACCAGAATCTCAGTGAAAGCTTGTTCTTTGAATTAGCCTAATGGTCACAGTGACTATGATATATAGATATAGATATCATGATATATATATCTAAAACCATAAACACTTACATGCCCATGCATGCATACATATGCACATATGATCAGAGATATGCCTGTAAATACATGTGTGTGTATTTATGAATACATACATGGAAAGCTAATGGAAGACAAACAAAGCAGCTGAAATTACTTCCACATCTTCATTCCCAGGTCTCTGTATGCCAGAAAGGGCTGCCCACTACTGGCCTCATGGCAAAAACTACTCCATGAGTGCTCAAAGCTCAAGGGTCCTTGGGTCACTGCCAACCAGAATTTTGGAGGAGCTTGCTATGACTTTCAGGAATCTAGTTTCCATTAATCTGTGGGACGGTTAAGCAGGTAATGACCATTGCTGTTAATGCAAGTTATGTGTGTAGGGCCCTGTGCGACTCAGTGGGAGACTACAGTAAAATAGATTTTATTTGCAGGTATAAGGATCACACCTTAATTTAATTAATTAAATTAATAAAATGGAGCATACTGACTCTTCTGCATGGGAAAAATAATGTTAAAAGCTAAATATGAGGAAAAAATCAGCAAATGTGTGGAGAAAGGAGGGAGAAACACGAGGGGTAGAGAGTGGATTTTCCTCACCTCTGTAGGCAGTAAAACTCATAGTGAAAGCTGAACAACCAGGATGCTCACCGGTCTTCCCTCACAGTAGCAAAAATCACAGTGGCATTGCTTTTTCACCGGTTTTGTCCTCTGGCTTTTCAGAAACAAAAGGGTGTGAGTTCCAGCTATACCACCTTTCTTCTACCTCTCCCCTTTGCAAAGCACATTGCAGCAGAGAGCTCCTCCGTCTTTTTGCTCCTCCTCTTTTTGCTCCAAATCCTCCGCAATTTGCACCTTCCCCTCCACGTGGGACACCAGGCAGAGCTGTGCAAGTGGTTATGATTTATCTGTTTTGCAGCTATTCAGCAGGACCTTTTTGCATAAATGACATACAGACCTAGCCACAGATCTCTCGTGACTGCTGCCAGAGTCTGTCAGAGAAGAGCATCTTTTTGCAGAGTGAAGGAAAAAAATGGTGGCTTGTGCTTTCTCAGGCTTTGTTCGTAGACATTTCTGCTCCTCTTGGGTGGCTGAGTCTGTGTGAAGGCCTGAGAAAAGAGGAGCACAGTTCAGAGAATGAAAACAAGGGAAAATAAGTGTAATTCGCAATTTCACGGTTACTGAAAGATGTAAGGAAAAAGAAATGTCAGGATCTACTTTGTCCCCATCTACAGGTCCTTGGCCGTAAGACAATTCAGAGGAGAAAGCTTCTGGGGATGGTGAGAATACTCAGGCTGCATGCAGAAAATGGATGGACCCAAAATCTTGGTGATTTCGAGGCACTGAAAGCTACATTAGATGTCCCACTTTGCTTTCTAGATTTCTTTGCTCCTTCTTGCCAGATAAACTTCATTTTTAAAAAGCAGGTTAACCCAAGTCACATATTGAGTCACAAAATACTTGCCATGATATGGGGGTGGGTCTAAGGAACTGAATAATAAATTCTATAATGAGAGATACAAATGAGGCAGGTGCTTTGGTTAAACACAGAAAGAATGGATCATGCTGTATTTTTATTATCCTTGTTTGGGAACTGCATGATTGTGCCCAAGATAAATACATTTTTTTAAAAAAATTAATTGTTATTTTTAAATTAGATAAAGAAAACCCAATTCAAGTTTGCTTTCAAAATCAAAGTATTCCACCACTTGTATTTATATTCATTGAATTGCAGGGTTAAATTTCAGAAACAGTAGGATACTCACTTTGATCCTAAGATTAGAAAAACATCCACTCTCATTTTTTCCAGTACTGAACACAAAATGCTTTCTGAAAATTCAGTTGGCCTTTTTCAGCCTAAATTTCTTAAGCATGTCTGTTCATTGTAGAGCTGAGGAAATGCGGAGAGGATGAAGAATGCTGAGGATTTTTTTTTTTTTTCATGTCTGCAAAGGATTTTTATCATTTCCTTTGAAGTCTCTGCAAGTTTTCTAGTGTTTGTGTTAACTTTCTATATGAAAAGAGAAACTGATTTATCCTCCTAGCATCCATTTTAAACATCAGAGAAAGTGAAGAGCAAGAATGAAATCTACCTGACTAAACAAAGCCCAGCACAGAAAGTGCAGCCATCGTAAGGGTTTGCTTTAAATTCCGACCTGACTCCTGCAATAGAGCTATCCAAATTCAGTTCCTAAATAAGTGAACACTGCAGCTCCCACTCCAATGAGTGAGATTTCTCTCTGCACGCCTCAAGGTTCCTTTTGGCTTATAACCGATAGATTTCCGAGTAGCATCCATGGGTTAAAATTAAAAAAAAAATGCAGAAAATATATGTAGGAACAGTATTTATAGCATCTTTCATGATGACTGCTTAGAAACGGAAGGAATTTCACTTCCTGCTAATGAGTTTGATGAAACTACAGCAAATTCTACATCTGTTCCTCTGGTTGGTCCTATAAGGGAACACAATGCTCAAGTTTTGTTTTCAGTGGAAGTTAATCCCTCTCTTATTTCAGCCTTAATACAAGACAAGCCAACAACTTTATTTTAGGATTTCTTAGGTTGGTTTGTCCCTAAAAAACAGGGGAAGAATAATTGGTTGTATGGGACTTAGCCTTTGTAACTCAAATGTCATGGAAAGTCATAAAAGCCCTGACCTTCTGTGTTTGATTTCCTGATGATATATGACACATATGCCTGCCTAATTTAGTGCTTATTAAAGGAATAATGTTAATGGTTAAGGAGTATGAAGCCTTAATTAGATTTTGCAAGCAGCTAAGTACTGTAGCAAAGAAAGCTCTTTATTCTGTATTTACTGCAAACATACCAGAATGTCACCAATATAATCTGAGAAGACTAAAGTCAATCCAGCAGCTGCAATCAGTTTTCAAAAAATAACCTGTTCTATGCCATTTTAAAAAATTGATATTTGATTTTATTCCCAGGTGAAGATTTATTTTTTATTGAGACTGAAAAATGAATAATTATAGGAGATTTGAAATGGGAAAGAACCAATTAAGAAGGACACTCAACATCAATTCAGAAATTTATTTGGAATCAGCTTCTCAATTTGAGCTCCTGTACATCGATTAAAGAGGTTGCATTAGTTTATGTATCTACTTCAGAGTTAGAGTTGGCGGAATGATGCAAGAAATACATTTGCAATATAATCACAAATGAATGACCATAGATTTGTTGCTATTCTTGCCACCATGACAGAAGATATTTCCAAATATTTGTGGCCCAGTATTCGCAGTATTGAAAACAGAGTCTGTGAATCACCAATATTCCCCAAATTTGTAACTGAAATGTATTGTTGATTACTCACTGTTCATTATTTGTTAGTCATAACTCATTATCTTTTGTTAAAGTTTCAGTCAGCTAATCAAGAAGCAGAAAATATACTGTATGACCAATAACATGCCACAGATAATGATTAATCAAAATGAGCAGTTCACGAACAGCAACAGTGACTAAAAATCATTCAGCTGAAGTAGTTATCAAAGACATACAATATTAATGTATTGACACAAATCAAGAGTGGTTTGTGAATGAGTCATCAACCAAAAGCCAATTTAATTTGGGGGTCCCAATGGCACTAGTAAATGAATGTTTTGACATAAAATACTAAGTTTAAAAGTGCCACATTCCTCTTTCTTTAAATACTATTTGTGTGTGTCTTATCAGAGTGAACTGGGTAATTGCAGTTGACTGTAGATTTGCCACTGTCTTTAGTGGGACAAGGATTCGCTCCTATATGTGTTTTATTGACACCACTTGCTAGTTAATGTTTCCTTAGCTTGTTTTCTCTGTACCTTCTTGTTCCCATGGATCTCAGCCTGGGTCTCACTTACCTTTTGGCATTTTTTTATACTGTTTTAGCAGAAACTCCGTTTTGTTGATTGAATGATGCAAACAGGCATTTCTGGGACTGAGAATCTGACCCTATCCTGTAGTTCTAGTCACACATTTAAACTGACCATTTTTATATGAGTTCAAAGTAAAGAATGATTATATTATCCTTTAACTATGTTTCAAAGCTCTATGTCTCAGTATCTTGAAAGATCAAAATTCCAAGAGTTGATGGAGATCCGTTATATGATGCATTAAGATATTGAATGGATTATCTACTCCAAATTAGGCTCCAGTAAGTCATGACCAAATTAGGTACTACATCTGAAAAGAAAGTGGTTAAATTTAAAGATGTTCTGAAAAGAATGAGCAAAATATAAAGACACAGGGTTTACCTTGGAGCTCTCCAAGACATTACTGCTATCTCTGAATTACATGACTTGAGATACCAGTTTAAATTTGATGTAATTCCATTTATTAAAAATGACTGTGGGAAGATATGGTTTCAACTAACCATATTTAATTCTTTTTGCTGAGGAAGCTGATCATGGTGCATCGTTCTGTTCTTTTGCTAGAGCAGCTACATTGAGATGTCTTGAGATTCTACTTCCAACTGGTAAATCCAGAGATAACTCCCTGAATCAGCCAGCTCTGGTTAGCTTGGAATTTCTGGAGTAAGAAAAGCCAGGAGCTTTTAGCATTGTCTAAACAGATTGTGCCATTATTTACCTGGAGAGAGCACTCTTATTTTTAGGTCATATCTAGAGATCTGAGGGATAAGAGACCATAAACATAATAAAATTTAGGGCCAGAGGAGGGGAACACCTGCTGTTATCATTGCATGATATCTACTAATATCCTGCTGAAAAGCCTCTTGTTTTACATGTGAATATACAGCATTATTGTCATACTTTATGTGAACACACATTTTCCACAATAATTCAGTAGACATATTTTTGCAGTACAATACTGATGTTTTTAAGTAGCTTCGTGGAACTTTGAAGTAAAACCAAACAGCAGCATACTTATTTATAGCTACGAGCCATATATAGTACATGTTACACTGCATTTGCAATGTAGTAAGTGCCCTTTAAAGAATAAACAAGGACAGTAATACTAAGAGAAGGTATGCAAATCATAAGCTTAATGCACCTGGTACCTAAATCTGGAAAAAAAAAAAAAAATTAATCCTTGGCGTGGACATATACTGCACTTGTCAAATCCAGTCAGAATAACTGGTCTAATGGACAGCTCTTTCCCATAGGGGTTGGAGAAGATGTTGATTCTGCAGTGTAATTCCCCTCAATTTTTCCCTCTCTCTGAGCTGTACTGCCATCATACAGAGCTATTTGTTGGAGAAATTGCCATCTTTCCCCATTAAAGGAAACTGCTTATCCTCCTAGCTTTCCTAATTTCATGTAGCAGATGATACCGTGCATATAAGAGAGCTCAAAGTGACCTTTTGGGCATGATTTTGGTGCTTTTTATTAAGAAATGCTTCATACACATATATCTTTTAAAGCAACAGGAATGTTCCTATATAAACAAGAAAAAAATCTCTTAGAAGCTACAGCATATCAGTGGTTTGAATTCTTTAATTCATATGGCAATTAGTTTTGAAGATTATCTACAAATGTCCTACTTCTGATACTTTGCATGTCTTTTGTTTTACTAAGTGTTTCTATCCATGTTTTCACATGAAAATAGTGGAACAAGACTGGAAAAAACCCCATGAAACAGGATTAATTTTTTAACATAATATTAACAGCTTCTACCACATAGTTGTCTAACAATGGAGAGGTGAATAAAAACAGCAAGAGTGGAAATGAAAGTAGACAGTTTATGATGAGGAAAGCTATGACAATGGACTTGCAGAGGAAGTAAGTACCTAATCTTCATACATAAGGATACTTCTTCATTATATACTAAAACATAAATTTTAGGGATGCATAAAAACTCTCCTTCAACTCTCTAACCTCATATTTATGCTCCATGCAAAATTTTAAATGCTGTGACTACATATGGGTTAACTATGCCTGAAGGGATAAACTCAGACATTTAGAATAAGAATTTTCCTGATAAATAGTGGTACAATTTGGTGATTTCTGAGCTTGTGCTGGCTAGCTCCAGATAAAAGAGAAACTCCTTTTGAATCTGGGAAATGACATCATTTGCACACCATGCCACTGAGGTCAGGCCAAGGAAGCCTACAAATTCCTATTAAATGTAAATAGGCCTTTCTTGCCCTTAGTTCATATAAGAATGAACATGTTATTTATTGCTGTGTGCTTTCAGCTCACAAGCGTGAAAAGGTCTCAGCTAACGAAGAGATTCTTATTGCTGTCGCAACAGGTTTGTTCTTTCGCTGTTTGTGTTGTGGTAATACTGGAGTGTGCAGGTACTGAAATATGGGTAGCTGTACCTTCAGAGCAGCAGAAGGAGGTCATGGGCGGTTGTCTCCTTTGCTAGATAAACAGTAAATGTTTGTTTGTTCCAGCTATTCCACATAGTATAAACCAGTGCCAATCAGTAGCTGGGCACGTTCCGAAAGGCAAAGGAAGTCTGGTGCTTGACCCATTCTGCATTTTTCCATGAGACACACATACAAAGAAACATGTTTCCCTAAAATGAGAAGTAAGGAAAATGACTCCAATTACATGCAGATTTTAAGGGTCTTAGCAAGAGGACACATGCAAATGAACTGCAAAAACACGTCTGGCATATGACAGTCATTTCTCCATAAAGACGTGGACAGCTTCCATTCACAAGTAAAGAAATCCCTCGTGTTTGTGCAGCGAAGGAAGACTGGCGCGAAGTCTGGTGTCAGTTCTAAAGCATACAGTAAAGATTTGTGACTGTGGGATCTAACTGTGACCTCCACAGAGATTTGCGGAGACTTGTTTTGAGTGTGACTGTGCAGAAGCCGACCCCTGAGTCCAAAGGAGTGCTAATAAAACAGATAGCAGTAAGGAATATGTTTTGGTGTTAAGATTTCCAAACATTGGTAATAAATGATAAGCCATCATTTATGGGTCAGAATTGGAGCCAGAATCTTTTCCAGTTGCATGTGACTTGTGACTTTATCCCTTTGGAAGTGATTTCTCTGCCAATTGCTCTGCAAAATGTATATGTATAAAAAAGGCTTTCAGTGATATTACCCCAGTGTAAACTTTGCATCTGAGGATAGAATTGGGCTCACAAAAAATGGATCCAGAAGCATATATGCCTATAGCTCATACGGATAGTGAGAGCAGTAATAAAACTGAGTTTTCTCGGTTTAGAAATGATGACCAACAGAGAAACCCATGCAACATTTACAGTTAGGCTATAAAATATTTTTGATGCTATTAAAGAAGAAGATAGCATGAGGATTGTCCTATAGCAATTCTAGTAGTGTTAACATCTACTCAGTAGCTGGATTAACTCAGTCATTGCAGTCATTTTTCATATTGCTTGGCACTGGTCAGAATTTTCTAACTTGTTAGGAGACAGCATTGATACTACACAGGAAGCTGTATTTTTCAGAACAGTTGATGAGAACCCATTTCAAAATCTTGGGCAGTATGAGCAGTTTGAGTAGCAAGGGGAACTGATTGCAGGGACTTTTGGCATCACAGTGTTAGAGGAATCTGAGGTTTTACTGTGTTATACAGGAGAGCCTGAAGCAGAAGTAAATGGCATTTCTGTTGTATATTGAACTCATAGGATAGTCACAGCTAAATATAGGTAAACAAACTTCAGCTTTTTCTAATTTACATGGTATGGAGTTCACCTATCAATCACTATTAGGCCTGTGAAACTAAACCTGTGGATTTATCCACTAAGTGCCACACAAGTGGATTTACCTATTATAATGATGTCAAGGACCATGACTTTCGGAAGATGTGACCTTTGCACATCTGACATACTAGGTGGTACACAGAGCTATAAAAGTCAAGGTCAAGAATGGAGTAGCTAAAACGCAGAAAAATAAAATCTGTATCCTCTATTGTTAGCTAGGCATTGATAGTTACTTTTCCTGGTCCTTTGGGTACTGAAACAGTTTATTTATATAAATGTGCAGTAATAGTAATATAAACCCAAATCGTTGCTCTAAGGAAAATCTCCGGAAGTTTTTTACCCTTCCATTGAGACTTTGGAAGTAAAATCTGAATTTCTAACTCTGTACAGAACTTTCTGGCATGGTTGTCAATGATAGACCAGTTCTGTTAATATACAGGGGGTTTGGAACTTAATTCAAATATATTTTCCATTTTTAAAGTTATAATGACTAAGTACACCTGCTCACTTAAAAATTATCCGTTAGTTGGGTAGTTTTCAATGGCTTAATCATCATTTGATTGTCTCAGTTTGTATTGCAGGCAGTTCACCTGCTCTTCATCTAAACTTAAATGTTTCCTGTTTACACATCAGAAAATATAGAAAGATGATAATATTTAGAAAACAAAGAAAAAACCGAAAGCTGCATTCAAACACATTATTTATATAATTATCCCATAATTAAAGTAATTACAGTTTGTGGTGAAAAATAGTCTTTATTTTTATTTGCAGGTTTCTTGAGGGGTGTTTACTGATCATCATAGAGAAGTTACATGAAAAATAATTGGAGACGTTCTCATTTCTGCAAAAGATTTAAGTTGCATAGGACATGTTCTTCATGAAACAACTATGCATCTTTACAGTCCATTTATTGACAGACCTGTATGAAAGAGAGTTAGACTGATATTTAAAGATATTTGTGAGCTTTTATAATCTTAACTACGGCCACAGCTACTCTGGATATGAATTTTCTGAATAAGAGAGGATTTCTAACATACAATGTTGCAAGCAGTAAAAGTGGTGTAAAAGAAGACTTTCTTGCCTTGTGGGTTTTTTTGAACTTCTAGATTTAATTTTTTCTTCTTTTCAGAACCAGGAAAGCTGGAAACTTATAAAATGAAAGTTTAGGTGTCTGTGAAACTACCTGAATTTAGGAGCAGTAGTTTTGAAAAAGACCCACTGTCTATAAAAAAACACAGCGCTGAGACACGAGGCTGTTACTCAGGAAGCCAACTGAAATAGTATTTTTCCCTTTCATTGGCAGATGATCTGTCACAGGCAGCAGAATGAGGGAGAACAGGGCCAGGCACCATCTCAGAGTACTTCTGCCACGGAGGCGTGCCTGGTCTGCAGCAGCAGCACGTATCGCCTTCCCCACAAAACACCCTGCGCTCGGATGCTTTGGACTATTGGGAGATGACTGTGGGCCCTACTGATTTATGGACGTGGATGGCGGTTTCTCACGAAGCCATCCTGGATTTTTAATCCTAGATTTATTCTTTTTCATCTCACAAGCCATGTTTTACTCCTTCACAGAACAACACAACAAAAATTGTTATGATCAGATTAATCCTAGAAATGAGTCACATCACACTTCAAATAACATATACATGGGACATATTCAGCAAGAAATACTAGTCAGCTACTATATTTGCTTGATTACATTCATGTAAATATCGGTATGTGCACAATCAATATCTGCCAGGACTGTGGAAAATTAGGAAAGCTATAACTCTTCTAGCACGACATTTTTTTATTGTACAGCTAAAGGGAAGTGTGTATTGACTCGATCTCCAGAGAAAAGCATCTATTTATTATTTGAAATGAGCCATATCAAAGGACAAGATGGATATTTCGACAATGATAATAAGCAAAGTAGAACTTGTTTGGGAATTTTTTTCTTTCTTTTTTAAATATGATCTGCAGAAAAATATGATCAATTTTTTTTTTTCTATCCAGCCTTGTGAGCAGGGGCTAAAGAAACAGTCATCACATAAGGGCTTTAAAATAAAGCTTATAAAATACTTCCTCCATCACAGCCTCCAACAACCTACTCTAATTTCCAGAGTGTAACGTGCTTGTACAGGTTGCTGCCTGCAATCATCATAATCATCATAGATGAGCTCCATCCACGCAGGCTGACTGGAGAATCTCAACTAAGCACCATTTTAGGGTGCAGAAGAAAATGTCTGTTTCTCTGAGGAACATTTTGAAGTTCTAAAAAAATTGCAAGACTCCCATATGTATAAACTGTATAACATTTACCTGAATGAATTTGTACTTCGGAGACCCATGAGTTCTAGACCACCTTGCTTTGGCCCTTTGGTCATGGTCCACACACATCTCCTGCTGTATCTTCCACAGTCAGCAAATGGAGAGAGAACTACCTCTCTGTGAGCAGCCAGTGGCTCCCTACCCATCAGTTTGTAAGGCACGGATAAACAGTTTGCTTTTAATTTTTGACACCACGCTTGTAGCCTTTAATTCCCCAGAACATCTGTTTAAATTACTTGGCGATTCACGTTCACACATATCACGAGTTCAAGGTGAATTGAGTGTAGCTGCTCTTATGCACAATATCAGATATCAAGACTTCTGCAACTTTGAAGGCTAAAGCAGCTTTGCAAGACTACCTTTTTAGGATCTGAGGAATAAATTGAATAAAATGAGAGGTCTGGGTCAGCTGATCTTCTCAAGAAATATTGAGATAAGTTAAGAAGAGGTTCGAGTATACAGTGCTGAAAAGACCCTGGAGCTTACATGGGGCTGGGTTCTTGAAAGACTCAGTGTATCACTACGGCAGTTTTACCTGCCCTATTAATCACCTGTTCATAGCACTTGGAAAAAAAGTCCATGCCCAAATAATTTCTCAATTATTTATTGATAGTTTAAATAGTATGGCAATAGTTAGGGAGAATGCATAGCTTCGTAGCAAAAGAGACTAAATGAGACTTCATGGATTTTTGTACTCCATATTCTGACATATGAGAAGACTAAGTCTGATAAGCCTGATCTCTTCCTAAAACTGCAGCCTCTTTGGGCAGTCAGTTCCATTTATAACTAACCCTGCTCTTAAAATATTTCCCTAGAATTGAAAATAAATCTTCCTTTCAAGTCAGGCTTAACAAAAATCCATAAAATAAGTCAGAAAGCATTCTCTCAGCATTTGCAAGTACACTTTTACCACCATGTTGGCACTTAATAACAATTGAAAAAAATAATATTCTGAAGGATAACAGATAACTATTGAGGCAGTGAAATTTCAGAATAGATAGTCCATCTGTCTTATTGCTTTAAAGAGTTATTTTTACGATTAAACTGATTATTAACCAGAGCGGTTCAGACTGGCAGTTGTGTCAGACTGGCAATTTACACCTCCAGCAGAGGATTTAGGAAAACTACACTGTTTTGACATGTTTCTTTCATTTTGCCTTTTTATTCAGTTTTGTGGATCCTCTCCTTTGTTGTAATTTTGACATTCCAGAGGAGGTTTAGGATGCACTTTCTTAAAATGTTTATTTTGTTATTGTCACCAGGAGATCTCAGAAAACACAGAAAATCTGATTACAGATGCACTATAACCTTCGTTCTGTTTTAATGTTGAGCAGTTTAATGACAATTTGTTTTACAGTCAGGGATCACTCTTCCACTTTTCCTAAGAGTTCACTACATAGCTGGTGTCTGATATCTGTGTGCCCTTGGGAAAGAGAGGGTCATCCTTCGGAGTGTACCTGGAAGTCAATGTCTTGCAAGTCCAAGCCCTTTGCAGAATTGCTTTCTATAGATGTGACATAACAGATCTGGTGTTGTAACAGGTATCAATATACAAAGAAATATTGACACGTTGATTTGCTTTAATTATCACCAGAATAGTAAAACCTTTTCATTTCAGCTCTTTCTTAAACTAATAATACAGTGAGTTAAATTCTTAAGTGCATTTGGAGTGTGATGAAAGAGATGAAAATAGAATAACAATAGGAGTGATGCTCTGAGGGAGGTTAAAATCTAGCTGAGACTTCGGGATAAAACACAGTTTAGGAGGAGCTAAGTCCTTTGGGCCAGCACAGGGAGTTTTCAGACTTCAGAAGATTCAGGCAGCAGTTACAGCCAGAATATCTGCTGGTTCTGGACTTGTCCTGGTTAATAAAGTGGCAGTCACTTTCTATTATAACTGTTCCTTATTAAGCAAATCTGTTATCTGCATAATAAAATCATCTGTCAACAATAATTGAGTCTGCTTTTTATTCAGGTTGCAGCAGTGCCTGCACTTCATGCAATGCTTCCGGACTCCAGCTCACGCTGTTTGCTGTAGCGTGTCCTGAATCACAGCAGGCACAGTGCAGCTCCCGAAAGGGGGGCTTGCCCGGGGTGTCGAAATGAAACACATGCTGAAAACATGGGTACTTTGGGAAGCACCAAAAAGGTGGGCTTCCAAAACAACCCATGAATGCAAGTGTATCTGTTATTCCATAACTTCCAAATCAATGTTTAGTCTTAAAAAAAAAAAAAAGTTTTTTTCTCCACTTGTAATTACATTTAAGTCTTTCACAACATATGCTCAGGCTTAATTCTCAGTTACAAAAATTTCAAATTTTCTATTAAGAATTTTATATCATGGAATGTATTGTTGCTTTTAGTTTTCCATACCATCACTCTTTTGTTAGTCACTAACTTTTCTGGGCGTTTCTCACTGTTTACCCTGGCTTCCCTTACTCCTTATGCAAATGAAAACTGAACTTGGGTGGACAGAGACAGAGTAAAGGGACATTTCAAAACCCTCATCTCTGCTGTAATCTTTTCAGCCAGTGGACAAATTTCCAGTTGTCCTAGTGAGAACAGAGTTTTGTCAACACAGGGCATTTTTGAAAATATATTTCATTTTTTTCTGCCATATTTATATTTGTATTTTATTTCCCACTTTTTTGCTCTTTTTGCATTATTTGGCAATTCTGTATGACAACATCTCATAAAATTATTCTTTTAATTTTAAAACACTTTTTTATAGTGACTGATTTTCTACTGGTGTGTATGTATGTCTATCTTGGGAGATCAGCTATGGCTCAGGAGAGTTTCTCCTTTGAGTTACTCCATGTATCAAGGAGCAGATTCATACTATGTGTGTAAAATTGTCTAATTGTATTGAATGCATGGATTTACTTTAGTATTTGATTAATTACAAAATGATCAAGAAAAATCCAAGAACTTTAAACTGCTTGAAGACTTTAAATTCTAACCACTATGATTTCGAGCTAAATAGGAAATGTTTCTAAGCATTACCAGACTGTAATTACCATATTGATAGAGTATGAAATTTCCATGCTACTGCGATTGACCTCTATAGAAAAAAGCACTCATACTACATTAAAAAATTTCCCTTTTCAGCAAAGTAATGCTTTTGCAGAATAAGTACTCCATTCCCTTTTTTCCAAATTAATTGTGCTTAAAATTTAAATTCCTAATCTTATTCACCTACAGAATTTCACACATTAAGTTTTATAAACTCTGAAGCAATGGAAAATATTTTTGTGTGTTCTTTAGCAAAGGTGTCTCAAGTATTTGTAGACCAACCAAGGTGTCCAGTGAAACAAAAATTATCCTCTCACACCACAGAAATTCTTCTTATTACTTTCTTATTTTTCACTGAAGATCTGAAGCTTCTAATCCAAGCACAAAACCTGAATTTTTAGGCCCCTCTGAAATGTTTTGAATAACAACAAATGTCAATGGTACATAAAAGATAATTCACACTTTAAACAATGGCTCAAGTTTCATCTCCTCTGGTATATGCTGTGGAATTTGAATGAATGATTTGTTTCTACTTTTCACCGAGATGATTATTCAAAGACCTTGGTTCTTCAGAAGAACAATATTTTCAAACCATTATAACTCCTTAACAGAAGCTGTTCAGAGGAATTACTTGTGACTGCCATAAATTTGTGCCTAAAGAGGCAGAGCTCAGCCCAAACCTTTGAACTACTGATATCAAGGGGAACTCAGACAAGATATTGAATAATAGTAGGATGTCTATCTTTTTTTACCATGAGACAGTCTCTGGTTATTTGTTTGAGACATCAGAACCAGACTAATCAGAAATCTTGCATACTGTTTTGAACCCATTTTCCCCAATGAATTTTCCTTGCTTCTGCACAGCTTTTGTAAGAGTTTAAATGACCTCATTCTTAAGTTGAAATTCATAAGGAAATGCCCAATAATTTCTTAATTTCAAAAAATGCCTGGTTTTTTTTAATTTCTTTTTAGGTAATCAGAACCAGCATCTGCAACCACGTGTAATTCCAAAGCATCTTGTCACCAGACAAATAGGTCAAAATTATTGAAGCTTTCCTTTTGTCACTGTCATTAAAAGCACAGGTTTAAGAAAGTGCTCTAAGCTGCTTGCCACCTGCTGCTTCTTCTCTTATGTCTTCACCACCACCTCAAACCTTGGGGGAAAAAGAAGTCACCAAAGATTCAGCTACCAGCAACTATCATACTTAAAGAAATGACTGAAACTATGGAGAATGATATTCACAACATGTATCTTATTTCATTAATTTTCTAAGAAGATACTTAGAAAGAATGTTAATCTTTTTCTTTTTTTTTTTTTTTTTTTTTTTTTCTTAAGGAAGTTTGGTTTAGAGTCAGGGCGAGCTGCGGTTTGAGGATCAGGAGATCTGAAGTGGTATTATCACTGGCTTGCCACGTGATTCAGGAATAATCTTTTGTCTCAGTACAACAGTTTTTCTGATGGAAAGAGAGATCCTATCCTTATTTTATTAAAAACAAATTAAATGAGAACAAACAATTTGCATGTTCCTTAAAAGAAGCAATTATAAATATGTATAATTACACAAACACTTAAAGAAAGATATTCTGTTGTTTAGAAAAATAACAAGGAATTCGTGAATGTATAAACTAAACTGACTTTAACAGCAGGAACTTTGGTCACAGGGAATTTTTTAAGTCTCACCTGAAAATTTAAGTCTTTTATTGGGAGTTATGAAGCAAGACTGCTTACATATTTTTCAAGCTACATCTATAACTCATTTATGTTATTATATGTTACCAATGTGTCTTTGTCATACAACATTTTAAAGCAAATAGACTGGATTTTTTTCTCCAATATATGAATTATCCCATGGCAACAATTTCATCAACACATTATTGTGATGTGGTAGTTTTTCAAGAAATAAAAGAGAATGAACATTCATATGGCAAAGAAAATATCAAGAACTAGAAGAACAAGAAGCAGAAAAGAGGACATAAATGCTACTACTTAATTGCCTCAGTCAATATGTGACCAATGCCTATGATTTTCTGTAGCACCTGCAGGAGTCACACAAGCGGACAGATTTAATACAGAATTAAAATATCTATGGTAGACAATCAGATTAATAAAGTGGGTCAGGTCTATCATGAGAGTAAATATTTCAAGGGTTTGAAATGTAGTCTATTCCTTTTCCACATTTCAGTCTTGTTCCCCTATCCCCCTTAGTTGAAAAAGACAGCTTGTATTCTTGGAGGGAGACATGTGTGCAAGCATATCTATGAAAAGACTAAGTTTCTTTTCCTAGAGAAAGTAATCAAGTTGACATGTCATGTGCCCCACTTTCTTTGAAGATGCTGATGGCAATGGATGGAGGTATATTGTTTCCTTCTTATGGGAGAGGAATGAAAGTAAGAAATAGGAAAAAGACTAGGAAACAGCACTAGATATCTGATCAGTTTAGTAATTATGGGTTTAACCTGTCAAACACAGGTCATTTGGCCAATTCAGAAGTGTCTATATTTACAAGACATCATCTTTGAACAAAAATAGATAATGAAAATTTCAAGGCTGTGTCTCTCAGTGTGGTGCACAGGAGGTGCAAAAAAATCCCATTAGCTACTAACAGGATTTGTGCCCCTGTGTCTCATGCACCACTTTGAAAATTCACTCTCAGTCATCTGGAAGCAAGGTAATATGCCAGGCATTCAAGATTACATCATTAGAATACAGACAAGATGCTTAATTTGCTATCATGTACAAAGTATTAGAAGCATAAAGAATTGCTTGTGGTTAAATATTTCAGTTCAAGCTTGGATTTTTCCACTGGACCTACCTATATGTGAGTGTTTAATCCAACAAATTAGTGGATATTAACTAATTTGTAACTCAGCTTTACAGTTGGAAATTGTTTCCAATCTCAAAACAACAAAATTATCTAATGATCAAAAAATTCCAAGAAACTTTACTCATAAAATGTGAACAGTTCAATTATAAAAATACCCACATAAAGCACACATATGCACATGCAAACTGCATTTACACATCCTATTCCAACAGTGTGTTATGTTAATAGTAGTCTAGATAGGTCTCCATATTTTTAAATCTGTATGATATCATTCACATTATCAGATTTTTATTGTGATGGAAATTCTTTGGGTTTCTCTTAGAGGGTTTTGGATAAACAAGTCAATGAAGTACACAATTAGTACTATAACTTTTTCCTAAACTGGAGTGTACTGCTAAATGTAGTAATAGTTCTTATTTTCTTATTTTCTGTCTCACATCAGAAAATGAAATTGGAACATGCTGAGCAGGTCCAGAGGGGTATACTTTATATAAACTTCCACTAGGTCTTTTAGTCTAGAAAAGTGTAAGTGGACAGCCAGGATTATTAGTTTAATTAACTGTATCAAAGACACTAAATATCTTGACTATAAAACTGTTAAAGAAAATAAATTATGTCCAGAAGATTCCTTAGAGCACTTTTCTGTTTTCCAGTGGCAAGCTCTTTTCCTCAGTCTTATAAAAAATGTCACGTAGTTGGTGAGCCACTCAAGAGATAAGTAGCTTCTAATCATGAAAAGATGTGTTTGAATTTATAGTCATAATCCTTCATATGGTTGAGTATGAAGAGTTTATCAACAAATCTTTCAGTGAGATAAAATAGTGTGTTATAGTAAATGTTAGCATTTCAAATAAGATTGCTACATGCATGAAGTAGTGATGAGTAATACCTGAGGAAACTAAACATGTAAATGCGAAAGATGCTGGTTTTGTATCAGGTCGTTTGGTGAGGCTGTCCCTGGATTAATTGCATACACTGCCAAAATCTTCTTGTTCATCATACTGCAATTCCTTCTGGTAGCATTGCACTGCCTTTCCTCCAAAACAGCATGTGAAGTTGAGCTTTGGAAGATAAGCTGAAGCCATTATGAAAACTCTTAATGAACCCAGAAGAATTTTCTATGGTGAAATAGTTAAGTCCAGATACGTTTGTATTAATGTGTTGTCTCTTTTTGCACAAATCTTTTCCTTCAGAAGTCTAGCTTTGTAAATTAGCAGCCACCTCCACAGGTGAAATCTAGCCCTACCAGACTGTGTGGCTAGCTAAGCAATCCTCTCCTTTTATGTGGAGGCCAGAAGAAAAGGAAAATCTCATGGCTTACATAGGAAAAAAACAAGTTTCCCAGAAGTTAGCCATTTAAATGATAGGTACATATTTTTCAGAGTTATTTAAATTTTAAATAAAACCAAAGTATTATCCCCAACTTCTCCATTTTTCTTAAAAGTACCAGCTGAGTCAGCTTATCCAGGCAGTTTGTGTGTGCAGAACATCACCATCTCTGATGCCTGAAGTAACCTCATGAAGTCAGTCCTAGTGAATTCGGGGGGGGGGTGGGGGTGGGATTATGCTGTGTCTTGGGGACATGGTACAAAAATGGCTCTGGCTGCTAACTTGGATGATGTATCTATCTTTCTAATATCTGGCTTCTTATCATGTAGACAGAACCCAACAATTAGGCATTTAAAGTCTCTATACAACACATGGGAGGACATAGAGTATTAAGACAAAACCCAAACCACCCCAGGAAGCTAAGTAGAGAAGATACAACATCATATACCTGTGCAGACTGTGTAACGTGTGATGCTTGAATTCTAACAGTTCAAAATTCTAAGCAAAAGGATACATCTTCAAATTTTCCACTTATTCAAGGCTGTGGAGAGGTACCTCCATCTACAGTCCTGAAGGTAGAGAGAGATATCTGTTTTCATTCAAAACCTGACTTTTGCAATTGCAATGCAATATCAGGAAGAGGCAGGGCTGATTTTAGTTCTTCTTTCACAGTCCAGCCTTGTGGTTCATGCCCAAGTGAATGGAAATCAGCCAGGCTTGATCCCCTTCTTTGCCTGACGAGTCAGCCAGCAGTGCTCTTGTGTCATCAGGCTAAATAGAGCTACTGCTGAGGTAATGCTGAAGAGAGAAGAGACGCTGGAGGGGAACACACTCTTTCGTTTCTGTTCAACCTAATCTACTCCACAGAAAATAAGAGTCATAGGGTCAGAAAGCACAGGGACCAGACACATGAGTCTAGCCCATGCTTCAAAGACAGTTCGTGTATGTTATGTGCAACAGATAGTAAAATGCATTACTAATCCTGAAAGCAGTTGTCAGAATCAAGTTTTGACCTGCTGGGTGCTCTTGCAACTATGATACAGAGTCATGCCCCATCTTTGCAGTGCATTTGAATATTCTTATCATAAGACTAAATACAGCTATTCTTTTACATACCAAGGCCCCTTTACAGAGCTCTGGGTAGTGCAACCTTAGTTAAATGAAAACTGCCCTCAGCTTAGCCTTTCCAAAAAGTTTTGCAGACCACCTGAGGTATTTTAAGTGGAAATTATGTAGTCTGAATATTTCATATTACTAATTATCTCCCACAAATCCTTACCGTGTCCTCAGATAGTTAGGTCTGTTGTAATTACTCCACAGCAATTTACAAAAGGTGAGAGAGTGAGTTCACCTTTTTTCAAAATCCTTTCCCATCACAAATTACTCTTTCATTCTAATAGCAATTTAGACCATTGATGGATAAGTTTTCTTCCTTAACAGTTTGAAATAACCCAGTCATTACAGGTCAGGAGCTTATGCTGAATATAATTATGCATGTATAATAATACAACTGGTGGACTCAAACCCAACAAGTAAATATACTTCATATAGAGTACAACAGTTCCTTACCTTCCTTCTGAGTTATGGACACAAAATTTGTTCCCCTGATATGTACTTAATTTTAGATTTTGGTGGCAGAGGCTCATCCAATTTAAATCCATTTTTGCCTCTGCTCAAGATTTACAGAACACAGAATTCATAGTAAATGACCACATTTCTACTGTCTCATTAGTGGCTTCAATAATATTTTTTGTGCTGTTTATAAGGAGTATGCAGAAGACATGGCACTTGTATTTGGATTCTAATTTGTGGACTGCTTGACAGTCTTCTTTTCCCATAATGTATTCATTGCAAGATATATTGGCTATGCAATAAAGTATTTTTTAATTGCTAGCTTTAGAAATATTTAAGTACCCAATTATTTTTATCTAAAAGACTATTACGGAAAAAAAGGAAAAGTTAAAAATGGATAGGGCCATGGCTAGACAAGGATTATGAGTTGCACAGCAAGAGCACTGAGCCTTTGATGAAGTGTATAAATAATTAGTAACACACTTTAAGACATCTTTCTCTTGGTTCATAGTACCTGTGCTCATTTAATTCCAGCTGAAAATATGCCCATTCATTCACAGTGAAGGACAGATAAATTAGTGACCAAGTCAATGAGAAAACTGATTCATGTTGAAGCACCAAAGGCCAAATATTTTCTGCACATACACAGATCAGACACTCATTCGGAGATTAGGCACCAATACAAATTTGTCCTGCCCTAGCAAGAGATCATGGGGGACATGAGGTAGACTTGGACATGACATAGACTGGACATGAGATAGATTTGGATATGACAGTCTAGTGCCCATAAATATAGGCATGTGGGTACATGTAATAATTATTAATATCTAGGTCTGAATATGTGAATGATGTTTAGTAACACGAACAGGAGATTAATGAAAACAAGTAACACTCCATAAATAGACTCTCCCATTTTTGCTTTTTTTCAAAGTTACATGAATACCCAAGTATCCATTTTTGTTTGTTTTCCACAATCATTGATGAGATGAATTTGGTCAGCACAAACGGATATGAGCTTCAAAAACAATTAGTGTCTTCACTGAACTTCACTAAACTGCGTCTTGAAAACTTTCACAACAATATTTTCACATTTGAAGAAGTACTTTGGTACCTAAAGATGCAGGCAGGGCGCCTAATGTAAGTTCAGAATGACTAATGATAGTTAGATGTTCAAGTTCCATTCGATTCTCAAATTGCTTCGAAATTCTGATCTCGGTGTACGTATACTTCTTACAAGGAGGAACAGAAAAATATCTCAGGAGATATGACCAGACAGCTGTTTACCCATCTCAAATGGGTAAATACTAAGGTCATTGGAGAACTGTTCCACATCAGTTATTGGTTTGCAGAATTCCCCAAAATATTAAACAAATAAATAAATACGAAGCCAAGGAAGACTGCTTGCTAGCTTTGCTCCCTGTTCTAGTGATTTACAGATCACTTCTGCAAAGCATGTCCCCCCAGAAATTGTTTACAAAACTAATACAAAATCAATTCCTCTTATCAGTGTATCCTCAGTTAGGACTCTCACACACAGGGTTTACAATACGATACGATACGATACGATATGATACGATACGATACGATACGATGTACTGCTGTCAGCTCCATTTGTGATACTTGCCACTTAAATGAATTACTCCAGTTGGGATGAAGTGGCTCTGTTAAGAAAAGACTAAAAGATATCATAGAATTACTTCAGTCTCAATAGCATTTTATTTGGCATCCTAACAATTTTTCTGCATGAACACATATAATAAAAAGTACTGTACTGTGGATACCATTAAACAGGCTTACACTTTGGATATTCCTTATATTTCTGAGTTTATGCTATGCTCCTGTCTCTAAGCCAACTAGGTAACTATACAGCTTTCTGACTCTTTCTACACCACCTCTCTGAAACACACCCTTTCCTGTCCACCTGCACAGCTATATTTCTCACTGGGTTGTCTTCTATCTTGATTACAAAAACTTTCCCGTCTTTGGCCTTGGAAAAAAGGTGAAATAGCAACCATACTTTTCTCATATTCAAAGAAGCCTTCAGCAGAAATGACTGTTCCTCAGAGGACAAAGCTAAATGCTTGTCTTTCCTTATACTTTAAACATCTGCTACAGAGCTATATAGACCTGACCTAACAACATGTCTTAATGTTAAGTAGGTAAATAAATCTTTCTACTTTCTTTCATACCTACTTTCTTATCTTTCTTGTACTTGACAATGTTCATATGAATGTCATTACAAGACCCTCTGTAATATTTTAGCATTTTTTTGGAAAAGGTGTAAGTACAGCAGAACAAGGAGATAGGAGGAGCTGGAAAGGTTAAGACTTCTTGGTAAGAAGGCTCAGACAACATGGTTTTGAAGAAGATATGCATCAAATTGACTGTCAGTCAACTATGTAGTAGAGCTCTGTGAAGACTCTCACTTTTCCACACCAAGGGGGAAAAAAAAAAATCCCTTAAATAACTATAATTTCCCTTATAAATGCATGTAGAGAGGAAAAGTGCTGTACCACGTTAGGGCAATTAGAATGGAGATACAGTGTTTTTCATAAGCATCTGCTTCTTTGAGAGCAAGTAGGAGGTTTCTTTTCCTTTTTTTTTCCTTTTCCTTTTCCAACCAAAGACCGGTGAAAAAGACATAATGGAAGTTGAATAAAGAAATTTAGAAAGGAAATTAATTTTTAGGAAAGATATCCTCAAATCTAACAATAATTATAGACCTAGAAATTTTCTGATAATAAATGCAGAAATACTATTTATCTATTCAGTTATTTATGTTTCAGATTTCAGAATTTTTTTATTATACATTAAAACCACATTAAAACTACAGTGAGTTTTCCCTATTTGATTTTCCCTCCATTTTATTAATATTTTTATTTCATCCTGCAGGAAAAACAAAAAACAAAACAAACCAAACAAAAACAAAAACAAACAAACAAAACAAAAAAACCCCAAAAACAAAAAACAAACACACACCCCCCCCCCAAAACCCCCAAACCAAAAACCAGAAGAAGCTGGGGAAAAAATATGGCAAAAACTTTTGAGACACTCAAGCCATGTATAATGGTTACTTTAATGTCTAAAAGTAATACTAATGAATCCTCATCATTTTAATTTTGAGGTGAAAGAACACATATAATTTTAAAAGATCATTTTAATTAAGGCTGTCAACTGTCTTCAATTTGGTTTGCTTTTACAAATAAGGAAGACTTGATATATTCAGCAGTTGATGTAGGCTATATTATGGCTCAAGCTCTAAGACCAACAGGAGAGTCTGAGGGCAACATAACCAATGAAAGACAGGGAATCAGTAAGGTTCAGGCAGTGGAGTTTTGGCAAGGGAGGAGGATTAAGAAAGAGGCTGATGGGTACTACAGTCCTTTAAAAGTCACAAAGTCTGAGATATCTGGGGAAAGAAGAGCTGACAGAGTGTCTTTATGTTAAATGTGAGACTTGTTGAATGTGAAGAAAGTTGACTGAAAGTTTGAAAAAAGACATACTGCCCAGTAGAGAGGTATTAGAATTACAGGAAAACACCATCAACTTATCAAGAATAATCAAATACTATAAGAAAAATCATAGTCACAGCCTATCAGTATATGCTTTAAGAGTTTATGAGTTTATAACCATCTTGGGAGATTTTGGTCAGAGAACGCTGGAGTCCAGCAGGACTCTCAGTCTTTAGAGGAAGCAGGACTCTAAATGAGATGTGGAGTGTGGAGGTTTGCTTCTCAGCATGATGATTCAAACGGAGCTTCTGGCTGTGCAATAGTAGGTTAAAGTGGAGCCGGCTTGCAGCTCCTCCAGAATGTCACTCTGAGAAACACACATCAAATGCCAACATCTAATTTAAAATCCTATTCCTATTCCTTCTTGACCCAAGAAAATTTTCTGTTCTGTTCATTTAAGGCTGTGAGCTTTGGGAGATGCCTTCATCAAACAATTGATTTTGTACTTAACTAAAATAAGAATATATTTTTACACATTCACCTAAAGATAACCCTTAATGTATTATAGTGCCCTGAACACATTGTTAAGTTGAACTCTCAGAAGATTTGAATTTTAACAGGAATAATGCTATGTATCCTGATTATTCATGAACCAATAAGGTCAGACACAGCTTTACCATATGTAGAGTTTAGAAAAACCTCAAATATGTAAGTCCATTGGGATTCGATAGATCCCAAGGGTACCAAATAAGGGCACTGCTGTTAAACAGCTACAGTGCCTCTTTAAATTTCTTATATTGTTCTGAATTATTTTGGGGGGGAATTTAACACTGTAGAACAAGCAAAGTGCATTTTCCTTGCTGTTACCAACAAATCATTTATTGCTTGTAAAGCCCCAGAAATAAGTAGAGGATTTGGGTTAAAGAAATTTAGGTACTTTACATTGTATACTCATGCAGGGGTTTGGGTTTTTTGTTTGTTTTGTTTTGTTTTGTTTTTTTCTCCAAAGTATTTGAAGGGAAAAATGAAAAAGACAGCCCAATAAAAAACCATCAAGATGAGTTTTACCAGTTATGCACACTAAAACTATTTGCTACTCCTGGCAAATTTAAAAAGACAACTCCTGAAAGGCAAGTTGTGGAAAAATTCCTATTAAAACTTGCCCTCAAAAAATGATGATTGCTTGGATCATACATGACAAAGGAAGATTTTTTTCTTGAATTTAATTTGTTGCATTCTACCTTTATAATAAGGAATCTGCTCATTTATACTTCAAGTGAAAGCTGTGTTAGCCCTATATAAGAGAAAAGTACATTTCAGTTTGGAATTTAATTTTAGCACTTTTAGCTGCTTTTTTTTTTCTTCTTTGGAAATATATTTTTATGGCATAAGATAATATATTAAGTGGCATAAAATTCTCCCTTGGTTTATATTTAAAATATTTACAATGCTCCATAAATATGTCAGCTACTTTTTGAGTATTGAATGGATTGATTAGCTAGCTAGTTGGATATGTAATTAAGATCTCAAGGTCTCTTTTTAAGCTTGAGTATAACAGCCAATGAGAAGCGTCATGGCTGCTTTGGGATGAGCAAGGCTTTTAAATGTTAGCCTTCAACCCACACAGCAGTCTCCCTTTCTTCACAAAACTATGCTCTTGTCCATAATTTTAAGGGCCTTTGTAAACTGTGTAAGCAGCAGGACCTTGGGTTCAGCAGCAGTGATTTTTCCAGTTAAATGTGTAATTCACCAAACGGAAGGACAGACACCTTGGAGACATCATTATTCTTCACCTATCTGTCAGAAACTACAGAGGATCTGGCTGGTTCAGTTTCAGTCCTTTTATCTTCAGTCTGATTTCTACAATTTTTTCAAACAGATCCACAATGTATTCATCACACCATGAGCAAGAATTTCAGCCCTGGCATCACCAGTTATATAAGTTCTGAGTTGAGTAAACTAATTTCCCCTGATTTCAGTCATGTGAAGCAGTGGGTGGAAAGGTCACTCTCATTAGTGGGGAGAGATGCTGCTGCCCTGGTGGCCAACTGGCTTTGCACCCTTTTAGTTATTGATCTGGGAACATACAGAAGTAGGCAATGGCTGCAGGGCAAAGCTCGGCTCTCTCTTCTTGAGGCTCTCCTAGGAAAGCTACCAAAGCTTTCCTTCTACACTCTGGATCTCTGCTATGAGTAATTAAGGTTAGGCAGGTGAAATAACTAAAAGCAAAACATTTGGATTATTAATTCCTCCTGGAAAAAAAGCGTTCAGGACAACAAATTCAGGGAAAATTTTCTTGTCATAGCAGAACCCTGTCGGGTCAAAGTGACTCAACGTTTAGTTTTCAGAAAGCAAAATATTTTTGCAACCAAAGCCAATGAAAATGTTTGATATCCTCCATTTCCTTGTGTAGTCCCTGTTTCTGACCTTTAGTGGCTGATTCAGAGCCAATGTGGGACTGGGACCATAATCCCAATGAAACTGCAGAGATAGTCGCCATTATTTCTTCTGGAGGGGTCATCCTAGTCCCTGGGATTTTGCCAGTGAAAATGATGAGGTAAATAAAAAAGTGAAATTGCGGAACATCTTGGCATCCAAAGAAAAATCAGTTTATGACAGAAGCGAACTGTAAAGCACTAGCAATTGTGAAAACAGAGGTGCACACTAATGGTGTAGGGATTTTTTTTAAAGCAGCACAAATATGCATTTCAGAAATGCATCTGCATTCTTAGGCTATCTAAACCACATGATCAGTATAGAGCGTGAGAGAGAAAAGGCGAGAGAGGGAGAGGTAAATCAGGTGATACTGCTTTTCAGGGAACATATAGGTAATTTTTGTGTCAGTTTTCTCAGATCACTAGGTCAGCCTGAATGCTACATCGTAGTATAAACACTCAGATTCAACTGCTTTCTCCTGCTAGGTTGAAGAAAGATGACTGATGGTCCTCCAGGGGAAGGAAAGGAAAAAAACAACCAGTTGGTTGGGAAACTCTAGCCTTCCTGTGTAAGTCTGCTCGCAGCCTGCCTATTCCCTACTCCTGTTGACTCTCTGAGTTCACAGTACGGTGCAGAAAGGAGACCCTGACAGGAGAAACAGTGAAGTGACCCTCCCAGGTAGCACATGGGTCTACACGCAACAAGCAGCTGCAGGCAGCCATCCTCTTGCCTCGGAGATTTCCATGCCTGATCCGGGGCAGGCACTCTTGCTTTAAGGCAGTCTTGGAAACAAATGTTCTGCTCTCAATCCAGACTCTCAGATTAGTCTCCTGCCTGACAAAACACAGTGTCAAATGCTCTGTTGCACATTATACACTCTGTTGGCAAGAACCATATAAAATTAAAATAAAATAATATGGCAAGTGCCCCAACCTTCAAAATGTTCTGTTGGATTCCATTCCATTCCATTCTAATTTGGGTAAAAGCACTGTCAGCAGGAAGCCAGGTACACACACAAGAAGTAGAAGCAACAGCAATGTGGGTGTTAACCTATGACTCCTTGCTCCCACAGGATGCCAGGCCATACGCACCATGTTATCGGGTCAAATCAGTTTATTCCACTTCCTTTGCTGATGGACAAATAAGTGTTTGCTAGTTATCTTGAGATGTACACAGGATCAAACTGAAAGCCAAACAGAAAGAAGCCATTGAAAGCAAAGTCTTAAAAACACTTTGGTTAGTCCCTTGAAAAAATTACTTGCATTTTTTCTTATATGAATACTTTTAATGCTTCCTATTTTTTGAAGAATTCTTTATTATTTATCTTTTTTTTCCTGTCACTTATTCCTTCTTTTTCTAATCTTTTACTTTCCACATGATTTATAATTGTGATAGGCCAGTTTGTGGTGGGATAGCTCCAAATGGATAAGCCAAATTTTTTCTTAAAGTTTTCCTTTCATTTATTAGTGATCCAAACAGTGACTTGCACAGGAGCTTTCCATAATAGGTGCCTTGAGCTGATTAGCACCTTATTCTGCTGTCATATGGTGGTGAGGTTGCATGTTATAAAGCAGAATTTCCATTTCTTCATTTCTGGCCTGGGTTTAAGAAGAATGTAATTTTTTCTACAGGGAAACTTTAGTTTGTTCCACTGAGAACTGACGATTGCTTTTTAAAGTATTTCTTAAAGAGAAACCAATGTCAGAGTTCTGTGAATGAAAGAATGAGCTCTCCAAAATGATTGATGTTGCTGTCTTACTTCTCTTGATTGATTAGTGCTTTGGTTCTGAAACTTTGGCCCACAGACCATCTGTGTCCTGCAGAGGGCTTGCTACTAGAGTCTTTAGAGAGGAGACAGATCCCCTGATGATGGTTTCTCTGCTTGATTCCTGCTGTTAAATCATCTCAAAAGCAGTTAAAAATTCATGAAACATTTTACTAATCGGACTTCTTCTAGGAATGCAATTCTAAGTGGGAAGATTATTTTTGCTTCTGAAGTTGTTCCCCTTTTTAATATACGTAAATAATAATTAATAACTTATTTATAAAGCCCCACTGGCATGACTGAGGTGCTTGGGGTACTATACAACATCATCAAAACAGAATCAAAACAAAATGAACAAAAGTTCACCCTCATTAGAGTCGAGACAAACACAAGAAATATTGCAGACAAGATAACAGGATCAGCTTCTCTAATCATGAAGTCTCGACATTTGTATTTTTAAAATGATGCTGGGGTTTGAAATATATCAGCATAAGCCTCAAATCATATACAAATAAAGGTGAAGCCCCTTTGTTCTTCCATAAACTTATTTTCATTTCATACATCCTCCTACATTTTCTTAGCTCGCTTATTTCAGACGTTAAGCATAAACCACCAAGCCTCTAAGGTATTCCGCACTGCCGAGGCTCCGCATGGTGCCCCGTACAGCCTTCCCAAATAAATAGGCAGAAAACCAGCTGTTCCAGGAGCGGTGCAGTAAATGTTTTGACTCTGACCCACTATATACTGGGGCAAGTTATAAAGCAAGGAATTGGGCGTTCCCTACCCTTTTACAAATGAGGGCTGTGTATGGCGAAGTTCACTATGTGCCAGCAGTTTGGGCAGGGGAAAATCATATTGGTATAAAGATCACTTTTACAGATAGCTGCAACCATATGAATTTCAATACCATCTGTCCCAAACTTAGGTTAAAAGGCCTACAAATTAACACATAACCATTCATATATTTAATCACTGGAATGCACTTTCAGGAGCCATTTTTAAAGTTCCATCTGATTCAGACTGCGGGTAAACATCAGTTACTTTTTTGCTGCAGTATCACCAAGTACCAGTTCCACAATACAGACTTTTAAATATGTAAGCTGGCTGTACAAAACAAGTGAATTTGTACTCCCTCCCCATCAGGCACCAGCCAAACTGTCACTCTTTACAAATAGGTTAAATAGGTTATGGGAGATAAATACAGGAGGAAAAAATAATGGAAAATATATAGTGAAAGTTAGGCTGTCATTAGCAGCAGCTGCTTCTGATAAGGCTCAGCTCTTAAACTATTGAAACAGGGAAAACAGATTAAAGCTGTTGCTTTGATGCCTTAATACAGTATCTATTTAATTTGAGATTACATAGTTCATGAGGCATAAATCCCCAAATATTTTTGTAAAATCCTTTAACAGCCTTCAAAAATATCACAGTGTAATTTGTAGAATTCACTCTCATGAGCCTGGTTTTAGAAATACACCAATGCATAGACGATATGAGAGAGCAAAGAGCTGAGCCCGATTCTGGATTTGTATCTCAAGGCGTAACATTTGCTCTAAGCAATAGGTTTCAAGGAAGCTCAGCTGGAACCAAGGACAAGTATTAATGGTGGAAGTTCAAAGGCATGGGTGGGAGCAGCGAGGATGGATAGGCACATGCTCCGCTAACGTGCAGTGAGACTGATGAGGGGATGTGCGCTCCTGTCCCTCTGTACATTGAAAACATCTATCCCAATATATCATCTGACTAATTAAACAGTGCTTCACTCAGAGGAGTCCACATCAGATTGGATTTGAATATAGAGGCCAGATCTAGTGTCCATTAAAATCCCTTCAGAAGGCACTGCAGAAGAATTTTGGCTTTTATGCTGTTACAATGCAGGTATCACATTCACCCCCAGCTGCATAAATGCCAGGAGACACAGACCCAATGCAGGAGAGCACTGCTTTCCTGATCCACCTTCCTGAATTTCATTTTTTGTTTCCAAGAAAACTAATGCTGAGCATTTCACAGCATTCATCATTTTGAAAAAAATAAAAGCCTTGTAAATCCACCTTTTTCACTCTGCTTTGTGGCTGGCATTGCTGAGGTATAGTCTGACCTCTGATGCCTGGGAATGCTGCAGTTCTGGCCTATATCTGAGAACGTTTAGATGTATGGGAGGAAAATAGGAAGAATTCTCTTGAATTGCCTATTAGTTTTTATAACTGCTTCCCCAAAGCAGTAAAAGAAAATGCAATATCAGCAGAATTCACATGTAAGTAGGTAAAAAACCACCAGGTAGGAAAAGTTAGTCAACAACAGCATAAAACTTATGGTCAAATATTTCTTTCTCCTAAAATCTGTTTTTGACATCCTTTATTGCATATAATTTTCTCCAGGGGAAAAAAAAAAAAAAAGCAGCTGTTTACTTTGTTGTAATTCATTACAATACCAACATGACATGAAACATTACAAGTTCAATTGCTAATCACCCTTTCCCCCCCGACCCTCAGTTGTTTTTTACCTTTCAGAACCCCTTGCCTGAGTAAAAACTGTTTGTCATTAACCTCTGACAGCTTTGAAAATTGTCTTTGGACTAACACAAACAAAGCAATTTGCTATGTCCAATCATCTAACACGAGTTCAAATCTAGGAAGTCAAAGTCTGAAGTACACATAGAGTATATTTAAACAAAGATCTAGGGGATCTACGCATTGTACTGTATAATCTTCAACTCTTTCTTGTGTGAAATGAGTTTATGCAAGTCTGGCTCATTGCACAAGGCTATTCAGTTTTGTTAGTCCCTTAAATTAGTTTCTAAGTCAGCAAAGCAATAAGAACATTAAAAAAAAAACCCCAAACCCAACAAAAAGCCAACTTTAAGCCCTAAAAGCTTACATCCTTGTTATGCAAGTCTTCCTGCTCACACACTTCCAGTTAAACACCTCCTTGGAAGAATAGAAATGGGATTGCTGAAAGTTAAGTAAATTAAAAAGAGGAAACAAGGCTAATGATTGTTTTACCCAGTAGAAAACTCTCCAAATTGTGTTATTTCAACTCCTATAAATTTCCAAATAGGATTTTCATGCTGCATTGGAAAATTCCACAGCAGCTACTCACAGTCTATTTTATATGTAATTCATTCCACCCCCCTTTCTTTTATGCCTGGTCATTTCTTGTGTACAAACAGGATACACAGTTTACCAAAACAATTAGTAATTGTTTGAGAGACTCAAACAGTTGTAAAACCCGCATCATGACAAAGCTCAGGGCAATAGTCATGATCATTTTTAATGCTGCCTGTATATGCATAAGTCACAGCCAGCCAACAGGATGTACCAGACAAATGTAAAGCCATTTTTTCTTTCCACGGTATTATTGAAATCAGTGGAGCATAAAGGCAAGTGAAAACAGAGAAAAAAGAGAAGTCCTTCCCACTTCCGTAGCAGCATCAAGCTACAGTTGTATGTTTGGTTTTAAAACATGCAATAAGTCTGGCTGGCTACTTTGTTTATAAGTGCATTTGTTTGCCTTTATGTGTTTAATACAATTTAGGAAAACCCAGAGAGAATACTTAGCTGCCTTCCACTTGAAGCACTAAAAGAATAAGCCCCTGGTCCCAACAGGGTGACACAAAAAGATAAAACCTGGGAGGTGGTCTCCCTGTGGACTGCCTTGGCACAGTCAGCTGCATCTTTACCTTCATCCGTAAACCCTCCCTGTTCTGTTGACGAACAAACAGCAGACACAGGGATACATCTGAAACTCCTGCTTCCCATTCAAAGTTCAATCACTTCCATCCAGTTGGGACACAGACCTTTTGGTTGTCTTCTGAGGCCAGACATCAAACTAGGCAGAACAGATCTTTCTAAAACACAAGTTTCCTGGGGCATAATGATACCTGTATTTTGGACTGTAGGCCAGGGCTAGGACATTTACTAAGGAAGAAGAGATTCAAAGTCTGCAGGTCCTACTGTAGGATGAATCCATCCTATTCGATACCCGAATATTGAATATCTCGGTTACCTTGCTGTTAAAAGTTTGCAAGCTGCTTCTAACTAATGCAGAACTGAAAGCTATTACTGCTTCTAAAGAGGTGCTAGGCACCAGCCTGGATTCATTTGCCTTCAGATAAAATGTCATTCTCTCCTAAGGTGGAATCCTGCACAAAGGATTTATGAGATGCTGAGGATTAAAACTATTGAGGATTCAAATGGATCAATGCTAAAATTGAACCCATTTTAAAAGGAGTCCTTACCTGTCCTACTTTCAGCATGCAGCAAATACTAAAATCAAGGTGTGTCATTCAGCATTTCTGTGCCTCTGTTTCCCCACAGAGGATTGCAGCCAAAATCTTCAGCCGCTGTGGTACAGCACAGATTGTGCAGCCCTTCCTTGCCAGACTTCAGGGGAACTTCTCAAGGTGACTGCCCTCATCCGTACAACCGGGGTTTTCACAGTCAGGCTCCTGGAATGAAAGCCAACATATTACTGTCAGTGCAATATATTAAAATGCTGATGCTGCAGAAAGAAATAAGGGTAGAAGGTTCTGGATTCATGGACTCATTCAAAAGCAATATAAAATAAGTAGGGAAAATGACTATGTGGTACTGAAGCACAGTGGTGCCCATACTGAGAAAAGAAAGAGACTGTTTCTTTGTACTGATTTAGAGGGAGGTTGCCAAGGCACATCCAGTAAATTACTATTGTTCAGAATCATCTGAACAAGGATCTCTAAAAGCTGAGTTTGATATACAGGAGAAACACTCAACTGATTGTTATATAATAATAATTGACTGCAGAAGAATGGACTTTCTATGGAAGCTGGGACTGTATTTTGAGTTGGGGAAAGCGTTTTACACTGTGCAGTGAAGCCTTAGGCTTTACTCTATTGGAATTTACTTTTCCAGATGGCTCAGAATGCCGCCTGTCCTCGCAGCCTCTTCAGGGGGTAGGCAGTGGGCCGTGGTGCTGCAGAGATACACAACTCCAAAGTTTCATAAGAGACACAAATGGGAGGAGGAGAAGCAGAGCCTACTCAAGAGTCTGCAAGTAGCTAAAAATGAATCTGAAGAGGGATGTTGTGCAGTGAAAGTAAGGAGGGAGCATGTGCAAAGCAGCTGAAACAATTGCATTTTTGTGCTTTCTAGTTAACTTGATGTTAAATTCAAACACACAGCATTATTTTTAGTGCTTAGAAAACCCGAGCAAAATGCTCCAGGCAGCTGTTATCTTCTGTCTTGAATAAACATTTGTTTTTGTCAGTTTGATGTTTAATCCTCAAAATGTAGAACTTCCTTACTTTCCTTGCCCTTGCCCTTGCCCTGTCCTTTTCCAGCTTTCTGGAGCCTGCAGTTTTTAAGAGAAGGAGCTTCCCTTGAACAATTTCCCAATTCAAAAGTGTCTCTTTGAGATGGCCAAATGTTTGATGCACCTGGTTTTCTGTTTGAAAGCTGAGCTGGATTTGCCTTCTGCAGACAAATATTCCTCACAGGAGGAAAAAAGATAAGGAGAGGAGAGGGGAGGTCATGTATGGAGTTTTAATTTTGTTTGCCTCTTTCTCCTTCACACTGAGAGCTGCTCAGTCCTAATAGCTACAGCCTTTTGAGGATGCAGTAATTTACTTGCCCCTTGAGGCAAAGGTGAAAGAAGAGGAAATATGACTGATTTGTATATTATTCTCATTCATTCTCTGCTCCTTACTGGCCTATTCTAAATAATATAAAATGAGTCAGTTGATTTTGGAGCAGACTATAGATCACAAGAGGTTGTTGTGGATGGTGTCACATATCCAGCTTTCTGGGACAAAGGGTCATCCAAGGCCCATTCTGGATTGTTACCACAATCAAACACTGCCATGGGTTGACACTGAGGAAATCAAAGAAAGAATTTCCTTCATTGGAACTGACGAGGACTGGTTAGAAAAACATCTGCAAGGAATAGTGAGGAGAATGTAAGTGATACATCCTACGTCCTCCTGGATGTCAGATATGTGGACTGTGTAATCTGATGGACTTCAGGATAGATGACATTCTAGTGTGTCACTAGCCTGATAACTCACATACAGCTAGTTTTTTCATCCATTTCTTCATGAGGTGATGGAGTTCGTGACATAGGACATCTCCAATGTTCCTCACATCAGTGAGTTAGAAGCCTTGTAACATCTCGGGGTGGCATAACCTGAGGGCACCCAGCACGTGGCTCCAAATAAAAGGGGGTTTTGCAACTACTGTTTTTCCTCCGGGGGGGGGGGGGGGGGGGGGGGGGGAAGAAAGAAAAAAGAAAAATGAAAGAAGAAAAAAGGAAAAAGAAAAAAGGAAAAAAGAAAAAAGAAAAAAGAGAAAACAGAAAAAAGAAAAAAGAAAGCAGAAAAACAGAAAAAAGAAGAAAAAGTGGAGGGCATTCAAATGGTTGTGATCTGGATAAAATTTATGATCTGTCCTCCATTTTTAGTCTACTAGAGCCAGCCAGCAGTATGTTGCTGGAACAACATGTCCACAAAGAACTGCTGACCTCAGTGGTAAGTACCGAGTTCATTAAGGTGCACATGCCTTCCTTTTCTGGGACAATACAATGTGCCGCTGACTCATAGGGGCTGCATCCTTGTGGCACAGTCTAAATTATTAAGAATGATCCAGATTCTACCACTCTGGTTTCTCCTGATTAACATCTTATTCTGCAAGCAGTTTTGTTTAGTTTCAGTGTTTCCTGGTTTTGCTGGGATAAAGGTAATTTTCTTCCTAGTAGCTGGTATACCTGCAATACATTGATGACATCATCACATGGGGCAATACAACAGAAAGGGAAGAAAATAATCCAAATCCTTCTGAAAGCTGGTTTTGCCATAAAACAAAGTAAGGTCAAGGTATCTGCAAGGGAGATCATTTTTTGGGGTTTTTTTGGGGTTTTTTTTGAATAAAATGGCAAGATGGACATCATCAGATCCCAATGGATACGATTAACAAAATAATAAAATGTCTCCACCAACTAGCAAAAAGGAAACACAGGCTTTCTTAGGCATTGTGGGTTTTTGGAGAATGCATATTCAAAATTACAGTCTGGTTGTAAGCCCTCTCCCTCAAGTGACCTGGAAGAAGAATGATTTCAAGTGGGCCCCTGAGCAAAGACAAGCCTTTGCACAAATTAAATGAGAAATAGTTCATGCAGTAGCCCTCAGGGTAGTCCAGGCAGGACCAGATGTAAAAAATGTTCTCTACACTGCAGCCGGGGAGAACGGCCCTACCTGGAGGCTCTGGCAGAAAGCACCACGGGAGACTCGAGGTCGACCCCTGGGGTTTTGGAGTCAGGGATACAGAGGATCCGAGGCTGCTACACTCCAGCTGAAAAGGAGATACTGGCAGCATATGAAGGGGTTGGAGCTGCTTCAGAGGTGGTTGGTACTGAAGCACAGCTCCTCCTGGCACCCTGACTGCTGGTGCTGGGCTGGATGTTCAAAGAGACGGTCCTCTCTACACATCATGCAACTGATGCTACGTGGAGTTAGTGGGTCACACTGATCATGCAGCAGGCTCAAATAGGAAACCCCAATCACCCAGGAATTCTGGAAGTGATCACAGACTGGCCAAAAGGCAAAGATTTCGGAATTTCACCAGAGGAGGAGGTAATACATGCTGAACAGGCCCCATTGTATAATAAACTGCCAGAAAATAAGAAGCAACATGCCCTGCTCACTGATGGGTCCTTCACATTGTGGGAAAGCATCAAAGGTGGAAAGCTGCTGTATGCAGTCCTACACAAGTCGCAGAAGCTGCTGAAGGAGAAGGTGAATTGAGCCAGTTTGTGGAAGTGAAAGCCATCCGGTTGGCTTTAGACATTGCTGATTGATTGAGAAAAGTGGCTGGTGCTCTACCTCTATACTGACTCATGGATGGTGGCCAATGCCCTGTGGGGATGGTTACAGCAGTGGAAGCAGAGCAACTGGTAGCGCAGAGGCAAACCCATCTGGGCTCCCCCACTGTGGCAAGATATTGCTGCCCAGCTAGAGAACCTAATTGTAAAAGTACGTCACGTAGATGCCCACATACCCAAGAGTCGGGCCTCTGAGGAACATCAAAACAACCAGCAGGTGGATCAGGCTACTAAGATTGAAGTGGCTCAGGTGGATCTGGATTGGCAATTTTTTATAGGTCAGTGGACCCATGACACCTCAGGCCATCAAGGAAGAGATGCAACATATAGATGGGCTCATGATCGAGGGGTTGACTTGACCATGGATGCTATTTCACAGGTTATCCATGAACGTGAAACATGCACTGCAATCAAACCAAGCTGTTAAAGCCTTTCTGGTATGGAGGATGATGGATGAAATATAAATATGGGGAGACATGGCAGGTTGATTACATCACAGTCCCACAAACCTGCCAAGACAAGGACATATACTTAAAATGGTGGAAGCAACCACTGGATGGCTGGAAACATATGCCGTGCCCCATGACACCACCCAGAACACTATCCTGGGCCCTGAAAAGCAAGTTTTCTGGTGACATGACACCCCAGAAAGAATTGAGTCAGACAACAGGACTCATTTCTAAACTCATAGACACCTGGGCCAAAGACCCACCTGGGCACTGAGTGGGTGTATCACAACCCCTGTCATGCACCAGCCTCCGGGAAAATCGAATGATACAATGGACTGATAAAGACTACACTCAGAGCAATGGGTGGTGGGACCCTCAGACACTGGGATACATATTTAGCAAAGGCCACCTGGTTAGTTAACACTAGGGGGTTTGCCAATCGAGCTGGCACTGCCCAATCAAAACCTTTACATACTGTAGAAGGGGATAAAATCCCAGTAGTGTGCATGAAGAATATGTTAGGTTACTCCAGCCTCAGGCAAAGGCAAACCCATCCATGGGAATGTCTCTGCTCAAGGACCTGGGTGCACTTGGTGGGTGATGTGGAAGGATGGGGAAGTCCGATGTGAACCTCAAGGTGATTTGATTTTGGTTGAGAATAGTCAATGAATTAAATTGTATGATGTTGATTACTAAATAACCCTGCCACTGTGTCATCACTACTGTAGTTGCTATATGCCATATCAATTATATTACAGTAAGAATCATCCAAATTAATGAAGAATGAACTTTGATGAGACTGAGCAAAGTGCAGCGGTGATGGAACCAGAACTGGCTTCAGCATGTAACAATCCAAAACCACACACCATCTCTCCTGCTCTCAAGGACTGTTATGACAGATAGAGCCCAAAGTCATGAACTAAGTGAACTCAATGGACATTTTAAAGGGGTGGCCCATAGACTGCGGGAGTGATATCTGTCTGTATATATCAAAAGACAGGAAAAGTGGAAGTGGTTAATTAGAACGTATTGGAAAGTGTGGGACCTGGGCATGATGTAGATGGTATAGAATAAGGGGTGGTTATTGTCCTGGTTTCCATTGGGATGGAGTTAATTTTTTGCAGGTATGTGCACAGCAGTGCTGTGTTTTGGATTTAGGATGAGAATAATGTTGATAACACACTGATGTTTTTGTCGTTGCTAGCCAATGTTTATACCAAGTCAAGAACTTTTCAGCTTCTCATACTGCCCTGCCAGGAAAGAGACTGGAGGTGCCCAGGAAGCTGGGAGGGGACATGGCCAGGACAGCTAACCAAAACTGGTCAAAGGAATATTCCATACCATATGATGTCATGCTCAGTATATAATTTGGGGGAAGTTGGCTGGGGGCTGGGACTGTGGCTCGGGAACTAGCTGGGCATCGGTGGTCTGCGGTTGGTGAGCAATTGTGCTGTGTATTACTTGTTTTGTATATTATTATTATTATTTTTACTACTACTACTATTAGTATTATATTATCTTCCTTTTCTATCATATTAAACTGTTTTTATCTCAACCCACGAGTTTTATCTTTTTTTTTTTTCCAATTTTCTCCCCCGTGCCACTGAGTGGGAGAGTGAGCAAACGACTGTGTGGTTGGTTTAGTTGCCTGCGGAGTTAAACCACAACACAGTGGGGCTGCATCTGCAAAATAATTTTCAGTATGAGACAATCATGCCTTGTAAGTCTAACCATGGTTCCAATAGATCCAGAAAGGAATTATAACAAACAGCAGAAGGAATGAAAATAAACTTGATCTTGGTTCAGATTGGGCTAGTAGAAAAGGAAAAAAGAGAATGAAATCACAATTCTTGCTTATATAAACAGCACCTGTTTTGACAAATTTTGTATGCCTATATTTTCTGAATTAGCACACTTCCAAAGTACCATTTTTCTCAGAACATAAATGACAGCATTGACAAAAAATAATACAGGCTGTTACTATATATGTTTATAATCTTTAAGCTTTGCAAGCAAAGTATTGTTGAATTAATCTGGTAATTCTTCACCTAAGCAAACTTGCTTGGTCTAGCCTCGGGGTACAAGGAACAAATATTTGCTTGTTGATGCTGAAATGGTTGTGATCAGCAGCACTAGTGGTGTACTCCAGATGTTGATAATGGGTCCGATACTGTAAGCTTATAGAATCATTGAATGGTTTGTGTTGGAAGGGACCTTAAAGATCATCTAGTTCCAGCCCCTCTGCCATGGACAGGGACACCCTCAACTAGACCAGGTTGCTCAAAGCCCCATCCAACCTGGCCTTGAACACTTGCAGGGAGGGGGCATCCACAGCTTCTCTGGGGAACTTGTTCCAGTGCCTCACCACCCTCATTAATCTTCATTAATGACCTGGTCAGCAGCACAGAGTGCACCTACAATGAGTTTGCAGACAATACAAAACTGAGAAGAGAGGCTGATGTACCAGAGGGTCATGCTGCCATCCACAGAGACCTCGAGAGGCTGGAGAAATGGGCTGACAGGAACCTCATGAAGTTCAACAAGAAGTGCAAAGTCCTGCAACTGAGGAAGAACAACCTCAGGCACCAGTGCATGCTGTGAGCCACCCAGCTAGAAAGCAGCTTGCCAGAAAAGGCCCTGGGGGTCCTGAAGGAAACCAAATTGTACATGAGCGAGCAATGTGCCCTTGCTGCAAAGAAGACGAGTAGTATCCTGGGCTGTGTTAGGAAAAGCAATGCCAGCAGTTGGAAGGTGTGATCCTTCCCCTGTATTCAGCACTGGTGAGGCCACACCTGGAGTGCTGGGTCCAGGTCTGGGCTCCCCAGTACAAGAGAGACATGGACATACTGGAGAGAGCCCAGTGAAGGGCCACAAATGTATTAAGGGGCTGCAGTATCTGTTGTACAAGAAAACACTGAGAGAGCTGGGACTGTTCAGCCGGGAGAACAGAAGGCTCAGGGGGATCTTATCAGCATACATACATAGCTGATGGAAAGGAATGAAGAAGAAGAAGAGTGCTCACTGACAGAACTAGAGGCAATGAACACAAATTGAAATACAGGAAATTCCACTTGAACATATGAAAAAATATTTTTTTACTGTGGGTATGGTCAAACACTGACATAGATTGTCTAGAGAGGCCTTGGAGTCTTCATCCTTGGAGATATCCAAAACCTAACTGAACACAGTCCTGAGCAACCTGTGATAGCTGGCCCTGCTTGCAAAGAAGGGTTACACTAGATAAGTTGCAGAGGTCCCTTCCAAACTCCACTCTTCTGTGACTGTGTGATACTTTTTACGCTACATCAGCAATATTGCAGCAGTATTCTTTCAGCTGATTTGTATTTGCATTTCTGACATATCTGCGAACTACAGACATATTTATTGCTTATAGTATTCGTGTTCATAATTCTCTAGTGTGCTTTAGGACACGGTTAACTTTAACCGCATTTAGGCATTAAGACTCCTTGGCTTTAATGACCCAGAATCAAGATGTCACCTTTTGTGCAGGACAGCACTGAAAGATTCACACTTGGAAATGCCTCAGCAGGATGGGTTTAAACAAGCTCTTTCCTTAGTAAGACCATCACAGCAACTTGAAAATCGAAGTGATTTGGATGATGGGTATCTGTCCGGGATTTTCAAAGTTGTTCACAAGACTGACATCATCCTTAGTCTGCCTTTTTTTTTTTTTTTTTTTTTTGACAAGGCCTAAGTAAACAAGATTATAAAGCCTATAGCAATCCTCATAACCATCTTGATCACACACTCTTGAAAATGAGCAGGGCTGAGAACCATACCTGGGTAATGTTGAAGCATGAGGCATGGGAGATGGGGAACACAAGCCCATTTGTGGCACCTAGCTAATTTCCTGAGCATCTAAAAACATTTGAAAATGTGGTCATGGCCTTCTAGAAAAGTGAACAAACTGAGAACAAACATATGCAAAATATTTATAAAATTAGGACAAGGCATACATAAGCAAAATTTACAAAAATTCTTTGTAAAGCTCCTTACAACTCTTTCAAAGTTTTGCTCATCCATTCAAGTCAAAACAAGAACATTAGAGTTTACTGTCCTATTGAACCAAACCAGATGGGATTCACCCATTACTACAATTCCAATGACTGAAATGACATTTGGCTCTTCTTTCTAATCCCTCTTTCTCTGACATTAATGCAAGAGTCATTGTAATAGGTAGGCTTGTTATGGAGAACTCAATAGTAATAAAGAAATACAAAAATTGCTGTTCTTGTATTCCTCTTGTTGTTGAAGAAGAAAATTATACTGTAAATTAAATCTGATTTTATGACATTTTGCATGCATATAGATCTTCATATGAACTCAGGGGAGCACACTTTATTTGAGCTCTGTAGTCCTTATACTTTTTAATTAATTTTTCTTTGTAATTCAGAATAAGTTTCTAATGGATTCATGGAACAATATGGGGTCACTTGGGGGTGATTTTAATACCTGCAATTCCCATGGTTATTAATCAAAGACTTTTTAGCCTTTTAGATAAATTATCTGCCTTCTGTTTAGAAGATTGAGATTAAGCATGTGAGAGAAATTGTCCCTACTGACACAAGGAAAAAAAAAGTCAAGAAAAAACAAAATACAGCATTTTGGATATCTCATAAAACTGCAGAATATGCTGCAGATTTTCAATTTTCTTTCATCTAGCTTCATGAAAATAATTTGTTGTGAAAATAGCAATGATTCTCAAAAGGAGTGTTTTTCATTTACTGACTATAAATCTCAGAAGCTGTCAGAACCAGTAAAACTTCTTCTCATTTGTGATTTACAGTTTACCACTGACAGTTTAAAAAAACAAACAAAAAAAATCATCAGGTTTTCTAAACACCTAAGAAAGAAAAAAAGTGTTAATTTAGCATGTTTAGTTGGGAACATAAATTTGCATACTATCCACTTAGAAAGGGGTGGTTACATTTTCATCCACTGAATCCTGAATCGTATAAACAGAGCCAGTTCCTCTACAATTAATTTAATTCCTCTTGACTTCATTAGGTTCAATAATTTGAAAAGTCCTGGTAGATTCTCTGTTCACTAAAGAAACAAAAAAGTTTGGTTTCCCACACATTTTCCCCTGTTTTAGAAGTGCAGAACTGCAGGGTAAAGTCCCCAAGGCACACCAAAGACAAAAGACCATGCAGCTGAAGTGATACATTTACTGGGTTTCTATGTATGTGAAAATATATCAGAATATCAAATCTCACAGTTCTGTTCATCCTTCAACAACAGTTAATCTTATATCAATAAGTCTCAACAAAGCAAAGCATTTAAAGTAGCTGTGGACTTGACTCCAACTTTTCAGATGGAACCATCCTCAAAGCATGTGGAAATTCAATGTTTATCTGTAACTCACTTCTAGCTCTCTGTCAGAGAGAAATTAATCAAATTTTACAAAAGTATGTCAGGAATTTATAACAGCTCTATCATTATAATGTCTAAGTATTTCACAATTTTTCTTCACCTTCTGAAGAAGCCCTCGATTTATCAGTTTGCTAATCTGAGACACAGCTGCCCGCAGAGGACAGTGTTGTGAACTGTTCAGGTTACTCAAGGTGTCGAAGCAGTTTAGCTGCATTAGTGCATTGGTTCGGCTGGGTGGATTAACCTGATCCTATAACACATTCAGGTGCCTCACCAGGCTTAATCACCTCTACTGCTTCCACTACTCCAACTGGCTCCTTCAGCCAATGCTGTGCAGCATGGCATTATACTGCTTTAACTGCAGGAAAAAAGGCTAAGATGGTTGGTTGAAGTCACGCAGATGTCTGTCACAGGACTTGGACATTGCTTTCCTAAATCTGAGGCTGTTACCTGTTCTGCATCCTCTCTTCTTTCTTAGCCACCAACCACATATAAGTTGGAAAGCAGCAAGGCAAAGCGAAGACAAAGCAGCAAGTCAGCAAAAATTATCAGCAAGAAATATTCCTATAAAGAAAAGAGACCTAAGTGGATAAACAAAACATACATCCTCCTAATATGGAGCCAAAACAGACCTTAGAAACATTTTTCACTCTCATCCCTCAGGAGCTCTTTTCTGGAAAGGTAATTGAAAAGAAAGGCCTTGATGAAAGCCACAGAGCAAGTTAAGGAATAAGGCCATGAGATGAACAAAACAATCAGTCCTTGAAGACAGCCCTACACAGTGACGTACAATATTCTCCACAGCAAATATTTATTTCCTGTGGAGAGCATTGCACGCCACTGTGTAGGGCTGCATTTAATAAGTTGCAAAACATCTTCAGGAAAATACATTTCTACACATTCTATGGTATACAGTGCATACTTAGCTTCATCATTGTGATATTATGAATGCCGCATGCCTTTTCTTCCTAGAAGATGTCTTCAGAGGTCTCAATATTTGTTCTGCCAACAGAGATTAGCATAAATACACCTTTGCTCCATGTAATGTAGAATACGTAGCACATGTTTTGCATCTTCATGGAAGGAAACAGTGTCAAAATACATATTATGTGTACATGTATTTTTTTATACTGTAAAAAAGAAGAAGAGAAGACACACAGGGTTCAAGAATGTGCATCTATCTCCAGGTTTTATTAAGGTGTAAGAGCATTACTGGTATTCGATACTCAGGCTTGGCATTTTGCAGAGCTGTCTCATTCTTAAAGTAGAGCTAGTGCAAACCATATTCCTGCCTTCATCTGCCATGATCCTTTCATGAACTTGCGGGTAACTTTATGGCATTAAACATGGCAGAACAATATTTGTCTTGTAACTGGAATACTAAAATGGCTATTAGGAATATCATCCAAATTTCCCATAATTCAGCCACTGGCTTTGTTCAGGAGCACGACTAAAATCACACACTGCTAATATTACTGCCTTTCGGAGCTGACCATTGGAAAATTACTCTAAAGAAAAAGGACTTATATTTAAGCTGAAATGCATGCTTTCATTTTGAAACAACTTTGCAATTTGAAGGTTTTCATTCTGTACCATATAAAATGCGTTGCAATATGAAATTTTCAAAAGCTGAAGCAGAACTGTGACACAACTTGAAACTATCATTATTATTTTCTTTTTTTTTTTTTCAGAGAATTAGATATCTACTGAATTTTTTCTAGGTAAAAGAAAGAAACTAGTTTTCTAAATTTCAAAATCTTGTGTAAAATGGACTTGTCACTCTCTGCCAATACAAATTTGATGTCTGATTTGAGGTTTGAGTCAAAGGCTTTTGAAAACAGTGGAAGCTGTTTAACTCAGCGTACTCTGGATTAGACCCACAAAGGCTAAACTTGTAGGCTGTGAGATAAAATTATGTGAAGGAGACACCTGTCTGTAGCTGTATATCTTGACCAGCTCTAATGTTTTGCTTTTATGATGGTCTGTTCATGACCTAACAGATAAACCTGAATAAAACATAATCAGTAAATCACAGTTGAATTATGAAAATAAAAAGTAACCACTTCCCCAGTTATTTTCACAAAAAGATGGAAATTTAAAATATTTCTCTTTTCTTCCTGTGAATCCACTGGAAGTGTTAACTAAATATGTTAACTCTGACTGTGGCAAGAAGGTCTGTAAAGTCTTCTTTACAGTTTTGTCATTTTCTGTGTTTTATCTTACTTTTCAGCGATACCTCTAGTATTACCAAGATATATTATTATTCCTGAGAGAGAGTGCAATTATGGCATGTTGTATCCTTTCGAGTGGGTCAAATAACCTTTATACCACATTTTTTAAGTATCAATGATGCCTAAGTATCCTACAATATATGCTGCTGACTGGGAAATTAAATTTGTATTTAATTATGCAATGCTGTGTGAAATTGAGAATATATTGCACAAAGATGCTGTGACTGACTGTTACATACTTTCTGCTGGCATTATTGTACACCGCACTAACATAGTTTTCTTTGTGTTATATGGAAATGAAGGAGTCCAACATTGGGGATATTATATATTTAGAGGTTCACAACTATGTAGTTTGCTTTCCTGGTTATGCAACACCTCTCATTCAGACAAACTATATCAGTGTGCAAAAAATCATACATACCCTGCAGGATTCAATATCTTGTAATGAAAGCCAAGTCCATTACCAGAGCTGAAAATGCTGGTATTTTGTATTCCCCAAAATGTGTACACTTGACTTTGTGGGAGCCCTATTAAGTGGCACTAGATGAGAATCTGGCTTTGTGTTCACTGTCCCCTGGGAATGTCATGTGTTTGTTACATGAAACTCATAAATCACTTTGATGTTATCTGGACCTGTATTATCATAGGTACTCAATAGGCTGGTAAAATCTGTTTCTAAATAATGTAGAATCCACTTATTGCTTCTGGGCATTGAGTCTGATATTAAGATTGCACCCCATTCTGTCCTGAATCACACATTATGTACAGCATGGGGGCTGCATTATGTACAGCATATGAGACCAAAAGCAGGCCACTATCTATACTTTGATTACTCTTTCATTATATCTTTACACAGCTATACTGACAAGTCATCCCGTTTCTGTTTAAAAACATAAACAAAGCCAGATAGCACTTATCATGTTTTCACCCTTCAATATTTGCAGATTTTACTGAATTGAGAAGATGAGTAAATAAAGAGAAATACCGTGGTCCAGTATAGGAGGACTGAGAACATTGAAGTGCCTGGACTAATAGATAGCAAAAACAGTTCATTGATGATAAGTGCAAAATGACGATTTTTAAACAAACGATAAAAGGGAGAAAATAACTTCTAAATAGTAAGAAACTGAGTCTTTCTGAACATAGGAAAGATTTGGAAATTATTGAAAAAAATACCTTTGTAGTCCTGAACCCAGTGTTCAGGCACAGTGATGAGTTCAGCTGAGATGTGGAGATGTATTCTCAGATAAACACATTACAAATCAAAGCTAGAATCATGACAGCGTAAGGCACTGATCCAGATGCTGAGGGTATGGCATCATACTGGCCACAGTCTTTCAGGAAAGAGGGCAAAGAATCTGAAGTCTGGGCATCCCATAATATGCACACACACTGGAGTGCAAAATTGAACTGCAACAAGATGGAAAATAATGATCAGAGAACAGAGAATAAACTAATTGCACTGAGAAAGAGCAAAAATAAGAATTCTTAATAACACCATTAGGTACCAAGAAGGTTGAAAACAAAAGCCTTGGTACGAAAATTCACTTCAGGAATTATTTTTCTTTTAAAAACTCACTGAAGCGTGAAGTGCTGCTGAACTTAAGTGGCTACATGATTTTCTAAACAAAGGAGACATAGGGAGCTACATGGGAAGAGAAAAAGTCAGGAGTGGAAAACAAAGGGATGGAAAGCAAGGAATAACTGTAATAGTATTTTAACACTTAAAGGCACCAGCAGAAACTGGGCAGAGGTGAACAAGACGGCGAGCATACGTAGAGCAAGAGACAGACTTTTCAGTCAAAAAGCATACAATTTAAATCCTGCTGCAAATTTCTAAATAGATGACTTTATATACAAAGTGCATTGTGCCCCGAGCAGGCTCAGAAGGTTCTGCTGGATGCTCGCTGCTTTTGGAAACTTAGCTATTAAAGCCAGATTAAAACATTACACAAAGCCCCAGATCTGCAGACGTATCTGTGCATCTGACTTTGAGCATCTGGGTAGGAACACCTCATTGATTTCTGTGGGTCTGCCTGCATACTGAAAATATAATTTGCAGTGCTGGTGCCTTACGGTGGATTTCAATCTCAAGTTCTGATTGCTGGGGTTGGCGATTTTCATTCCCTGCCTTGTTTATGAGAAGACAGCAGTTTTTTTCACAGAGATCTTCCCCCTTACACATACTTAATAAAAACCGCTGCCATAAACCCCCTTTTTGACCTATCCAAAGGGATTAATATTACGTTTAAATCCAGTTTCAAACTATAGGAGAAGGATCTTCAATTTTAGGAAAGTCCAGATGAAAACCTTTTTCTTCAGTCTTTTCACTCAGTAAGGAACAAGACAAACCTTGGCATAATTGTGCAAGCCAAATAATTCAAGTTCTTTATTCCAGATCAAAAAAATGTAGCTTAGAGCTTGTCTTGACACAGGTCTCATCCAAACCCCATGAAAGACAACAGAAGTGCTTCAAAGTGCTTTGTAAGCAGGGCTGTTACCCTTTGGGTCCAGCAGTAAAGCCTTTTTGAATAATCATTGGCTCTCTGGCCAATAAGCAATTGCACTGAAATGTAGTTAATCCTCTTATATATTACAGATATTTTCTTTTCAAACTCTATGTTTTCCAACACATCCTGAATTAATGAATGAGTACCAACTTATTATTGTTATTATAGAGAATGTATTTCTCTATCCTTTAAAATATTTCTCCCCTTTTGGTTACACCTTTTATCTCTTCTTTTTTTTTTTTTTTTTTTTAAATTTTATTCTTAGCAAGGTTGTTTTTACTGTAATCACAGAATCACAGAAGATATTAGTCAGATAATAGAACTGTTTTTCAACTCATGCTGTAAACCATTTCTAACTCTGATCTACAATAATGACAATTATCTTTGTGCTTAGCTTTTGCTGTACTCATTACCACTTATCTCCTCCTCCACTCAAGCATTTTTTACTTTGTTATACTTTCTTCCTTTAGGCAAAACCTCCTTATATCAAAACTCAGTAAGGCTTCCCAGTGCTACACAGATAATGTAACCCAATGTAACATAGCTGCTGGAATAAGACTGATTTTCTTCTTAGCATGCAGTCTTTTTTTCTTTTTCTTTCCTTCTTCCTTCCTTCCTAAACAAGCCTTCAAAGGCCCATCTTAAAATGCGTATCTCAAACTGTTAATTCAAATACTGCTAAGAGGACCAACGTCTGTTCATTTATCAAGGTTTGTTATAGTCATTCCACATTTTCTTCTGTAGATTCCATCTCTCTCTGTTTATTCAGTTTCATTAAGAAAAAACAACAGTCCTTTAGTTTTCACAGAGTATGACATCTGTATTAGAAGTGGGTTCCTGAAAATATTTCATTTGCAGTAAGTAACTCTTCATTATTGCTATTAAAATAGCAAGTGTCAAAAATGCCCTTTTCTTACACTGTTCCACTGTCTTTTCATTATATTCTACTTTACTTTTATTCTTTATTAATTTGCTTTACATGAAAACTACCTTTTCACTTACCTTTAAATTTATACAGTGCCTACTCTTGGTCGACTCACAGTTAGAAGTGTTCATTCCATTGCCCGTGGTGAAGAGACTGGCAGGTCAGGCACTCCCGCACCGATCTCTTGACTAGGTTCAGTAAGAGTCTGCCGGAGCTAAACAAGAGGTTAGGCAATGGAATTGGCAGGAGAGCATCTCTGCTCCTGTGCTCATTCAGGCTTGGCCCTCTCTTCTGGGACCGTTAGGAAGCGTCCTCATTGGTGTCTGTTATAAAGAGCAAAAATTTGTGGATGTTAAAATGTGCAGTGAAAGTATCAGCATAGTTTACATGAGTTACTAAGTAGCCATTGCTGGTGAGAAATTCCAGTTATTGCTTACCTGAGCCAAACAAATATAGACTAGCACTCAGTATTCCATTCCTAAGTACTTGAGGCATATAAAATGCCTCCTCCTCCCCCCTCCCCCCCCCAAAATAAATGCTTTCTAGAACAGTTTTTAGATTGTCTAATAGTGTTCTGAAAAGAGGACATAATAATGAAAAAATATCTCTATTTCTCTGGGAAAAAAAGAAGTCAAAAAGAAAAGAGGATATGCACAGCATCTACAATGGATTGTATTATTTGCCTGGCGTATCCTTATCCTCTCATGAAGAGAATTCATGAGCGAAAGCAGCTTCTATTGGAATGTCAGTATCAATGTCAGTTGATGGGATACGACTTCAGCAGAATTTCCTTGTGGTGTTGCTGTAAATAGCTTGTGTTGATTGGGCTTGTTGTGTTTTGAATTTTCTATTGTCTGAGCTAATTACAGGTTGGAAGCAAAACACAATGTGATGCATGTGAACTACTGATTTAACTGGAGTTTTATTCTTCTTGAGCCACAAAGCTGAAATCTGGTTTTCTTTTCAGATGGAGAGATCCTGCAAGGAATACTTACTCCATGGTAAGCTGTAGCTCCAGTTCTGGGGGTGAAGGAGGAGACGTGCCTTGACACTTTTAGACGCAGAGCTCACCTTGGATCACAAATGCTCTGTTGGATCATGGCCAGAAGGTTTAAGCTGCAGGTTTAAGCTGCTATGTGCAAAATGAGCCAGGAAATTGCAGAACATTAAACTTCACAACAGAGAGATCAAAACACATCCTGAAAGATAACTGTGGTTTTTATTCATGCTATACTGCAGCTTTCCAGTATGAGGTATTGACATTTTGTTAAAGCTACTGATTTGTTCAGACGTGAAAGCAAGCTGTCTTACCATGTAAGCGCACAGGAATTTTTGTATTGACTTGGATGATGCAGGTTGAAGATCTGTACAAGTTGCTTCAGCTTAAAGATGAAACTTCTGGCAATGGTGGGAATACATTTATGAGCTCATGTCCATGTTTAAAAACTCATTGTAGTAATGGTTTATAAAAAAAGCCAAAACACTTTATGGTATAAGCCATAAAGCCAAGGCTGATGATTATTGTGAGAAGTTCCTTTAATATTCTTCTTCTTTTAGTAAAAAATACTTTGGGGTTTTGTCTTTACTACACAAGATGATGATAAATCAGTTTGGAATATGAAATACCTGTATATCAACACATGTAGACCTTTAGAATTTTTTGTTCTGAGTGACCAGTTATTTCTTTCAGGAGGAAAAAAAAAGAGTTATTTGAAAATGTACTAAGCTCCATATTGCTGCTGGACATGCAAAGAATACTTTGACACAATATTTTTCACAAATGTGGGCAGTTCTACAAAAAAATGTCAGCTCTTGGAACAAGGTTAAGTATTTCAGTAAAGTTCACCCCTTTTATTACATGTTTATTTTCATTTAGTACTTAAAATTTCATTAGCCTGTACAAGCTTTCTCATAGCATGACAACCCACAGAGGAAATCCAAAATGCTGTTGCCAGCTAAGACCCACCACAAACAGAAGGAAAAGAAAAAGAGCTACAAATGAGATATGGTTACCTTTTGCTGCCAGACATTCTTCCATCAATAAATGAAGTCATGTTTGTTCCTATCTTAATCTCTTTGTGGCTACTCTTTCCCTTTTCTTTCTTTTTTCTTCTGTTTCAGCTACCCAGAAAAAATTTATTCCAATAGGCTTCTGAGAAAATGTCCTTGTTTCTGTTAACTCTGCTGATAGCACCTATACCTCTGTTCTGATAGAGCATTCACCTTTGCAGCAGCTCCTTTACCCTCATGTTCCACAGTTACCATCCCACAGCTTCAGGGAGGCAGCTTTTCTAAAACCACATCTCTGTGTTGCCGCTTCAGCTGGTGTTTATAAAGTGGGTCTTGGCTCTAAGCTATCTCCTACCCATCACTCTATGTACTCAAGACAACCTGGTGTATGATCTCACCACCCATAGGCCTTATCATCTCCCTTCCTCCCTCCATGTTACTAGTTAATATAAAACATTCTAAACTTTGTGTGGGATATACCTCCCTTTTTTTCAAATTAAAGAACTAATCAAGACCTCTTTCTTAAAAGATTTCCTTTATAATATTTCTCTAGCACTATAACTATTTGAGACAAAGTTATTTTACAGAGTTCAGACTTTTAGGTTCCATCTTCTGCATTACTTCCTGGTTTTTGAGGGGGGCGGGGTTTGAGTATTGTAGGTAAGAATTACTTAAATTCAGTGGAAAAATGACATTTTTCCCTCACGTAGATCTCAAGTGAAACTTAATGGTCATCTCCAAACAAGATAGCAAGGATTTGTAACAGCTCTGGATTCACCTCCTGTTCTCTGAGTTCTGCTTTAGATCCTGCGTTAATTTCTTCTGACCATTTTTATACCGAAGGGCACCCTAATTATTTCTTCTGTTCTTACATGCTAGAGTTATCATCTCACAGCTGGTATCCTTGATTTTATTCTTTCTGATATAATCAGTTAGCTAACATTTGGGATCTTGCAACTTTTTCACTGTCAAAGAAGAAACTATTCATGAACGTAGATATTCCATTTTTGGAATCCTTTTTTTGGACAAGGAGTATACACAAAGTCATGTTTCCCTGGACACAGTAGGAATCAGAAAAAAAATATGCTTTTTCTCTGCCAAATCTTTCCAAATTCTTTTCCAGGCACTTTTTCTCTCTTTAATTTTCACTCTTCTGTCTTATACCGCCTCTATGATATTAGTGTTGGAATACTAACACAAACTTAACATGAAAATTCAATTAGCAGGAGGTGTATTTATAGGTGAATAAAAATTATTCAGCTGTAAATAAAAAAATTCTTTCGTTTGATTTCATCAGTTAAGGTGCAGGCATAGCCTTGAAAAATATATTTAAAAATATGCATTATCTATTGTATCAAAAACTGATTTATACAGAATATATGTAAGGTGAAAACATTTTGTTGGTGCTACAAATTCTTCATGAACCATGTAGTGTGTTTTTTACTTTCCCACATGCGGCCATGAATAAAAATGAACCTACAAGCCAAACGCCATTGACTTTGCAATTGCCTTATCTTTATGTAGAATGGTTGCATTTTAACTAACTTAAAAATTTTAACTAAATATGTTTTTGAGTAGAATTTCAGCTTGATCATGGACTTGTTTTGTTGTCGAAATAGCTAATCAAAATGAAATCCAGCTCACACATTCCAAAATATGTTGTCAGTTCAGAAAAAAAAACAACAACCAACCCTAAATGATTAAAGCCTATTTGTGCTACTGGAGAAGGTTGAGAAACCTTTCAATGATCTTTGCTTTCTGTTTAGCAAGAACACAATATTTCCACAAAGTTAGTATGAAAATAGACCTCTGCATTAAATCCAGAATAAATAAACTAGCTGAATTTAATAGGTTCTGCAGTAAGAGTTATTTCAATGTAATAGTTTTATGCTGGTCTCTCAGTACTCAGGGATTTAGTATTTTCTAACAGAATTGGCATAACAATCAGAGGAATGAATGATGTCATTTCCCAAAAGGGCAATTCAGGTTCTCCTTTTCCAGATAGATATTGTATGACCCAACTTTGTTCTTTATTAAACAGAGATACTTAAACCTCAAGCAGAGATTAATTTCAAACTTTCAAATACGGTTAATACTTGAATTTCATATTTCTAAGGTTAAATCTTTATCAGTTTGGTCTGGTTGAGCAGAGAAGGTAAAAAGGACAATAAAAAAACCTAAGAAACCTCCTGCCTACTCCATCATTGAGCTTTGGCTTTATTCAGTTCTTCCTCTTCCCTTCCCTTTCATTTCCTCTTCTTTTCCATTTATGACCATTCTGGTTTTCAGACACATTCCTGAACCTTGCAGCTGTTCTTTGGTTGAAGTGATATGGGAAGGTAGCTTTGAAGAATTTTCTTGGTAAATTTCATGATTTTATCCTTCTCTGAATCTATATTTACATTGCTGGCAAACATGAGATTTAAGATATTAACACTAGTTGATGACTTATCCTAGTTGAGGTCCAAGAACAGCGAAGATACTTCAGATTGTGTTGTTCTGTATGCTGAATTAAATATAAAATGTAAAAGTATATGGTATATGTGTCCAGATTAGAAATTCAAAGAAGTATTTAACTATTTTATTTCTCTTTTGAAGAGTCTCAGAATACTCCAGACAAGATCTATGGATGGATGTCAGGTTCCACAGTATGTTTTTATGATCTGTAGATGCAGATGCAAAACCTGTGGTGAAAGGACCTGTACAATTAAAAAGCTTCATTGTTACCATAGTACTTGTAATTGGTTTAATTTCATCAATTTCTTTGGTGCTAATTTGATTTGCTTTAGCTTATCCTTCTTGGCCTGGATCAATTTCATTTAACATTAGTCTTTGCATCCTAAGATACGCTTCTGAGAGCAGTAAGATGAATCATCTTTTGGAGGTAACTGCTTTTTCTTTCTTAACTATTGAAATAGCCAAGACAATTCACTTAAACTAGGTGAAACTCCATTTGTTGCATTAAAGGACCATTACCTAGCTTTCTAACGCTATCACCTGCTGCTCAGGAAAACCAAAATAGTGTGCTGAGACCAGGTCTGTTCCTAAGCTGAACATTAATTTCTAGGAAAATTCCTTTCAAGGACGAATGCATGCATCTATGAAAATATATCTATGCTGTGTCCCGTGGACATGAGGTAACCACTACAGAGGCACACCTTCCCTGCCAACAAAGTAAAGGTTTTCTTGAAGTCTGGTGAGTTCCTCAAAAAGATCAAAGCCTTAGCATTATTCCATCTTTTACTCTGAACTTGAAGAAACCACACTGAGTGAGGCACACACAAATGCACACTTGCCCATACATCCACTCACACAGAAGGAACGTCAGCTCTGGGTATGCTCACATTAAATGTATAGGATGGGAACCACTACATCGAGCGAAATATTTTGCAGCTGAAATTGCTTTGGTAGTTGGAGTTTTGTGCATTCAAATACAGAAATACAAGCATGTGGCCATTATTGATGCTGGTAATTATTATCAAGTGCTTGGTAACACTGTATGGTTATAAAATAACCAATGGTTGCAGGCCTCCACTCTCTGTTCATTTGCTAATTGTCATGTTAACGAATTGTTGACTGTAAGGAAAGTGTCAATGATTACATAGCAAAAGGTGGAAATTACAACAGTGGGCATGATGAGTGATAGAAAGAAGTAGGTGGATGTCCTGTTAGCTTTTTGTAGCATTCATTTAAATTTCAATTGCCTTTTTTATGCATGGCTAGGATGGCGTATTCAGTTCATACAAACTGTTCATATAAAATCTTAGGGTTTTTTAGTAGTTTATCTGTAATAGTAGTTTAATATAAAATTCTAGGGGTTTTATTTTAGTATCAGAGTTTTCCTTTAATAATTTATCAATTGACAAATAGCTACTTGTGAGGTTGAGAGCTGGGTTTTGTCTAGAGGTAAAGGCAGGGAAGTAGAGAAAATAATGCCATGCAACAATTTAGAATAACAGCAGACTTGTTTTCGACTAGCCCATCTTAATCATATACTGAGGTTAGTGTAAGCTCCCTAACTGGGTTGCTGATCCCCAGGTAGTAGCAGATTTTGAAACACAGGGCTAGCAAACAGGGACCCACATTTGGGATCTCAACAGTGTATCTTCAAGTGACAGAGGGCTTCCTCCTCTAGATCTGATCCCATATAACCTCTGATCTGAGCATAAATTTCAAACACAAGATCACCCCTTCTCACTGTTCTTGGGAAAATGCCTGACTGTAGTACCAGGTTAGGGGTGGGCTAATATAAGGACCAAGGACCAAGCCATATAAGAATATCAGTGTTATCCACTTGTATCACTGTGCTTACGGAACAACAACATGAAGAAGATCCCATGTGGGCTCCATTTGGTACCACCCTTGGAAGGGGATTGCAAGGCAATGGCCCAAGAGGAGGGTGAACACATCTGGTCTTTGGGCATTAAGTTACTTAGAGAGAGCTATAAATATACACACCATTTTGCAAATATTGGAAAGCAAATTACTATCCCAAGAAGCTTCCATTTAAACTAGTGATCTCTGTTTATTTAAAAATAATAAAAAGTAATGTATTATGTATGTTCTTTATAAAATTTTGAGAATTTAGTATGTGTAAGAGGATGGTAAGGTGAACGTAAGTAGCTTTTAAACAAGGAAAAAAGATCTTTGGTTTTTTAGTCACTTTCAAAAGAAAGTAAAGCAAGAGGTTTATTTCATTTTTATTGAAAATATAATTAATTGTTATTATTTATTCTTGCTCTATACAACAATGAATGATAAAAACTTATTTTAAATCACACTTTAAGTTTTATTTTTAATGGTTGTTCTCTTTATATTTTTCTCTCAAGAAATATTACTATATAATAAAGCTCAAGAACTCAGCATAAAATTGCAACTCAACTGTAGTTATTATAGTGAAACCACTGTAATTATTCTGTAGTTTATTAAAACTATAGTAAATCAGTCCTAATAATAGTAAGACTACAGTAATCATATTGAATAATAGCTGCAAGTTATTATCTGTATATTTACTATACTATTATAATAATTACAGTTCAACTATAGGGTTTTATTTAATAGAAAGTCTAAATTTACTATGTTAATTTTATTCTTGTTTCTTCCTTTGCATAATTCCTAGAATACAATAAGTATAACTTCTGGTTTGAACTGTGAAAGCTTCATATCTATTTTTAAAAACTGTCAGTAAAAGGATTAATAATTAGACAAAATAGTTTTAAATGAATAAATCTGAGGCCTTTTTGAATGAAAAAAATCTTTCTTTTGCTGTGGTACATGGAATTTTTGCAACATGCTGAAACTAATTTGTGAACCTGAAAGGGAAAGTAGATGATATATTTAAAACCATTTGATAGAGTCATTTTCCTAAAAATTCTCCAAATATTTATTAAAGTGGCAGAGAGGCAAAACAGTACTCTTCTACTATCTATCTCATGATAGTAATGTAGAAGTTACCAACAGTGAAATTACAACACTTTGGTATAATCTTGAAGACAGAAAACTGGATAGGTTCTGCATATGTCCATGCGCAAGTATACATGAAGTTGTACAATAGTACAAGAATATTGCAATTCCTGTGCTTTAGTGGGGGCATAAGAGAGCAATTCCACTTGTTTTGAGAGCTGGATGCGTCTCCGTGTTGTCCATTCCAGTTTCACACATTCAGAGTCTCATGTCTCCCTGAAAGGCTATTTGCTTTTCTCATATTTAGCTTGCATATTCTTACAGTTCTTGCCAAAACCCACTGACACTATTTTTGTATATCCCATTTCTTCCTGCAATATCTCCTGCAGGTCACCCGTTACAGGTTATTATCCAGAACATGTTGAAACCATCCATAATGACCTGCTCTCTGATCAGACACAAAAATCACCTCTCGGTCTTTGAATAGCTCTTGAGACTTTCAGGAACAGCTATTCCAGCTGGCGATTTAGAAAACAGTTCATTGCTGTCTCACTAAGTATGATTCACAAGAGTGTCCACCCACGACCTATCTCCCACAGGCCCGGTGGTTAAGCTTAGCAGGGTTGTACAGGTCTTCCCCACCTGAGCTTTGTGAGATAAACTTATAAAAGCAAGAAAGCACTTAAAATTCCTGGGCTAGAATCAGACTATTTATGAGCTCTGTCTTCTGAAGATGGATGGGGAAAACAAGCAAATAAAGAAGGGAGAAGTTTCTAAATCACACAATGGCCTAAGCACGGGCCATTTCATATCCTATGGGGTGAAAGCAAGGACCTTTCTGGAAGTGGGACACGAGTCAGACAGAAATTTATTTTACCTGCATGTTTTAGTTAAACCAGGAAAAACTGAGTATTTATTAATGTCTTCTATCTCTTCCACATACATAAATTACAATGTCACTCTACACAGCCGGTCTGATAGCCTTTCTTAGTGTAAAGAGGGAACGTATACTACAATGAAAGGGAAAACAGTTTAAGCTTGCCCACCTGCATTGGGTCTTACTGAGATGGAGTTAGTTTTTCCCACAGCAGCCCTCACAGTGCTGTGCTTTGCATCCGTAGCCAGCAAGGTCTTGATAACACACCAGTGTTTTGGCTAGACACACCATCAATGCTGTCTTTCTCCAACATTTCTCCCCCCCTCAGCAGCAGGCTGGGCCTGGGCAAGATCTTGGGAGGGGACACAGCCAGGACAGCTGACCCCAACTGACCAGAGGGATATCCCATACCATATGGCATCTGCTCAGCAATAAAAGCTAAGAGAAAAGAGAAGGAGGAGAGGGAGGCATTTGCTATTTATGATGTTTGTCTTCCGGAGCAACCACTACATGTACTGAAGCCGTGCTTCCAGGAAGTGGCCGGACATCGCCTGCTGATGGGAAATAGGGAATAAATCTTTCAGTTTTCCTTTGCTTCTGCGTGTGGCCTTTGCTTTCATTTTATTAAACTGCCTTTATTGTGACCCACGAGGTTTTTTCTGTCTTTTTTTCTCCCCCCAACCCCATCCTGCTGAGAAGGGGAGTGATAGAGCAGCTTGATGGGCACCTCTGTCCAGCCAGGGTCAACCCACCATACCACCACAGGAAAAAAAGGAATTTTAATGTTAACTAGTCACCACATTAATTCAGGATTTAGCTTTTAAGCTACACTGGCAATGAAATTGTATGCTCGGTCACATGCAATTATAATAACTTCCAGAGAGCCTAAATCTGATAAAAACTAAAGTACCTGAATTCATCTCATGCATTTAGGAAGATGATATCTCCAGTTTAGCAAAATGCAGTAAAATAAGTTTCAGAACATCTCCTACAAATCTCTAATGTACCCATCTATTTGAAAACAACTTACCCTTGAAAGAGAAAAGTCTTTTTTCTATATTTTAATGAGAAAGAAAATGCGTAATTTGCTAGATATGAAACTTTTTTGCAGCTCTAGGGTTTGTGGGTGTCTGATTTTTTTTGTAAACATGGGCAAATAATGAACAAAATAATCTGAACTGATAAATACATTTAACAAAAAAATTGAAATATAATGTGTCATATCCTGATTTGCCTGTCATCCAAGTTCTCTTAGTTTAAATATTAAGTTGGATTTTTTTTACTTAGCACAGAAAAAGCACTTTACAGGGGAGATTTTGAAGTTTGTATTTATGAAATTATGGGAATTTTAGTCAGTAGCTATACGTATGTGATAAACAGCTCCTGGTTAGAAATGCATGCTCATACAAACGTAATCAACATCAGCATCATGGGAAAGAAGAACAAGACTTGGAGCTAGAGGGAGTTCTGACTCACAAAGTAGCAAGATGAAAATATGGCTATGAACAGTCTGAGTGAGTCTACGAGAAAGAGTTCACTCTGCCATGACGAAAGAAATCACAGAGGAACATGATGCTTGCCAGCACAAAGAAATCTAGCAACAGGCAGGAGGTGAAAGTCAAGAACTGATGTGTACAGGGGCTCTAAAATAAATTTAATTCAGGAAGCGGCAGGAAACTTCCCCCGAGAGGAGACCCTTGTTTTACGTTATCACAGAACAAGCAGAAACACAACTGAAGGGGATTATTGCTGTGTCTGCCAACTGGAGGCTGGTCACTGGAGCAGACTTAGTCATTAAACAGGATCCTCCACCCATTGGCAGGCTCTGATGGACCAAATTCTCAAAAACCACCTCTGATTTTGTGATTGTGTTCAACCAAGGGTGCAGCTCTGCAAGATCAGCCAGCTGCATGGGATCATATTAGGATGAAGACGACTTATTTATTAATTAGATAACACTAGCAGCCGTAAACCTCCGCAGAGACAAAAGCCCCTTTCTGCACAAACCTCTAGAAGCCCACAAGGACTCAGGGCTGGCCCTGAGGAACACAGTCATTAGGGTTCGCTAGTTCACGGGACACAAAAGTGCAGGCACAAAGACAGAGATCAGATGTAGCTTTGTAAAAATGGATCTGTTAAAAGATGGCAGAAGGAGCAGCTGCCCTGCGCTGTGCTAAACAAGTAGGAGTTTGTTGCCTTCTGTGTGTTTCATTTCCCTTCCACATCTGCAGCTACACATGGGATCGGGGTTTGACACCTGGTACTCTTGGAGCACTGACACAACCTATTATTCCCCCAGATGAGTCAAAAATATCCAGCCCCTGCTCATGTCAGAAGTGCTAACTTGTCTGAGCTGGAAGTCGCTCCTTGCTAAAATGGCAACGCACGGGGAATGCTGAAAGCTGCAATGTATATCCTTGAATGCCCAAGTGACCATGCTATGGCACTGTCCTTCCAGCAGCATAAAAACACTGTCCTACCTGGGCTGCTGTGCAAAGGCACTCATCATATATCTTCCTTTCTGAATTTGGGGAAGGTCTTCTACCCAGGTAGGTTAGCATGCAGCTAAGGCAGTGTTTAGTTTATAAAATACTTGCTACTCTGCACTAGCTCCCTGAAAAGTGTGCTGAGCTAAATGTGCAGGCCTTTAATTTACCTCTTATTTTACTGAACATGTCAAAAGAAGAACACTCAACATGGCATGAAGAATGTCAAGGGAAAAGACCGGAATAACTGGAAATTCCTGGGTCACTTGGGCATTTGTATTAGTGCTCCCCCCGCCCAGGCTCATGTTCCCCTTCCTGGGGAACCTCAACAGACAGAAGAGAGCAAGTGACCCTCCACACAGGAGGCAGCAGGAAGGAAGAAGGAAGATTTTCTAGCTTCAGAATGACGGCATGCCGGCAATAAATCACATTACTTTTTCCTAAAAAAAAAAAAAAAGAAAGAAAGAAAGAAAGAAGAAACAAAAAAGGATTTTACAGTGCAGCCTGGGTATCATATTTTCTACAAAGCTTTTGAAAATGTTTTATCACATCAGTGTTAGCAGCCAAGTCTTTTTACATGAGAATGTAACAACGGCTGTTCTGGGTTAGATGAAGGGTTTATCTAACTCAGGTATCTTGTCTTTAACAGTGGCCAATAGCAAATGCCTAGGGAGGAATATAAGAGCAAGACACGCAGTGATGCTCCCCGGGTATATGCTTTCAGCCACCAGAAATCCGCAGCTCAGGGACATCCTGACCCAGAGGTGTTATCTCTATGTTTAGTAGCGTTTGATAGATTTTCTTCCATGAATTTGTCTAATAGCTTTCTGAACCCCTGTCAGCTTCTGGCATTTTAGTACTAGCACAGCAGTAAGAGCAAAGGGGAAACCAGATGTGAAAAACATTTTGATAAAAGGCTCATTTTTTTAGCACAGACAAGAACCTGAAGACTGAGTAACAAAGACAGGCAGCCGCACGTTCAAAACAAGAGTTTTGAACTTAACACTTTGTGAGCTGCCCCTGAACCCCAGGCCACTGCACAGGATCCCTGAGAAGCCAAGTGTTCAGGACTGAATCAACAGACAACACACAACCGTTACTGTAATTGAGTTGCAAGCAAAAAAACAGTGAAAAAAAGCCCGCAAACACATCAGGCCAAATGAATCCATTTTGAAAGCAGAGGGATTTATTAGGAAAAAGAGTTTTCCCTGAACTTACATAGGGAACAGAGTGCATTTAAGGTAAATGCACTTTTATATGGGCACCAAGTTCAAGCCTAAGGTTTTGATGTCTGGCAGTCATGTGTCTGAGTTCTTAATATTCAACAGCTGTATCACAACCCATTTTCTCCCTTTCTGAAATGAACATTTTTAAACAAAGTACTCATTATGGCAAAACTTGCCTTCTACAAAGAGACTACATCAAGCCAAATCCACCCTTCCAGTAAAACTTAGGCCTTCTAAGAAGAGGATTAGAAAGTATTTAAGCATAGCTAAATGCTTCTGCACAGCTTCTCTCTGGCGTGTGCAGGAATGATCAGATGAGTCCCCTGATCCACAATGCATGTTCTAATACCATCATCAATGCTCTATCTCAAATATAATATACCTGTAGGTCTCTCTCATCTAGAAATATCTTATCTTTTTAATGAACTGCTGGGCATCTGATTTTTTTTTAACCAATCCAGGGCTACTGAAATTCCCCTTTCACCCCTAAATCAAATGAATAACCACCAAAATAAACAGCGATGTTCCATGGGACACTAAGAATACAAATCCTGCAACACTGGGCAGGTGCGTATGAAGTCACTAGAAATTTGTTCTGCTTTGGAAAAGCTAGAGTTAAAATTAGACCAGGAGAACTGGCGAGCATATTTCTAAAATGAGAGTGAAGCAAAGAGAGAAATAAGCCAGTGAGACAAGGGGAACACAGGAAACCCGAATATCCCCATATCATATTCGAAAAATAAATAATTCAGCTGAGCCCCACCATCTCATTTTCTCAGTGGGTTTAGTGATCTCCCATGCAATAACGTGCCACAGTACATTCTGATCTGCATCAAAATTAACAGTCAGCCACTTTATGAAATACTATCTTTGTTAGCTTTACCACTAACAAAAATACACTTTCAATTCTTCACATCCACATAGCACGTCTATTAAAGCAATCTGGGAAATTAGTTTGAGATAAACTGTACAGCAATTTTATTCATAGCCTCCCTGTATCTCACACTGTTAATCTGCATCACAGCTCACTAAATAGTGCCTAATGTTTATTGCATTTAACTGAATGTATACGATTCTGAGGGTACGCCAGGGACCGATTATCATAATTATACATGTTTCTATGGAAACCCACAAGTCTATCAGTTTTGATTCATTATATTGTTATACCTTCTAGCACTTTCTAATTATTAGGTGCCCATAAAAAAGTCTCAGTCTTGCTGTTACTATAGAAATGAGCTATAGACAGGCCTCAATTGTTAACCCTTACAGCACAAGAATGAAAAAAAGGAAGAAACAGCCCTGGCTAGAGGGTAGCTGTTCAGATAAGATCAATCATAAATCATAAACTATTTTAATCTGCGGTCTTAACTTTCCATAATTGCTTCACTGAACTTCCTCATTTGTTTGGAAAAAATATCCAGCTAGGAAAACTGAAATGCATAGCTGCTTGCCACATGGTCTTGGACATGGTATGCTGCAATAGTGCCCTGCGAACATCCCTGAGCGAGATTACAAGATTCCCTTGAAAGACACGAGTGTCACCAACAGCCTATGCAAAACACTGTAATGTTAGGTCATTAGAAATCAATACAAAGCCTGATAAACTCAATGGGAATATTTGCACTCTTCTCAGAGGCCTTCAGGCCAAACCTAGACCGAAGTGCAACTGGGTGATTGAGTGGGGCTTGGTTTAGATGCTGGAATTACAACTGAGTTCAGTGGGAAATGACAGGAACCTAAGATTTCCTCATGACACTTCCATAAAGTAAGAATAAACCAGGAAAAAATGGGTTACAGTGAAAATAATGAAAGCATCTTATTGTGATGTGGTTATTTTAGTCTAAGTTAATGTTATTACTTACTTTGTCATGTAATATACACATTTTCCTCCTCTTTCTGTATCTCCTATCACAGCCCTGTGAAACCTGAAAGGGACCGAGTGGTTTCACTGTTTCCCTAACCCTCCTTCTATTACAGTTTTCAATTAGAAGTGCCTTTCAATTTAGATCAGCAAAGCTCTCCCAAAGTGACAGCTCGTCCTTCACACTGCATATCTATTTATTTCGGAAGTCAACACACCATTCAATAACCTGAGAACAGGCCTGATTGCTATGCTAATAGTATTCAAAAATATGTCGACACCAATTGAAACAAGTAAACTAGGACTAATTCATAAAGTGAATAATAAAAGAGAGGGAGAAATATTCATACTTTTACTTCTCTATCTGAAATTTTACCTTGCAAGTTTTTGCCTTCTCAGAGAAATGGCCATACCATAGTTCACACACTCAAACTAAATTTCATCTAATAATACAGCATTCCTACCAGGAGCTATTTTTATTTGGTACAGTTTAAAAAAAAAAAAAAAGAAGAGAAACAATAACCCTGCTTATTCTTGTCTTTGTGCAATGGTCGTGGCACAGCACACTTGAGATCAAAGTTGTATACTTTTTCTTCTGAGTGAGAGGAAAAAGCTGAAAATTTGAAATATATTCCCGGATTTTAAAACACCCACATCGTGTATTTAGCTATAATCTACGCATTCAGTTCTAAATCAGACTTCCACAACTTCCAGTCAATTAAAGCTAAATCACATTAGATACAACAATGAAAGGGATGTACATTTGCATTTGTATGTAAGAACTATCATCAAAGAAAGTGAACAGAGTGTCATTCTATATAAAGGTCTCAGATTTATGCTATATTATCAAGGACCATTCTGTTCAACTCTTATTTTGCTATTGCCATGGAGAAACTAGATTTGCTGCTAAACAAGATCTTAAGCAGCTAAAGAGAAAATTTAATCAGATAATTAAAAAAATCCACTAATTGGTATATTAATATGTAACTTATAATATAGAATATACTCAGCTAGATTAAAATAAAAATCACACAGCAGAGAATATGAATATTTACACAATTTAGCATTTTCAAATAATATGACAAAATACAGGATCAGATCCTCAGTTAAGTTAAATGGAGCTACGCCAATTTACACAAGCTGAAGATCTTGCATAATGTCTACCTTTTCAATTCAGTTCCTAATGGCTATGTTGTATAATTGTCATTTACTACAGGTTACAACAGCATGACAGTGTATCCAACAGTGTGCTGATGTGGGGAATGAACGTGGCTGGCAGTTTGGGCCACTCACAAACCCCGTAACAGTCCAATATGTATTAGCTGACTTGAGCATTCATTTCCCTATTGCTTTAGGTGAATAACAGTCCTTCATAGGAATATACAGAATATAAGAATCGAGTTCCACCTTGCAGATGAAATCAGACCTCCCATGGTGTCTTTAGTGACATTGCCTTCATGTCAAGGGGGCACCATATCGCTCTGGACACACAGTCAAGTCCTACCTGCCTCTATTTTCAGAGCTTTAGCATGCTGGAAATGAGTCCATTAAAATTAATTTAAATTAATGGATTAATCAATAAATCAATCAATTAATGATCTAATTAATTATTAGCTATTAGGTAATTCATTATTCAAGAAGATGTCATTCAACATTTATCATACACAGACACTAGTGCTACAGGATTATATTACATTTTCTAGCTAATGTATACCTTTTTAGCATAACACTAAATTTTATTTCATAAGTTGCTGAAAAAGCCTTTACCTAGATATTCCTGTTCCATTTAAATATCAGACTCTTGTTAGAAACATAAAAGCTTTCCTCACATTTGCATAAATGAAGAATACCTAATAACCAATACATCTGTGGCACCAAAGAGACCATTCATGTCATTGCTGCTTAAAGTAGTATTTTTGTGCCATCACGAACGAAAAGAAAATGCCTAGAACCTACATAAGGACTTACATTTTATGAGACTTTCTTGATTGCAAAGTATTTCCTACACACTTAATTAAAAAACCGGCATAAAATCAGATGTATACACCTACAAGAACAAAGCAAAGGAAAAATCAAGGGTAGAAACAAATTGGACAGATTAGTCAGAAATGTTAGATTATCACAGCCACAGACAATTATACAGAACCACTCAACAGAACACTTCCTCTTTTTTCAAAGGTGATGAGTTTACAGACGTAAAGTTTAAGGTTGTTTTCAGAAGTTAGCTGAGGCTAGCTAAAGCTACTCATCTGAAATTGCTTTAGCAAAGATTTTTTTTTTATGAATATGTATGTTATTTTGTACAAAGTACTTCACCCACTGCAGGAATATTAGTATGAGCATACTCCAATCAGTTCAAGTCTTTAGCTTTGGTAGCTGGTTGAATTGGTTTTGTACTGTAAACTCCTCAGGGCAGGAACCTTGTCTGCTGGGATGCCAATAAAGACCGTGACATGGCTTTCCCTCTCCTCCCTCATCAGCTGCATAGAATAGAGCTCTGAAGGTGATACAGACCTGGGTTTTTTGTCTGGGTTGTTATTCAAAAATGCATTTAGAGAAGCTAGAGTTCAAAGAATGATTTTTTTCCTCAGCTATATGGATTCAGTTCAGCTCATATTTTATAGTATTCATTATTTGAAAGGATTTCATAATCAAAGGAGGGAAAAGTCTTGCTAAACAGTGAAGTCCTCTCCCATGAAAAGACATTTGGATCTGAAATTAAATTTCAAAATTTCACCTACTTTAAATCTTCTGATATGTTATTGATTAAGTTGTTATTCATTTTTATTTTCTCTGGGCAGCTGTTGTCTTGACCTGGAGTCTCAGAATACAAATTTTTTCCTACTATTGATCTCTTAGAACTTGGCCGAATACCTAACTGCAGCTTCAGTGTCTTTGTCAACAAATTATTAATTCTGCCAGTTTTTGGATAACTCTGAATTCCTCTTCAAATTTATATTGTGGCAATACAAAGCAAAATAATTTCAGCCATAAACTACATAGACTGTTAATGGGATTTTTAAACACATGACCACTGAAAATTTCCTAAACGTATAAATTATAGAATCACCAGTACTTATATAAGTTTATGTTAATGGTTTTCCTGAAAAATGTGTGATTTTTTTAGTTAGAACTACCCAGTGCATTTGTGCTGGTGAAGTACAGCACTTGCACCAACATTGATGGTTGTATAAAAGTGTGAAAATTCATCAGTTACTTCAGTTTTATAATAAGAGTCAAGGAAAAGGGAACAAAATTAAATTCCAAGATTTCACTGTTATTACAGTAACTAAAGACAGGCAATTTACACGAGTCTTACATCCCACTGTAACTGGCAATTGACTCAACTCAAGTTGTAATGTCAAGGGCCGTAGTTCATTTTGTGGTAGATTTGCTTGTGCGTGTGGAGACTTCTGTGCGTGGAGATGTTTGCATGAGGCTAACATCATCCTCTGCGCTTGTGCAGCATGTTAAAAAAGATGTATAACTCCAAACCATGTCTCCTGCTTCTGCTACATGCAAGGAGTCACAGTCTGAGGACAGCCAAAGGGAGATGAGGGTTCAGGATGCTCAAATTTCTCACCTGTCTGTATGTGTGTAGGGGTGTGTGTGAGAGTATACATGCACTTATGAGATGAGTGAAATTATCAGTTTTAGAGATGTTGGATGACATTCAAAAATCACAGAATCACAGACTGGTAGGGGTTCGAAGGGACCTCTGGAGATCATCTAGTCCAATCCCCCTGCTACACCAGGATCACCTAGAGCAGGTTGCACAGGATCGTGTTCAGGTGGGTTTTGAATATCTCCAGAGAAGGAGACTCCACAAGCTCTCTGGGCACCCTGTCCCAGTGCTTGGTCACCCTCGAAGTGAAGAAGTTTTTCCTCATCTTGAAATGGAACTTCCTGTGTTCCAGTTTGTGCCCATTGTCCCTTGTCCTGTCACTGGGCACCATGGAGAAGAGTCTGGTCCCATCCTCTAGACATCCACCCTTTAGATATTTATAAGCGTTGATGAGATCCCCTCTCAGTCTTCTCTTCTCCAGGCTAAACAGACCCAGCTCTCTCAACCTTTCCTCATAAGAGAGATGCTCCAGTCCCCTCATCATCTTTGTAGCCCTCCGCTAGACTCTCTCCAGCAGTTCCCTGTCTTTCTAGAACTGAGGAGTCCAGAACTGGACACAGTACTCCAGATGTGACTTCACTAGGGCAGAGTAGAGGGGGAGGATAACCTCCCTTGACCTGCTGGTCATGGTCTTCTTAATGCACCCAGGGATACCATTGGCCTTCTTGGCCACAGAGGCACATTGCTGGCTCATGCTTAACTTGTTGTCCACCAGGACCCCCAGGTCCTTCTCTGCAGTGCTGCTTCCCAGCAAGTCAACCCCTGCCCTGTACTGGTGCTTGGGGTTGTTCTTCCCTAGGTGCGGGACCCTACACTTGCCCTTGTTAAATTTCATGAGGTTCCTCTTTGCACAACTCTCGAGCCACTGACAGCCAGCAGGCATCAAAAGAGGGAGACATATATGTTATACAGCTCTTGTGCTCCAGATTGGATTTCACCTCTGAGCCTTTAAAACTTAAAATGTATTAAAAGTGGAAGAGTGTGAATAAGGATTTGTACAGCATTTGCTAAAGCTGGTAAGAGTTATGGTTGTTCTCACTCTAACTTCATGTCAAACATCCAAATGAGATTCAAAACCCACCTTTGAAAAGGAGACTTTTCGTGTGAACCTAAGGCTAAGGGACAGACACCTGAGAAGATAAATAGTGCTCGCCAGAAATACTGGCTGTTTTTTTAGGGGGAAGATAGAAATTCTTGCATTCTTTGCAAGCAGACCAAAGATGGGGACTGCACCTCACTGGCAGAAGCCTTTGGTTGCTCTAAACCGCCCCCATGGGATCATGCTGCCTTTCCAATATGCGTTGCCCTCTTTTGCGGGCATCACCTGCAGCCGCCCCACCATCCCTCATCTCCCTCTCCGCCTCTTTACCACATGCACATTTCCTTGTTTAAGTCTCTTTTTCCCTGAGCTCTTGGCACTCTTTGAGGGCCCAAGGCTAACTGCTCGTTTCTAAGCCCTCTATTGTCTGCCGCATACCAAACTCCTTCTCCTACAAGCCCTACAGATCTCTTTCTGCCTTTGTTTCTAGCTGTAAGTCTACTTATCTCATTCCTCCAAGTCTCTCCCTCTTTTTCTCTCTCACATGGCTTTCTTTCAGGCTGTTCTTTGCTTTAGGCCTCATTCTTGCACAGTGTGGTCTCTCTGCCTAATCAGCCGTGCTGCTCATTACATTCAGGAGTCCTTTGCTATCTGTTTGGGTTTTTATAAGGTCTCCTGTCACCATGGTATCTTAGCGTATTCTCACAATTGTGTCCACTTGGTATTTTTTGTATATTCATACATACGCATTTATATATGTGCATATTATAATATTTAGTACAAACAAGCAAGATAGTTTTGCTTGGAATATTGACTCTTTTAGACCCTCCTCAATTTGTTGTGGTTGTAAAGATAAACCTCTGTCATTCAAGCACGCATTTTGAATCTTCATTAATGTCATTTCATCTTTTCTGTTCTTCTTGTCATCAACATTCATCTGTCCTCAGCCAGGAGTTAGGAAAGAGAGAGCATTTTAGAATGAAAGAATTGTAAAACTATTAATTATAGCAGCAGGCAGAATGGCAGCATAATTAATAAAGGGGCTCAAGCTAAATATTTAAAATAATTTTTGTTGAAAAATTTGGTCTTTGTTGTTTTGATAAAACACTCTACAGGAGTGCCACTTTACCTCGGATTATTATTATTGCTTCTCATATGGATTTACGTCTTCTGTACCCATCCCCTTGCCCTCCCCCCTTGATTCCTTCCCTTTCGCTCTGCAACCATGGCAACTCTTTGCCCCTACTGAAGGTTGGACATTCAACCACTCTCAGAGATATCATTAAGGCTGCTCCATTGAATCAGCAGCTAAAGTCAGTGAGAGAGGGAAGCTCACATCTGTACATCCTTCCCTTCTATGTGTATGCACATCTGCTTTACCAAATTCTGCTGTCCCAGGCAGAATGAAAGGGAAAAGGTCTTTCTTCTTTATCTCGCTCTCCTTCTCTTCCTCCCTCCCCAGGATGCACAATATTTGGCTTGTGAAAATTCTTTAGGCTGTTTCATAATTTAGTTATGCAATGAGTGCCGGTCAAAAAAGAATTACTTCTTTGACTCATGTCATTTCTAAGGGAAGATAAAAGAGAATCCTTAGCTTAAAAAGGGTTATGTTTCTGAAAGCATCAATACAACTTTTCACTGAAGGCTCTTTAAATAATTTCTATGCAGTTAACTAAGTCTCACAACACTGCCCCGGAGCTGATGTTATTGTACAGATGGAGAAACTAAAGGAGATTAAGTGACTTATACATTGTTATGTAAATCTGTGCCAAAGCCAGTCACAGAACCCAACAATTTTCTTTAAAGTCATGTGACATTGTATTTACATTGGTAAATTTAGCATTCTTCTGCAGGACTCCCATTCATAAAGTTCAGTTTAAGATTTTATTGCTCTTCTTTTGGTAATTGTCTTCCTATTCAACACGACACTTAAGCACATGATTGTCTTCAAGCATGGGAGCTGGCCTGGTTGAGAGATTTTTGTTCAGGTTATTCCACTAAAACATTCGGTTTAAAGAAAATTTTCTACATTTCAGAAAAAAATAGATTTTGTAAAAATTCTCCTATGAAACATTGGGTTTTAATATTTAATAGATTAACATTCTCAAAGTAAAAAGCAAACAAATCTTTCAGAACATATAAACAGACATATTGATCTTTTTTCTCAGCACATGATGATCTATTTAGTTATCTCTGTTTTTCTTACTTTGACCTTATGAACCAACAGAACGAAGAACTCCATTCTCTGCAAATGCAGTGACCAAAAGGCAGCATCGTATGCCCCTACTGTGTACAAGGGAAAACCCAATCAATTTCAATAGGCCAAATGCTAAGTCAGTAAGAACTGAGGGGGTTGAACATTTTTCAGAAAAAGTGTTCAGCACCAAGCAGAATCAGAAATAAACCAGCATATGATGCTGTGCTTGTTTGACACATTGCACTATTTGAAGTTGTCACCTAAGGTGCTTTGAATTTCATATTTAGCAAATTGTTGCATGTACAGTAATGTACCGTGATACTTCTATGCATCCTTCTAAATATTTATTAAAAATGATTGCTTTTATTCAGATGATTAATTATTGACTATGTTTTCCACTTAACTGTCTTTATTTTGCCACTGATATTCCTACATTGTTCGTCTGATGGAAATAAATTGTTTGAGATATTGAGGCAATTCCAACCAGTGCAGCAAGTTTCATAGTAGGGCTGTACATATTTATATATATATATATATACACATATACATCTCCATATGCATATGTCTGAACATAGCAATAAGAGAGAAAAATAAAGCAATAAATAGTTTACTCTTTTTCTCATTGAGTCATAAAAGTCATCAGTGGGAGGAACAAAGGGATAGAGGTCAATATATGGCTGAATCACCAACCTGGTGGAGATTAAGGGATATGTTTTGGGGCCTGTGTAATTTGCAGCTTCAGGGAGAAGAACTTACTGCGGATCACTTCGATAATATATTCAAAGGGACCTTAAAATCCAATTGAACTCATTCAATTTGAATATTTTATTTGGGTCTTATGTTGATTTTTTTTTCTAAAACTCATTAAACACATTTTCTTAAGATAAATTAACAGAAATTCCTCTGTTGATGATTGAAAATCCTTGTTTCTCATCTGCAAGCAATCAATGATCTTTTCTTTCCTTCAGAGGAACCTCAAAAACTTTTTTTTAATTGCCCAATAGGCACCCTTTTTGTTAAAGATCCCAGACAGTAACAGGCCTATTGCTTTTGTATGAGTTATGGGTCATTTTTCATGGGACTGGAAGCAAAAGGTAAAGGTAAAGCCCCTCTCAATCAGCTGACACTGATCTGAAGTTTAAGACCACATCTGGAGTGCTGGTCTCTGTAAAGAAAGACTCGGACATATTGAAGGGACCGCAGCAGAGGGCCACAAAGATGATGAAGGGACTGGAACGTCTCTTGTATGAGGAGAAATTGAGGGACTGTTCAGATCAGAGAAGAAAAGGCTCATGGTGAACCTTGTCAGTGTGTATGAATACCTGGTGGGAGGTAGTAAAGAATGTGCAGTCAGACTCTTCTCAGCAGTATCCTGTGAACAGAAAAGAGGCAATAGGCATAAACTGAAATACAAGAAATACCATTTGAACATAACAAAAAGTTTTTTTGTAATGAGGGTGGTTGAATACTGGAACAGATTGTCTGTGAGGTTATGGAGTCTCTATCCTCAAAGGCATTCAAAACCTGACTGGACACAGTCCTGGGCAACCTTGCTAGTCCTAGCTGACCTTGCATTGAGCAAGAGGTTCGGTTGGATGATGTCCTGAGGTCCCTTCCAACCTCAATCATTCTGTGATTCCATTGATTTCCTTGCTGGTCAGCTGCTACAGTAGAAGGCAAGGATATATATCACTTCCCAGAAAGAACTGTGGTGAACTGACAGAGACAGTTCGCTAACAGTGAATTGCAGGTAGTAGTTGTAAGATGTCTGTGTCTAAGCCTCATTTTTGAATGCCGCTTAAGTGTAAGGGTGGCCAGAGAACTGAATGTGGACAAGTTGTCAGACATTTTTCATAAGCACAACTAGCAAATGTCTATAGGCAGCTTATCCTACTGTCGTGAACGCACACCTACAGTCCTGAATGGCTGTCATATTGATCTACTCCATTGCCTTGAGTGCCTACAGAATAGCAATGCCACCCACTGCTGGAGCAGAGTCATTCAATACCTGGGCTGTTCCTGTCTGTCGTAACCTGTCCAATCCTGGCCAGGCTGCTTCTGCATAAAGAGACCTGCATCTTGAAATGGCTACTTTATGCATTTTACAAATCCTACCTCATTTGCTGCAGCAGCCCAATTCATGGCAAAGCTCTCTAGCAAACTCTGTACATCTCTTCCTCCAGAAAATCAAATCTCTAAAAGTTGATAACGCCCACCTCACTGACCAACAGGCAACAATGAGGCTAGTTTACCACATTTGCATCTCATTTCCTTCTGGTTTTCAGGCTGAAGACATTAGATCTTGCTTTGAGACATTCTACCAAAGACAAAACAATGGCACATTCCTGCATGAATCAGTAGAAGGCTATCTTTTATCAATTTTAATTCACTGCTAGTGGGAGTAACTTAGATTTTGCTCTCACAGACACTAGAAATTTCAGCTCAGTTTTGAAAAAGTTTAGTGTCCTTGTCAAAAAGTAAAATTCCTCCTATACTTAACAAAAAAATCATAGGAAAGGGTTGGAAGGAATCTTAAGAGATCATCCACTCCACCTCCCCACCACAAAGCAGTATCAACTAGAATTATATGATTTCTTACTGAAGTTCATCTAACCTATCCGTAAAAATATTGGGAGTGGAATTACTACAGCTCCTCCCCTCCCCCCCATTTTACCTGATTTCTGTGTCTCTTCCTCTTTCTTTTCTTCTATGTATTAAATAAGTTATTTCAATATTTTTGGTAGCTTTTGTTTTCTAAATTTTTTGTTTACTCTCCTGGAAGCAAAATAATACAGCTAAGTTTTATTAATACTGAATAGATTAGGAGGATTACTCACTGCTGTTTATACATATATATTCATGCAGTGTTTGCTTTTTTCACTGTATCATGACATTGGTTACTCATACTCCATTTGTGACCCATTATGTCTCCCAGCCTTTTTCTACACATCTGAAACCTAGTCCATTGTTTCCTATCTTGTATTCATACAGGTTGCCATGTCTAAGAGCAGGTTTATATATTTTTGTTTACTGAGTTATGTTTGGTTTTTCCAAGATGATTTCTCCAGCTCATTTTAATTTCTAATCCCATCCTGTGGTATGCTTGTAGTCCCTCCCGCAGTAGTGTTTCCTGTAAATTTAATAAGCAAAATGCTATCTAATGCATCTTCTAGATTAATAATGAAAATGTGAAGTAGTACCAAACTGGTGAATACTCAAAATATTTTTTTGATCAGTTTTGCACGTCTGAATTCTAAGAGTTTTGTCTAGCATCTTTATGAGATGGTTATGTGAGAGAGCATTTATTTAAGTCAAGAACAGTTATGTCTACTGTTTCTCTTCTGTCCAGTACACTGTCCAGTACACTGTCTCACAGATAAACTGGTGTGACTGTATTTGTCTTTGAACCACACTGACTGAATAGCTTCTTGTGTTCTTTGAGGTGCGTATAAATTATTTCATTATCTGAGACCTTCTCTCACAGAGAAGTGAAGTAAAAGTGGCTGGTGTGTACACTTTCTTGGCTCCCTTTTTACGTTGTTTTCATAGTCTTTGCATTTGTCCTTCTCTAGTCTTTTGAAATCTCACTTCTGAAAATACTCCAAATTTTCTTTAGCCACATCTATAGGAGGAATTTCATTTGGCCCAGGCAATTTGAAAATGTCTGTGTTGTTACCTAAGTATTTTTCTAAACTGTTCTTGTCCTAACCTGAGATCTTACAACTTTGCTTGGCGTTAGTAGTACTAACTTCCTGACTGCACATAGTCTTTATAGTGCAGACTTAAACAGAAATGAATTAAGCATGCTAGTCTCAGTTTTTCAATCTCTATCAAGTAGTGGACTTAATTTTCCTTGTCTTACTCATACTAAAACTTCTTTCTTCTTACCTTTCATGCACCTAGTGAAAAGTATCTTGTTTTGTCTCTCAGCACTTCTGAATTTGTCCCAATAGCTTCTGCTATTCTTTCATATTCTTCTGTAGTCGTTTGAACTACTTTCCACTTTCTGGATTCTTTCTTTTGGATTTTTAGGTCACTAAAGAGCTGATGATTTTACCAGATTGGTCTTTTAGTGCGTTTCCCACTCTTTCTCTGTATTGGCATAATTAATGTTAATTTCTTTATAGACATGTATTTACTTTTACAGAATTTCTTTACTTCCCTTCTCCATAAGCCTTGTCTTTCTCTGAAATTATTAAGGGCTGTCTGCCTGAAAAGCATTACTTTTATTTGGTCCCTTGTTTCCCTAAAGACCTTAGTCTCTTTCATTGCATTGTCATTGTGATATTGCCTTCAGTCTCCACATTTGCAGCTAGCCCTCTTTGAATGCTTAGAATCAAATCTAGAACAACCTGTTCTCCAGATACCTTTTTTCCATATCTTGCATACAAAAGGATACATGAAAGACACCAAACAATTTCAGAGCCACCAGAGAAACTGTATAGCTTTTAAGAATGGTTATACTTGTGAAGGTCACAAGTCAAGACTGTCAGCTTCTCCCAAAGAAAGTCCAACAGTCAGCTGTTCCCACTGCATTGGTTCCTCAGGAATCCCACCACAACCTGAATTGTCGAGCTAATGAATTTTTGAGGATCTACACTTGATTATGTAGATCATAATGAAGGTGAAATGGATACTGGCATGTCTGTGGTCTATCACAGTCACATGAAAAACTGGAAGAAATAAACATCATATGAGACTGGGTATAAATTAATGGGGTTTGTGCTGATAATATGGTCAAGATGAGACAGATTTTTATACACAATTCAAGTAAAATAATACAACCAAATGGTGCTCCAGAGGCTAGCTATAGTTGTAGTATGCTTGACATCAACTTTTACTCGGTGGCTAACAATTTTATGTGTAGAGGCAGAGAACAAAGCAAGGCTTGGGTGGCTACAAAGTAATTAATACCAACAAGACTTGCGTCCCAGCCTCCCATGCACACACAGTTTAGTACCAGCTCAGATACCCTCCAATTCATCTCGCTCAAGGCATTAAGTGAGGTTGATAATTTTGTGCTCTCACATGTCTGCATATTTTCCTTAGGACCTTTTCTTAAGTACTGTGCATAACAACTTCATTTCCCCTGAATAATGGCATCTGCACAGTCATTCACAGTACTTCTTCCTTCACCATTAGAGACCCAAAGTACCACTTACAGAATGAAGCACCATTCTCCTGTGTTGTCTGTGACACATTTAAGATACAAGTATCTACTGCTGTATCCTCAGCTCTATATCTATTTTAGGAAGAGAAGTTGAAATAACAGAATGCTGCCGTCATTCTCAAACTTTTTGTACTGGTGGAGCACCATGAACAGTCAGACTTTCCTGTGGGTCATCATAGGTCCTAGTGGACACCAATGAATTGTTAGCATTACTTTTTAGAATTGAAAAGACTAGTAAGAGAAGCCATTCCCTTAATCTTCATGGCCTCACCAATAGCCTGTTAGGACCTCAGTTTGGCAATCACAGCTTAGATGGAAAGGGCAGATTTTCAAGGTAAAAAGCCCCATCCAACTCCTGACTGAGTTCAGCGATGCCAGGTATCCTTGAAAACCTCTTCTCAAACTAGCCAATTTCATAGCAGGCTTTCAGTAGTGGGAAAGATTTGCCCTGGGAAGAAGGTCTTGCTGATGCCACTATGAACAGCAATAGTACAGAAAGAATGGGATGTCAGTGTAGGAAAATTAAAAAAAAAAAAATACTGATTCTGCACTGAATGGAGAGGCAGGCTACTGTTCTAAGTTGAAATATAATTTATATTCCTCTCCAGAACACTCAGCTCTTTTTCAGGATCTGATTTCTGCTCTCTGTTAATTCTTGATAATTTTATACCTCCTTGACAAGAAGTAGAATAGATATCAAACTCCTATGTATTATGCATCTCAGCATTTTTATATTCAAATCCAGATACTGTGTTCTGATTTTCCACTTTCACTGTGTAATTGGGTCATCAGGTTTTCCATTAAAAATACTTAACAGAACATTACAATTAAACTCTAAATCTATTACCTTTTGCCTAAGCATGTTTATAATGTTCTTCCTTAGTATCTTGGGTGAAAACATTTCTTTAAATAAAAGATTAATTAAAAGAATAAGATACACTTTCTATAGTAATTCACTAAAATCATTTTTAAATGCCATGAACACCACAAAATGAATTAGATTCATCCTGCTACACTTTGAGAAATATACATTAGTCCAAAATGGCTATATTGGTAGCCTTCTTTGAAATTAGTACCCATACATTATTCTCAGAGTATTCGAGTTTCTTAATCTAGTTTGGAGATGACTGACCATTATGATTAATCAGCAGTTTGTTATTTTAAATTTAAAAACTGGTTAGAATGCCCTTGTATGTTCTGCATTATGACTAGCAGATATTTTTGTTACATTAGAGGGATGATACGTTTGCTGTTGTGAGCAAATGTAGGCTATTAAAGCCTATTATTCTTAGAAAGAGGAAATGCTTTATTAAACAGCTTTGAAATCCACTGACAGAGTCTGTCCTTTCCCACAAGACAGATACAGGGACACCCCGGCAGGAGACCACCCCGGCCCCGATTGAGTGCCCCGAAGCTGTCCACGGGAAGGTGTTGGAAAAGGCAGAAGCAGATGGTCCAGGTACACAATTATTTCAGCCTGGAATAGAGCATAATAATCAGCCTGTGTAAGGACATCGTTAAAGTAGATTTGATTTGGAAACTGTAACACTGAGGATGCAAAACAACCTTCTGCCAGTGAGAGTTCCCATCTACAGAGAGGCTTTACCAGATGACAAAATTAAATAACAAATAACACTGGGTTGCACACATACCCCCCAAAAAACCCAAACCAAACCAAAATCCAGGTCAGAACAGACGTGGACAAATGTTAGAAAAAAATCTATTGACTTTGGAAAAAAGGGTAAATTTAATATTATGTTATCTTTTATACAACTTACAGCTGCTGTATACTTACCTATATAAATATTGCATAAGTATACATGTATATACATGCACGAATGTGTGTGTGTATATATATGTAGAGTGTGTCTGTGTCCCAACATATGCACCAGTATGTGTGAGAGAGAAAGGGAGAGATATAACAGAAAAACACAGAAAGACTTTTAACTTCGGGTTGTTTATTCTCAGTAGAATAACCATAGAAATAAACAAGAGGTGCATAGTTTTAGCAAGATATAAAAATTGATTTTCAAATTTGTGGTAAAGAGCTGGGGCAATATTTTACAATCAAATTAAAAGACAAATACTTCATTGGCCCCAGAAGATTCCAGGGGAAGATGGGCACTCATAGGCATTGCCTCAAAGCATGGATATTGTGACACCCCAGATGAAGCCAGAAGCACCAGGCAGGACCCTCTTTGCTTGTAGGCTTTTCACATTATGTATGCAGTTATTGTTTTGTATTATATGCTATCTGAAATGATACAAAAACATTTTGCTGAAAAATAAACGACTGGTTTTATACTTAACACCAGGATTACAAAACGTGATGTCATGAATTATTCATGTTATTTGACTTAATGTAATCATTTTCCTCCCTACGTTAAGCCCCTGTGAATAGTGTCCTATACAGCTACAGTTTTGAAGAACTTAATACTAGGGGGAAAAACACCTGGCATTATATGACAGTGAATTAGGCTCATTGTCACTTAGAAAAAAAATACTTTGGCAATTTAATCCTTGATGCTCCATATATCCGAGTTTCAAAGAGCATCTATGAAGTACACAAAAAGGATCGACCTTGAAAACAGGAAATAAGGATAGGTGAATTTTAGGCAGTGGCATTGAATCCATCTCGCTGTTGCAAGCCCAGCTGTAATTGGAAAGCAGTTCTGGCTCTCATAAACATTCAGTCAGAGAATTCTGATAAGCTTTCGTAATTTACTCAGATCAAACCTTTTTAAAAACTACAAACCTCAGGACAACGGTCCCATGAAAAAGCATGTTACTCAATGCACTGTTCTTGCCAATTTACACACTAATTTACTTTCTTGTTAACATGTGAACAGAGGAGATATAAAATAAAAAAGATTTATCAAACCACAGAGTTTGCTGAAAGAGCCTGACTTTAATGACTTTACCTCAAAGTTATCAGAACTGGTGTCAGAATTATAAAAAGCAGTTCTATTCATAATCTGAGCCATAGTCATCAAAAGAGTTTTACTGGACCTCATAAAGAAGCTTAGGCTACACAGTAAAAATAACGCTCATCACACTTAAAACATGACCCTTTGGTGATATCTACTACCTGATGCCAAATCAAAACATCGGCTTAATTTATGCTGTTAATGGATGACTCCATTTTCCAGCAGTATGACGGCATCAAGTAAACACATGGACTATCTTCTTTTTTTAAAAAAAACAACCCATGGTTAAAGAGGCTGCAGTATAAATAAGCGGCAATAGAATCCCGAGTCTTTTCAAAACTTAATTGCCGTTAACTGCTGTCATGCCCAAGCAGAAACACCAAAATAGCAGCAACAGAAAGTAGAGATGTGAGGGAGAAGAAGAGTGCTTCCGTGAAGCTCCTATGCTATTTATGACAAAACCACATCTTAACTTTGTGGTACTCCCCTCCACAATTTGTTGCGCTATTGTAATGCTCAAAAGTAGAAGGTTAACAACTCATTCCTGCATTCAGCGTTTGCAACAGTGCACTGCAGCGTCCACTTCACAAAACTACAATAGTGTTTTCAAATCAAACTGTTCCTCAGGCGGTGGCATTAACTGCATATTTTGTTTGCTGCCTTTTATCTGAGATTCCCATTCTCTCCTGCTTTGCAGCAGTCTGGGGAAGCACCAGTTCAGCCATCATCATTATTATGTACTTCCATTTATTAATCGCATTCACGATGCATTTGAGCTACATTCCAATCAAAATTGTGAACTGGCCCAGAAGATGCAGCAGCCATGTCATTTTGTATCAGCAGCTTCTCTTTTATTCCAATACCACTCTGACCTTCAGCAATAGTGTCATGTGCTTCTATAATGGTTCTCATTGCTTCCTTTCGCTAGCACCACAGCTCCCTAGAGACTATCTGCATGGGAAGATAACTTTAGGAGCCTCTAGGGGTCTGCTTTCTGTTTGCTCCCATACTGGCTAAAAAACAGTAAAAATCCCATTTGTTCAAAACCAGAATTTTTTTGCCTTTTTTTTTTTTTAATTCAAGAGCACAGAGCAACACAGCCTCTGCTTTAAGTTTCTCAGCAAAGCTACCACCTAATTACTGCCTGCTGAGTAGCGCAGTTAAACACAATCAGTCAGAAAGCCTTAAAGATACAATATCCTTTTTCATGAACTGTCTGCTTGTCAATTCGAAGTCGCCCTCCTGCTTTAAATCAACCAACCACAGAGCTGTTATGAACAGCAACTGATTTTCCATGCAGTGCTGCAAAACAAAATCACACCGTATCCTATTTTTAATGGCCACAGTTTTTCAACTGCATAACAAGAGGTAGCTGGCACTGCTGAGCTGAACCATATCAAAAATGGGTTCAAGTAGAAATAGCACAGAACCCTTGAAGAATACAAGTACAGACCCAATTACATGTGCATTGTGATGCTCAAAGCCAATTACAGGCAAATAACAGTGAAGCATTTTTTCCCCCTTCATAGCTGCATTGTAGACATCGGATTTTTTATTTTTTATTTCTACAGGATACAATAAGATCATTTTTAAGGCTCAAATTCTAAATATTATTTTATTAATCCAGTGTGTATTTATGCACAAAGGCTTTTTAAAATGGAATTAGAACAGTAACACCAGTCTTTGTCAAGCTTACATCAATGTGGGCAAGGTGCAAGGATTTTATACTCTTGTAGCTATTTATTTACTTGATTTTCAGACATATTGATATTAGGAACACATGCATGGTCACAGCACATAGAAGTGTCACATAGACAAGCATGAGACTATAACGCTCTAAAGACCTGACAGAGTGGGCATTTCCTAACAGGTTTGGGACATTGGATGCTTACTGATGGTTGCCAATTCTCATCTGTTCTCATCCACGCAGTTAAGCTATAAACCTCCCGGTAGCTGGAAATTTTCTTTTAACTTGGTACAAATTTCAAGTACAGTGAGTGGAGAAATTAAAAAGTGTATTTAAATTGACAAACAAAAAGGACCATTACGTTTCCCATGCTTAAGTTAATACCCTCAGTAGTGCTATGATTTTCAGATAGAGTAGAATTATAGAATCATTTAGGTTGGAAAAGACCTTTAAGATCATTGAGTCCAACCATTAACCTAGCACTGCCAAGTCCACCACTAAACCATGTACCTAAGCACCACATCTACACGTCTTTTCAATACCTCCAGGGATGGTGACTCAACCGCTTCCCTGGGCAGCCTGTTCCAGTGCTTGACAACCCTTCTGGTGAAGAAATTTTTCCTAATATCCAATCTAAACCTCCCCTGGCACAACTTGAGGCCATTTCCTCTTGTCCTATCACTTGTTACTTGGGAGAAGAGACCAACACCCACCTGGCCACAACCTCCTTTCAGGGAGTTGTAGACAGCGATAAGGTCTCCCCTCAGCCTCCTTTTCTCCAGGCTGAACAACCCCAGTTCCCTCAGCCGCTCCTCATAACACATGTTCTCTAGACCTTTCACCAGCTTCGTTGTGCTTCTCTGGACATGCTACAGCCCCTCAATGTCTTTCTTGTAGTGAGGGGCCCAAAACTGAACACAGCACTTGAGGTGTGGCCTCACCAGTGCTGAGTATAGGGGGACGATCGCTTCCCTAGTCCTGCTGGCCACACTATTTCTGATACAAGCCAGGACGCTGTTGGCCTTCTTGGCCACCTGGGCACACTGCTGGCTCATATTCAGATGTACTGTATAAGAATTTTTTTTTTCTCCATTCTAGTGAAGATATGTACTAATAACATATCACTAGCATAAAAATATGCCTAAATATTTGGTATTTGTCATCTTAGTTTAAATGATCTGACTTATAAAGAAACTTTTCTGTCTGTGTGAAATACATTTCTGCCACCTCTAATTCTCACAGCACTATCACAGGGAAGAGTAAAGGGGTTTCGTGCAGATAAAATGGGCACTGTTTAGACCTTTATTTCCATATCTGTAGCAGTGACTGGGGCTGAGATAGGAGAAAATGTAAAGGGGAAATGTGGAACAGACACTCCACCATCAGATTGAATGGAATAAGCTCTGCACCAGTGGCTCCACCAGGAGCTACTGAAAGTCCTCTCTTGCTCCTTACCTTACTTGTTCATTACCTAACTAAATCTGGGGTTTATTTTAAGTTTAATCTTGAATTTCTTGAATGTATAATGCCAGACTTAAAGATAAAGGTAGTATATCTATTTCTCTTTAAACTACAGATAAATATGCTCAGTTTTGCCTCCATGGTAATATATTTTTTTCACTGAGAACTCCTTTTTTTTTCAAAAGTTACTTAATATTTCGTATAGCCATAAACAAAAATACTCATGTAAAATGTGAAAATATCTTATTTCTAGTGATTTTTACTGCCAGTAATGCATTGATTATAGTTAAACTAGCATTAACAGCAGATCCACTGATATGAGAAATAAAATTCTGAAAAATCTTGAAATTTGGGGAGGAAAGGTTTCACAAAAAAGCCCACCATTTTGCAGTAAATTAGAATATATACATCAATTGATTATCAAAAGTAAACTTAAGAATGGAAAATATGTAATGTGTCATTCAGTTACCACACAAGTTATTGACTGAAATACTTCAGATCTACTAAAATTAGACAAAAAATAAAACCTGACAATATTATTGCCATATAATCAGTCAGAATGGTAAGCAACAAATTGCAAGCAGAGGACTAATATTAAAATGTAAAGAAGAAAGTTGTTTCAGAGGAAAAGCTTGAAAAACTAATGAGGTTCCTTACACATTCACTAAAATGCTCTTGCAATAGCACACTATTAAAGAGCACCTGTAAAGAGGATTGTATAAAGGACTTGTAATAATCTGGGTTTGTGGTTCTGAAACAAAATAACTTTTATTGAAATATCCAGCAGTTTTAGAATGCATTTCAAAGGACTGAAGTCTAATATTAATATTATTAATATAATCATTACTCTAAAAGCATACCTCCTTCCAAGCAAGAATAACTGCTTTATTTGTTCAAATTTTCCTCTCCAAAATTTCTAATTTTGCTATACTATGAGGCTATAAAGGATGAGAGGAGAGATAAACAGCACAAATATTTTTCCTAAAGTTTTCCTAGGGTGGTTTTGGACCTTCACAGACCTACTATAAAGGAATGCAGCAGGACAACCAGAATGCATTTCCCAACTACACTGAGTAGATCAAGGCATCAGGCAGAATAAAAGACCAAAATGCATTGACCAATCTGTCCCTCAGTATTAATTCAGTCTATATGATTTCAGGTGGTGTTTCAGAAACTAGAATATTTATACGGAAGAAGAGAACGAGCCTAGTTCAATAGTTTGGACCACCAGCTGTTTTCTGCATAGGATACCACTTTGGAGATCCTCTACTCCTTTGGACAGTTTGGATACCCATGGGGTTCACACCACCAGCTTGAGAGCAGTGCTCTAGTCCCACGTCTCAAGGGCCAGTTTACCTACCAGAGTGAATTCTTAACATATTCTTTCAGACACCTTCAAACTACAGTTGTGGCAACTAATAAAGTCACTGAACTCAAACTCTGAAGAAAAGCTGTACTGAATTACCCTTCCCCATTTAGAGGTTACCTAAGGATGGTTGTAGCCTATATGAGCATGACAACTTGATAAAACAATCATTAATTCTCTTAATTGCAACCCCTGTTCCTAAATCAAGACCCTGAAAAAAGGTTGGGGTTTTTTTTTATTTATATAGAAACTGAATATTTTGCATTATTTTATTGTGACATGGGACAAAAACAATGAAAGGCTGCCACAAATGTTAAGTTTTGCAGAATACCCAGCTTTTAATTTTAACTTGTAAAATAATTATCAGATTTATTTGTGAAGTTACACAACATTATTTCTCAGGGAAGAGGGATGTAATTCAGAGCAATGAAACTGTCTGGTCTTATTTGAATGCTAGTTTAAAGCAAAAAATAAAAGTATCTTCCTGAACCATGGAGGCACGTAGATGGACCGTGCAACTGAGAAAGGTTTCAGCCGCACATAAAGTAATTTCTAATGAAAAATTAGTGAAAGAATATGATAAAACCAAAACATTTCCACAATAAATAGGAAATAAAACTGCATTCTTTGAAACTGTACAAGAAACCACAATGATTTCCTAACAAGCCATATTTCAAAGTCTGGAGAGAAAAAAAAAGATTATCAGGCTTTTTTCTTGCCTAAAATTTACTGTTCAGTCATGCAAGTCACTGAGAAAATTTTTTCTTATCTGTAAAAGCACTTAAGCTGGAGCTTAACCTGAAGCATGTGAGAAATACTACTGAAATCAATAAGAAACCAGTGTTTAAGTGCTTAAAGGTAAGCAACTATTAATGTGAATTGCTGGGTAGAGCCAGGGTGCTCACATCCTTGAAGAATAAAGCTTTTATGTTATAACTGGAAGAGTCTTTCTAAAGCACCATCCTGCAGTTATAAAAATAATGGCTTCTGGGATCAAAACAAATGAATACTTGCAAATCGGTTACCAGAGGTTTCCGCTCTCCCTTGGAAATGCTGTCTGGTGGGCCCATGGACAGAGATTTTGAATCCTGTCATTAGCAAGACCTTGGATGAGTCCTGAGTCCCTGAAATATAGTTGTGAAGTCATTAACCTTCAATCATCTAATTATACATCTGTAATAAGAACCATGAGTCAGGTTTACTTTCGAAATTAGTAAAGACAATAAAAGTCTAATAGCTGAGTTCAAAGATTCAGAAGCATTATGTCTCCTGATCTTAATTTACAGCACCTCCTGGAAATGAGATTTGAAAGGTAGCTGCCCATTTCCTCCCTCATGTGATGATCGTCCTGGAGCTTGATGGTTGTTTACACCACTTTTGCTCATCTACATACCATATAGCAAAAATTATGTAATATGGTGATAATAATTATCTTTGGTTGCAGGCAAACTCCTGAATAAAAGGCTGTTTTCATGGTATTAAATAAATGAGGGGATCTGTGACCTTTTTATAACTTACTGGGGTAATTTTAGCCTTCACAAACAGTCACAGCTATTAAGGAAATATTTCTCATACATTCACTTTTTTCTTCTTCTTGTGGGTGTTGGTGTTACTATTTAATTTCATACAGACCGGCATATTACGAGGCACATTAAAGAGAACAACCCATATTCAGATGACTGCTATTGGCACCATTATCTTAAAGACCTGCTTACAAGATACATAGAGTTAAAATCAAAGGAATAATAAAAAAGTCAGCAATTGCATGTTCAGGGTCTCTTTAATTTTATTTAATGAATAAATGGGATTTCTGTTTAGACGCACTGAGAAATTAATGAATATATCTGCAGATAAATTCTTATTTTTCTTTAAGCTGATAAAATTGGAACTTCATAAAAATTAGATTTTTCTATTTTCTACAACTGAGCCATTCTTCAGAAGAATTCATTAATTGCATTTAGACTTAAAGGCCAAATGTGGTAATATCATGGACAATTTTTTTAATCAAAAAAGTTTATTTAGGTAGATAGAAAAATGTGTATTGCTATCCTGGGTCAGAATAAGGTCCATCTATTATCATATACTATTTGGAAACACTTAGTGCTCCAGAGGGAGACTTAAAAATTCTGTGGCAGGCTCATAAAAGTTATCTGCCTCGCACTCTAAGTCTCTTCCTAATTAATAACAGAATCAAGACTGCTTTTATCCCAAAGTGTAAAGTTTAACACTCATTACATCACATGCTTATAGCTAATTAGGCTGACACTGGACTGGACTGCTCTACTTATAAAGTTTGATTGCTTTCTTAATTTTGCCAAATTCTAGATCTTTGTAACTTCTAGTGGGAATGGGTTTCACAGTATAATTCACACTGTGAAAAACTATCGTAACTTTCACTAATTTTAACCTTATTGAATGTTCTCTTGTGTATTAGTATAGAGGCAATGAATTCACGTTCTACCTCCTTTAACTGTTTGATATTTTATACACTTTTCTCATGTCTTGCAGGCTTACAAATCCATCTGTCAACGTCTTTTGGTGATCGATGCTATGGGAAACTGCAGGTCTAAAATTGCAAAATCTTTTTCTATGGCATTAGTTGATATGAATGGATATGAGAGCTTGTACACTAAGCAGTACAGTCCATGAACATATGTACATATGTCTCTTCATTCTGCCTTTATAGTTTAAGAACCCTTTGTAATTAATTTCCACAGGAAGAGTCAAGAGCTTCTTACCACAAGGAAACCTCAAATTGCTGTTGTTTTGAGTCCTAGAAACAAGAATATAAGAAAGCTATATAACAGAACCAGAAACAAAAATAAAACTACCAGAGCATTTAACTGTGGACTGCATTTATGCAGATAATCAAAACAGATGTGGAAGTTCCAAGGTTGAAGATAACTCATACCCTGTTTCACGCATTACTTAGTGGTTCATATAAACAGGCCTCTTCACTGCAATAACACTGTCAGTTCAGAAACAATTAATAACATTAGCATCCTTTTTCTTGATCACAGCCTGAAAGATTAGGGTGGGTATAAACCACAAATGCTCCCAATGTGGATAAAGGATGTTCACAGCTGTGATGAATCCTTGGTCTACCCTTACTGACTCAAAAGCTGTTTTCTACCTAGTGGACATCAGTTTCCAGGACAATAAACCCGGGCTTTCATGAGTTCGATATTCATTAATGATTTTTTTAAATAATGATTTGAAATTGAAAATAAAAATGGAATGTATTGAATTAACACCATAGTTACAACAGGCTATTTTTGGAGGGAAGGAATATTAGAAAAATATGAAAGATGAACCCTAGCGTTTCCTTCAGATGAAAATATATATAAGTGAATAAATGCATTATTTTACATGTGATTTCATATGAAAAGGATATTAAAAAATAAAATAAAGAATTTCCACTGTAGAAAAATGTGACATTTTCTCTAAACATTTTTACTCAGAGAATGTTATACAGTTTTTGCATATGAGCCAAACCTGGAAAGCTCTTGCCAAAAGCTTTCTGGTCTCTTTACTGGCACTGAAATTGCAGCTCCAAGCCTAGAATTCAGAGTGGCTACATGGCACTGAATTTTTGATGTGCTGATTTCAGACTGGCCCTATTTTGAGAAGGATGTCTTTTGTGCAACTTTTGAGATAAAACATATGCAGATAAGCCCTTTTGGAAGATGTATTCAGTGGCGGAATGATCGCTTAACATTTGTTTTGTGGCTGGTTACAGTACTAATTTCTGCATTAAGACCAAATTCTTGTTTAAATTCAGTGTTCCAGGCAGTGTTCATACACTGATTCACTGAATGTTAAATGAAAGACTAATTTGTAAGAAAATGATAAATTTTCATAAATTTACTCTTATTCTATATTCCCACTCTACATTTCCTACCAAATGCTTCCTGGGTTTTTATGTATGTCTGTTTGTTTTAAAATATTTCTATGCACAATTTTGCAATTTTCTGTTGAATGGGAAGGGTCTTTAGGTCTACATTATTGGTTATATTGATAGGTATCATTCATTCTTTTTATCACTGAGTATATGAATTCTGATTGTGAATGTCAGGGAAAAATAAAATAATTAAATTTCAGTCTATATCCTAATATACACATACAGTTTATAATCCCAGATACTTAGGTGAAGTAAAATCATCTTTCTTTTACTTCCTAAGAGTTAATTCTATCAGGGCTTTGGCTTTCTTAACCTGATCCCTGGCTGCTTGGACAGTTTCTCTGTATTCCTCCCAGGCTTGCTTCCACCCTCTGTAGGCTTCCTTTTTTTGTTTGAGCTTGCCCAGGAGCTCCTTGTTCATCCATGCAGGCCTCCTGGCATTTTTGCCTCCTGACTTCCTCTTTCTTGGGATCTATCGCTCCTGAGCTTGGAGGAGGTGATTCATGAATACTAACCAGCTTTCTTGGGCCCCTCCTTCCCTCCAGGGCTTTGTCCCATGGTACTCTACTAAGCAGATCCCTGAAGAGGCCAAAGTCTGCTCTCCTGAAGTCCAGGGTACCGAGCTTGCTGTGTGCCCTCCTTGCTGCCCTAAGGGTCTTGAACTCTACCATTTCATGGTCACTGCAGCCAAGGCTGCCCTTGAGCTTCACATTCCTCACCAGCTCCTCCTTGTTGGTGAGAACAAGGTCTAGCATGGCACCTCTCCGCATTGGCTCCTCTATCACTCGGAGAAGGAAGTTCTCACATCAACACATTCCAGGAACCTCCTGGATTGCTTATGCTCTGCTGTGTTGTCCCTCCAACAGATATCAGGGAGATTGAAGTCCCCCACGAGGACCAGGGCTCGTGAACGTGAGGCTGTTTCTATCTGCCTATAGAGGGCCTCATCCGCTTGGACTCCCTGGTTGGGTGACCCGTAGCACACCCCCACCATAGTGTCACTTGTCTTTGTCCTCTCTTTAATCGTGATCCATAAGCTTTTGGTTGGCTTCTCATCCATCCCCATGTGGAGCTCCATGCACTCCAGCTGGTCATTGACATGGAGGGCAACACCCCCTCCTCGTCTCCCCTGAATCATCTTTATTATTACGAATCATTACGAATTATCATTTATCATTATGAATTATTATGAATCATCTTTATTATCTCTGCTAATGGGGTCGAGGGTGCCTTGGATTATCTTATATTGTTTTAAATCCCTTCCATTCTTTGTTTAGACTCAGCACTGATAAACTGCCAGAGGCAATAATTGGATATTCAGTCCTTTCAGATGCCCTTCCTAACGCGCACATGCCGCGGACAATCTGCAAGTTGCAGCCAACTGTGTGCAGTCAAACCAGCGGGCGGGAGAGGGGCAGCTTCCCTAGTACCTCCACAACAAACAAGGATTGTTCCTTCTTTTAGCAGAGACGAGTCTCACGCAGTGTCTTCTATTTACTGTTCTTTGTTGCGTTAAAGGTCATTTCTTTTTACACATGATTTGTTATTCCTGTCTGCATCTAGTATATTTCCTTTAGAAATGACCTATTTATAATCATAATAATGCATTTCACTTACATATTATTGTCCAGTAATGGCATGCTTTGGGGTTTAACAGCACTGTTTCTTTCGATTCCCATCTAACAACTATTGAGGCGTGTCATCATATTAAACTAAAACATACACTCCTAATATCTCTTTAACACCCTGTTGTTTGACCAACTTTAGATAAACTGTATACATTACCTGATTGCCCATACATTCAAGGATAATCTGTTGAAGCTTATGCTGTCGCAGAATGGAGTGCAGTTCTCGCCAGGAAGTGTGAGCCATGGAAAATTATTGACTTGACTCTTTCCTGATTTCAAGATGTTGTGATTTTAAATATTTAGATTTTTTTCTAAAAAACAGCAATGCAATTTGAAAAGAATTCTGGGAACGTCAGCATCTGAAAAAATCTCAAGGAATTCTGTCCTCACATTTTTTTCTGAAGAGGTGGCAAATGGCCATGGATCTAAGGATGTCTCCATACTTTCTAGTAGGATATCTAAATATACTGATTACTGCATGAGGTATTTGGATAAAATAGACGATTGTGGTGGTTTGCTCTTTTTCTTTCGTAAACCACTTTTTTAATTCTATTATTTCCAGACAGGGGTAGAAATGAAGCCATTGCTCTTGGCAGGGAAAAGAGGAAAAGAGAAGCTATTTAGAGGAAAAGAAAAGCTATTCAGAGGACACTAAGAGGGTAGTAAGAGTTGCTAAGGCCCCTAGGACTTACATTTTCAGAATACATCATTTAAACACAAGAAAGTACTGAGATTGGTCACTTGGAATGAGCTGTCATTGTTATTCTCTTTGTACCATCAGTTCAGAGCAAATATTCTAAAAAGAAAAAAAATATTTTTTTCCTCTTTTCATTAATTTTTGAAGAGGTATCAACACATTTCACAAGATTTTTCTTTGTGTATTATTGAGCTAACTGTATTATAAATTTCCTAATGAAACAGTATGCAAATTAAAAAGATATGTCTTTGTTCATCATCTCATAGGCATATTTTATTACTAGATTTATTTCTATCATTAATGAAATGGTTTTACCTACTGCAGACTTTTTGATGTCTAAATGTTTCTATACATGCAGCCAAAAAAGAAAAAAAAAACCAACCAAAAAACAAACCACCAAAAAAACCAAAAAGACTTTTTTTTTTTTTTTTGATAAAAAGATTTTAGGAAGAACCCACAGGAAGAAAAGAGTCATTAAGAGATATTTTACAAGAGTACCATTGGGAACCTAATCAGCAAAAAATAGATGCAAAATGTATTTAAACAAGGAAGAAAGTAGGCTCTACAGACTCATATGCAAGAGACACTTAAATGTTCTCTGTCCATGGTTCACATCATATAACAAATAGATTCTGTACAACTCATTTCAGAATCCTCTTATTCTTCTGCCCCGTAAGGGCGAAGAGGTTACTAAAGCAGAAAGGACTTTCGTTTGTAAAGTGTCAAGTCTTTCCCCCTCCTTGCAAGCACAAAATCCATTTGTGAAACACCATGTTCCTTTTAAGTGGGAACAGTTTTTTGGGGTCATCTTCTGCACTGAGTAATAGCCCCTGGCATGCTAGCAATACAGCTGTCCTATAAGCATCACTAGCCATTAGGACTTACGAATTCAGCTCTGGAAACTGTGTGGTCCTCATGTGAAAAAAGCAGGCTCTCGTTTTTCAACCTTTACCACCATACAGCTCTTACTCTTGGCTATGGGTGCAGCCAGGATAAGAAAACCCCAAGGTGAAAATCCCCTCCTGAACTGCCCTTTCCAAAGGCCACTTTTGTGCATGAAAATCACCTTCTGAAGGGAATCCAAAAATAGTTCTTCCAAGATGCCATCTGAAGCTCTGTTCCCATAATCTAACCTGACCATGAGACTGACTAACCTACCAGCATTGCCCATAACTTACTCGTTTCCTCCTTCACCCTCATGAATAGAGGCATGGCAAAGACACATGACAGTAGAGCCTGTCTTTGGTGACTCTCTGGTGAGGCACTTCAAAGAGGCAAATAAACTGAGACTCCACTGGTTGCTGCTGCTTGTGCCACTCTGGAAAATGGATTATGTAATGAAGAGGAGGGAAAGGAACAGTGTTAGAAGATGATAGAATAGTGACACAAAATTTCTCACTATTCCTCTGATGAGCTTTTTTACTCAAGATCTTTGAGGCAAACATATAAGGGTCTCCCATTTCTACATCTCGTGCAGCTTGTTGGCGCACGTAAAATATTTTCTGCAAATCCCCCAGTTTTAAATGTGCTTATAAGCACTTTTACACTGTGATGTTTTTCTTTAGAGTTGTGATATCCTCTGCATCCCTAAATACATAGTTGTGGGGGTTGGGCTTGCTATGTTCTTGATTCCCAACTTCTAAACCCCTCGCTGTCTCAGTCATGGCATTTCTATGTTTCATAAGAAATATAAACAATCAGCTCCATTCCCAGGTGTTATGCCTGTTATACTTGTGCATATTTCAAACACCAATCTCTTTCAATAAGATATAGAACCAATGTTTAGCAAATTCTGCTTCCTATCTTTATTTCCTTTACAGACTTGGACAAAAAGTGAACTTTCACTTCTCTTGCATGGCCCAGAAGAATGAGGACCATTTACATTCTTGCTTCTTGATCTCCTCACAGTGAGGTTGGGGAATGACCTGGACCAAGAACCACACTCCTTCTCTACTTCCTAGAAACTTTCTTTACACTTTCAGGAATGAAGAACAAGCACAGATCTGTCATCTTTATATCCAGTCTATTTTCCTGTCTCTGCCTCCTCGGGGCTATGTTGTCAAATCATATGCTTCCCTCTAGGGACTTGTAAAAAAGATTTTCCTAGTTTAAGCTGCAGTCAAAACTTGCAGTTTTCCAAATTTCTGAGGAACACATTGCCTTGGCACTTGCCTTTCTCCAAATTGTCTCCTGGCTCTTACTTGGGCTACTCAGCCTCCCCCTCTCCTTTACATATATCTGCTGAGAGGTGCAAAATTTGTAGTTGTAAGTCTCCACTTGCAATCTCTTTGAATTTTTCTGTCTACTCCTTCCCACCCTGTTCAGAGAAGGCAGACTTTTTACAACCTTAAAACATATTCCTGAGGCCTTTTTTAAAAATAAAAGTAAAGTAAAAAAAGTACTTATCTCTCTCCAGAATTAGCTAACAAGGTGTCAAGACAGAATCAGCAGTGGAATACCTGCTGCTTTTCAGAGTGACACCTTAGGAAGGACAGGATCATCTCTCACAGGTCCAAAAGAAGATGAAGGTGGGAAGTTCATTCCCAAAGGAATTGTAGTTTGGTGGTGTTGGGAAGAAAAGAAAGCATTCAAAAACAGTCATTTCATTACTAGCATAATGTTTGTGAATGGAGGTATCTGAACACTGACGACTTCTTAACAGAGCTATGTCCCTGACCCTTACAATGAGTTAAAGGTAAACCTCTAGAAGGTTTACTTCTAGAAGTCAGAAGAAGTCACTGAATACATGTTCCAGAGGTAATTACAGTGCATGATATATTTATAGACTCTTATGGGACATTGGGATTAAAAATGATGAGCAAAAAGGAGATGAAGGAAGAATGAAATACTTTGCTATCACTGAGATGTGATGGCCATGTATGAGGAAGCAAGATGCATCATCCTACACACTTCTAAATACCAAGGAGCTCATAGAAACACTCTACTTCCCTGCACCCTTGGGATAACATATTTTACAGTTTCAAAGTCAAGAAACAAAGAAGAAATCTCTTTATAAAATTATTGAATTGCCCCAAGTAATATTTATTTTGTCTCCATAATTCTTGAGTAACACCAAAAGAAATCAATAAAAAGTGTATATAATGCAAAACAAAACTAGAAATGCCACCTCTTCCTACACATCTTGCTAAAGTATTTTTCTGCATTGGCTTAGGAGATATATGCATCTGATTTTCCTTCCGAACACACTGATTCCACACAAAGTTGTGTACTAAAAGATGCAAAAATCTTTCCAGCCAGCCACTTGAAGGCATTTGCTTCATTGATATTCTCTTAAAAAACTATTATTAAAACCTATTATTTTAATTACGCTATTAGTCAATCTTGTCTTGCAGAAAAGGAACAAATCCCAAACAAGTCCAATTTCTTACACACTTTAAGAGGAAGAGGTTCTAAGGAGAAGCAAAAATATGCACAAGAGCTAATTGGTCACAAGTCATTGGATGCATTTATTTGCCTAGTAAGGACTTTTACCCTGTAATCTGCCTCAGCTCCAGAATGAAGGACAGAAAAAAGTTGAGAAAATAAAGTTTTCCTTGTGACAAAAAAAATTAGAACTTCTCATACTTACTCCCTTTATTCCATTGGTCTTTGTCTTGTTTCTATTGTCTCTATGCTCTGATCTTACTTTGTCTGACAAAAATCAGCAACTTCAAAGTGTTAATTAAGGACAACTGCACTTCCCAAGATACTAAAGTGCCAGCCTAGGCATATACATACCTTGTGTTTCCTAGCTGGCAGGAATCATAATAAGCTAATTTGTTCCTCTTTTCCTCACTACCTTCATGTTGTATTGATATTTCAAGTTCATAAAAATAGTAGCAGCGTTCTACTCATTACTTTACTTAAAGGCAGAATAAAGTTCCCATGCTTCCAGTCAGTCCAGAAGGCATTTCTGTTGCTCTCTGAGGCAAGGAGCTCCTACTGATTCCATTGACAGTGTAGGAAGGAATTTTTTGTAGAATAATTTGGAAGACCCATTTGTTTTACATGGAAAACCTTGCTATTTCTATCCCTCCTCAAAGGTCTTACACATAGTACATGTAGAACGATATGGTTATTATTGCACTGTGGCAGATACAGGACACAGCTTTACAAGACAGGTAAGATTTGACACAAACAATGATGACTTCATACTTAAGCTTCATCACAGGTCTCGGTCCAATTATTTCCAGTTTTAATGGATGTTAAGTATACTCAAAGTTGATGTGAATACTTTCAAAAGCTCAAGTAAGTGAGGAGGGGTCCAAAAGTAGGCTTGTACTGCTAAAAAAATTGCAGGACTGCACAGGTAAACCAGAGCTCTAAACCTGACTCTACTGTCAGCTTTCAGCACATTCGTTACTTAACAAGGATTTGAAACAAATATATATTTTGCTATCTAAACAATTGAATAGTTTTAAAACCTTTTTAGCTTCCTTATACAGTCTAGGTTTATCAGCTGCCTATCCAAGGCCCATTATCTATTTTAAGAGCCTAATTTGCTTAGCGTACTCTATGTGTTAGCAGAATGATGTATATTACATTTGTAATTAATTCTGAGCTGGCATAATAATAAGAAAAAGTCTCTCATATAAAAAAAAGATAATAATTACAAGATCTTAAGAAGGACATAAAGATCCTTTGCAACTTTTTTTAACTTCTGAACTAAAAATGCAGATATGCTTTTGTCCTATTATTACACTCAAATGACACTGAAAGATTTGTATTAATAAAAAGTAAGAGATTACACAGACAGACATAATATCCCACAGCTGTAATTTAAGAATTAACCATTTATTAAACAATACATTCCCATTCAGTTCTACATATGTACATAATTAATTTATATAGAGATTCACCTGAAAAGAATAGTCGTCTTTTTTTTTTTTTAAGATAATTATTTTTTAATTGATGGTACTTTTAAAGGGATGCAAGGTTTTAAATTAAATTACATTAAATGCTTTTGTATTTACTCTGCATTAAACCCTATTTTATTTATTGTCATCTTCCCAGCATGGTCTCATCATGGTTGAAGAGGGCTGCTAATGCTATTTATATTATGCTGCACTGTCCTCTAATTGACCTTGTTTGTGCAACGGAATGGCTGCTTTTCTCAAGCTGCCAGCCCTTTATTGCTGCATTTTGACCATGCACTAGTGGCTCTTTGTGCTGCTGTTGAGTTCAAGAATCAATACTGCATTCCCCACAGCCAATAAAGGAAGCTGACAGCATGAATTAACTGAGTGTAGCCAGTTGCATGGAGGGCCATTGTCTTTAAGGAAAATCCGGACGATTACAAGCCTCCATTGCTTAGTGGAGATTTTAATGCAAAGCGCGAGGTTGCTGTAATTTAATTTTGGCCTGCTGCTCTGACACACTCCCCTTTGCTACTGCTTCATGGAGTCCAAGCTATTAATGGCTGCAGACCAAAACACATAGGGAGACAAGGCAAACAGTCACAGCCGCATAGTAGCAGCAGTTACTTCTGATTTAACAGTAATACTTCTTTTGCATTTACTGGAATTGACAGGAACTCTTTTTTTTTTTTTTTTCTTTTCTTTTCTTTCCCCAGACTCTTCCCTGTTGAATTCATACATACAAAATAAGCCAAATGAAAGCAAAGTATCCCAACAACAGTACCACAAGGCATCATGTCCCGAACTGACACCTAAAGGAAGGCTGCACATGAGGCAAAACTGGAAATGTATGCACTGACCAGGGCTCTCTCCCCTCTAGTCTTACTGAATTGTCTAATAAGGGATGCTGCTTAGCCATAGCCACTGCAGTAGTGTGCTGCAAAGAAGCATCCACAGAAAAGGCACGTTAAGTAAATGTAAAGTTAACAGTAGGACTTCTGCTGCTAAGAGCACAAATGAAATGACTTTTTATTTAAAAAAAGAGTAATGGCTTTTATTCAAGATGCTTTGATTTGAAAACTGTAGTTCCTTATGACAGGTAATATTGTTGATTCAAATGGATTCAAGCTCAGTTTTTCAAAAGGACAATGTATTATATACAAACCATTTAACTCAAGCTTTTAACTTGTTTTCTCTGTTGACAGTGGTAGGAGAGATTGTCTGAGGGGTAATCTTTTTAAAGTATTGCTTGTAAAGTTTTATCCACTTACGACTTCTATAAAAAATCTGAAGGTCTCAATTCCTACTGCCTGCTTACCTGCCTTCTAAATGCCTCAGGAATTTACCTGAGATAAAGTGCTGAGGCTAATCTTGATTTAAAGGATATTTCTTCTAGACCATAGATCATGGAAAATAACAAAAGAGGTACCTGGATCCCTTAAGCAGCTTTAACTACAACCAAAAGACATTCTACATATAAACTGTAATTCACAGAAGAGACCTTCCTCTCACAGCCACTAAAAATTGTATGTTCGCTCTACAAACAGCCTTTGCTTTAGGACTGTCTAAGCCCTTCAACAATTTAAACTTAGCCTTGTCAGATCCTGAAGATTGGTCTTCATCCATTTTCCAGAAAGGAAAAGTGAAGTTCAGAGCAAATAAGGCACATGGCCGTGTGATGGGGTCATTCAGATAAGAGCAAAAGTCCTTTTTCCTGAGTCACAGGAGGCCTTGGAGTTGGTAGCTGTACACCAGACTCCTTTTACCACAATCCTTCTTTGCATATGACAAGTATAAAATACTTGACAAGAGTGCCATTTATCTCTTCTGCCATTAGCCATCTTAGCCACATGAGAGTTAGACACCTAGTCTTCTTCTATACTCAATGTAAAGTAGGAAGCACTTCAAGAGGATGAATCACCCCATCCCAGAATAGCAGTTAGAGACAGCTGATGAACTGTGATCAGGAGACGTCTATTTTTTTCTCCACTGACAGTAGAGGGAGCCTGGGCAATTAGATAAGTTAACTTTTAGAATGCTAAAATGAGATGAGATAAATCCCAGACTAGCTTTTTAACGTTATACAACATGTAAAAGGGAATGGAGTAAATAATAGTCAAAAGCTTGGCTAGGTATTTCTTTATAGTCACTGTCATTCTGTCTGCTGCAAAAGTGTGTGAACTGCACTACACACAAATAGTGTGCAGGTGCAATAGAAGAGGTGTTGGGGCTTACACAAGGCATATCCCCTGGCAAACTGCAAAACGCCAGGGGACCTGTTCCATCAGTGAAGCCAAGAGATGGGAACTTAGGACTACCCTGAAAAGCAGGGAGTAATTCTCTTCATACTGGAGATGGAAGCCAAGAGCTGGTCTTATAATTTAGTAGATATACATGAATGCTCAGACGAATTTCCCCTCAATCCTCATGTTTAAAGGTCTTTTACTAACTACCCCTCATCTCTTCCATGGTTTTCACATCTTGCACTTTCAGCAAAGATACTCCATAGCTCTTCATCTCTGAAACCACACATAAATTTACCTTTCAAGAGATCTTCCTCAATGGACTGCATTTTGCACAAATTCACAGAGCAGAGACATGAGTAATCCACAAATTTTTCTGAATGTGAAAATTTGAAAAATTACCAACTTTGAACATAATTTTTCTACAGTATAAACATCTTATATAACCATCAGAAAGAAGAAAAACTAATTGACAAGAAAAAAAAGAAGGTGAAAATAATCATTATCCATTGTGCTGCAGAATGATGAAGATGAAAATCAACGGATCTATGGAAGAAAGGATCAATAGATATAAGGAGTAGTTAAGTACTTCAAAGGGAAAGTACCAAGGTGACAATAAATATAACAGAGGCAGACAAGCTGACTCCTGGGGAGGAACATGATTCCGTATGTAACATGGGCTTGACCCCGCTCCAGCCGGCACTAATGAAAATGATCTGGCTGACATCAGAAGGAACAGATCTGGACCCTGTACGAGTTTCTAAATACTGCTGCCACCACAGCACCTGAACATTACTGAAGTTGCACACTAAGAAAGTTTCAACATGTTGAACTCTTAGACAAGTTCAGCACTAAGGTACCCAAATACATCTCCCCCGACTACAAGGAAAACTATTTATATGTATTATTGGAGGGCAGAATGTGGCACCGACTGTTCAAAAATATCATCGGTCACGAATGATCAAAAGTTTACCCTATTCACAGAAGATTATTTTTTCCAGCCTAACTTATTAATAAACTTGAAAATACATTTCAGACCTTGTAAAAATGTTGACAGCTAGGAAGTCTGGAATCGTTAGCAAGACCCAGTTTTCAGGTAGAAAACAAGGGCAGAGCACATCTAGCTTTCCTTTGAAAATAATATATTATTAGGATTAAAAACAGCAGATGATATGGAAGTAAGGTAAACCTAATTTACATTCTTCAGTTCAAAAGAAATGTTGCTTTGATACCACTGTGGTATATTTACAGTACACCCATGTCCTCCTGGGAATAAATGTTTATTAAAATTCTGTTTCTCTCTTCTTTTTGTTTTACTGCGTGCTTTTCCCCCCCAGTCAGATTTTCAATAGTGAAGCTATTCCAAATGCACCATATATAAGAACATTTGCTGCTGAGTTACTTGCTGTGAATGAAAAGAAAGAGTAAACATAGAATTAAGTAAAACAGAGGTTTTATAAATGCCAGTAGTCACCACTAAATTCTGTACATTTGTACCATGACACGGGCGCCTCACTCTCTGCCGCTAGTGAGGACCATATCAATGATTATGTTTGCGTGCATTATAGAATATACAGTAATTCAAACTATGTTCATTTTTAAATCATAAGCAAATTAAAATCTATGTTGTGCAGATTTGTTAATTACCTGTTACTTCTTGAACTTCTTGAAGCTAATATTAAGTAATGAGTCTAAAAAGTTACTGTTTCTGTTATTATATTAACCTCTTTACCTATCTTACAAATATTGATTTTGCTTGGATGTGCTAGATACAGTACAAATATGCAAAACCAGGTCCCATCTCAGCTACTGTGCAGTTTCAAAGAATACAAATAATACTTAATGGAAAGCTGGAAAGGAATATTGGTACATGATTACTACATACTCACAAAATTTTTAAATTGCTAAGAGTACCAAGAGTCCTTGCCTATCCCTAAAGACTACATCATTTGTCTAATGTCTTAGAGTCAACGCAGCTGAGTTTTGTGAGATCTGAAGGGAGTGTGGTGGGCTGTTGGTGCATCTGAGGGAAACCCTGCCCTCAATAAGAGACTGCCTGGGAAAAATATCTTAAAAATTTTTGATGAAACTTTTAGGTGTCTATCTTCAGATCCCAGCAACTGCACTTTGATATTTGAGATGGTTCTGATAACTGTATTCACATTTTTAGCAGTAGTAGTAGTAGTAGTAGTAGTAGTAGTGGAAATACTGAGATCCTCTCCCAGTCAAAAGTTAGAGCTTTGTGCCTATCAATATACAGATGAAAGAGATTTCTTGTTTAATGACTTCTCTGTCAAGGTAGATGGGAAGAACATATTATGCGTATCAAATGGTCAATTTTCTTAAAATAATTTATAGGCTGTATAAAAAGGTTGCTCCATTTGCTACTGAAATGAATATGCAAGGTAGCCATATGGTGTGAGTAATACTTTTAGAACAGTTTTTTAGGAATGGAAGAAAAGAATATCTCATCATATAAAAGCCATAGAGAATTTAGGAAGGAAGAACATGATGAACGGATTTAGAATTTGGAGAGCATATCAGGGTTAACACCTCTAATGCAAACTGCCACTTGAGCTTTAATAATCAAATGCTTCAATTTTAGGTCTCATCTGAAAGGCAGATCACATAAAGAATAGTCTGAAACTCTTTAATTGCCTTGTATAACAATACACATTTTTAAGTGAATGCATTACAGCTTTGACTTTTGTTCCAATCATTTTGTGTTACAAATAGCAGCACACCCATCGTTCTTCTCATCAGTTAGAAATTTTAATGTTGGTGCATAGGATATTCAGTCTGCATAATTCCTTTTACTCTTAATAGGAAATGTCTGGTTATGCCTTCATACACTGAGAAGAGAATAGAAGCAGTTGTCTTTGAAAAGACTGCTTTTTCTTTTGATACAAAACTATATCAGTGTGAATTGGCATTTGTGTCCTTCGCAAACTAAGAAGCAGAAGGCGTTTGAAAGAAATGTATCTCAATGATCGGTGACCACTTCTGACTTGTTTTATGCTAATAAACTGACCTGCACACAGCTCTTAGTTATACTATGATGAGTTGCTGCAATTGTATTAATATCAGGAAAGTCACTCCAGATTTACATCTGCAAAACTGAATTTGGCCCCCCGTGGGGACATATGGCTGGTACTGTGTAGCCTCTTGTTAGGGGTTTTGGAGCCTGTTCACAAAAGCAAGTGTAGAGGCAGGCAAGCCGAGGTTGTGCTTTTAAGAGTGGCAAGCTTAGCAACTTGAAACTAAGAGAAAAACTCAAACTCCAGTGCTGTTTGTTGACTCACGTGCAGTGGAGAGCCACTAACCTTTTTCTGGCTGTTTCCTGTGTGCTAAATGAAGATACTGCCACCTACTTCCTGGGATGATGTGAGGCTTAATTAATGGTGTTCGAAAGCATCACATGAATCTTATTGCTGGCTGGAATTTGTCCATCGCATATATTTGGTATTTTGAATCAGCCATGAGTCGGTATCCATCTTACCAATATTAAAGGAAACAAATTATTACAGAGAAGGTACCAGGAAGTAACAATTTTTGGGTGTCTGCCACAGACTCTCATTGATTTGTAGAGGTATCATGTGTCTTTCTATAGATTTGCAATCTCTTCCTCCTTACACTGCTTGCATCCATCTAAATAATGATGGGGAGCATATGGCTTTATTTTTAAACACTGGCAAAAATTTCAGCCAAGCAGCTCTTAGGTTATAAATAACAGACTAGAGCCAGTTCTAGAAGACTGATCATAGAATCATAGAATGGTTTGGATTGGAAGGACCTTAAGGTTCATCTAGTTCCAACCTTCCTGCCATGGGCAAGGATACCTGCCATGCTGACAGCATCAGCAAGCCAAAGACTTCTTTTGGAGGTGCAGAGGGGGGCATGGCAACCATGGTCCTAGCTGGATCCTGCTAAGAGGAACTTTTCCAAAGACAGTGCACAAGAACATGTCTTAGTGAGAAAGAAATATTCAAAGTATAAGAAGATTTCAAGGGTATTTTTGGGGCCGGAAAATGTATAAGACCTTTTTGTCTTGTAAGCCAGAAACACAAAGGCTGTTGTGAATTCTACCCCAAATAGCTCCGTTCAGATCAGACTATAACTTTGCAGAGATGGAGAAGTAGAGCTTAATTTGGGTCAATGCTCGGCCTACCAGATTGAAGAGAGAGACCCATACTGCAAGACTGTAAAGTTTTACTTATGCCAATCAAAGTACATAAACAATAATGAAATAATACATCAGAAGGAATGTTATAAACCATTCAAACTCATAAAATATATTATAACCTTCACTTCTAAATGCTAATAAAACCTTAATTTCTTTAACAAGTTTTTCATTGTAAAAGTGAAACCAAAGCTTCCATTAAAAGATTAGCTTTCCAGGCAACAGACAAAATCTGTAATCCAAAAAGCTTATATTCACAATGTGTACTGGCTTTTCGCCTTGTCTAGTCTTCCAGAAACTATTTTTACGTTTTAAAGAAGACTATTTCCCTTAATGATAGAGACTCTGGTTTGCATTAGATCATGCAGTATTGATTTTAATTTTTTTTCTCATGACTGTAAGCTAAATTCAGTCATCTTGCCTTTTTGTTAAACACTTGTGGGCATCCCTCTTGAACTAAAACATCCTGTGGTCATTCGGTTTCTGGAGTTTTGAATAATGCATTTTAAGCACAGAATATGTTGGGCTGGGGAATTCTTTTCTGCCACCATTTTGTTACTGCCTTGTGAAAGCAGCAAAAAGGCTATCAATATTTTATTGAATATAAGGACCTGTGTGGTTTTTATCTGTGAATATGTAAGGCAACGAACCAGAGTCTTGTCTCAGACAGACTGGTGTGAACGCTGTCAAAACCAATGCAGCACCTCCAAATACAGGCAGTGAAATGGAGAGCAGAAGACTAGCTCAGACGCTATTTTTTCTTGAAGACTGCAGTTTTCAAGCTTGCCTTAACCCCATGCTACCTGCCATGAGCACCTGGGAAAAAAATGAAAGGCAATTTCAAAAGCAAGGCAGGCCTTTCTAAGAACTTCGTGAACTGTGTTCCCACTAGCTGCCAAAGTTGCAGAGCATCGGTGAAGTCACAATAGTAAAAGCTATTGGATGGAAACAGCCCAGTGAAAGATACTGACTAGAAGTTTTCTGTGCTGCTACTTGGAAAAAAGAAAAAAAAAAAAAAAAAGAAAGTGAAATTTTTAGTTTGTTTAAGGCAAAGATTAAAAAAAAATCAGGTGAAGTTAAATATTGATTTAGAAGCTTCATGCTTGTCATTCAGATCTGAAAATGTGAACCTTCCTTTCTTTAACTAGAGTTTATGTTAGTAATTCAGGCTGTAATTCTGATTCTATGTGTGCATATTATTGTATTATATTCAACAACAAAGAACAGATAGGCTGTTTACTGTGCAAATACAATGCATAACAATTCTCTGCCTTGAAAAGCTGATGATTTACAGCTTCAGCCCTTATTCATGTGCTTAATTTTATGGACTTGAACAGCCCCACTGGAAAAAGACATACCTGCCTCCGTCTTTGACAGATAAGGGCCCAATTTTATGGATAATAAAAAGGTGAGTGCTTAAGCAATAAGGGTAGGAGTTAAGAACAGACCAGGGCTCCAACAGGAAGACATTGCAGCCACAGTAGGTGCATATCAAGTGTTTTATAAAACCCCGAACCCATCAAACACATGGGACCAAGAGTCTTAAAAAATCAACACATGCCTATTGCTGCACAGTCTGTGATTTTACATGTTATACCTGAATACCTGGTTGCACATCTGGATCAGAAAGAAGCGAATGCAGCTTAAAGAGGAAATCATATACCAGGCAGGATTGAAATTATCTTTGACAGAAGAAAAATATGTAACAGCGATACAGAACTGTAATTCATGCAACATGACCTAATTATTTTAAAGGCAATGCTAGCAGCATTTTAAAAGCCTGTAGATACACAATTGTTAAAATTTAATGTTGGTGTTTGTATGTATTGGAATTTATGGAAATTTGTGTGAATTTTTCAGTCCCATTTCATCCAGGTCTCCTCTGAAACAAGACTGCGACCTCAGTAGGGTTATTCAACTTAATAAAAATTTTAAAGAAAATAAATAAGTAATGCCTAGTCATAGCTCATTTGCAGGACATCAATCATACATTTGTAACTTGTGGAATAAGATTAAAGCAATAAAAGGAAGAAAAAAAACCCCACAACTCAAGGCCCAGCAGAATTCAACATTATATTTAAGTTCTATTCATTTCTTATATGAACACAATACATGTTCTCAGTCTGAAACCCAGAAATGACCCTACACCTATCCACAGGTGCAACACAATTCAATAAGATAAACTTTTGAGTGTCCTTTTTAATCTAACAATTATTGAGTAGAAAATGTCCTGCACATCACTTTTATTGAAGTTGTTCTCTCTCTGAGAAGCATTTCTTCCTGAGGCACCACTCTGCAGAGATGTGCTTGATAGTTTGGCAAGGTTCAACTCATCTCAAACTCCTTCAACTTGTGAGGTGTGCCAGCTGACCGGGCACTCTCCGACTTGCCTCTGCATGCTCTGCACAGACCTGCAGGCCCTCCCTGCTCTCTGCAGATGAGAAATTTCACTGGCTGCGGTGAAACAGGCAGCATGTTGGATGTATCATCCTATCTGCCTTTACCTGTAAGCACCTCTTCGTGAGCGTAGTCAGAAGGAAACTTTTGGTCACTAAAGTTTTCACTAAGTTATGGACAATGGTTAATGAACGGAATCTTGCTCTCATGGAAAAGACCTTGGCAGGTAATTCAGAAGCCGCTCAGGCTAGCATAGCAGTGGGATTTGACACTGCCTTTCCTCTTGAGCTTTAACAGCTCCTACCCAGCAAACAGAGCCAGGAAAAGAGGTTATCAGGGAGGAAAGGAGAGGCCCAGGGCACTACATTACGCACTGCTCCCATTGCAGGAATAGTGGGATGGGATGAGGGTTGGAGGGGAACTATTTCTCATGTCAGCTATTTCTGTCACACGTTGAGAGCTCTGTGTGGAACTGGTGACTGGATTTTAAGCTTTGAGGTAGTTTCTTCCCATCATCTACTACCTTGCGGCCATCTGAAAAGTCCATGTCCAGCACTTCATGGTGCTAAGAAGGACACTGTGTTGTCCATTGACTCCACTGGTGGCACCTGAATGGTCATGTCCTCCTCTCAACCTGAAGACTGAATGCCCTAGCAGGATGGAAATGGATGTAAATGACTCCTTGTGCCCTGGCACTCACCAAAGTCAATGATGCACCTTTGCTCTGCAAAGAAAGAATAGATAATTAGGTGGTAAGCAATATAGTGATTTTCACCTGACCCAGATTAATCCAAACTCTTCAGCTGGAGCAGATCTCTAGCCAACATTCCAACACTAATGGCATGAGCTGAATATTGAAACACATATTTACAGCTTGTCACTGTGCATACACAATTCTCCTTTGGCAGAATAAGCAGTGAATGTCATCCAAAAAGCAATGCAATGCCAACCAATGCCACAAGTTTGTATCTCCCCAGAGATGGGCAACCACTTTCAGAGCTTTGAAGACAAGCTTTGTCTCCCCTCTTTAGTGGAAGACCTGAATTTGGCCGATTGATGGTAAACAAAATGAAAGGAATAGAAGGAACATGAGGAACTCTTTAGCTTAGACCTTACAATGACACCCTTCGCTGAGCTCACCTAGTAGTTGGCGTTATTGTTGAAATGTACTGAGCTGTCTACTTCCACTCACTATCTGTGACAATCATCTTCTCTGTTATTCACCCTTAGGGCTGTATTTAACTAATGGGAGAGAGTTTTAGTGCTCCTGACAATGAGAGACAGATACCCATAGCTGTAGTCAGTCTCTGCGTAGGGACTGTCCATGAATTCTGGCTCCAGCATACAGGTCAGTTAGCATCAACTTACAGATTTCTGAGCTTTAATTTATTTATTGAGACCAAATGACTTCAGTGGGAGCTGCAGCTATTCAACACCTCTCAAATTGGGCAATTTTATTTAGAAGCCTAAAGAAAAGGAGTCAGTACCTGTGCTTTAGGCATTGAAGTTTTCACACGTTGAGAGTGAAACTGGTGGCAGTAATTTAGGCAGGCATTTTGCCCCTGGCTCCATAGGCTTCTGCTAATCATGCTTAGGTCTGACCTGTAGCACTTCATAGTTGCCTCAGTCTTTGGACTTTCTTGCCTTAGCATTGCCAGATTAGAGCTAATTTCCACTGTCTGTGTGATGAATGTGTTTTTCAAGGGGAACCAGATTCAATCCATGGCGCACCGAGACAGTGCCTGCCATTTGCTGAATGCGATGCACCTTGCTGACGGCAGTTAGGGTAAGGAGAGTAATAAGGGTATGGCACTTGCACTGTGCTGAATCAGTGTCATTATTGCTTTGCCAGTGCATGAGCTAATGTGAGGAAAGATGGTGGCCTACATTTCCCAAAGTATAGCCGGCCTTTGGTGTTTGCAGCTCTGGCTGAATGCTGAGTTTAGCTCTAGGCTGCAGGCTGAAATTGGTCCATTCAAATCTTTGGTGCTCAGGCTTTGGTGCTGATGATTAATCCTGCAGGCAAATATATGCAACTTGCTGAGCTTCACTCTGAAAATCCATGTGAGGGGGATGCAGAATACAATCCACAAGCTCCAAACTGTTGGCCTGGCATCACTCCCAATGTTTTCCTGATCTTCCGTTTTGTGGTGAAACTGTATTGCAGGTAAGCCTCTGCTTTTTTTTATTGTTGCTGTTACTATGTGAAAACACATAGATAAATCATTTCTGTAGGCTTTAACTGACCTTAAGATTCATTTATCCTTCTGAAAATGACTATACACACTCATGCACGCACACACACATGCCAACTAGTTTAAAAATCTTTCCAAATAAAATCTGGAGAGAAGGTACTTTCCTCTTTAAACGTTTAGAAACAGGCTCATTTTTCTTCCCAATTATAGCAACTACACAAAGGAGCAATAAGTCTCAGAAGATTTGTCACAAATCCTCCAAGTCCGTGACACCAGTTTCAAAGAAAACCACTGGTTCCTTTCAAAGCGGTAGTCTGCAGCTGCCTGATAAAAGGCCACAACCCCGTACAAGGTAATCATTAGGCAGACATTATTATTATTTTGCTAATTAGTCAAAAATCATTGGATTTCCTGTGGCTTCTTCCTGCTGAGCAATCATTTGATCTTGCTTGTGTTGACAAACATGCAAGTCACCAATTGTGCCTCATTTATCATTTGACAAGGACAATGTTTGCTTTGTCTTGTGTGAAGACGAGAAGACTAACAACAAGAAAACAGACAAGAAGATTCAGAATATAACTGTCCTTCCTTTTCGCTTCAACTGATACAGTGACAAACCCCACCAAATGAACAGGATCTGCAGTGAGCTATAAAGCCACCATTAGATCCTGGGGGGAGTGTTAATGCAGAATTCCTACAATGAGCCTCATGTAAAATAGACTGGAAATATTCCCGCTTCAACTGAAATGTGGAGAACTCCATGTTCCCGAAAAGGACCCCACAGCATTCCCCCTGCAATGCTGTCGAACTGTCAAAATGTGGCTAAATTTAACTGGGAGTGCTCGGGGGGGGGGGGGGGGGGATAATTTTATTTTGTAAAATGTAAAGAGCGAGATAAATTTGTACAAATCAAATCCCCAAATTTAGTTTGAAAGGCATTTCAAAACTCAGCTCCCTATGTAAGGAGCATTCTTTCAAAGAATGTACAGGAAAATCTGGCACAAGAGTGTGTATATGTGTATGTTTATTTATAGTGATTGCTAGTGATGGGTATGAAATTGTTTTGGTCTAGATATTTCTCTGTCGGTAACCTGGTCTTTATGCTGCTCAGACATTGTTAAAAAAACTACCACTGTAAAGTAAACTGTTATACCAGTTCCCAAGTATAAAACCAAGCACTGTATTGTTTCTAAGGGAGTTGCAGTACGTTTTTCAAAATTCCTTCCTGGTTGTTGCATACTGCAGCTCTTTTACTTGGCAGTTTAGCACATCACAGCATTATTTTTCTTAATTCGTTTTATAAATTAGTATTACCATCCCCCCAGGACAGAAATAAATAATAGAATGCTGATACAGAGAGAAAAGAATAACAGTAAGCATGTGGGAATAAGAAAAAGTGTTTTAAAAGATGTAAAATAATTACTTTTCTGTATCAATCATTTAGGGGAAGACAGACAGACTAGTATCTTACTGAGCTTCCATATATGACTTTAAATAGGTGAGGCAAGCTCTGAATTTATATGACATTGACATCTGTGTCATCAAGAAAGCTTCGATGTCAGTCTTTAATGTCTTTATATTGAAGGGTTTTCATTAGCTAAGAAAAATAAGTGAAAACATGAACAGGCAGGGATGTGTGTGAAAAAATAATGCATTCTACCACTTTTATGGAAAAGGGCAAATCTCTCATAATTAAGGCTTGTGCAAAAACCAAATTTAAGTGCACATTCACTATTTGCTCAAACATATATTTTTCTAGGGAGATAATAGTGATTGCTTGACTCTTTTATTTACACGCAGTTTAAATTGGCTTTCAAAAATACAGTTTATATGCTGAATGATCTCAGCTGCTTTGTGAAATTACTGATGTGTTCTTTTTATTGAGGCTTACATATCCTACGGTAACAATCCTACCGTCTCTGTGCAGCTTGCTGTACTGCTGCTATGAATTTAGAAACAGACGTGCCAGTTTTAATTTTAAAGAGACTGTATTTTTTTCCTCTGCTTTAATAAATCAATCTCGCGCGAGAATGTTGGCACTCCTTTAAATGGGTCAGGCCAGAGTGTGTCCTCAGTTCACCTCTGCGGCCCGATCGCTGATCACCAATAATTTGATTAGCCATGCCACAAGAAATGGTTTGGTTCAATAGATGTAAACATGGCCAGCTGCATCCAAAACACATCAAAGTCAGGAGGACTCTGCCTGCCCTCCGACCTCCCCGGGAGCCAGAGCAGCCTGTCGGGGACCGTGCCCCCCCAGCTCAGGACACCCTGTCCCTGCTGCCTTCGGCAGATGACGCGTGTCAGATGAAAGGAGCTGGGGCTAAAATTTTAAAGAGCTGTGACTACCCTCTGATTTTAAGCACAAACACACGAGTCATTGCCAAACAGGGTATTTAGGGCTCTGACTAGACGAATTGCGGAGAAATTACTGCTCGCTGAGCTCTTGCCCATCGACAGACCCACACCACCAGGATTTCCTTGTTGACTGTCTGTGATGAGTACTTACTGATTTTAAGGAATTTGGGATTTGCAAGGGCATTCCTAACAGCGCTCAGCCATTCAGTTCAGGGATGTAAGGATTTATTTTCCTTCAAAATGCATTTTGTTAAAGAACGCTTTAAACAAAAAAAGCAAGGAAGGCTCAGAGCAGCTCTGGCGTTTTCCCCTCTCAGGCAAGGCCCAGCTTGCAGAAATGATGACAGTTAATTTCCCAGCTTCTCCACTGAGCGTGCGTGAGAAAGCAGAGCTGAATGAAACATGTAGGCATTACACAGGGATATTTATTGGCAGGCTGGCTTGGTTTATTCTGTCCATCCCTCACATCTTCTGCACATTTACTCCTTGTACAGTGGGCTTTATTGGCACCGCTTGATAAAGCACTTAAGGTCTTTGCTGGTACAGCTGCTCACAGAAACTTAATTTCAGCACTGCATGGGGGAGTATATATGTTCTCTTAAATTTTAAATTTGCTCAGGCGAGTTGTTGGGTTGGAATGGTTTCCTATGTTCAGCCAGGGCAAAGAAAGTGTATTGTGAGATAGAGCTGAACACCAACAGTTAGGCAACACATGTCAGACATCAAGTGTTCACCACAACATCAGAGACCAAAAAGTTCAGAATTTCTTCAGTCTAATAAATTTATGCAAAAGGTTAGTTTAAGGAAATAGCAATCTGCTTGTAAACACTAATTCTTGGAATAAATTATTCATTTCAGATTATTAGCCTAGATGAGAGCAGAGATAGAGATTGTTTGTTTGTTTTGAGAAAGAAAAAAAAAAGAAAAAAAAAACAAGAAAAAAGTGTTAAAGAAGCAAGCATATAAATACGGACAAAATATAAATAGCTTTTCTGACTCTAACAAAATGAAAGGTTTATAGGCTGTGCCTTACCATGACATTATTCATTTTTATTTTCCTCCTGGTAATGCCACAATTTCATTGCTACAAAGACACTTAAACTAAAGTGATGGCAAAATGCTTATATGTAAGGACTCAGGTTTGGGAAAATGTACGTGATTGTCCCCCTGTTCTTCTTGGATTTGTATATATTTTGCTTTTCCATGTTTCTCACTTTTGTTTGTGTTCCAAAATGTTAGCAACTTTTTAAAGATTTCTTATATTTTCATACGCAGAGACTTTGGCAGAGGTAGCTCGGAATGTGGAGAACAGTGGAACACCAAGTTCCTAAAGCAACATAATTATGCATCTTAAATATGACTGAGTTTAAGAACGCCAGAAGGACATGAAAGCTCTGTTTCTATCTTGCTTGACAAAGAATAAAATTAATAGCTTGGATGAATGCAGTGTAGCCACAAAGGACAATCAGAGTAAATCTATAATGGGCTAAAATTCAGTGAGAGCAATAAAGGGGTCACAGTGGTTTGAAGGAAATGAGAAATAATTTGAATTCCTTTTTTGGAAAAAAAAATTCAGTAATGACCTTTTTTTCTTAAAAAGATCTATGTTTACTCTTGTATTACTCTATCTGATATCTAGCTGTTACACTGTCCTTCCTTACATTACAATGACATACATTATAGGTATGTCATTGCAAACAAAAGAAAACTATTTTATCTATTTATCCTCATTTGTAAGAACAGATTAAATAGAAATACAGGAATTAAGGTAGTGGCAGGTGGGAATACCAAAGGACATGGTATTTACTGCAGGTGGATCTTATTCTCCATGTACCATTTGTTTCACACCCAGGGATATCTGGGAGGTCTGAGACCTTCGAGTGCCACATTTGATTCCTGAAGCACGGCACAGCTGCTGCTGCAGCTTTTGACAGCCAGTCAACTCTGCAACCGAGTTCAACGTCAAAACTGAACCTATCAACACCCCCAGATAAATTCCAGCCCTGCACCCCAGGGGAGTTTTGTGGGGGGTTTTGCTGAGCCTGATTTCCCCGACCTGTTTCGCAGGGGCACAGCCAGGGGTACCTCAGCTTGTGTGCATCTTCCTCATCCCCATGGCCCTGCCCGACCATCCTGGGTATGTCTGACCCCGGTTACCCTCACCGGGCCTGATCCTGACCCCCACCCGTGGGCTGACGTCCCATCCCAGCCTCGGCCCATCCCCAGGGAGGTGCTCGATGCCCAGGGCTGGGGCTGCCCCGGTGCCCCCCTGGCTACCCTGCTCCTGGCTGGGGTGGGACAGGAGGGGCTGCTGGGGCCTGCCCTGCCACCCGGGGGCCCCAACCGCTCCCCAGGCAGCCCCCTGTGCCCACAGTGCCCTGGCACACTTGGATCGTAGTAAAAATAAAGCCAGGGTGTGCAAATATCAGCTGAAGACAGAGCCAGGCTGCGCGTGAAGTGGTAACCAGCACACCGCCAATGCTGTTGGGCAGCCAGACCTGCCAGCGCCTGTAGCGAGATGTGCAGCACACCTGAGCCGCCCGAGCCAGGACCGAGCACGCAGCGGTGATATGTGGTTTAGGCAGCGGACAGGAATAAATCCCGATGGATGTGTTGTGCTTGTGCAATCACGCATCAGAACACCTGCAACGAGACAGCGTAGCAAAATCCCAGTGCTGACTGTTAGCTTTTTGTCTCTATTTAAATGAGACACCGTGCTCATACTATGAAATGTATTTATACAGGAAAAAGTGATTGTCAGATACAAGAATTTACCACCTTGTAGAAATCCATGAGCCGGATGAAATACAACCTATGTCCCTTTCTCTAGTGCTTTCTCCTCTGATTTTTCACCAGGATCCCAGGACTAGAGAGTTTCACAGAAATGCGAGACATTACACATTACACACCAGTCAGAAAGGAACAAAGAGTTCAGCAATTGGCACACAAATGTATTCATGCACAGTGTACACAAATGTACTTTTATTTATGTCTTGTATAGAAGAATGGTATTGTTAATTAAACAGCAAATAGGTCGCTAAAAATTTTATTCATAGTTTGTTTGTTTTTAATGTCCCAAAGGGAAGCCAGTGGTAGATGTGCCCTTTAAACTGTGCAGCTGAACTTTATACTGTTCTTGAGACAGTCGTGCGGCAGTAAAACCGAAGAGTGCCTGAAACATCTCCAGAGCAAGTGAGCTGCCATGACTGGCCCAACTAATCACTGCAGTCACTTCATTTTGGATAAATGATTGGTGTTGAGGCATATAGATGAGACGACTATCATTGTGGTTTGTTTTTTTTTTTTCTGGCATACCATCTTAAATAATAAAAACCAATAGTTTGAAAATGATCCTGTTTCTGTGTTAACAGTGTTATCCAGCCGGTCAATAGTCTGCATTTATTAAATCACTTCCTAGATTTCAGAAGTAACTGCAGCTGCCTTAATTTTGATATGAAGTATCTGCACCAAAACTGGATCAGCTATAAACAGCAAGAACATGTCTTGTCAGTGTGAAGAGAACAGTGATTTCCTCATAAACTTGGATTTACCCTGCAATGACCTGGGAGAAGCCAAGATAATAAATGACAAATGTGGCTTAGTTCAAAGGGATTATACACAGAGAGGTGAGCAAAGAATCTATGGCAATTTGACTGGCACTAGAAATAGGATCTCTTAGTTCCATACTTGCATGTGGACTGACTTTTAGCCATGTCTTTTCAGTAGACAAAGGAGAATAAGAACAAATCTGGCTCTGCATAGTACAGTTCTTCAACATAAAACATTATAAAAAATATCTGAACAATATGAAAATGAAAGCAGGTGCTTCTTGCTCTTGATATTTTTCTAGTCATTCACCAATGCCAGTGATGAGACATCTGGGACCCAGGTAAGTCATGCCCTTGGGGTTTTGTTTATCTGTTTTCCTGGTTTGCATTTGGCTTTGTATTCTTAGAGATAAAGGAATGCTAACGTCTGTGGAAGAAGACTGCATTGGGTCTGGCTGAGATGGAGTTAGTTTTCCCCACAGCAGCCCTCACAGTGCTGTGCTGTGTATTGGTAACTAGTAAGGTGTTGAAAACACACCAGTATTTCTGGCTACTGCCGAACAGTGCTGGCACAGCACCCAGGCTGTCTCTCTCCAACATTCCCCCTCAGCAGCCCGCTGGGCCTGGGCAAGATCTTGGGAGGGGACACAGCCAGGACAGCTGACCCAAACTGACCAAAGGGATATCCCATACCATATGACGCCTGCTCAGCAATAAAAGCTAAGAGAATGGAGGAGGGGTTGGGGGGGCATTTGTTATTTACGACGTTTGTCTTCCAGAGCAACTGCTGCGTGTCTTGAAGCCGTGCTTCCCAGGAAGTGGCTGGACATCACCTGCTGATGGGAAGTAGAGAATAAATCTTTTGTTTGCTTTTGCACATGATCTTTGCTTTTGCTTTATTAAACTGCCTTTATCTTGACCCATGAGGTTTTATTCCATCTTATTTTCTCCCCTCCCTCTCCTGCTGAGGAGGGGAGTGATAGAGCAGCTTGGTGGGCACCTGTGTCCAGCCAAGGTCAACCCATCACCGAGAACCTATAGGAACAAAGAACTGGAGATGACCTCATGGGTCATAAGTCCTATTTACCTTAATAGCACACCAATTGTCATGCAAGAGATTTTGAAGGACCCATGAAGTGGCTGGTGTTCTCACCACAGAACAGCTCCAAGCCATTTACTTCTGATCTGTAGAATTAGACAAGAACTACAACTATAATGTGCTACGGGAAGACAGCAAAAAGCACAGAATTTTGCCAGAGTCCCAAATCCCTGCAATAATAAAGGATGTTGTTAGATAAAGTTCTCAGAGCTTCTAGGGGCTGAATGCTCACTCCTTTTATAATGTGAATAAAACACACCACAGTGGTCTCTATAAATCTAAATAAGGAGAAAATAATCCCTCTTCAATCAATCACCAGATTTGACTCAACAATGATCAAGATGTACCAGTAAGCCTTCTAACAGAATTTAGCATCCCTAAGAGCACCACTGCAACATGCTATATCCTGAATCCAACTCTGGCCAACATCTAACACATCAGAAAAAGATGGAGAAACCTAGAAGTTTAATTATGCATTTGCTTAGAATGGTCCCTTCCTGGGTATCACACACATTCAGCGGAAGTCCTGAAGCTTGGGATTACTACAACAGAAGCATAGTGAAAGTAAGCCTGTCACCTTTCACCTTTGATAGTCCAAAATATTGGAAAACAAATGATTTACACCACAAACTTCACCGTTGTCAAGAATTTGCCTGCATGGCTAAATAATTTCTTTCATAAACTTTCCAAAATATACCTTAGAACAATTTACATTTCTTGCCTAGGATATGCTATTTGGAAGACCACTAGAATCTTTTTTCCCCTCCTAATCTAAATTTATTAATGATAAATGAGTGTTCAGTCAAATCTTTGAATCATGCTCTTCAGCTAGAAATTGGTCTTTTTGGAAACACTGAGATAAGACTGTAAATTAGTCTTGTTAAAGAGAAAATCTGCGCTGGAAAGTTATGAGTCTATTGTTAAAAGCAGACAGACAGGTTTTCCAAGTCTACCAAGAGAATTACACAACAGTTTTCTACCACGAAGCTGTGGGATTTGAGCACTTTTTTTATGCTCTGAAAACTCTGAAAATTTTCTACATCCCTCTCAGGACGTACCTTCTCTTCACCACCTCTCTGAGGAATCTCATATACATAGAGAAGGGGAGAGATAAGGAAAAATCCACAGAAGTTCCCACAAGGGGAAATGCTCTGGGAAAGATGCGCAATTACCTGTCACCATCTTCTGGTCCTGTTTTTGAATTCTGAAAGAACTTGCTATACTCTTTACTCTTTCTATGTCATGTAAATAGGTCACAAGCCTCTTGTGCCTGACTTTGGCATAAGCTGCAGAGAGAGGTCAAGTAGTCTGAGCTTTGAGATTTGGCCCTGACTCATTAACTTGAAGGAGGTCATCTGGGTGTCAGTTGGGCTGCCTCTGTGCTTAAAACTGGTCCAGAGTTCAATTCCTAATGGACCAAGATGTCTCATATGGATGATTCTGGTTGTCTCCAGTTTCTCACTGGATTAATCTTATATGACCACAAGACCACACACTAACACTTCTAATGACATGCCAGAAGCACAGAAGGAGACAGGCATATCTGTACAAGGTGATTCACATGGAGGTCATGACCAAACCGGGGCAATTAGAAAGCAGTAGCCACTTACATGATCTCTTACTGCAAGCTGGTTTGTGAGCTATTGGTATCATCTCACCTGGTTGTCCTACTGGGAGTTTCCCAGGAGCTGATTTGCAAAATGGGTCTTTCTAGAGAGCATTAACCTACTCCACGTGTCAGCTCAGAGGCTGACCCAGCTGAAAGGACCTTTACTGTGACACAACCCCAAATGTCCTATGACAATTGCCTTAAAATAAGAAATTGGGTCATTCCTGCAGTCATATTCATGTGAGCAATTGTTATGCACCAGGGTAGTGTCATTACAGGAATGGACTATATTCACAAGTAAGCGTTTGAAACTCTCTCCCCAGGAAAGCAGGTGCATCACTTCAGTGTCTCTCTTCTTCTCCCAGGGCCTCTGTTTGGTGTAACACACATACATACTGAACTGTAAAGCCCACCTTTCATGTGGTCTATTCATTTTTCCAATTGACTTAAAAGAAAGGTCTTATTAAAGACACTGTAAGAGGTTTGAACTCTGTCAGGAATGCCCCCTGTGAGTTCAATTCGTATTACTTTGCCCGCTAGGCTCATTACAAAAAGCAAGTTGAAACCTACAGCTTTCTGAATTCACCTGAGAAGCTAAGATTGGAGCATAATAAAGAAGGGCAGTGCAGTTCTCTTGATAGGCCCAGGTACAGCTCCGTTAATGTCCTCAGGAGCTATTGTATCTATAGATAGAAGGAAGAATTTTCAAATGTAGTGCCTAAAATTCAGGTGTCTGTATCTCTGCCAACTTTAAATACTACATTAAACATAGCTTTGTGTGTCATGTGTCTAAATTTAGGCACCCTAGTTTTAAAGATGAACTTATAAAGAGGACAATACATATCTACGAGAAGACAAAAATGCTCAGTTAGAGTACTTCTGACTTCTTAGAAATACTTTTTAAAGCATTATGAAAGGCCATGGAAGTATTCTTCCTACCTGCATATGAATAAGAATATGGTAAGAATAGCATAATCAGAATTTAAGGGGGTGATCTTTATTTTCTTCTTAGGCCAATTTAGCAAAAATAGCTTCTTGATTTACATAATATCACAAATAGCACTTCCTGGGCTGTTCATGTTAGAGAACAGGATAACCAGCAAATAGCTCCAATTATGGTCATCACAAAACAAAACAGTGTGCAGGCAGTAGTTTAAGATTCATCACAGCTTTACACATTATGTGTTCACTCTCACCTGTACAAAGAGGATGGAACCTGCTACCAAATAACAACAGTGGTACTTTACACCTTTGTGTATGGCTGAAAATGCCTCATAAATACTCAGTTAAATAATGGATGATTAGGGTCCACTGTTTTAATTCAGTATAACCAGCGCTGTTATATAACTTCAGCATAACTGGTCAACTGGTTTTGAATCAATGCGGAGTCACTGCTTAAAAAATGCAAATGAGAAAGCAGTCCCATCATGTGGAGCAAATTCAGAGTATTTTGATTATTATAAGCAGAGTAGATGATAGAAACATTAAGAAGTGTGAGATTTATCAGGGAACAAAATCAAATCAAATAAATCAAATACAGGTGATCCCTCCATCTGTGGGTGTGTGTCTGGACAGGAGGGTTGAAAACTCTATTTTTGATATTTCTGTCTCATAAAAGGAAAGCATGAGCCAAATACTGATCTCATCCACATTCTCACATCTTTACTGACTTGATCAAACTCTTCTGCAAAGTTTGCCAACAAAAAGCTGACATGCAAGAGAAAACTTTAAGAAAATCAATGCCAAATAATTGTCCAAGCCATAAGAAAGAATAAACTTGCCCAGTGCATTATGTTCCACCAACACTGTGGAGAGTTGTAAACCTAAAAGTCGGGGGAACTAAACAGCTCTTACTGTGCATAATATACTTTATGTATCAGCAGGCAGCACAAATCATTTCTTCACTGCAGTTCAATAGCTAGTCATTCCTTCTCTTCTACATTCAATTCCACACCAGAACCGTGACTTAAATGTTATGCTGCTGTCATTTAGTTGGCTATCCTTTCCGGGGCTGCCAAAGGGGGTGCTTACAAATGCAGCTATTGTCCCGCTAAGCAAGCATCTCCTGGTAGGACAGTATATGATATGTTTTTAAGGACATGGCTGCAGCATCAAACATGCTGTATTTTACATCAGACATTGTCACACACTGATGTGTTTCTTTTTTCATCACTTTTAAGATGAAAGTATTGCTGGAAGACTAAAAAGTGTACACTATATCAGAATGATAGGAGATCCAAGGTGTACCTTGCAATGTAACACTGTAGCTTTATGCATAATATCAATCATAAATTGCAAGGGATACAGACAACCTAATTTCATTAAAACAAGTCTAAAGGTATCCTGAATATTGATGGAGTTTATTTATTTGAGTGTACTTGCCCTAAAACCCGGGATTTCTTTTAATTCTGTTTCAGGAAAGTTTTAAAAATTCCTTATCCACAGCTAAAGTCTTCCAATATTTGAGGACAAGCAAAAATCTATGGCTGGACATGTGTGCATAGTTGAACTGGTATTCCAGGTACAAGTCTAACGTGCTAACTTATTCTCAAAGAAAAATGTTGAAATGTCCACAAAGAATGTTGGTTCCAAACATGAAAGCAAGGCCCAGGCACCCTGTCCCCATCTCCTTGAGGTCCACGGAATTGCCAATTACTCTAGATTCCACGAGTAACCACCCCTCCTCATAGTCTTAAAAGCAATTTTACTGAAAGACACTTTGGTAAAGAATACTCACCAATTAAAAAAACCCTATTGTCAAGGTCTTTAAACTGCAAAATAAAGGCTGATCAAGCTATTCAAGTAAAATGGATCATTATATACACAGTGTATAGTCAAGGCCTTATATTCAGCAAGTTCTGGAAAAAGTAAATCATGCCACAGATAGACTGCAAGAGCCCCATAGTATCAGAGACAATTCAGCTCCTGTAAGTCAGCGGATATAGCACTTTTCCCCTTTTTGGGTTAGACATAAGGCAGTCTCTTACAGTGATACAATTCTGTAACTCTACAACTCTCTACAACTACCTCAAAGGAGGTTGCAGTGAGGTGGGTGTTGGTCTCTTCTCCCAAGCAACAAGTGATAGGACAAGAGCAAATGGCCTCAAATTACTCCAGGGGAGGTTTAGGTTGGTTATTAGGAAAAATTTCTTCACTGAAAGGGTGATCAGACATTGGAACAGGCTGCCCAGAGAGGTGGTGGAGTCACCATCCCTGGAGGTGTTCAAAAAGTATGTAGACATGGCACTTCGGGATATGGTCTAGTAGACATGGTGGTGTTGGGTTGATGGTTGGACTTGATGATCCTAGAGGTCTTTTCCAACCTTAAAGATTCTATGATTCTATTATTCTATTCTATGATATTATGAGAATATTTACTAAACTTCATTTTCTTGTAGAATGTTTTTCTGAATCATGAGGCACACCTCCTGCAACTTTCAAACCACACCTTTAAGACCACTGCATTTTCCTCTTAGGCCAACCATTATTACAGGCATACAGTAGTGATGCTGTGATTCTTGTCTTATTGCTTTATAAAACCAGATTAAAATATTTTTGCTAATAAAATATTCCTTTTTTTCTTCAGAATCTAACCTTAGCCCTTGCAGATAAACTGCTCACTTTGGGTAGTCTGATGTTTAGTTTCTTGTCTAGAAGCAGATGACATGACATGTAGAGGTTTCACCCGCTAGAGGTGATGAATAACCATTAGTGGGTTATGTTACACAGCACATAACACTTACTGGGAAGAGGCTGATGCCTAAAACTGAGTACTGGTGGACCAAACTGCTGCTGAAAGGCACAGAGGGAAAGGGGAAAACTCTGCTATGTAGGAAAAGAGTCATCAGTACACAACAGATGCCAGGTCAAGCCTCCTGGAGACTTAGTACCAGACTGTAGGCCTAAAACACACACACATTAATTTCCTTACGTTCCCCAAGGCATATATGTAAGCATAGTGTTATATGGAGGAGCAGAAAATTGAGCGCTTGCAATTTGTTACTGGAATAAGAAGCAACATTAAGAATACCACCATGTGCAGTGACCCTAACCATGACAACATCTGGAAACTTTAGAAGTACTTCTTCTAGTTCAATTTCTATTCAACTTTCAGGTTGACTTTGTGGGTCAGTCTTTTCTGACTAATGATTTCTTGTGGTCCTCTCTGCCAACTATATGGAAAGACTATCTGAGATCTATTAAGGCACTGATTTCCTTCTTAACTGTTTTCCTATTGCTTTATTGTGCTGAAAACTATACTGATAATAATCTCTCTTTTCTCTATTTCTACTCTGTCTGCCTGGCAAAAATTTCTTAACAAGTTGTTTAGTTAAGATTATGGAAACAAAGATTTTCTCAGCATTAACGAGTAGAGAACTTATTTTGTGATTATCCTCTACATATTTGCTACCCTCTGATTAACTCAGTAGATGTCTGAATTCTCATGAGAATATTGAAGATATTCTGGTGATGGTCAGTCACTGAGGAGAGCTGCTCCAGAGCCAGCCCGGCCTACAGTGGAGTGGCAGGTCTTGGTGCACAGGAGGTTTTCCTGAAGCTGAAAAGTGCCAGGGGAGCGGAGAGACCCACCAGGAACCAGCAGCTGTCATGGGTGACACTGACTCAGCCTGGGCATTGCCAGACCCATGGTGGTCATCCCCATGCCTACACAAGGCATCCCAGGGAGCACGAGCCACCAGGAGCATCATGACCAGAGTGGGCAAACAGGGCATGGTGCGTCAGGCAGGGCACAGGAGGGCATGCGGGAGGGTACCTCTTCGAAGGAGGGGCATTCCACTGGCCGAGTGGGAGAGCTGAAGTACACATAATCCAGCAACCCGACACCGTGCTGTGACAAGTCAAGGACACCCATCCTATCTGACCCTCAAGGCAGAATGGTGGGCACTCACCTGAGATCAAAGGCTGCAGCTCCAGCTCGGGGGTCTGCCAGCCCCAGTGGTGGCTGATGCCTCCTCCAGACAGAGCTGCTGAAGGGAGAGGATGCAGTGTAGACCTCAGCCAGCAAGAAGTGCCTAGCCCTTTGTCCCGGGACAGGGATGTGTGGCAGACCTGTCTGCAAAAGGTGTGCCCAGGTGGCTGAGCTGCAGGAGGCATCAAGAAGGCTGCATAACATTAGGGAGACTGAGAAGGAGTTTGATAGTTGGTTCCAAGTGCAGTCTACAGTGGACCCACAGCCCATGGTCAAACAGCCAAAAAACCTCCTACCGACAGACACAGAAGGGAGGGGGGCCAATACTGCAGAAGAATGGAAGCTTGCAATAGCAAGGACCAGCAGGAGGAAGAGACTTGCCCCAAAGCCTGAGGTGCCCTTGCAGAACTGCTTCACCGCTCTGCAGACTGAAGAGGAAAGACTCGCCACATCAGGAGAGACACTGAGGTTGAGTAAGGCAGCCTGGTCTGCTCCCTGTGTAACTAAGTGCAGCTAAGAAAAGACAACAGGTGATATTAGTAGGTGACTCCCTTCTGAGAAGTCCAGAGGCACCTGTGTGCCAACCCAACGCACTCTCTAGAGATGTGTGCTGGTTACCAGGGTCTCAGATCAGGGATGTTACCAAGAGACTACCAAGCATCGTACAATCTGCTGCTCTTGTTTCACATGGTGTGGTGGGTTGACCCTGGCTGGGGGCCAGCTGCCCACCAGAGCCGCTCTATCACTCCCCTCATTCACTAAACAGGGGAGAAAATGTGTAACGAAACACTTGTGGGTCGAGATAGGGACAGGGAGAGATCACTCACTAATTGTTGTCACGAGCAAAACAGACCAAACTTAGAGAGGGAATTCATCTAATTTATTACCAAGGAAAACAGATTAGAGGAATGAGAAATAAAATCAAGTCTTAAAACACCTCCCCCCACCCCTCCCATCTTCCTGGGCTCAACTTCACTCCCAGCTTCAAGCTCCTCCTCCCTCAGCGGCACAGGGGGACAGGGAATGGGGGTTACGGTCAGTTCATCACACATTGTCTCTGCCACTTCTTCATCCTCAGGGGGAGGACTCCTCTCATCGTTCCCCTGCTCCAGCATGGAGTCCCTCTCACGGGAGACAGTCCTTCATGAACTGTTCCAGCGTGGGTCTCTCCCACAGGGTGCAGACCTTCAGGAGCAAACTGCTCCAGTGTGGGGTCCCCCACAAGGTCACAAGTCCTGCCAGCAAACCTGCTCTGGCATAGGCTCCTCTCTCCATGGGTCCACAGGTCCTGCCAGGAACTTGCTCCAGCATGGGCTTCCCACGGGCCACAGCCTCCTTCAGGTGCCTCCACCTGCTTCTGGTCCTCCATGGGCTGCAGGTGGAATCTCTACACCCCCTCATCCTTTCTCCATGGGCTGCAGGGGGACAGCCTGCCTCACCATGGTCTTCACCATGGGCTGCAGGGGGATCTCTGCTCCGGCACCTGGAGCATCTCCTCCCCCTCCTTTTGCACTGACCTTGGTGTCTGCAGAGTTTCTTACATCTTCTCACTCCTCTCTCCGGCTGCAAAAGCTCTCTCTAACTGTTTTTTTTTCCTTCTTAAATATGTTATCACAGAGGCGCTGATTGGCTTGGCCTTGGCCAGCGGCGGGTCCGTCTTGGAGCCGGCTGGCATTGGCTCTATCAGACACAGGGGAAGCTTCTAGCAGCTTCTCACAGAAGCCACCCCTGTAGCCCCCCAAAACCTTGCCATGCAAACCCAACAGACATGGGCACCAGGGGTACAGCCAGGAGCAGTCTGAGAGAGTATCAAGAAGGATTACAGAGCTCTGGCAGCGGCGGTAGTTTTTTTGACAATCCTCCCAGTCAAAGTGAAGGGGTTTGAAAGGGCCAATCTAATCTGGCAAGTCAACAAATGGTTACAGGACTTGTGCCACAGCCAGGGGTTCAACTACTTAGACCATGGGACTCACTTTGAGAAACCTGGTCTACTGCAGGCTGATGGGGTCTGTCTGTCAGAGAAGGGGAAGAGCATCTTCAGTCATAGGCTTGCAAAGTTGGTGAGAGGGCTTTAAACTAAAGTTGCCAGGAGAGGGGAACCTCAATCCATCCCAATCCTATCAATTTAATGACAGTGCCAGCAATAGAAGCCCAGAGCCTGGAGAAAGATCAGAGGTCAGCAGGAGAGCACCTGAAGTGCAGCACAAAGGAATTCCAGCCACTCCAGCCAGTCAGTCAGCTTCACCGAAGGACCAACTCGAATGTGTCTCTGCAAATACATGTAGCATGGGGAATAAAGAAGAGGAGTTTCAGACATGCACACACCTGCAGGCCTACGATCTCATTGGCAGCAGGGAGACATGGTGGGATGGCTTCTATGACTGGAATGTTGGAATGCAATGACGTGAGGTCTTTAGGAAAGACAGGCAAAGGTGTCGCCCTCTATGTAAATGACCAGCTGGAGTGCATGGAGCTCCACATGGGGATGGATGAGGAGCCAACCAAAAGCTTATGGATCATGATTAAAGACAAGTGACACTATGGTGGGGGTGTGCTACGGGTCACCCAACCAGGGAGTCCAAGCGGATGAGGCCCTCTATAGGCAGATAGAAACAGCCTCACGTTCACGAGCCCTGGTCCTCATGGGGGACCCCAATCTCCCTGATATCTGTTGGAGGGACAACATAGCAGAGCATAAGCAATCCAGGAGGTTCCTGGAATGTGTTGATGGTAACTTCCTTCTCCGAGTGATAGAGGAGCCAATGCGGAGAGGTGCCATGCTAGACCTTGTTCTCACCAACAAGGAGGAGCTGGTGAGGAATGTGAAGCTCAAGGGCAGCCTTGGCTGCAGTGACCATGAAATGGTAGAGTTCAAGACCCTTAGGGCAGCAAGGAGGGCACACAGCAAGCTCGGTACCCTGGACTTCAGGAGAGCAGACTTTGGCCTCTTCAGGGATCTGCTTAGTAGAGTACCATGGGACAAAGCCCTGGAGGGAAGGAGGGGCCCAAGAAAGCTGGTTAGTATTCATGAATCACCTCCTCCAAGCTCAGGAGCGATACATCCCAAGAAAGAGGAAGTCAAGAGGCAAAAATGCCAGGAGGCCTGCATGGATGAACAAGGAGCTCCTGGGCAAGCTCAAACAAAAAAAGGAAGCCTACAGAGGGTGGAAGCAAGCCTGGGAGGAATACAGAGAAACTGTCCAAGCAGCCAGGGATCAGGTTAAGAAAGCCAAAGCCCTGATAGAATTAAATCTGTCCAGGGATGTCAAGGGCAACAGAAAAAGCTGCTGTAGTATGTTAATGATAAAATGAAGGTGAGGGAAAATGTGGGCCCTCTATGGAAGGAAACAGGTGACCTGGTTACCTGGGATATGAAGAGGGCTGACGTACTCAATGACATTTTGCCTCAGTCTTCACTGGCAAGGGCTCTAGCCACACCGTCCAAGCCTCAGAAGGCAAAGGCAGGGACTGGGAAAATTAAAAACAACCCACTGTAGTAGAAGATCTAGTTCGAGGCCATCTAAGATGCACAAGTCTACGGGACCTGATGGGATGCATCTGCCGGTCCTGAGGGTACTGGCAGATGAAGTTGCTAAGCCACTATCCATCGTATTTGAGAAGCTGTGGCAGTCCGGTGAAGTTCACACTGATTGGAAAAGGGGAAAAAAAGGAAGACCTGGGGAACTACAGGCTGGTCAGTCTCATCTCTGTGCCTGGCAAGATTATGAAGTAGATCCTCCTGGAAACTATGCTAAGGCACATGGAAAATACGGAGGTGATTGGTGACAGCCAACATGGCTTCACTAAGGACAAATCGTGCCTGATAAATTTAGTAGCCTTCTATGGATGCTGCTCACCTTTGTAGGGAGAAAATTCGTGCGGCCAAAGCTCAGTTAGAGTTGAAGCTGGCCAGTACTGTGGGGGACAATAAAAAGGGCTTTTTTAAGTACATTAATAACAAAAGGAGGACCAGAGAGAATATTGGTTCGTTACTCGACAAGAATGGTCACCTTACAAACAGGGACCTTACAAAGCAGAGATGTTTAATGCCTTCTTCACCTGTCTTCAACACTGATGACGGGCTCTGGGACCCCAGTTGCCCCGAGTTGGAGGACCATGACTGCGGTAACGATAAACTCCCAGCTGACCCTAAAATTGTGCAGGAATTGCTGCTCCACCTGGATGCATACAAGTTCATGGGGCCAGATGGGATTCATCCCAGGGTGCTCAGAGAGCTGGCTGATGTCATTGCAAGACCTCTCTCAATTATTTTTCAATGGTCTTGGGAATCTGGAGAGGTCCCAATTGACTGGAAGCTGGCAAACATTCTTCCAATCTTCAAGAACGGCAAGAAAGACGACCCTGGTAATTACAGGCCTGTCAGTCTCACTTCAGTGCCTGGTAAAATTATGGAGAAAATTATGCTGGGAGTTATCAAAAACACCTGAAGGACAACGCAGTCATTGGTCACAGCCAACACGGGTTCGTGAGAGGAAGGGCTTGTTTAACAAACTTAGTTTCCTTTTCTGACAAGGTCACCCATCTAGTTGACCAAGGGAAGCCAGTTGATGTCATTTTTTTTAGATTTCAATAAAGCTTTCAATGCTGTCTCTCACAGTATCCTTCTGGACAAAATGTCCAGCATACAGTTTGACAAAAACACAGTGCGATGGCTGAGCAACTGGCTCACGGGTCAGGCCGAAAAAGTTATGGTAAACGGGGTTACATCAGGCTGGTGGCCAGTCACTAGTGGGGTTCCCCAGGGCTCCATTTTAGGGCCAGTTCTTTTTAATGTTTTCATAAATGACTTGGATGTAGGACTAGAAGGTGTTGTGAGCAAGTTTGCAGATGACACCAAATTGGGAGGAGCTGTTGGTTCCATCGAGGGTGGAGAGGCCTTGCAGAGAGATCTGGATAGATTGGAGAACTGGGCAATCACCAACTGCATGAGGTTTAACAAGGGCAAGTGCCAGATTCTGCACCTGGGAAGGGGCAACCCCGGCTATACATACAGACTTGGCGATGAGTCGCTGGAGACCAGCCATGCTGAAAGGGACTTGGGGGTCTTGGTCGACAGCAAGTTGACCATGAGTCAACAGTGTGGCCAGGCTGCCAGGAAGGCCAACCGTATCCTGGGGTGCATCAAGCATGGCATTGCTAGCCTGTCTAGGGAAATGGTTGTCCCACTCTACACTGCGCTGGTGCGGCCTCACCTCGAGTACTGCGTGCGGTTTAGGCACCACAGTACAAAAAGGACATAAAACTATTGGAGAGTGTCCAAAGGAGGGCAACAAAGATGGTGAAGGGTTTAGAGGGGAAGACGTATGAGGAGAGGCTGAAGTCCCTTGGTTTGTTCAGCCTAGAAAAGAGGATACTGAGGGGACACCTCATCGTGGCCTACAGCTTCCTCACAAAGGGGAGTGAAGGGGCAGGCACTCATCTCCTCCCTCTGGTGACCAGTGATAGAACCCAAGGGAATGGAATGAAGCTGCAACAGGGGAGGTTTAGGCTGGATGTCAGGAAAAGGTTCTTCACTGAGAGGGTGGTCCTATGAAGACAGGCTGAGAGAGTTGGGATTGTTCAGCCTGGAGAAGAGAAGGCTCCAGGAAGACCTTATAGCAGCCTTCCAGTACCTGAAGGGGGCCTACAAGAAAGCTGGAGAGGGACTGTTTATCAGGGAGTGTAGTGATAGGACAAGGGGGAATGGCCTTAAGCTGAAGAAAGGTAGATTTAGATTACGTATTAGGAAAAAAATTCTTCTCTATGACAGTGGTAAGGCACTGGAAGAGGTTGGCCAGGAAGGCTGTGGAGGACCCCTCCCTGGAAGTGTTCAAGGCCAGGTTGGATGAGGCTTTGGGCAACCTGGTCTGGTGGAGGGTGTCCCTGCCCATGGCAGGGGGGTTGGAACTGGATGATCTTCGAGGTCCCTTCCAACCCAAACCATTCTGATTCTATGAATTCAATAATGCAGCTACTTGTGCTGCTGTACATACAAGCCAAAATATTCTTTCAGTAGGTGTTGAAATGTTTCATCAGTTCTTCAGTTACTTCCCAAACTTCTAAGCCACGTTCCCACAAATAACATTCAGCAAGTATCCACAGACACACCACAAGTTTATAGAGACCCTGGTTTATTCATGATAAAGACATACGTCCATTTGGTTAAGCTTGAAATAAGACAAGAAATAAAGAAATTTTTTAATAGACAACCTGTCTTTAATAATGAGTTTTCAGCATCAAATAGCAGCATATGAACACTCTTACTGACATCTTAGTTCAACATCTCAAATACGACAGACCAAAGACATAATTTATTAACAGTTGGCAGTCTGGCACTGAGTGGGGTCCAACTTTTACCGCAGTGTGCTCTGATTTTTTTCTTTATTCTTTCAGCTTATTTTGACTTTTAAAAAGAGATTTGTCATTAGCTAGTACACTACTCCAATTCCAGACTTACTCCTGATTGCATATTAAATCAAGTACATATACGATTCAAAAATATTTTAAAAATATTACTGTAACAAGAAAACAATAGGTAGGAATAAGTAATCTTAAGCAAAGCTTAACTGTTGTGCCTTAGCTTCCTTTCTCTTACAAGGACCACTGTTTTTGTCAGACTTCCCATTTTATCCAACTAGATTCAATTTTGTACTTGCACTTGAATTTTTTGTGGATAATACTTATCCTCAAATGTTTCAAGATGTTTCACCTTGATTTTGTGGCAACCTATAGATCTTTCAAAAATAACTGATAATGGGATGTTATTATTCGTTTTTTTCTACTGAAATTAAAGTTTAAACAATATCTCAAACAGTAGGATTATAAAGTTAAATGAGAATGGAAATGACAATCCTGAATTAGATAAGGATTGAGACCATTTATTAATTCACTGTCCTTGGCAAGCAGAAAAGATCAGGCAAACCATCTCTCAGGGGGGTTCACAGCCTGGACAGGCTTCACTATAATATCTCAATATCTCCCCACAGGTGTTGAAGACCTAAAGGACTTCAGAGTTTCTAAAGATTCTCCTTCAGACTAAAAAAAAATCTTCTCTCCATTTTCATCAGGAATCAAAGGGGAAGGAATAAAGATAAAGCTCAAAACTAAGCATCAAAAGGAAATAGAGGACACAAACAGGATAACATTTCTTTCCTTCAGAAGCCACATTTTTTGAACATTAGAGGGTGTTGGAAATTAGGCTCCTAAGTCCTAAATTTGCCTTGTCACGAATTTTCTGGCTGAGCAGTTCTCAGAGATCCTAGTAGTGTCATGGGTTCTTATACTTAAGTAGTAAAGAATAATAAAGCCAAGTGCAGATGAGATAAACATGAGTCATAAATTCTGGATTTCCCACTGTGGTGGCATATTGCTTTTATGGCTGAGATCCAGGTTACTTTAAGCCAGGTTGCTTCAATTTAGTTTGCAGAAAAAAGACTATGAAAAAAAATTCTTAACCTATTTTTCTATACCGATAGATGAAATGGCTTTGAATCAACAAGTTTAGGATACTTTGATTTGATTTCTTTCCATTTTACAGGGAAGGAGTAAAGAACATCACCATTGATATGGAGTGAGGAGGATCAATACAAAAGAGTAGGCCAGGCCCATTAAATGCTTGAGGTTCAAATATCTATGCTTGAAATATCAAGGAGCACCACAAGCATGAATGATACAGTGAATGTACCAATGAAAATGCTTTGGTTTTATCAGGTGGTAGCAAGACATCAGCACTCTTTTCATTCTTTCACTATGCATGCTTGATTTGTGCTATCTTTTTTACTGGGTGTACTTTGGTTTTTAATGAGAGATCTTAAGAAACACATGAAAATCAAGCACCGTGAAAACATGTCTCCCTACTCGAGAGAATGTAGGCTCAGTACACTATGGAGGCCCCCTCACAAGTCTGTTAAACAAGAAATTTTTTGACTGGGGGAATAAAATGCTTGAGTCAAACTACCCCAAACTTTTTTTTAGCGGCCCAGCCTGTGCACTCTAAGACTATGTTATCTACTGATGTACAGAGAAACTAGGGGACACCTGGACTAGACAGTCTTGCTAAAGCCCATTGGTCTGGGTCATCAACACTTTCTTTCAATGAAAAGCTCCAGGTCGTCAAAAATTCTCCTCAGTGACCTGCTGTACAGTGTAGTGTATTGTTCCCTCTGAGGAAATTATCGCTCTCTTCCTGCAGTTCATTTCCTATCTTGGGAAGCTTCAACAGTTATCTGCTTTAATGCAATATATTTTCTCCATCCATCAAAAATAAGATGTTCACAAATATACTTGAATAGCAATTAATTGAATGTTATATTACTATGAATATACCAGATTTAGAAAGTCATTACAGAGGAAGTTCCCAGTGTGTTGATACGGTATGGTCTGAGGGGTATAAGTAAAAAAGTTTCTATTTTAGTACTCAACAAGAATCAGACATCAGCTCGATGAAATCGCACCCTGCCTAACTCGGGCAATACCAAGGATGTGCATATGTTCAAGTCTCTGTGCTCAGCTGTCCATTCATTTTTCTGTATGTACACTGCATTTGCATCAATGGTGGTTGTACACCCGCAGGAAGTAAGCCCTCCTAAAGTTTGAACAAATCACAAGACTGCAGTTAAAATTCCTGTCTATGAGCTAAAAAGCAGTTCTCTGTTGCTAGTGGAACAAGCACAGGCTATGCATTAGAAATCTACACTGCAGATAAAGGATTTGCAGTATAGATGGAAGATTAAATTCTATCCTCATTAGTTCTATATATCATTTATTTTAAAAACGTAATCACACTATATACTTTCACCTGATAGAGGCTTTGGAATGGAGATTTCAGTCTGATGAGTACACATCTCTAAAGATACATGCTTTCCAGGTAAGATTTTTACCATCATTGCTTTTTAATGGCACACCACCTTAAAAAAATATTGGATTTTAGATTTATGTCAAGTTTCATGTCAATATTGCAAATGAAGCCTGGTTTGAATACACTGGAAACATTTACTTCTAACAAAGCAAAGATATTCAATGATACATATATCTGTTTGTATATAGAGAGAAATATATGCATGTGTGTATACGCACACACAAACATTTTGGAAATTCCCCTCATATGCAAAGATTTTAAAAATGTTTCTCTCTGATGCACCTTTGACAAGCCAGTGTGCATTTCCATATTTTCACAGTACAAATGCACTGCCATAAAGGACAGGGATTGTACACCTAACAGAGATATTAAGAGGCAGAAAAGATCTCAGCCATCCAGTCCATCTGCCAGATGATACAAGATTATTGCCTGTATCACATTTTTCTTGTTTCTCTAAGTCTAGCTAAATATCCTTCCACCACATGCTACAGGTTATTACACTCCCTAATGTGTGTCACTCAAGCTTTTTCCATTACAGCCAGAAGTTTCCCTTTCTTTAAGTCATCCTCATCTCCCACTTTATACCTTTATGCCACTCAGACTCCTCATGCCTTTATTAACAGAAAGGCTGTGTCCTTTTTTCCTTTCTTCCACACCCCTCCACCCTGCACCCCATCCCTGCACCAGCTCCCCTTTCTCTGTGGCGTGATTCATGACTTTCATGGATTTACTTTCAAGCCTGTGACCCGGCCACCATGACGTTTCTCATTCAATAAAAATGGATACTTCCAATCAACACGTGGTGATGGTCTTCATCTTCAAATTATTAAATTTTTCAAAGGTTTTTGTGCTTTCTCTCTTCCCTGATTCTGCCTCTTTATAACTCAATTGGAAAGTATTTCCCACAAATACCAGAAAGTCTTCATAATTTCCCTCCTTTATGCACTCTTTTACCACCACACTGAAATAACAGTAACTGGGAGATGGGCTGTGGGCGACTGATATCATTGCCTAATGTACCATTTACTCTCTTTATTATCCTCTGTCTCTGTGTATGCGCCCCCCCCCCCCCCTTTTTGGCAACCTATGGCCCTGTTATCTGTTAGCCATTAAGCATTTGGGGCAAGATCAAACTTTTTGCTGTTTCCCTCGTTGGTTTCCTGGTCTGCAACCAAGACTCCTAGGCACTATGACAATACAAAATAGAAAAACTAACTATTAATATCCATTGCCCTCACATATTTGGACACTTATTCATGAGTTCAATTCATGTTTACCATGCACTATATAGAAGATAAAATGCCTCATCCTACTTATATCAGTGGGATAATTCTAATCATCCTAGATTATAACTTCCATACCTATCTAAAGAGATAAAACCTCATTAGTTAGCTTCTTTTACTTTTGTTGCCCTTCTATCCATTCCTCGAGACACTTTGAGGCAGTTTGACCATCACTTGTAGTTCTGTATTTAACATATAGCCAGTCTTCTAATCTGAGCATCCCTTTGCTTACCTAGAAAAAACCCAGGAGATAAAATATTATAAAGAAATTATCACTAGTTCTTTGCAACAGGAAACCTTCTCTCCTCCCAGCCTGAAAGGAAATCTAATGAGAGGCATTAATAGTAGCACCACTGCTTCACTCAGAGAAGCTGGAAGTGACCAGTGTAGTGACAGATGTAAGAGGATGTTTTTTTATTAGGGCAGGGAAAATTTTGTGATAGAAACTCTAGTTGGATTAGCAGTGTCAGTGCTGCTTGGCACAAATACTGCAACTGAGGCACTGGAACAGGTTGCCCAGAGAAGCTGTGGATGCCCCATCCCTGGAAGTGTTCAAGGCCAGGCTGGATGGGGCTTTGGGCAACCTGATCTAGTGGAGGGTGTCCCTGTCCATGGCAGGGGGGTTGGAACTAGGTGATCTTCGAGGTCCCTTCCAACCCAAACCATTCTATGATTTTATGATCAGTTTACACCATTCAGGTTTGAAGCTGATGGATCAAATAAACATCTTTCATTCAGGTTAAATATAAATTAAACTTATTCCATGAAGATATCTGAGCCAGAGCAAGTCACTTCTCAAGGTCATTACACATGCAGGGAACTGAGTTCAAGGAGTACAGAGTAACATGGGAGACAGATTTGAGGAAGGTTATATGGGTATGTGAAATAGAGGGAAAGCTGGAGAGATGTACAACCATTAAGAAATTTTGCGTAAAATCAGCAAGGGATGTTACCCATAGCATGGCCTTGACAGGAAGGGCTTGAAAAAAGCCCTGAGAGAGAGTGATTTTGGGCAGACTTCTGGGAAGAGAAAGTCTTGAATCATAGGAAAATTGTCCCCAACTGTTATTTCTCCCATGTTCAAAAAAACAAAGCTTCATACACGGTACCATGTGGCATAGAGATAACATAAGCAGAATAACTAAGTTGGCATGAAGCTCTATCTGGGCAATGTAACTCCCCTGAGATTAACAGGATCACATTAAAAAAGAACTAACTTATTCTTTTCTTTTTTTGTCTTGTTTTAATGAAAGACACGGTGCACAACATATGCAGCATTGGCCAACCCCTGAGGATGTTGTGAGTGACAATACTATGTGGTATTATATGCTTTTACAGTGCCTCACACAATGTGGTCCTCAATCCTGAAGGAGGCTTCTACATACTACCTAAGGACAAATAAATGATAATAAATACATGTAAATAAACAGTCATTTAACGGTAGTCAAGACACATTGTTATGCTTTCTTCATCTTAAAAACCTTTACTAAAAAGTATTTTGAACCATTTTCAGGTTTTTATTTCTTCTTCTCCTTATAAACAGTATCAAAGGCACATGCCAGGAAACGCTGCTTAGGTTATCATGTCGTATTTCCTGCGATGGCAAGGGAATGCCTTCTTTTCCTGCCATTCCACAGCCTGTGGCGTGGTGGCTTGTAGTACTAAGCAGGAAGGGCACAAAGCTCTTTGGACATTACCTTCCCTTTTTTTAATTTTACATTGCATATTGCCTAATGCTCACTTGTCTAAGGATGCAATATATAGTTTCACTATGACATGTTGCACACCTTCTGGCTTCTAGTCCAGGAGCCAAACGGCGTTGCGTATTCCCTCCACTTGGCCTCATTTTCATGTTCCCCCTTCGTGCTTGGGCTCACAAGAGGAGCTTACGAAGCTTTTTCTCACTGCTGCATCTTGACCTTGACCTTACAGCTTTAGAAAAGGCTACTTGCACGTACTGGGCAGCTATTGTCCACAGCCAAGTCTCCCTTTCATTTCACGCTGAGGGAGTAAAAGGCCACATGATATAGTCCCTTCTCAGCCCCAACACGTCTGTCCTGCTTTCTCCTTTGCAAATATTTCTGTACTGACTTTTTTTTCTCAGGTCAGGCTTACAGCATCTTTCTTTCCCCCCCCCCCCCCTCTGTTGTTCATATCCGCCTCTCCTTTCCCTGCACATGCACGCGCACCCGCACACAGACACACACACGCGCGCGCACAAACACACAGAGAGGAAAATCTATATGTGTCAGACATTCAGCAAGGGAAAGACAAAGGCACTGAGTTAATTACCCATCATTTACTGCTGCTGAGAAGAACAGATGGTAGCAGGCGATATGTAAATGGCAAGGGGCAGTGAATTATTCGATTTTTTTAGATTAATCGTCGATGACAAAGGAAGTGATTACAAGCTGTGACATTTATACAAATGTATAAAGTACATAATGCTGGAAAAAAAGAGCTTAATATTATTATGAGGATGTCAGGCATGTGAACACCATTGTCATAATACAAAGCAACACATTTTGTGAGATCCAAGGATCTGCTTTTCTTCATTTGCAAACTTTAGTAAGTCCTAGCCTCTGGAAATATATATTTCCCAAAATGAATCCATGCCTGACAATCATGGGAAGAAAAAAAAAAAAAAAAAAGGTTTGGGTGCTTTTGCATATTTCCCACAATGCAGAACAGTGCCTAGTCTGAACAGTAGAGCTTGCGAGGGATGAAGCTGATGTCGAATCAATGTATAGGACTGTAAAATAGAAAAAGGTGCTAATAAAACACATAGACAGGAAATGGAAAATAAGAGGAAAGGTGATGTTTAAGCTGACAGGCCCTCCATGATGACAGGAGGGTAAAAAGTGAGGTGGAAGTGAAGACAGAAGAGAGTACTGTTTGTTTACTGCTCGGCTGAAAAATAATCGTTTTAGAGACTTTGAAGGTCAGAATGACATAATTTCCAGGCCAGGCCTTGCTGTTGTTACACAAACACCCAACCTGCTCATCCTCAAGGTAGTCCGCTGTATTTTCTGCTGCATAAATAATTAATTGGTACATGAGGAAAACAGATGCTTTCTTTTGCAGATCATAGAAACTGCTCCATCATCAAAATGTCTTCAATCACCTAATTATTAAATCTATACGGTGCTAATAATACAGATGGGAGAAGAAGCCAGTGAGCCGCAAATTTCGTTCCCTGTGAAGCATCCCAATCTACTGTATTTCTTGTTTCGCATCTTGCAGTGAACTACCGTCTGCAACATCAGCAAGGGAAATAGAGGGGAGAGTTTGGGGGCGAGCTTATTTATCCTCCTCAGAAATACTTTCCAATCAAGCAAGGCAAAACATCACCAAAATTACTGTGAAACACTCCACTGTTATGCATGCTTTGTTGATTACAGAGGGGTGAGGGAGGGACAGAATAACATTATATTAGTCAGCAGCACTGGGTAGTACGTTTAAATCTAGCAATCCATTTTGTATGAATATTGGTTCAGGAATAAAGTGCTGGCTGAACCAATCTGCCCTGAAGAAAGAGAAGGATAAAAAGCTGTAGCATACCAGTATTTCCAGTGTGGTATTATTAGAAGCCAGACACTCAAGATAAGCACCATCAGCTAAGATATTGGTTTCTAAGGTGTTTTTCTTTGTTTTTTTTCTTCTAGATAATGTTACCCTTATGAGATGCAATTAATGCAATAATAGAGTTTCCACTCTATTCAGAGATGCGCATACGAGGTTGCTTAGAATGTTTTTCTTTCTCTAGACAAACATAGCATGGACCACTGAATAAAAACGCATATGCAGTTATTGAAAGAATCGAGCTGCATCCACTTCTCCTGACTGTAGAGACTAAACTGAAAGTCTCCCAAATCAGTTCACATTGTACATAACATCACGCTATCTACTTATTTCCTTGGGAGGGGGCAATTATGAGTTAAAGTTGTAACCTGGGGGTGGGGAAAGGCAGTCCTTTCTCTCTCACAAGGCTAGAAAGCAGAACAAGATTCTCCCTTCCCGAAAATTAAAGAGAAGGAAAACGTCCTTCTTCTAGAGAAACAATGAATGGGACATGACTTTGTAAAAATACCTAGGTAAGTGTCAATGGCTGTATTTCTTAGTCTTCCCTAGACAAGATGAAAAGGTTCCAGTGAGAAAACCCTCACTCCCTCCTCCCCCATTTTTTCTTTTTTTTTTTAAACAAAGGATGGATGATTTACAACATGGGCATAAGCATATACAGCTTTCTTGCACCTATAGATTCATATTTATGAGATTTTTTTTTAACACGTCACAGGTAGACCATACATTACTGAAGTCTTTCTATTATTAATGTGTTAATGCATTCCAAAGGACAAAAAGCAACATCAACAGGGAAACATATGTTTTTATTTGGAGAAAATGGCTGAATCTGAATCCACGCCATATCTAGCCATCCATTTATACATATTCCTGCAACACAACAAATTCATGAGGGAAGAGAAAATAAAATATCCATGTATTTCTATAGCTTTCCACTGCTTTGGAGATATTTATTTATGAAAACCACAGGTAGCCATTATTTATAGTCCTGATCTTTTTGTTCTTTTATTTTTTTTACTAAAACAAAGATGAAATTGGAATTGATTTTTGTGGGGACATTTATACTGAAAGCAGGATCATTTTATATTTTCCCAAGTTGAAGTCTGTATTCATTACTAGGAAAAAATGTAAGAACAGCAAGCTAACGTATTTTCATTTGTGGCCCATATTTATTTTATAGGAAGCCTGTCACTTCACCATTGCATAAAAATGAAATTTGAACTACGCTTGCACAATAAAACGAACTTCAATGCACTCTATTCATACACATTGAAATTATACACTGTATATATATTTTTCTTATGTATGTATGTATGTAAACACACATTTATGTAGAGAGGGTTTTTTGCTTGGTTAGCTATATAGTTTGTGTCTTAAGAAGGCAAGTACACCTAAAAATCACAGTCTTCCATTAAGAAGATATACATATAGCATTTATATGCAAATGTGTATGTTAGCCATCAGGCATGTATAAGCACGTTTGTTAGTACTTTTTCTCAGTTCATTTTTTCAGTTCAATGCTGTCCACATTAAAATAACTGTTAATTTCATTTGCTGTGCATTATAGAACATATACACTGCAGTCTAGCTAACCTGTGAAAGCATGAATATGGTATGAGACTAGCATCTTTCTAGCCATTGAGAAATGTATAGCAAGAATTAAAAAGTAGAATAGGAAGGCCTATTGTGGCAGCAAAGAGGTGAGTCAGGGCATCAAGACATTGTTTAGTGCAAGAAGTCAGGCACTGGGTAGCAGTCAAACACCTCAGAAAGACACTAAGTTATTTTGCAGTTTATTGTATGTCCTCCTACAGCTGAACCAATAATATGTTCCATCTTAAGTGGGATGTAATAAAAGCCCTAGCTAGCTAGGAAAGCAAATATTTTCCTTTAAGTCACTTTCATGTTTGTTGACGTGAATTTTCATTTTTTCATTAACATGCACATCTATCTTTGTGGGTTTTGCTTAAAAATGTACATCATAAGAGCAAACATGACTAAAAAAATATTTGGTAAAGCATATATAGACATATCATTTTAGTTTTGGTAGGCTTTAAACATTGCAGGTTGTTTAAAATTATCACACTGCTAATATCTTCCTATTCCTAAAATACCTCACAGCCTTGTGGACTGTGCCTTTCCAAAAGCAGATAAGCAAGTCAGCCAGCATCAGTATTCCAAAATACCAAAACAAAGCAACGACAAAATAGAGTAACACATAAATAATGTCCCTTTAAGCATTTCTTTCAACTCACTTCGGCTGACTCCACTTTTATATAGGTTACAGAATCTACTATAGCAACCTAAAACACTCCCCCAAATCTAGTTCCCCATTCTTTGTGACTTAAATCAAACCAATAGAGCCCTCTATTGGTAAAATTTCAGATAGCTACAGATGTTTCTGTGGAATAAGGAGGCAATACTTGTCAGAGTCTATGCCATCATGCTCCAGCTGAAGTCAATGGCAGAAGTTTTTGGACTTAGACAGCATTAGCAAAGGGCCCTGAGATAAATGGTCTGTCTTATTCCCCAAGTATGATTTTTTTTTTTTTCTCAATGCAACCGCCCTACACAGGCGGTTTATTGTGAAACTTGAGCACTACGTCACCATATAAACCTGTAACATGTCTAAGAGTACTTTGTTCCCTTCAAAAACATTTCAATTTCTGGAAAGCATGCAAAAATATTACACTCAGTCCTGATTTAATATTTCTGCTTTGATAAGTACAGGATTTCCACTTGACTCTCAGAAAATATTTAGGACATCATCCCCTGTTCAGTCCTACAAATTAAGTAAGTCCTTGGGTATATCACAATTAAGGGGCCTAAGGCCAAGTCACCTCAGCAACCTAAAAATGCATGACTTTATCCATTAATATAGGAGACAGTATATCAGGGGTGGACATTGATTCTTTAAAGAAATGTAAGGACCTAAAACCAGAAAGTCTTGACAGAGGGAGGAATCTTAAGGACTTCAGAAAGACTTTTCTCTATTCAGTCAGTCAAAGCTAAAAACAAACATTGATTAGTCCTTATGATTTGGCCCAGAATTTATATCTCACAACCCAGTTCCTGACAAAACAGCTGCTTGTAGCCACATGGATCCAGGAACCTGAGGCTCTATTGACTTCATGGAGCCCTTCATGGAGCAGGCAGGAGGCAGGAAGATAGACTATAATAAATGTCTGCTTTTTTGAATGATGTAACTGTCTGTACTTTGGCTTCAATGTACTGGAACTTCATGACCCCCTTAGCTACTTATGTATTTACACAGATTCATTAAGATTAGCACTTTGTGATTATTAAGTGGTTGTATTTATTGCTTTATTACTAAGGAAAGGCACCGGCCTAACCAAGGTAGAAAATTAAAATTTCTATTTTGCATATGAGGAACCAAAGCGAAAAAGCAGATTTAGGCTGCCACCAAAGTGATCTGTGAGTCCACAGCATGGCAAGACCTGTCCCCTGGCCATTGCAAATGGGACCTGGTAGGAGTACGTGTCTTTCTGCAGAGCACTGAGTGGAAGGAGGTTGGTACACATCAGGGACTAACCCAGATATGGAGATGGGGCATGACCAGATCCAACATCGAAGCTGAAAAGCTCAGAGCCTTCCTGGGTCTCACAGCTGAGATGTAGCCAAAGGTCAAGGTCACAAGAGAAAGCTGTAGCTGATGCAGTTCCTGAAAACAGATAACAAAGTCTGGTGCTTCCCACTGTTTGGCTGCCCATGTGGCCTCTGGCTCCTTCTGCCAGACCTGCATGCTCTAGTCTTGCTCTCACTGACTCCAGGACCCTTCTAAAAGTCATCATCAGTTTTTCCAGCAATCCTAGAAATTGATCTGATTCACGGAGATAGGTCCTGGCCTGAGAAGGGGCTGTACAGGAAATATTAAACCAGCAGCAATCATCCATCTTCATGTCTGCATGGGTCATACCTTCCTCCTACCATGTCATTCATGCATCCATGAGGACATTTGCTGTACTTTGAAGGCCAAACTATGGTCTCTCACTGGTTTTCTTCATGTCTGTTGCTTTTACTCTGGTTTCTATGGGCAAGAAAGGAAAATGCTAAAAATATTGTATGCTTCTAAATGTACTTATTATATCCAACCATTTCATTATTCAAAAGGAGTAGAAGCTTCTTTTATTTATTTTTTTTAAATTTATGAATTCTATTGAACTGCAAGAATTAAAATAAGCTGAGGGTGCTCAATATACTAAAATGTACACAAATAATGTCACCTTTCAAGTTAAATTAGAGTTGTTGCATTTTGAATGACTTCCAATCAACTCTTTGTGTGACACAAAGATAAACTAGTTCTGGAAGGTGCTGTTGTGGTTTAAACCCAGCCAGTAACTAAGCACCACACAGCCACTCACTCACTTCTCCTCCCTCAACAGGATAGGGAGGAGAATGAAAAAAACCTCATGGGTTGAGATACAGACAGTTTAATAGGATAACTACTACTCCTACTAATAACAACAACAACAATAAAAACAACAACAACAACAACAATGACAACAAAAAGCAATGCACAAATTCAATTCCTCATCACAATGGAGGGAAAAAAAAACCCCAACAACAACAGCCCAATGCCCAATCTGTTTCCAAGCAGCAATCCCGCCTCCCGGCTCGCTTCCCCAGTTCCATACGGAGCATGATGTTATATGGCAGGGAATATCCCTTTGGCCAGTCTGGGCCAGCTGTCCTGGCTGTGCTCTCCCAGCTTCTTGTGCACCTGGCAGGGTGTGGGAAGCTGAAAAGTCCTTGACTTAGTGTAGGGACTACAACTACCTAGCAACAACTAAAACATCAGTGTGTTATCAACATTCTTCTCATACTAAATCCAAACCACAGCACTATACCAGCTACTAGAAAGAAAATTAACTTTATCCCAGCTGAAATCAGGGCAGGTGTGTCAGAGCCCCTGGGGCCTACCAGAAGAGGTGACACTGTCAAAACACAGGAAGTTCCTCACTGGAGATTTTCTGCCCTTGTTCCCTAACAATTAGTGAACATCATGCTATGTTCTGCATACTGGGCATCTCTGTAAAACTGTGAGCCAGTGGGAATTATTTAAATCCTATTGTAGAAAGAAAAGGTCCTGGCATACTTCTGTCTGAGTACTTGGGTATCTCTGTAGGCATTACAGGAGAAAGTGCTGAGGGGAAAGGTAGAAAAGGAAAACGTCATTGTGAACTGCAAGTGAACCTGCTATAACAAGTCAGTCTACTAATTTGCTTATCAAGTCTTGCAAGTACTGTTTCAGTTTAAGCAGGTTTCTGTGCATTTCCTTGGGCATGGGATCTCCATGCTCTACTTGGCAGCACAAGGGATGGGACCAAAAAGGAAAAGAGAGCCTGACTGATGCGTCTCATTGCATTTTTCCTCTTTCTTTTACATGCTGTTTATTGATTTTCCTTTCTACATTTGCCAGATAATATAATGGCCTTTAAACCATCTAAAGTCTTAGAAAAGTGATTTTTTTTTTATTTTTTATTTCACAAACACGTCTTATTTAACTACGTAAAGAAGCATAATTTTTTAACTCTCTTGAGCAGAAGTAATGACTTTCTAAAAATGATGCTCCATGATTAAACAGAAGAAAATGCCACTGTGTTAAAAACAGCTTGCCTCACACCCTGAAGCTCTTGATGCTATAAATAGCGGAGGCTGGCAGCCTACAGCTCGCCATCTTCCACTGCACTGACGCGCCGTAGTGCTAGCGAGGGATGCTATTGCTGCGTTCACCTGAGGAGCAAGTATTCTGGTGTCTTGTCAGTGTCTACTGAGAAAGGGCTTCCAATTGGCTGATTTCTACCCTGTTAGGAAAATTACAGCTGTCCTTGTTAAATCTTCCCTTCTTTTTTGCCCAGAGCGGCACAGGTAACAAGTTTGGATGGATACAGTGTGGGTGTGACTGCTAAAGAAGTGCAATAACAATGACATTAAAGGCAATACAGCTTTGTATCTCCAGTCTTAGAGGGGAAAAAATAACAGGAATAAAAATACATTAAGACAAACACTGCATATAATCTGACATTTGTCATGCACAAGAGAAATATTTTTTAAAAATACTTGTAGGACACAAGTAGGAAGAGGAAGATGCTAAAATCACTCTGAAATTATTAGACTGTGTATTTAATTGATAAATTTATTTTATCCTGTGGAAAAGGAAGGGAACGCACACATTGCAAGCTTGTACTCATCCTGGGACAAAGTGAAAAATAGATGTTGCCAGGTGCCCCAAAAAAGTGATGTGTAACAAAGAAAGATTAAATCAAGTCATCTGGATGAGATGTGTGCTCAGATCTCACCTCTCTCTCAGTGAAGGAAGGCTGACGCACTTCAGCAGCCGTGACCCTTTTGCTCAGGCATTAACAGCAGGGTGCCAAGAACTCGGACAGGACAGGGACTTGCTGGGAAGATGCATCCCCAACCCCCAACAGACACGGGCAGATAGGTCCTCAAAGTGGAGCCTGCCCACACCTTCTTCTAAGGAATCCCTGACCCCTGCCATCACTCCTCTTGTTCTCAAGGGGTTACTGTGCTGTTCTGTTGCCCTCCTCTCCACGCACAACCTGGTGGCATGGGCATGCTGACACCTTTTCTTCTCCCAGGCCAGGACTATAACCAGCCTCAGAAGGATTAGTCACATCAGTGTCAACAAAATCCAGCGAGAGTCAAAGCTTCAGTGAAAACGGTTTACTGGAGAGTAAAAGAGAATTGTCTGTACTAAGTGCAGTGACAAAGCACCGGGCAGAGGCAGCGACTGAGCTGCAGAATTCTTATTTGTGACACCACAGCAGCTGCAATTCGGCTCAGCCCCTCTGCACCTCCCTACAGCTTTCCCTGTCAGGGTCATGCTGCAAAATATGGCTGCTTCCAAGAGAGGAGCGGGGCAGGCAGGAAACCACAGCTGAATTCCCTACGGACCTCAGGCAGTTGATAATTGCCTGTTGGTAGGTAGGTTCTTCAGCGGTGTGCATGTTGCTTAAAGGTCAATGCACATTCTCCTTAAAATTTCAGGGCACATTTGTGCTCTAGTGCATGCTTTTTATTTCCCTCAGAAACTGGCACAGGGGAAGTAGAGCTGATCTTAGGCTCTAGGAGCAATGCCTGCACTAGGAATGCTTACTATTGTTTTTTTTTCATACTGGATAATTTTACATTTCCAGTACCCCCAAACTTTGGGGAACCTTCTGGTCAGCTAAGGTGAGAAGATACCAAGCTGGCAATCTTTCCCTGCTGCTTTTACTGGTTTAGATGGAAATCAACATTGCTTTAACGTGCTCGTGCAGTTAATATACTGCACTGAGGAGTTGAGGAGGAAAGAGAAGGGCAACGACCAATTCACCTGCCAGCTTAATAGCCTGTTTGGATAAAGCTAAAAGCAAACTGTGGTTTTGACTGTAAGCAGTGATGTCCTCAGAGTCAGAGATGTTATTACATACTTGTTGTGATCAATATACGTTACAAAGCAATGTCATTGTTTTTTCTGCTTTAACCTCTGGAAGGTGTATGTCTCTAAAACACTAAAATAAGTCACAATATTGATAATTACAGGTTCTAAATTCCTTACCTAACATGGCAACAATATGAATGTCATGAAGCCTAAAACTGAAATTGTCAACAAGCCAAAATATTCAGAAAAAGGACAAATGAAATACGAACACAAAGAATAGTCCTGAATCAGAGCTTACAGCGAATAAAAACTGAAGTTACCTTGAAGCTTGGAAAGTGTAGTAGCCTGTATTCCCTGTTTAAACAAAACTATTGCAAGTGACTTTATGGCCCACAAAAGATTTTTGAAAAATTACTCTGGACTGTCTCACCTTCTAATTGTCCATAGAAACTATTGATATTTAACCATTAACAGACCCAGAGCTAAGAATAATTGCATTTATCCTGAGAAAATGGACATTTATAGCAACATTTTTATTTTAAATAATCTTTTGTTCACTGAAGATGAGACAAAGACAATCTAGCGGAGACACCAATCGTTTCATTGTATTATCTTTGATGATCTCATTCTAAACCACCTCTTTCTGTCCTTTATTTCCATAAACCTGTCCTTTTTTCCTGCTTTCAGCTCTCCCTTATAAAACACCACATATTCCAGCATTCTGCAGTTTTCCTACTTCTTCATGAGGAGCACAAATGATTTATCCCCATTAGCAGTTTGTGCAGTTCCCATTAGCGAGGTTCGGACAGACCGAAAGGCTCCAAATCCCATTGCCAATTCCCTAAATTATCCAGTGCCAACTTCTTTCTGTCTCTGACTTTGCTTCTCTCTTTGGTAATAGTCAGTAATTTTATAGCCACATACAGGGCCAGATCTGGAAGAAGTAAGAAACAATGAAAAAATAGATCCAAAGAATATAAAGAATATTTATAAAGGTAAGATATTTCAAGCTGCTTAGACTAGTTTCTGGTAAATAAATTGCATTTTTCTTAAGACAAGTTTGTGATAAATTAAAGCTATTAATATGTGACTACTTATATCACATTCCTATAAAACTCAGTTGTCCCTTGCAAAGTGACATTTATCCTTTTTTATTTTATGCTGTCAAGGGGACTTAAAGTAAAGGCTGCAGTGCTTTAAACTGCAGCTTCTGGTTTGGGAAAATACCAGCAAAAAGACAAATAGACTTCAGTGAGACTGCAGATATAAGTGCCTCGAGCGCCCAGGTGAGCTGTGCCGCTCCATCTGCACTCTGCTCTCTGTGCCAGGCTGCTTGGCAGGGGAAAGGAACGGACAGGACCCTGCTGTCCAAGCATTGCAGAAGACATGAATCTTGTCAATTTTGGATTGGATTCCCTGCCAGTTATCAAGCAAGCAGCCAGGAAACTGCAGCACACCACACCAGCCTTTCTGTGCTCCACTGCCCTCCCCTGGATGGCACTTGTTCCGGCATTTCTGTGGGCTCCCCATCTCTAGGTACGACAGAGACCATCGCCAATTAACAAGGCTGACTGTATTTACACCAGCTGGAACACAAGCCTATGTCTACATACAGCAGAGCTTAGAGCAGCTTTACTGTGTGACTCAAAGTGAAGTCTCTCTCTGGACAAGCTTATAGGAGCTATAATCTCATTTCACAAGGGTTCAGGTTCTTTCTATTTCTTTTACCAAACTCTAGCATTGCCAATTGTATTCTTAAAGGCTTTAATCACTTCCAAGAGATTTTATAACTGTATACTTCATGTTAGCCAGGACTGCAGTCATATTCAAAGCATAGTCTGGTCAACAGGAAAATCTCTTCAAATAAAGACTTCTCTGTTACTAACTCAGTGGAAAAAAACCCTTTTTTATAGATTAAACTCATATTTTGCACCTAGTAAAGACATGTTATTTGCTTTTCTCTTAAAATTCTTCCTTTAAGCATCCTGATTCCCTAAAGCGTCTCCCTCTCTTTTCTCCTCTTTCTTATATTCCTTCTGCTCTGTTACCAGTTTTGTTCTATTCTTCATCCTATCCACAGCAATTTCTTCCAGTCAAGATATGAATCAATAACTAGAGCCTTTCAAAATGATAGGAAAATGTATTTAAAGGAAAAAAAAAAAGATAAAATATCTTACAGATGTCATTTACAGATTATATTCAGCCAGTTTCATCAACTTGTAATCAATGATCCACAAGCATGAGTCTTTTCATGTAAATTTATCTTAAGGTGGAGAAAGCCAGAAGACCTGAACTATAACACTTTTACAGCCTCGAGAGAAGCCAGATTAGAGCAGCCACAAACAAGTATGGATTCTCTGGGAGTCTCCACAAGGGGCCATGAAAAGTTTGGATTTGCTCATGGAGCTGACCAGACAGTTGCACCTCTCCTCTGAGATTAATTTCACCAGGCCCTGGTGCTCAGCAGAGGTGCTCTTGAGATGGTCAGTGACAAGGTAATTCACGCCTTAGTAACCCTACGGCCACTTTAGAAAGCTGCTCCCTGGAAGCTCAGCAGCAGCGACTGCTGCAGTACTTCACCCTCGTGCCTTGTCCTTATCCCTGGCTCCACGTAGGATGCTGTGTCTACTTCATACAAGAAGCAGCATCTTCAAGGTCATTTATGAGAGTGACCTAGGGTACCTGAAGACTCTGATGCATCACCATGTTAGAGGAGTTCACTGGCTTATTGTTTGTCAGCTGAGCTACTGCAATCACTGGTAGATGACTGTGGGCGTACTGTTAGCCCATCCCAGGTGTAAAGTGATGCAACTTAGTTGAAGCCTTTCGATTTAAAGTTAATTGAAAGAGGTTAATGCTAAACTATATTATCTTGCAACTGGAACAGGCCAAGAATGGAAAATTACTGTAGCTCAGCAGATGGGCAACAACTTAGTAAACCCTGGTAATTTCATTTTGTTCAAAACTCTATCTGGCCTAATGAATATCATGACTTCACACAGCAGCTACCTTCCACCAAACTAAGGAAACCTCTGCAATGGAAAAATGTTTAATGAGATAAGCTGGACCATTAAAGGTTTCTACACCTGCAGTTCGTTCCTACGGGACTCCAGAATAGCACAACCTTACAAAACCAAGGTACAATTCCAACTTCTGAAACCAAAGCCTTCCTATGTATTTCAAAGCAGACACTTAAAACAGTGCCAGAAACTGTTAGGAAAAGTGGAGCTCAGATGCCACTCCCAGTCCCGTCAAAAAAATCTAGTTTGAGGCTTTGAGCACTCTTACTTTCTTTCTAGTAGAACTAGTGACGTGATTCAATGTAGAAGCATGAACATATCTGGGATAGATTCATTTGCTACCTTTTGCTTGGAATCTGAAGCTGTGTTATTATGATGCTGCAATGTGAGCAATCATTTAATTCTTGGGTTTTTGTCCTGTACTCAAGCTTAATGTCATTTTAAAGATCATAATCTAAACTAGAAGATTTAAAATTATGCCCAAGTCGATCTCATATGCCAAGAAGATAGGGAGAAAGTGTGATTTAATCAGCTGGCAGATTTTTAAAATATTTGTTCAGCACTTTTCTTTTCTCCTAATCAAATCTACCAGTAGCAGGGGAATTAAAGTAAAAACTGTCTGTACAGATATATATCTTGCTTATCCACACTTTCATGAAAAAGGACACTGATAGCAGACCTCAGATTTTGTGAAAACTCCAAAGAATATTAAAGACATTAAAATAAAAAAGACCCTACTATCATTATCCGGATCCTAAGGTACCAACATCACTGCCTGAGCCAAATGGTTTTGTTGGCACACAGCCATGTCAGAGCTCCTCCCAGAGGAAAGGGCATCCTGATTCAGGAAGCAGTTCAGGGGAAGTCAGGCTTGTTTATGGTTCTCCGGTCTTCCTCTGAGAGAAACTGTGGTGCACCATTAAGACCTTCAGCAAGGGATGGGCTGCATGCCTTCTTCCTACCGACGCTAGGCAGGTGTGGCTCTTTTGTTCAGTCACTTTCCTCAGGCTGTCATTTTTCCTGCGGATCATGACCATTTGCAGTAGCCTGACATGAAGGTCACACAGGAAATAGAACCATGCATTTGAATTTTGTGTTTAATTGGGTCTCATTAGGAACTGCAGAGGATTTTTTGCCTTTTAAGTACTGGCCAGTAAAATCATCCCAATTGAAGCTACGTACACAAAAGTTGGGGTTTATACTCAAGAACTGGCACTGGGGAAGCCTTCAGCTCTATTGTGCTGTAAGAAAAGTCATCTGCAAGCTGGGGAACACTACTTCTCTACTCCTGGCTGCCATTTCAGTCCTGGGATAAACACGGGAGGGAAGAAACACATAGACTTCTCACTGCATCCTTAAAATCCATACACTCGCTGTGTGATAATGCAGCGAGGGGGCAAGATAGATGAACATGTTTTTAGATAGGAAGCAAATGCAGGCTTCAAAGAGCCTACAATATTTTTTAATTAATAAGGGATCAGTAGGAGCCAATTAAATCATGGTCATTCCAAATAGAGAAGATTGCTTTGCTCTTTTTCTTGTATTGCTGCTTAAATTTGCCAGTCCCTCAAAAAAAAAAAAAAAAAGTGCTCTACACCTTTTCAAATTACTTTGCTTTTCACAGTCTTAATTAAGTGACAGTTAAGAAGCAAAGAAAACTTTTCATTTTTTAAAGTTTAAGCTTTAGTGATCCAGGAAAAGTTTTCAGCAGTGGTTTTAAGAAACTAGAGAGCCATATCAAAATAACTAGGAACAGACAGATCTGTCCTGGCTGTCCACACAAAGCTAAGGTACATTTTTGTACCTCTTTGCTTTAGAGAGCAGTTAAATATGTTCAGATCCAGTTCTTTGTGTTATTCAGTGTTTTCACATGGAGGCAAATCATTAGGAGAGAAAACTTCAAACTTTGTAACTTTGTGGGACATAAAAAATCTTCAATTAAGAAAATCAGATCTGTGGCTCATGTCTAGTCTGTGAGTGGAAGAAGCTGACTTTTAATGCAATGGCCCATCTACTGTACTGAATCAAAAAAACTTACAGCAAATGTGTGTTTGTTGGAGTCTATGACACTCAAATGAAAACCCTAACTAAAAGGAACCAAAGGATAAGAAATCTGCTATAAATGAATATTCTTTTGTGGAAATTTATACTCGTTACAATAATAGTCCCCCAAGGTGGCTTTGACCTAAAGCATGGTCCTACCAAGGAACATTTTCAGACCAATGTCCAAGAAGTTTGCTTACCTGCTACGACATCTAAATTCACCTAATGAGACTGCCCAATATCCAGAGCTGCTAAACTGTCTCCATATGCTGTGAATGCAGAGAGAAAGTTGTTACACCTTACTTAAATATATATATAGTAAGTGTCATAACTATCTCTCGCCTTGACTATATAAAAAAAGTCAGGGACTGGCAGCTCTGGGGAACAGGTAGTCCAAGCTGATCACAGATCAGCTTGGGAAAAGTCCATTTTACATATCTCTATGGACCTTTATTCCCAGTGTTGCCGAGTTCAAGAATTCAAGGTTATTAAGAAACTGGACTCCAAATCATAATTACCTTTATTTTTTATAGAAAGTTCTATGGTTTTGTCTCATGTGTGGATTTATTCTTTTTTTCACTTTTCCCTGCTGTCCTCCTTTGTGCCTAGAAGTGTGTAACCACAACAGTGTTGTCCAGCTTCTGACATCTACAAAATAGGAGCATTTCATCCATATATCAAATGTTGCCAAGTAATGTCTCCTGCCCCAAATATAACATTTAAGCAGTTGACCCAAATATAATTATTCACATCCTGTTTTCAACTTTGTCGACCCAGCCACATGGCTACCCCAAGACTTTCTGTCTCCCCTGCAGCTGCAGGTCTTCCCTCCTGTGGCATTGTTATTTTGTGTTTATGTCACAATCTGTGATAGAAGAATTGTTAGATATATAAAATACTAAGAGAATTGGGCTTTATAGGGGTTCAGGGAGCTAACGCTTCGAAACATATTTTGCTCACTACCCATAAATATGTAATCTAGCTTATTGACACTCAAATAACTTGATGCCTTTCTCACATTATATTCAGAAGACAGGCAGCTTAGGAAAAAAAAAAATCTGTGTAGCTCCAGGTTATGTTCTCTGCTCCAGCATATCAATACTCTTGAAACAGTAAGCTATAATATATTCTATCAGTCAAATCAATCCCCTCACCTTTCCCAGACAGAAGCAAGCCTTACCTGAATTCCTAAAAAGGAGAGCTTTCACTCATGCTACCTTCAAATAAACAAACTCAGCCAATTCATTTTAATTGCCTTGGAGTGATCAGCTGTGCATCTCAATACTGAAGTTAGGCTTTTCTTCATCTCTGGAGTTAATTTTGGACCCACTATCATTCTGTGAGGGAATGACCATAACAGACACTGCCTCCAACTCCATCTTTCAATCTGGGAGCTTAGGAGCTACCCTTCTTTCCTCTACACTTTCTTTTTACCACCCCTGCATCACTTCTGCCTTCTTATCATATTCTCCCATACTCTGTGGAAAGTAGTGTCTTTGCACTTCCATTCTTACTAATATTTAATGGCAGGACAATCAGGCTACTTTCCCAGGCTTTTATTAATGTAGTGCTGGATTCACCACTCCTCCTGGTCAGCCCAAAAATCTGTGTGTTGCCAGGCTTGTCTTCTCACCTGTAATTCAGGGGGCTTTCATTTTAAAATATGGGTCACATGGGAGTGCTGTCTGTCTCTCAGCATTTTGTAAAGTCATGAGCTACACTGCATTAGCAAAGCGACTGTAGAGACAAAAAAATCACGAGCCTAATCTGCAATGTGCATTAGAAAGGGGTTTATAAAAAAGGAGGAGTTTTAGATTCCACGCTCCTATTGCTTTCTGTTGCCTCAGAAAGCTCTCTCTGAGAAAACCAGCAAATACGGCTGTTGACTTTATTACATGTCTGCAAATTCCAGTGATACTTGCTGAGAATGTCCCTGGTTTTAATTGCCGTCTTGGTTTACATAATTTTGTTCCTTTACCATCTTTATATACACTAATTAGTAGGTTTGGCTTACATTTTTGTATTTCACTAGTCTTCTTACAAAAGTGGACATACTACATGGTAACAATTTGTTTTTCTGGTGCCCCATTGCCTTAGGACACAGTGCATCGTCATGTATGTGGGCAGAGTAGAAAGCTGACTCAAATGCTGCATCCTTCTATTTCTCATTTGTTTTCCCTCAGGAAGCCCCAGTAACTTCCCATGACTTCTGTCTTCTATTCTTAGGATCCTTTCTGTGAGGAAAAACACCAGTATCAAGGAGCAGGTATCTCCTGAACTAGCTATTTACCACAAGTGTCCCATTTCTTTGCTGTTTCAGTAAGAGAGAATTGATAGAGAGAAAAAGAAAGTATGACAACTTGAGTAATATTCACAGTAAATGTCTTTAAATAAAAGTACTAAAGTCTGCTGACTGCAGATTTTTTTTTTTTTTTTTTAAAATGCCTGCTGCCAGTCTGGCAGTGGAAAAAGTTCCTCTCACTCTCTCAGATGCACACTCACAGCCACAAAAGATGAGGTGACTAAGCTGTACGTACTTCTCCATTTTAAGCCTCTACTTTTGGATCTGGCCTTTACCAGAATCATTTACAGATGGAAAATTAGTCATTTTACTGCTAAAAAAAAAAAAAAAGAGTATCAATGAGATTTGAAAGGGATGGGAGAGTGAAGAGACAAAATCTCCTGAAAAGACCTGTGGGCATTCTTAGGGGTATCTTTTGTACATTGTTGTCCTTACAGTCCTGAAGGGATTAGGATTTTCCATTTGAGTTTTTCATGTCTTTCCATTGGGAAAGACTAGACAAAACATTTTTTCCTCACTCTCAATTTTTCTTCTTGATCTGGAACAGACTTGGTGTTATGAATTCTGCAACAAGCTGGCCTGCCGCTGCAACATGCACCACTTTGATGGTGGTAACAGGAACTCTGGGGCAGATTCATTAGCGTCAACAATGGAGAGTTTTGATAACTGCAATACAAAATTGAATAAAGCAACCAGTGCACTTTCCCACTCTGATTTTTGTACTACGTTATTTGAATCTAGTTCTTAGGAAAATAAAAAAAGTCTTTGTGATAGCGATTATCTCCATTATAAGGCTTAGCAGTGAAGTAGTTAACCATGTTGATTTCTACACTGCTATATTTAAATTTCAGAGTTAACATCCCTCTGAAACAAATAGGGCTGATTATTCTTTTTAGAACAAATTTTTCTTGTTCTGGAGACTGAGGTATTGTCTACATTAAGAACATTTGCACCATTATAACTACCCTAATTTTAGTCACATCAATCCCACTCCTTGATGTAGACGAATTGTACCTAACCACATCAGATAAAACATTGTTTTATGGCTGTGCAGGCTGCTCATACTAGGCATTTTCAACAAAGAACAATGGAGTTCCATTAGTGCAAAGTTTCCCAAATGGGAAAAGATGATATTACATCACTTTGCACTAGCTTTGCATTGTAAAGATTGTATTTTGAACAATAAAGAGTTAAAATAGAAAGGAAAATAATTTTAAAAAACCCACCTAAAGCTCTGTACCTGACTGGGGCAGCCCCAGCCCAAGCCTCTGAGGAGCATAAGTTCCTGCTGCAAAGGGCTCTCAGTTTAAATAGGTGTGGGTTCATAGTGAAAGGCTGAGTATACCAACTTTCAGAGCAAGCTACTGATACATCTGACAATGCAAACCACTGCCTTCCACATCGCCAACCTAATGCTAAAGGAGTTTCTGTTCCCTTGAGAAGGAACAGATATTTTCTGTTTGCATACTACCTAACACAGGAGGGTCAGCTACCACAATATCAATATTTAATCCTAATAACGAGGGAGGTAATATCAAGGGGATATGTTAACATGATGCTCTCCAAAGCTTACAGTGAATAAGCAACAACTTTGTTTTCTTTTTTAAGAGGTAGGAGAATAGCAGTCAGACTTTCAAAATACAGAATCAGAAGTTGACCAAAGCCTGAATTTCCATGCCTATTGACACTGCAGCCGAAGAGCCCAGATTTTCAGCATAAGGCATAACACGCGGCAATTTTGCCAGTGTAAGGAGTCAGACAATAAAAAAGGGGCTGGCAGCGGCACAAACGGAGTTTTGCCTCTCTCTCCCTCCCCCTCCCCTCCCTGGAACACAACATATTTCTACCAGGAACAAAAATAAATAAATCCTCAGTTGTCTTGCTGTGCCCAATTAGTATTCCACCCATGAACTGTCCCATCAGGGAAAAATGCCTCCCTCACACACGTGTTCAGGATAGCACTGATGGATCTGAGGGCCTCTCCAAACACAGTGACCATCTGCTAGGCAAAACATAGGGGTCTGACAAGCAGGAGCCATTCAGCCCTGTTGTTGGGCCACATTATTACATATTTGACAAGGGTAATGAGAGGCTGTCATTAACCTTACATGACAGTCTCCACAATGACACACACTAAAGCAAGAACAAAGAGCAGAACTCAGTAAAAAGGCACCTACTTCTCATTTAACCCCGGAATTGTCAGACACCATTATTGCTAATGGAGGCTGGCGGTCCTGGGGTTAATTTCCATCTCTGTGCTCTGCTTGTTCTCTTTTTGAAATGTACTCCTCATATGGTTAAGGAAGCAGTTTTATCAAGGCTATTGGGAAGGCAATGCATTATTTATCATAACACACTGAGATGTAAGAACAGAGAGGGTCTCCTGGAGGAATGAACAAACAGACATATTTCATGAATCCTTCTGATGGTCTGAAAAAAAACCCATTTCTGAGCTCAGTCTCTGATATTTAAGGTTATCATTGCCTAAGTGTGACATTTCTCTCATCTGCATTTCCTGCCAGATTTCTGTCAAGCTTAAAATCACAAGACTGTTTTTCCTGGTGACCTTGTCACAGTCACCTGGCTTTATAATCACAGGGAAATCCCATTGAGAAAGTTAATCGGTCGCCTGACTTTTAGTTGAACAGCAGATGTAGGGTGAGACAGTATTTACAATTTCAGGAAATAAAAGGTCATCTGAATATAAAATCTCTGTCTCAGATGCAATGATATGGATTACAGTCCTCCTGCAAGTAACGGAGATCTCGTAACAGAGCTGCCCGCCACCTCGGCAAGCCGAGGAACACATCTATTTCCATGGTGACCTCCAGGCTGAACCTAGGACGGGGGGCTCTGGGAATGAATGCAAGCACTTGTTCGGATGCTTTGGCATATTAGGGACAAATGATAGAAGTGAAAGTGAAGATTATGTCTCACTGCAGGAGACTCGGAGCTGGTACAGCTGGGCGTGAGCTCGCAGGAGTCACAAGGTTTGGGAACAGCTAGAGCCAATGAGAAAATAGGACATCAGGTGGTGGGTAGCCGCAGTATGAGGATGCTCAGAGCCGTCGGGGGGAGGGGATGCCATCTCTGTGGAGAAGCCCTCTATAAATAGCATACAAAAAGCAAATCACTTTCTTTCCACACAAAGAAACGAATGCAGCAGTGCGAAGCTAGCCTTCCAGAGACACTGGCTAGGAGGCTGGAAAAGAAGCTGGTCGAAAGATTAATATTTCTGTGGAAAAAGTGGAAGGTAAAAACTGCAATTAGGAGACAAACTATCCAAGAAGTGAGTCCAAGCAAGATTGTATTTTTTCTTCTGACAGTGAATTAACAGTCATCAAACCTTTACAAGCCTGTTCACTACTAGAAAAAGGTAGAATATGTTGTACAAGCACATTTCAGATTATGTATGGCTTTGCCAAATTTATTTTGGTGGTCCTTTGCAGTTAGATGCCAACATCACGTGCTACCTTTTCTGTTCTCTCACTGGAGACTGTCGTCTTCCCAAGCCACCCACAGAGGAGTCTGGTTTACAGTTAAATAAGTCTTGTTGCCATTGAATCAAACCTCTTTTGTTATCTAGCCGCCCAGCCATTCATTTTCCATTAACAGCTGCGTGATCAAACCATTGTTTTACAACTATTCTCAAAGAGCTACTGAAAGGGAAGCAAAACACATGCGAAACTGAGTTCTGCTTTGAAATGACAAAAATGCCAATGAAGCTTTTTTCCTCCTTTACCCAGCCTGGTGTACAGCTACAGCTACTGGCATTCAATGAGTAGTGGAAATACACGGCCCACCTGCCCCATCTCTCTATCATGGGATAAGGCTAACCCACTAGTGCTCCTCCCCGAGAGATCTTTCTTCTCAGTTAGCACAGGACTCTATTCATTAATTTCCCCAGTAAATGTCCATGTCAAAGTACTAAGGATGACTGAAGCATTTATGCTGCAGTACCATCAATATATGGATTGTACACTGCTCTCCGTCTTTCCATCTCTCTCCTTCCCTGCCCCCAGCCCTTACCCACCTCCATCTACTCCCTCTTGTTGTTTTCTCAATCCCTAGTCTGAAAAATTCTTGGCTTTAGCTCAAGACAGAGTAATAGGGAAGTCTACTTTCATCATCTAAGTCTTAATAGACAGGTATGATCTCTAATAATGGTTGTAAAATGATGTGTTTTAGGACCCACTGACGGCAGCCTTAACAAGTATGACTGCTTCTCTCTAGCACGTACAATGAGAATGAAGCCAAATTACCCCTGATTAGGATTTGTTAGGCTAAAACTAGTGGAGATGTTCACCTCTGCTGAGTTCAGAGGACTCTGGCCATATGCCTATGAACAATGGGAGATGGCAGTGGTTTGAAAGACAGCAATTTCTTGCTAGTTTTTCTGAATATTTTATGTGCTAACCTGACAGTAGGAGAAAATGATTTAGGAATATAGAAAGATCATCACTCCTAAGGAAATCTTCAAATATAGCATATGCATAGTATTCCAGTGACTTTTAATTCTGTGGAGAATTTGAAGAGTCTGTGTTATCAAGATCCCTCAGGACAACAAAAAAGATTTGATATGTCTTTCCTTAAAGGGAATTTTAAAAGGATTCTTTAACTCTAATTAGTGAATCTACTTGGGAATTCTCAGAAATAGTGCTCTGTACTCAAAAAGGAAGAATACCTAATAATTTTCAAACAAAACAAAGTTGATTTCCTGTTTTAAGTGCAAAAATCAGACTTTACTAAAGGACCAGATCTGATGGCTTCCAATTAACATACAATGAGTTCCCTCAGCATGTCCAATCTTTAACCTTTTAGGCACAGGACATCACATTTACCTATAAGCCCTATATCCTTACAAATTCATGCATTCAATTATTTATGGTTCCACTGTCCTTGTGAGGTTATATAAATTTATTACATTTTAATTTAATGTTATACTTAGCAATTAAATTTTCATACCATTAATTGCCAGAATTGCTCTTCATTTTCTTTTTCTGAAACTGAGACTACTTGCTGTTTTGCTCCAATGTTTTGTCAGTGACCCTATTTTGTATGGCTTTTCAAGAGATACATATACTGGGTAAGATTCTTCCTGTGTTATCATATTAAATAAAGAAAGATCATCATTGTATAAATGGTAAAACTGTGCTGTACTGCAGTCACTTAACATTTTCTAAAAGCTACAATCAACTTGATATAGAGTCAGGGAAACATCTAATACTGAAGTCTAACTGGAAAACAAATGACGAGTACTAATAGAATCTACTTCTGTTGTATTTTGCATAATGTTCAAGAACAGAGAATTATTTTTATCACCTGCCTAAGTCACTTTTACATGCCCAGCCTTGGACCCATGGATCTATTGGGTGGCTCACTGCATATGAAATAGATATGAATGAAAGATTTACAGTATAAGTGTGTCTTGCTGTTTTCAAAGAGAGAAAAAAAGGGAAAAACAAGGGAAAAGAGGCAACAATTATCAATGTGAACAGAAATTTCTGCTATCCTAGAAACAGGAATCTATATTCTTTGGAATATGGAACCATATAAAATGGTTCATATGTTTTAATCAGAAGGAGAGAGTTCACTCTACATGCTTAGCATATATTGGCAAGTTGTGCAAGTATAATGTTCTGCCTTTAAATTAGCCTCAAATACTATCACATGAGTCAGACTAAACTACATTTAATCAGATGCCTGATGAATTATGAATGGGTCTACCAAATGATTGGGCCATTAAGCATTAGATGAGACATAACTGCCCCAGATGCTTCACCTAGGGTAAACTCAAGTATTTGTATTCCAACTTTCTAAAAGTTAGAAGAGTTAACAACCTAAATTTACTGATTGCTCAAGAGACTCCAGGACTGGAAATTTGCTTGCGTAAAGTTCAGACAGGTATTGCAGGCTTGTAACATGTAGAAAAACCATGTATGAAAAAATACACCTTTTTTGTCATCTTTGACATAAATAACCATAATCTCAATAACTGAATTCCAATGAAATAAGAGGAGCAGGTAGCCACCTGAGCTTGAAGCTGCCTCTCTGAGGAAATGGTGGACAGCTTCAACTTAGACCTTATTTCCATATAAAATCATGAGAAATGGCATCCATTCTGAGCCAGGGATCCTAAGACAAGACAGTAAAGCAGCAGAGGGATCCTGCCAGGCACTATTAAAAGATTAGTAACATAACTCTGTCACTAAAATCATAAGATTTTTGCTATCAAAAGAGTTGGCAGCATTGTGGATTTTCAAAGTTGGGGTAAAATGACTGACTGACATGGAAAATTATGACCTACCACTGTCATGAACAATGATTGCAATGTAGAGAAACTGATCTCACCGTCCCAGCGTCAGGGCACAGTTTCCTCAAAGGGTACTGTAAGCGGTCCACAATTTAAGCTGTATTTCTGTCATTCCTCTCATGGCCCACAAAGGGCTATTAGGTTTTTATAGCAAGTAGCTGCTGGCAGCATTTCTGCTGCGCCCAGTTTCTCAATCGATGTTGCTGGAGGGAAGACAGCCCTGCATAAGAGCTAGGTACACAAAGTAAGGCAAGCTGGTATGGCAGAATCACTTGCTCATTATGGTTCTATATGTAAGATTCGGAGATGCAAACACCAAATACCCAGATGCTGCAGGAGTGCTGGAATTTGAGGCTGTGAAGATGGAAAAGCAGGTAGGAGCCCCAGCAATTGACCGGAGACGAGCTGTGCCTAACACTTCATGAATTTTTTATGCTAGTGGTGGACATTTGCCCTGGAGGTGGAACTTACTGGAGACTTCTCTTACGTATTGTGTCACCGCAGCTGTCCTGGTTCCCACAAGCTATGCTGAAAGCCCGAGTCTAAAGCATCACATCCCCCCCTTCGCTCTCCCTGTGTCTCATCCTGTGTCCACTTGTTAGCCCACAGTGACTTGTTTCCTTTCCCACACAGAGGTCTACAACAGTATGCTCTCCTTTCCAAACACCTGTAGGTGTGATATTTGTAACAGCTCTTCACAGTTTTTCTCAGCATGGTCAAGTCTGCTTAGGCCCTTCTGACTCTCAGGACAGTTCCCTCCCACTGCACCTTCTCACCATGCATCAGTTGGAGGAAACTTTTCGTGCCAGTGACGTCTCAGTCAGCAGGAGCTGCTGACAACTCTCAGCTCATTGCTCTGCTGAAGTCAAGAGTAACACATTACTTCTCTTGAGGAGCCATGCCTCTAGCCAGGTAGCAGCCCACAAGGACACTGATGCTCCCCGCTCCTTGTGTCAGGAGCTCTGCATAGTGCAGGAACACCTGCAGCAATGCGAGCCTACATGAAATTCTTCTGCTCTAGGAAAAGAATCAGCAACCTGATCTACTGAGCTCTGAGGACATTTCATAGGAAACATGCTTTCTGGTGTTGTCTGCTGGAGTCGAGGTTTTAGGGCATTGTGATCTTCTAGTTATCAAAACCAGTGATCTCTATTATAACTTAAGTATTCAGCTGGAAACTGTATCACAAAAAGAAAAACAAGAATCAGATAAGGCTCAATAAAATGTTCTATTAATTTCTACATTGTACATACAGGAAACAAATGTGTTTGAATCATCAGGGCTCAGAACAGAGCCACAGCATCCTTTCCCAGGGTACCATTGAACTAGACAGTTTATTAGTGCCCTGTCTGAGTTTCTGTCCTTTCTAAGAACACCAAAGTGCTATAGGGAGCCATTCAGCTGCCAATAAGTGCCGGCAATCTATTCTCTTAAACCTAATGCCTATTCACACTTTGAAACAGTGAGTTATCAGCAATTCTGTTGCTTTGAACAAGAGAGCCAGTGTGCTACCCCTGCTCTGCCACCATCCCATAGAAGACTGTCACAATCAGGCAAATGAAGCCTGATCTCTTCCCCAAGAGACATCTAATACAGCAAAATAAATGCTGGGACCACAAAGGACCATCAGAGTTTTCAGGAATTTCTTTTGCCTCATGCTTCCTATAATAATGTTCTCAATTGAGTGCCTTTCCTTCCCTCTTCACCTCACCAGAAAAGTCATTTTGAGGATGAATGTTCAAGCTATTATAAGAACATAGGCACCAAAACCAGCATTTGGGTGAGACTGAGAGCTGAGCCAGCTCTCCAGAAAGGCTCTGCTCAACTTTGCCTTCCCTCATGGAGGCCTGTACATTTGACTTTGACATTGACTGCTTCAGGTTTGTCTCCGTGCATCCTCCACAGCCTCCACAGTCCACAGCCCTGGAAGGCTCAGCCCTGGAAGAGTCAGAAAGTTGACATACTGCTGCCCAGGCTACCCTTCACAGGGGCTCAATCCAGTACCTGCTTTTGGAGTTCTCCTAATTAGTACACGATTGGGTTCAGTGTAGTGAAGAGTTACTTTTGTGTTCTTTTAAGAAGTGATAGAAGAGGGTAACACCTGTCTGTGTGAAAAGCCCAGGGGTTAAAATGCTGACTCAGCACAGTCAAAAGCAGAGTTTAACCACTTTGCCAGTCCAAGGGGACAGGAACTGACACTCCCACCTCTCAGAAGTTTTCCTAAACTGTGCAGCAGCAAAAGTGGGGAAAGCGTTCCCCAAACTCATGTTGTTTAAGCTCTTCCACCATAGAGCAAGGAATGCAAAACCCACTGTTCCATGCTCTGGCAAGGCAAACTCCCTGAGCTCTACTCATATACCTGGTTTTACTCCAGACTGTCTTCTTGGATTGCGGGTAGAAACTTTTACTCATGGACAAAGACAACGGGGCTCTTCCATTTTAACAACTAAAGAAATTCTTAGCATAAACAGAAAGGTCTGGTACTTTCATTCCTTACCTTGTATTGTATGTTTGTATGTTTCTTTCTGCCAGTAAAGCACTGGAAAGATAAGACAGTTGTAATCAGATCATTGGCTAAAACAACTGATCAATAGCAACTGCATATGCTGCAAAGAGCCTTTAATGGCTCTTAATCCCCATTAGGCTGAGCTGGAGGAAGTTGAAGGGGAAACTGCATCACATTTCAACCATTTATAGCAGCATCCTGGTACATGAGCAGCTTTCAGGGAATGGGAGCATTTGTTCTGAGGTGCTCTGGGACAACCATCAATAGGATAGGAAACTATTGCATCATTATTATCCAGGAAACGCTTTGGGGACCCACCAGGGAATTGACTCCAAGGCTTATAATTTTTTAACAAGAGTCTATGTTGGGTCAACCAGCAAAGCAGGAGCACGTGAAGTTTTTCTGCCACTGGTAATTAAACATATTTTGGGATATATTTGACATGATTTATACAATCAAAAATGCCAGTTTTAATAATGTTTGCCACCATACTGTCTTTAGGAACATCTCCTTCCAAACAAACATTATTCATCTTCCTGACATGTTGTAACGCAGCCACATAATGACAAAAGTTTCAACATACTCTTGGTTTGCTTCTGCACTAAACCAAATAAGAAATCCACACCAAGCTTTACAGTACACCTACAGGTGGCTTGAGAACCTGTACTTGTGTCTCACATGTCACTCCTCTGAGCTGAAACAATTCTACATGCACATCTTTTCAGCCTACACATATTGTTTTGCAAAAAGAAAAGACCAAAATTAAGAATAAGAACCTAAGATCTGTACCACCCAGTCCATAGATACTAGGTGTTATCACAGGATTCAACACGAAGTCTTAATGAATCCAGTATTACGTTTACCTGGTGATGTATCTTGCTCTAGCACAGTGCTGACTTTGAGAAATATAAAGCCTTTGAAACCCAAATTAAGATGCAAGCTGTTTAACCTTAACAGTGTGCTGTGGGCAATAGCCCCTGGGAATGATCAGTTTTTATTCCAGTTGCATTCAGTATGGTAAGTGGGGCCAGACAGATAAGCTTGGCAGAGCAGTGATTGAGAATAAGGTCAAACAAACTCTGCTCCACAGGCCAGGGGTCTGTGCGTCTCTTCCCCGTGTGCGTACTTGGTATGTATTAAAAGAAATTCAGCAAAGTCTATTTCACTGATGAGATCTAGAGCTGTACTAACCCATACTTCTCCTTACTAAGAGAATTTTTAGCAGCAAATGGACTCTGGGGATGTCTGTGTGTCATTTGATGGATAGGGAGAAGTCTAGTGTTAAATGACATCTTTTGTAAAATGGCACCTGTGCTGCAGGTATGTTGGGTATTGCTTAAAAATGGCAGTATTGAAATAGCAGCTGACGTGCTGGTTCTCACAGGGCTGGGTTTTGCTCTTCTTCAGTTTCTAGAAGAGCTCTGCATCCACACAACTCATCTGGCACTACAGGCAGGAAAACAAAGCTCATTGAGCTTACCCTAACTATCATCTAGCCTCAAGAGACCCCGCCACTTTCTTGTGAATTGATTTTGCAGCTGGAAGGATATTTCCCCTTCACAATTCCAACCAACTCAGTGATATAATCAGACAAGTACCAACTTTGAGAGGAACATACCCAGGATTTTTAAAGAATCTGTACTTCTCGTTTCTTTCATAGTTTATAGAAAAGAGCCTAAACCCAGAAAGGATAGGCAGTTCTTTGCTTACTTGTAGGCACAGAGATGTTAATTCAGTCTTTAGTATCAAGGGATTAGTATGGTCTGTTGGTGAAATTTGGCTATCATGTCACTTTTTTCAGAGTGATTATGCAAAGTAGTTGCTTTCAAAAAAAAGGGACTCCAGAGAGCCATTGTTCTAGAGTAACCCGTGGGAAGGCATACAGCTGTTCTCCTGCACTTTCATTGAAGGGTCCTATCAAAGCCTTACAAGGTCAAGGAAAACACTTCTTCAGTGGACATTGGCTATAACCCAGATGAGAGGCATCTCCTTTTATCAAGTAGAGAGGGTTTCTTTGCCTTCATCCTGCAAAATCAAAGACTCAGAAACTGAGGATCTCAGTGCTCCTAATGCTTATGCGCAGTTTTACCAATAAGACTAAATATAGAATTTTGTTGAACTGAGCCTTATTCCTAAGGCTTTTGTGTGTCATTTAAGCTTCTGAGGGTCAAATAACAGTTGCAGTAATATGAAGAGATTACAGAAAAGCACCAGCCACTGGAACCAATGAGGTTATCCCATGGTGCCATTTTGGAGTTTACTTCATAGCTGCCTCATGAAGTCCTCTGCCTTCCTAAAATAATATGTAATTAGTATTCAAGACACACGCTTTCTACTGGCAAATGGGAATAAAGCATAGCTGCATTCTTGAAGAATGCTGATTTTTAGTGTTTTTCTATTTTGAATCTTCAAAATGACATCTGCTTTGTGAGAGACTTAAGAATCTGGAAGGAGGTTTGCAGAGGAGAATGAAATCATATCTCTGATCCTTCTGTATTCTATCCCTTTCAAAATAAATACTTGTGCTTGCCTTCCTGCAAAAATCAGTACAATGCCAACTCACTTTCCGACAGTTTTATATAGCATCCTGCTTTGTGGAAATGTTTTGAAAAGTTTGTTTCAATGTTGTATTTCTATTAGGCTAATCAAAACAGTTAAGCATTTTAGTAAACATGACTGAATAAAAACACACATCTGTCAGAAAACACCAGTGATCCACAGTATTATCTGCAGTTTTACATACCAGGAGTTGAAGCTACCTGATAGAGTAATTCTCTAAAGATAAAACAAATTTACCTTTTTAGATAAATTGCATATTTCCAATTGTTTGAGCTCCTCTGGTACTATACACATAACGGACAAAAAACCACCCACGTTTCCTCCTTATTTGTCTGTAGAAGAAAGGGCTTTATTTGTTTAAATGACATCCTCCAGAGCGTGTGTGTATAGATGAGATGACTGGGGTCTGTAATAATGTAAGTATGTATGAAGACACAAACTCCAGTCTTCTGGGCTCAGCTCAAGCTCCTGAGGGTAAGCTGGGCTGCAGGGATGCCTGGGGCTCTTGTAGAGGCTGAGATGGGAGATGGACTACCTGCCCACAGGTGGTGGGCACTGGAGAGGGTCTGTGTGGCATCAGAGATAAGGAAAGATGTCCCCTGGATCTCATCTGAGTCCCCATTGAGACAAAGCCCCAACCCTACCTCCATGGTGTGGCTAGAGCTGGTGGCGCCCGGCACCACACAGCAGCGGAGGGTGAAGTGCCAGGGGCACAGAGGTCCCTTCGCTGGCCTGATCTGCTGCCCAGGGAGTTTTGCCACTTACTGGGGGCTTGGATCTGGGACACTGTGGAGGCGCTGCTGAGACTCATCTGGCCCTCATGACAGGGCCTGCTCTTTTACATGGGCACCTATGGCACAGCCAGGGAGGTCTGGATCATGTCAAGAGTGATTATGTCTCTGGAGTGAAGGCCAAGGATATGGGTGGCCATTGGTTTCTCCTTGGTTCTGCTGCTGAAGGAGAAGGGCTGAGGGAGGAATGGATGGATTCTGCAATCCTGTGCACCAACAAATGTTTGCACAGCTGGTGTTGAAAATAGGGATTTGGCTTTTAGAACCCTGTGATCTTCTCTGAAGATCAAGAACTGCCAGGAAAAGATAGGATCCTCCCAACCAAGTAAGGCATCTTTGCCAAAAAGCTGGCCATTCTGCTGAGGAGAGCCTTAAACTGGGAGTCATGGGGGTCATGATGACGACCTCCTTGGGAAGAGGTGGACTGGTTTGGTAAGCTAAGGGTGCAGAGTGATGTGGAAAAGAGATACTTTTAATCATCAAAACAGGACAGAAGAGGGTCCACCCCAAGTACATGCACACAGATAAGGAAGACCTACAGGACAGCATATGGAGGAAGCTTCCATAACTTTTTTTGGAAATGGGCATGACTGAGTTCTTCTCTGAAGTGCCTGTACACTAACACATGCAGCATGGGGAGCAAACAGGAAGAATTAGATGTCTGTATGCAGCTGCAGGACTCTAAGCGCTATATAGATCTCATTGGTATCATGGACATGTGGTGGGACAGCTTACATGACTGGAACAATGCAGAGATTGGATACAGATTCTTTGGGAAGGACACACCAAGATGGTGAGGAATGGAATTGCCCTGTACATGAGAGAGGAACAAGGATGCAAGAAACTCTGCCTTGGGATGGGTGAGAAGCCAGCTGAGAGCTTATGGATCTGGATTAGTGGGCAAAACAACATGGGAAACGTTCTCATGGCTGTTTGCTACAAAACCATGATCAGGAATAAGTAGTATATGGGGCTGTCTTCAGAAAAGTGGAAGCTTCAAGTTTGCAGGCCCTGATCCTCAGGGGAGGCTAACCAACTCAGTATCTGCTAGAGGGACAACACAGAAGGATAAGCAATCCAGGAAGTTTCTGGAGTGCATTGATAATAACTTCTTAACACAGTTGATCAAGAAGGCCATGATGAGGTGTGCTCTGCTGTACCTCATAATTAGAAACAAGGAATAACTGGTTGGGGATGTGAAGGTCAGGGACAGCCCTGGTTGCAGTGACTATGGGATTGTGGATTTCAGGATACTGCGAGAACAATCCCATGTACCAGAACACACTGGGGGCCAACCATCTGGAAAGCAGAAAGGCTTTGTGATCCTGGTGGACGGCAAGCTGACCACGAGCCAGCAGGGCACCCATGAAGCAAAGGCAGTCAACAGCATCTGAGGCTGCAATAGGAAGAGCATTGCCAGCAGGGCAAGGGAAGTGATCCCTTCTGCTCAGCACTGGTGAGACACATCTGGCATGCTGGGTCCAGTTCTGGGCTCCCCAGTACAAAAGAGACATGGACATACTGAAGAGAGTCCAGAGAAGGGCCACAAAAATGAACAAGAGACTGCAGCATCTGACATACAAAGAGAGGCTGAAGAAGGGAAGACCCAGTGGGAGGATCCTAGTAATGTGTAAATGCCTGGTGGGAGGAGCAAAGAAGTTGAAGCCAGGCTCTTCTCGGTACTCAGTGAAAAAATAAGAGGCAACAAGCACAAATTTAAAAAAAAATAAAAATCCACAAATTTTTTTGTTTTGGTTTGGTTGTTTTTTTTTTTTTTTACTACAAGAGTGGTCAAATGGTAGCATAGGTTGCCCATTGCCCAGACAAGTTACGGAGTCTGCATCCTTGGAGATATCAAAAACCCAAGTGGACAATGTCATAAGTAACCTGGTCTAGCTGACCCTGCTTTGAGCAGGGGGGCTGGACTAGAAAGTCTCCAGAGGATTCTGTGATTCATTACTGAAGGAGTCAGTAATAACTTTTTGTCTTCTGGGAGGAATTGTCACAGGAACTGGAGCTGTAATGTAGTCCATCTAAACTGACAGACCCAGGAACTCTCCCAGTATCCCAGTTCTGGGTGCACACTCTGGCAATGGCCTTGAGTCATGGAATGCTCCTGCACCCTCTGCCTTGATTTCTGCTGGAAGGGAGCCACACTGCAGCACAGCCAGGGTTCTCTGAAGAAAATTCTCCCTTGTGCACTAATGATCTCATTATCCTTCTAAATCAGGAAGAGGGGATCTTGGTTTTCTTTCCCAGTCCAATATAATTTCCTCAAAAGTTCCAGCTGGAGGGGCAGAAAGAGAAAATTCCTATGCAGCTCTGGTTCATCCCGCAGAGGAATTGACAAGGCTGAGAGTCTAAGATGAGTCCAACACAGACAGAAGAGCACCAGACTGAAGTACATACAGCAACCAGAAAGCTGACAAGCTGTTGCATTTTGTAGCAGATGCAGCTCTAACAGGGTATGTGGCTTCATTCCTAGATATAATGAGTTGCAAACGCACACTGGGAATGCTGGTTTTGTTCAAAAAGTATGTCCTCAGTTAATATACAATATGTGCACTGGATGAATATGTGCTTCTATTCCCATAATGCAGTGAGAGATCACAGAGAGGAGCTGTCACACGTTACTGGACTGATACTGATTATTTTGGCTGTTCATATCGTTGCTGTCTCTTCCTCTTCTGAACAATACAGTTAAAAAGCTAATGCTCAGGGATCAAATTAAAGGATGGCTCTTCTACCTCAAGTAGTACAGTTCCAGGCTGAATTTAAAGAGGTGGATATGTTCTGCCTGAGGTTCAAGGTAGTGGGATGTACTCACACTGTCTGCACAAAAGTCTGGAGACGAAGTCATATATGCACCAAAATGCAGACGAGCTGTTGAACAGATCAGATAAGTCTCTTCTGTGTACTCAAGCAATGAAGCAGAAAGTGGAGGGGATAGGGACCACAAGTATTGGGAGCTCCAGAACAGATTAGATTTCATCGAGGGGGTGTATAGGCAGAAATATTCTTCCTTCAAGACAACTCAAAGGCATGAATTGAAGAACAGGTACCAGACAGCTAACTAAATAAGGCAGATTCACTAAACAAGAACATGCTATCAGGGCAAATAAACAGCACACTCAGGCAGATATCCAAGCATGTACGTAATTCTTCTGTCAACTTCACTTTACAGCATTAACATATGAATGACAAGTCTCACAAGCATCAAAGATGATATGTTCAAAGTAAATTAAGTTTCTAATATGGAATACAATGAAATATGAAGGAAAAATTGCTATCAGAAACAACCTTGATGAAAAGAGTGTCTGAGACATTATGTATGAACACACTGGAATCAGTATCAAAGAGGTATGAAAATATCAGAATAGCAAATTGAGGAAAGTTACTTTTTTTCCTTCACTTTGAGGGTCCAAGACACTCACATGCTGAGTGGCAATGCCCACAACACTGCAAGCATGTCTTCAGCCTCCATCTAGAAAAATTATTCAAGGCACTGGCAGCAAAGGCAGACAAGAATGTGATCATAAACTTGTTTTCAATGTTGCCATTAGTGTTCAGATATTGAATTTTTTATTAGCTTTTGTAAGCTAATAATGACAGAATTAGGCTTGTAGTCTTTGATATAAGCTGCCATACTTCTGCTGACACAACAAATTGCAGAATCATGTGCCTGTTCAAGGTGCTGAAAGGATCAAAGTGGGTGCAACTTTCTTGTCAGAAGTGACTTTTAAAATCAGCTCCTTGAGGGTGTTCCTCCTAATGTTTCCTTTATTTCAACTATATTTCACATCTGATTCTGCCAGCTGGCACATTTTGGAGTTTGCTAGTGGACTCTGAATCAGAATAAAAGGTCTATCCAGTACAGATGAGAATGGGGGAAGAGGAAGAAACAAGGTCTGCATTTAAATTCTTGGTCTAGGGCTACTAAGTGACACTGATAACTCAATGCATGAAGACAATTGTGTTTTGCTATCTAAAGCTCCTTCTGATTCTGAGAGAGGGAAAGGAATAATTGGCCTGATGTGATTGCAGAAGAGGGCTTTTTTTGTTTGTTTGGGTTTTGGTTTTTTTTTTTTACGTGGAAAAATGTTATTTTAAAAAAATCCCACAAAAAAATCCCAAACACTAAAACACCCCCCCAAAAAAACACCCCACTACTGGGATATTAAGTTTACACGGCGAAGAACTCAAAATTCTGAAATGCCTCAAACCATGTCTATAGATAACTTACAACCTGCACAGGCACATATACATTATCAGAGTATATTTAATTGTATGACTTTATATGATAACCACAGTGTATCATGTTCATCTGCAGTACTCCTGCCTCATGCAATTTACTGGACAGACAATGTCCCAAGGATGAATCAAAGTGAAGTGGACAGTTATGTGAAGGACTCCCATGTCTGGCTGGTTGCTGAGAAAGGTTCATACAAGGTGAAACAGGATGAGCATTTCCAGAAGAGAGGCTGTCTTCCTGAGTAAGTCCCTTGACTATCATCTTGAGCTCTGAATTTTTTCTTTGTCTAGATCATAGAGTTTCTGTGTGATACTGATCATAGCATTTGTGCAAATTCTTTCTCTGTGATATCTCCTGTTTCATTTTCTGAGTGCCCAATCTGAAACAGCTGGTGTATTGAACTCTTGTAATTGCAAAAGTTTGATATGAACTGTGCTCTGAACACATAAAAAGCAGCAGAATGCCCAGAAAACTAGGCTCCAGTCTTGAAAATTAGCCTCCAAAAATGAGCTGATATAGGGCAATTTTGGCTTTAGTCTCAATGCCTCTGTTCCCACTTTGTAAAACTGAGACACCATCCTGTTACCTTGCTGGTGTGTTGTATAAATAAATTCATTAATATCTACAAAGAAGACAGAGAGATCAGAATCAGAGAAAAGACCATGAAAAATGAATACATTTGTGCTCAGTGCAGCTTTTGGATGTTAAGCATTAAATGACATATTGGACCACTCGCCAGAAAAGGATGAAGAAAAACTGTTGTGAATCATGTGGATTAAAGACTTTATCATAACGCATGTACACAGTTTGCAGATATGAGACTATAAGGTATTTTAACTCTGGTACTTCCTGGCTGTCAAGCTTCACCAGTCTTTTCAGTTTCGATTTTCTCTTTTGTTTAGAAATATGTATATACCCAAAAATTTCTGAAATTTCTACATATACAGCTAGAAGCCAGCTATATCAATCCCCATTATATGGATAAGGAATCGAATCTAAGCCATATGAATCTAGATAGAGAAAAAAGTTCTAAAGAATTCGGAAAATTCTAAAATTCTTTTTCAGTAAATATAATTCCCAGATTATACAGGTTAAGGGGACATTCAGAGGAGAAATTCTTTTAGTTTCTCAAATGTCAGCTACAGAAGATGTGCACTGGGCACTCACAGTTTTCTAGCAGATTATGATCTTCTTTCTTCATGGTACTCTTATCTGGTCTTCCATATCCTATAGGCTGAATAAATGCTAGTCATGATACACAGGCTTGAAGGTGTAAGCACAACCATTGTATAGTTAAGGACAACATGTTCCCAAGAAGAGAAGGCATCCAGATAATATAACATCCATTTGCTCTGCTCTATTTGCTCCTCCTTGAAGTCAGGCCAAGTCTGAATGCTTATTTTCAAAGCCTTCAATAGACTGAACCAAAATTTATTCTTAAAAAGAAGTCTTCGTTTTTGGAAGCCCTTGGCCACTTCTGAATTTTCTTGCAGGGAATGGCATGTTCATATGCATAGGAACAGAGACTCAGCAAGTGTCTCAGCAGACACAGGCCTTCAGAAGGCATGCAGACTTCTTTTTTTATACAACTACCTGGACTTGGTGTGTCTGCAAAACTGCTGCATCATTACCATTTTTGTTAGAAGCAAGTGTATTTGAAAGTATGTAGCTAAACTGTACCATGAGAAAAATTGTGAACTTTGGAAATGGCATGATCACTACACAGCAACAAACAGTATCAGTGTGATGGGCACAGTCTCAATACACCAGGACTGAAGAGATCTGACAAGAATGAGAGGGGCAAAACACCACCACCAACAAAAAATAATTATTGGTTTGGGGGTTATTTTTCTCCTTTGTAGACTCACATATATATTTACACATAACTGTTCTCTTTACAGACATTTTTATTTGATGTTCTGTTTCCTCTCCTGAAGTTGAGGCATATACAGTACCTGTTTCATTAGTGTCACTTGGCTTTTCATTAGATAAGGAAAATGAGCCTCTACAGCATTCAAGGAACAGACCAATAAAGATATATTACTGTCACTTTACTCAATAAGAGCAGATGGGTCATAATAGTATGGCTGATACCAGTACGTTTGTAGAGTCATTTTTTCTTATCAGGCAGTTAATGAAATGAATTTCTATCATAGCATCTTTAAAATATAATACTCTCACAACTGTCTTTAAAGACCTATTTTGAACCAAATATGTTATCTATCAAAATATTCATTAAAATTAGGTGCAGGCCTACAGGAAGAGACAGATTTAATCATTGAGGCATCTGGGCCTCTTATTCCTCTAATGTGACCTCATTATATCGTAATTTGTTATTGCAGAAATTTAATTTTCTGATGCCATAGAATTATTGAGGGTCTTCCCATTTCCAGCATTTTCACTCTACCTAATTGTAAACTTCAAGATGATTTGGTATTTGATACTGGTTGGCTCCAAGATTGGATAGGAAACCGATACACTGTAAATGAGGAAGCACTTAATGAGGAAAACGTGATCATGTCATATTGACTACATTCTGAGATAAGATATAAATAAATAACAATTTCACTTGAGATGTCCTCAACTTCTCACTGACACATTTATTAACTCTATTCAGAGCCAGATGCTTCATTGCATCAATTTCAAGTAAAGAGAGAGATTCAAGAGACAAACCATGGCCACAAGCCTACCGGTACCACCACCATGCAGTCACCGAGCCCAGGGTTATGGAGGAGAAACTGCCTTACCTGTAAGCTTGATTGTTAGACTTTAAGTGCCACAGGACTGACATAAGAGAGAGACAAGCAATCCTGTTAAGACATGCTCCCATAAGACTTCTTCTTGTACTTCCAGCGTTCTTCACTGGGACTCTCTTCCCTCCCATTGAAATACACTGGAAAAAAAAGTTATTTTCATGGCACTCAATTAATCCTCTCCAGCTGAGGCATGCCACTGAAAGACTCCCAATTTTCCAGGAACACATGATCAAAGTTTTATCATCTACTAGATTTTTATGGCAGAAAATCTCATCTAAACAATGTGATGACGTTGCCCTACAGAGAAGGTTCTGTAAGTTTTGGATACTGCATGGTTGTTACATGTGGGACACAAAACCAAAACACTTCTTAATGCACATAGTTCTGGACTCAAAGCTATCACAAACTGGGGTAGAATAATAAGAGCCACATACCCTAAATTAATAGTATTCCAATATTCCTACCGTTTCACACACCAATCACAAAATGCACTTCAAGGGCTTAAAGGTCAAAATTGGTGCTTGATCACTCTGGGACAGCTTCTCCTGCTGCTCTGAAGTTTGAAAAAAAGCTTGTGCAAGATAGAGTCTTAAAGAAGAATTTCCCCTTCAGATTTAGGACCAAAATAGCTTTAATTAAGCAGTTTAAAAAAAATAAAATAATCAGGTATGAGAAACTGAACTGAGTTCTCTACAAATACAGCAATATGAAGAATGCATCCAAATTGCATGCAGCTTTGTCATGTACCAATTTACACATACACTTGTGAAGGCTAAAATTAAAAATTTTAAGACAGTTCTAAATCAACACAGAGTGGGTTAGCATCAATATTCATATCTAAAATTTGGCCAAGACATTTAGCTTCATTTTATATGGATACATCAACTTTTAATTCTTCAGTTAGGGAATGAAAATACTTTTGCAATGCTGTTTCAGATTACAAAAGAATTTACAATAGAGAGGTATCCACTTCATGACCTGAACTCATCATTCAGAATGTTCGAAGCTTTTTAAATGAAACAAAAAATCTTTCATTTTCCAGTCTGCAAGTGGATACATACAAGACTTCTAGAAGACATTAAAAAAATCAGAGGACATCACATGCATCTAAACTTGCTGATGTAGCTTCTGATGGGTGTGTTTAAGTAAAAACACTTTTCTTAATTATCTTGTAGCTCAATAACCTAATAATTATTCATTTCAGCAAACCCCTAAATAACACTTAAAACACAAACCCTATTTTTAATCAGTGAAAACTGCCATTTGTTGAAAAGGTTTTTTGAGTAATTACTTTGCATTCTTATTAGTAATGTGGATTTATAGGAAAATCAAAACTATATTAATTATACCATATCCTCATTATATATTAATAGACTCAGAAACCAAACATTTTGTACCTTGCAGAGTGAGGTGTAATATTTATACGAGGCTTTGCAGCAGCTGCCAACATGGCACTTAGCTCTAATGTACCTACTTTAGAGTATTGACTTGGTGCTCCTGGGACCCATGAGCTCAAATCCCAGCTGGGAATGCAGATACACTGCACTGAGTCTCCAGAACAGTGTCTTGGGGTTTTTCTCTTCTCATAAGGGGCCAATTTTTGTCAGTGGGTGCAATTTGTGTTTTGAGACATCAGTTTCCAGATGCAACACGTGTGTCTTATGCCTATTCCAGGCAAGGCCATAGAAGTCTCTTGCTTCAATGGGAGAGAGACCTGGGAAGATGCAGCATTTCAAGGTCCGTGATATGCAGCTCTATAAACACAGGCATGCACAACCCTCTCACAAAGCTACGAGCTGGAGTAATACCTCATCTGCAGAGGTAACAGGAATGCTGCTTCTTGCACTATGCACAATGTATTTCCCTGGCTGGAAAGCCTGATTTCTTTGAGAACTGGTGGGATCTAGGGTTTGGGTTATTGTTTCTGGGTATAAGCTGAAAGCAGAATGACTGATCAATTGCAACTCCATGACAGTAGCTCTTGTAGAGCATGTGTTCAAGTCAGACTTCAGGCTTGTGAGATTACGTGACTATTGACGGTTTCTGTAACTTAACTGAGTTTACTGCTTTTTGATCTAGTTGTTGTGCTGTGCAAATTATTTATTTTGAAGACTGCTAAAAATGACTGAAGCTGCCAGCCAGACATTGAAGTCCATTAATGTCAATATGAATCTTAATTATGCTGATCTACCCTGCCAAGGATTGCTGTATTTACCCCAGCCTCAGGACGTTCCTTTGAGAGAAATGCTCCTCAAAATGGCCTTTAAGGGAAGACGCTTTCCCTTGAGCACTCATCTGCTGACCGATATGGAGGAACCTAGGAGAGCCCATAACAGCACCACTCATGTTGTTTGCCACATCACTACCTTATCATACAAGGGGATGGTGCAATCCCAAGCACAACTACAGGCTGGGCAGAGAATGGATTGAGAGCAGCCCTGAGGAGAAAGACTTGGGGGTATTGATTGATGAGAAGCTCAACATGAGCTGGCAGTGAGTGCTTGCAGCCCAGAAAGCCAACCGTGTCCTGGGCTGCATCAAAAGAGGTGTGACCAGCAGGTCGAGGGAGGTGATCCTGCCCCTCTGCTCCGCTCTTGTGAGGCCCCACCTGGAGTACTGCATCCAGCTCTGGGCCCCCAGTACAGGAGAGACATCAAGCTGTTGGAGCGAGTCCAGAGGAGGGCCATGAAGCTGATCAGAGGGCTGGAGCACCTCTCCTATGAAGACAGGCTGAGAGATTTGGGGTTGTTCAGCCTGGACAAAAGAAGGCTCTGGGGAGATCTAATTGCGGCTTACCAGTACCTGAAGGGGCCTACAGGAAAGATGGTGAGGGACTGTTTATGAGGGAGTGTAGTGACAGGACAAGGGGTAATGGGTTTAAGCTGAAGGAGGGTCGATTTAGGTTAGATGTTAGGAAGAAATTCTTTACTGTGAGAGTGGTGAGGCACTGGAACAGGTTGCCCAGAGAGGTTGTGGAGGCCCCATCCCTGGAAGTGTTTAAGACCAGGTTAGATGGGGGTTTGGGCAACGTGGTCTAGTGGAGGGTGTCCCTGCCCATGGCAGGGGGGTTGGAACTAGATGATCTTTGAGGTCCTTTCCAACCCAAACCACTCTATGGTTCTATGATTCTGTGTACACTCATCGTATCACTGGTTCTCCCTGTCATATACTTTCTAGATCTGCAGGTGCTGTCCCATGCCTGGGCCAGCATGCCCTTGTGAGATTCCAAAGGAAAGAGAGATCAGGCATGGGAACCATTGAAAGGATGGACCCAGTCCCTCTCCTGAACACAGAGGCTTTAAGGAAAGGTAGTGGCATTGCTGGAGTCATTGTGATTTGCTCTGGTGCGCATAACACTGTTGGTAACTTCCTCCCACAGTGACCCAGGGTGGCCAATTAGCCTCATTTACATGCAATGCCTGACAGTCCATGCTCAGGTGGACATTTCAGCTCTCTCCCTTATAAAGTTCCAACCCAACAGCGCAGCAGGGAGTGATGCTCCTGTAAAGAAATTTAATTCATCCCTCCCACAAAGGAAATGGCAGATCCTCATGCCTGGTGACTGCTCTCGGTCTGTTTTTAGCTTTTCTAAGTTCGTTTTCTTGACTTCACCATCCTCATAAGTGTTTGCAGCTCAAGCTGTGTCATCTGAATATGTCATTAGTCACTGAATAGCCGAGAGAGGAACAGTCAGCTGGGGAGGATTCAGGACTATATAATACTGATCTCTGCCCTCTGTAGATTATGAACATTTTTCTAAGTGCCTCTAATTTTAATCTCCCAAGCTGTGGCTTGTACAAAAATATATTCAATGGCCTCCTCTCTAGTGTAATATCTTTATATTAAGGATTTTCTATTTCACCTCAGGAAGTCAGCTTTGTGGCAGACCATCTCATTTAAAATCTAGTATAACAACAGTGGCATTTTTCTGTGGAAAGCTGGAAGTACCACAGGTGATAGATTCAGCTTTTGCCTCTGTCTGGTTACAAGTGTTGGAGATGGAAAAAATCACTTTGAAACACATTGCTGAAAGTTCAGATCTTTTCAGTTAGTGAAAGTAAGTAATTTACTTCTGCCTGTAAGTAATAATTATCTGTACAGAAACCATAGTGATGGAGAAAGACAGCCCAGCGGGGTAAAAGGAGAATGAGAAATCCTGGGATTTTCTGAAAGCATTCGAAAGGATCAGTAAGCAATCTGTCTGCATTTCCTTCCTGCCACTGTGCACACGGGATGAGAACACAATAGGGAAATAAATAAAAAATTCAGTGAAATAAAGCAGGTACCTAACAAGCAGTGCACAGATGACTCTCTTGTGATCCAGGTAAGGCCAGTGGTTAGAGACAGGATCCAGCTGCAAGGAATGGGAGATGGGTAAGGAGACAGAGACAATGTGGGTTTAATCCTGATCTCAGAAGAGCCATATTCTTTCAGGACTTCTCTGGGATTATGCAGGGATCAGACTTTGTGCCCACGTGAAAACGTAAGAGTAGATGTGCATGAGTCGGACCAAAGGTTCAGATATATGGATCAGCTGCTTCTGCCTACGTCCTAGCTGAACTTCTGTCCTTATTTGTTCATTTATGTGCTTCCCACCCAGGGCACCACAAAGGGTCGGGAGCCTTTTCATTGGCTTCCCTCTGGCTGCTGACCTACAGCTCTAGGCTGAGGAAGCCCAATGGCTCCTGGTGACCGTGGGGGGCTATCTTCTGTTCCCTACCTTCTTGTGAGCTAGGACAGATCAGCACTGCGCAATTTCAAGCAGGTCCATGGCTGGCTTCCAGGGAGCTTATTTTTAGTATATGGCGGTCATATCCTTCTATTTTTTTTTCCTGTATTCATCCTCTGCACTAGTTTGGTTATTCAGCAGCATGCCTCTCGCAAACTGGGCAGGGACTTTAGTTCCAGGAGGCTGAGAAGCCAGTAGAGATAGCAGCCTTTAGCAGATCCTTATGGAAAGACCTTTAGAAACAGAGCAAGCATAACAGCACTTCTCAACTATATACCAACTATCTGATACATCTCTCACTGCTTCCTCCCAAGTGTATTTTTATTTTTCTTATTGTGCTGTGAGCAATTTTCCATCAGTAGATGCTCCTATTTTCTTAATGAATCATTAAACTCATCTGTATTTACCCATCTTTAGACTTAGCACTTTCTGTTCAGTGCCTTAACCAAAACATTTTTCATACTGCCAGGCCTTCCTCCCAGAATAGTTTCTGATCGGCAGTACAGCTTCATCTGCAGTTGCTGCCCTGAGCACTGTGCCTCCCCTATCAGCCGTTTCAGGCAGGAGCAAAAACACACCCTATCCGCCTATGATATCCTCTTTATTTCCTTGTTGCAGCCCTTTTCATTTCTCCCTGGCTGTTCTCTGACAGCTGCAGCCCAGGCTCCAATCTGCTGCAGGTGGCTCTTTTTGCCCTTCAGGCTTTCTTCACCATTGTGATGCATTAATGAAGTAGAGCTCCCTGTCAGACTTCATCAGCAGTCTTGTGAAGGCAGAATGAAATCACTTCTATTGACCCACTGGCATATTTATAGGCTCCTTCTTTTTTGCTGAGTATGGCAGTTATCACCTTTCCATCCCTATGTTGTGTTTATTCAGCAGAAAGCTAAATCACATCTGTGCACAAGTGGAACATTAATCAGTGAACGTAAGCCACTCATAAAGACTGCCGAACCTATCTAATTACCAGAGCTGGGACAGCTCGTGACACCTACCCCTCAGAGGGGTTCACAACCCCATCAATCCACGGCCCTCTAAACAGAGCCCAGCAGGCTCAGGGACTTTTTCAGCTCTCCTCTTGCTAGACTGTCCCCAGAAATCAGCATTTAAAAAGTTTTCCTGGACTTGTTCTTGGTACCTCTCTTTTCTTCTACAGCAACAACAACAAACCCACTTGGAAGCAATTTTCTTTCCTCTTTTCCTTTTCCTTTTCTTTTCTCTCTATCTCTGTTTTCCGCTTTCTCATTCTATTTATCAGGCAGAATTACTTCCAACATAATCTGTTCCCATGCATATCTGTGTCTGTCTACCCTCCTTAACAATTTTCCCCCCTAGTATCCACTAATTACCAAAATCAATCAGCCTTCATGTTATTGGGGTTGGAGTCTATCACACTTGCAATTTTATTAATTCGTATTACAATACTAGATAGAGCATAATACTACTTCAGTATGGTAATATTTTCAGTGATGATGCATAAACAGCAAAAGTATTTGATAAACTTTGTGTGAAAAGCAGTTAGTTGAGGTAAGCATATCTACAATGGAAAAAAGGTGCTGTCAGACAAAGTTTGTATCGTTTCTTGATGAGATTACAGATTTGGCTGCCCAAGATAGCTCTATGGATAGATATACTTTAGCTTCTAAAAAGCTTCTGACTCAGTCTTGCTTCATTCTGATGAAATTAGTAGTTCTCCTTCTGAGTCTCAGTTAAACACTTTCTGAAATTTTCTGAAATTTTGATCAGCTGCATCTAGAACACATTAGATGGATTAAAAAGTGGTAAATCTACAAATCTTAAAATAAGGAAGCATCATTTTCTGGGGATATTTCCAGGCAGTAATCTTTTCTTACTTCAGTACGATATTCAACAGTCAAGAGGAAAATCTTGAAGGTAGATTTTGCCAATGACATAAAAAATCTATGGAGTAGTTAAAAAGGGCAGATCAGTTCCAAAGAGAAAACTGACTTATTTTAGCAATATGCATTTTATTAAAACTGAATCTAAGAATCAGGATTATAGATGGTATTTATGAGAGAGAAAAGCAGTGAAGAAAAGGACTTTGGGGTCAGGAGAATTGACATGGTGCCTCGTGGCAGCAAAGGAGGTAAATATGGCCCTTGACTGAGTGATCAAGGGAACACCAGATAGAAAGTGGGAGCTATTTACACCACAGTGAGATAATTAGCAAAATCCTCCAACCAGTAATGGCCTCTAAGCTTACAATATGTGAGAAAATCAAGAGAGAGCACTCCAAAAATTATTTCAGTAACTAGAAACCTGATTACTGTGAGAAGCTAAAGACACTCAGTTTATTATATACTCTTCAGGAGGAAACGTGATCAAGTAATTACTCAAAGGGGATGTACATTTCAGATGTTAGTAAACTTATTTAGCTAAGTAGATGAAAATATAGCAAGAGCCTGAGCTGGGTTGCTTATGCTGAATAAGTGCAGTATTGGAAGAAGATCTAAGATGATTTTAAAAGGAAAGGAAAGGAACCACTGAGACACGTTACTTAGATTTGCATTGGTTTCTCTGTCACTTATTTAAGCCAAAATAGCAAATCCTCCAAAAATAGATGCCATATTTCAACCAAAAGTTATTGGTTTTGATAGAGAAATCATTTGGTACAATTTTAGAAGATTAGATATCTTACATCCAAGTAGGTAATAACTCAGGTCCTTTGGGAGTAGCCTTTTCATACTGAACAGTGATCTATCTTCATGTCCACTAATGGGCCTCACTTGAACTCTGAAAATTTTACTGATGGCAAAATGGATAATTAAAATTTTAGGGGCTTGCCTAAGCTATTAAAGGAAATTATTAGGCCCGGGAGGTGACGGCTTAGAAATTCATATTCACATCACTAGAATATAGGTCAGTAGGTACTGGTTGCAAGGATCATATAAACCATACACAGTCAAGAATTAAGAAAATCAAATGTGGATTATTGAAATAATTGTTCATTGGATATGCAGCCTCCTTTAATTTACCTGATAGCAGATTTAAAGAAATCCATGGTTCTAATTACAGAGCTATAAATACAGAGAAATTCTGTTCAGTGACTTTATTATCTATGTATTGACATGAACTTTTGGCTCTTTTCATCTGAAGGAAGACATGAGATCTAGTCCTCATGAACTCTTGTGATTAGTATGTTGATTTAGTCGCATAGTCATGGTTTGTTGCCTTCTCTAGGAGATATCATTGAACTATAGTCAGAAAATAACAGATGACCACATTCCATCTAAACCTCTCTCCCAAATAATCATTGCTGGTAACTTAATGTTGATAGATTATAAGGTTTTCTCACCATTAATGTTTATTTAATAGGTCTTATTTTGTTTATCCATGGGACAAAAGAGTGGTCTTGCCCTTGAATGACACTATTTTAAGTGATTTTCAAGCTTCAGCTCTGTTTGTAAAAAGCTTTAGATATTTCCTTATAAAGGTAAGCTAGAAACACAAGATAAGCCTTTATTTATGACATCTGTAATCTTCAAATACAATAGCCTAGTAAGTATGAATTAACAAGACTTTATTATCTTATTGTGAGGACTAAGATTATTCCAAGAAAAGCCAAATGAAACTAGAGGATCTTCCTCTGGGATCTGAGTATTTAAAAGAAGCTCATCACGTATGTGGAATTGATTATATTGTGTTGAAACAAAATGAAAGAATCAAACAATGCATATTTTTTCTGTTGGGAAAAAGAACAGCCGTTTGTAAGTTGCCCGTGATCTCAGCATCCATGTCCTCTCTATATAAGATACTTTGACTGCCTGCTCCCACTGGAGAGGGTCTATTGAGCAGCAGAACTGATACAACCTAAGATTATTTATGTTCCCTCTTCTAACAGATAAGATAAGGGAGACCATGTCTACATGAATGTGTATAAATATAACTATAGAATCAGATCATGGGCATCTGTTTGCCATCATGTTATTACACAACACAGTTACCACAAAGCCACCAAAGACCTCTGTTTCATGGTAACCTTTCACCCACCACACCAAAGGTGATGTCAATTAATTCAGCCTTCAAACAGTGAGGATATCAGGGAGGCACAGAAGGCTCCGAGTGAAGACGACTTTTGCTAGGATTCCTCAGTTCTCCACGTAGCCTGCTATAGTACACCTTTGATATTTGAAGTAATACTTCCATTGCATGCTTTCAGATGAAGAAGACAACTGAAGAGTTGCTGAGACCAGGCACCGTTTCCTGGTCTTGCAATTTCCAACTACCTAGACAAGGGAGAGTGTAGACATGCATATGTGCGCATGAGCTCAAACACCTTTTTGCCCTGCTACCTCGCACTCTCCAGCATGCACTGGGAGCAATGAATTCAGCAGCTCCCCTCTTCCCCACATGATTCAAGAGAATTGGAGACTTGGAGAGTGTTTTCTTTGCCCTCATTTACTTGTTTTGTCTCTACATTCCATCTTGTAAAGATATGTCATAAAAAGAGACCCTTAGTGAGAGCTCATACCTCTCAGGATTAGGTGACCATCTTTTTACTAATTTTTTTTACTAATTTTACCTTCAGCAAGACAAACACACCTTTAGTAGTACCCTACAGACGGTTTGCCATGAAAGGGTGTGGTAGTTTCTTGTGGACCAAATATTGGCTGTCATTTAACTTGAAAACAATCTCAGGCTTGTAATACTCTAGAAGTAGATGATTTCTATTTGGCTGCACATGCTCAGTCAGGTTTCCTTACGTCATGATGTCTACTGCCACTGTTATCCTAAGGAGTTACTTCTACCACTTGGAGTTGTTCCTGCCGTGTGCACAGACGGCATTGGGTAGTATTTACAGACTGCACAAGTAATGACCATTAGTGTGAGTGTCATCACAGCAGGAGTTGAGGAATTTCACCTAAGAAAGCAAATTAATAGTGTTACTTTGAACTCTTTCATAGTGAAAAATTACTCTAGGAGTAGTTTGGGGAGCAGATAAAATAAGTTTAGCTCCTGAATACCCTTTCCAAACTAATTCTGAGGCAAGTAACCTCAAAAAAAGATAACCTTTGACTACAGCAGAACATGGGAGATTGTTATGGTGTATGATTACAACCTATGCGTCAGCCGAAGGCAACAAAACCATCTACCTATGTCATGAAGTGACCCAGGGTAAAATAATTAAGGATGTGCTTCAAAAGGAGGTTCTTGAAGACTATTATCCTCTCTGTGAGGTGCTGGTCTAAGTACCTTGTACACACAGAAAGTTTTTTCTATGACATGCTAATTTTTAATTACCTACAAAGTGAGATATTGCTGAACATTCAAAATGCATGTAGTCAAAATGGGAACAGAAGGAGAAGGAAAGAACAGAAAAGGAGACACAATGGCACAACTGCCCGAATGAAATGTAGGTATCTTGTATTTCTAAAAAAAGTCAGTAATTGGATCAAGGAAATGTCATACATCAGAAGACGCTCCTGTCTACAGTGTGGTATCATCTTCTGCTCTTACTGACTTAACTGGAAATTGATAAAATAGAAACAAAGAGTTTTCATTTGCATGATCTCTCTCACCCTTGTGGCTTATACTCAGCACGGACTCAGTTCAGAAGAACTGGTATTCCTGTTGCCACAGTGACCGCTCTGCCCAATACACCCCAGTTGCTGTTTTAAGATACACCACCTTATTATAGCTCAGCATCTTTCGTAGACTCTTCCAAAGCCCACAAACCTTAACATTTCTGTTATTGACATACGTACATCTCATAACGTAGGCTCTTCAAGGGGCAACTTTTCCTCAATGTCTTGTTCACCGCGATCCATCTGTCATATGAAGTCAGACTGATGCTGAGACAGGGAGGGTTAATGCCATACCATGTATGTTGACTAAATGGGAGAAAGGGCAGGGGGTAGAAGGGATGGGAAGAAGTAAGAAGAAAAGAGGAGAATAGCAAAATTTGACAAATGCTTTTCTCAGCATTATGTCAAACATGTTTACAGAACTGCACAATTAATAAAAAAAACCTGCACTAGAGTCCCTAATTACTATTCTACACAGGGCGGAACACTTCTTCATTATCCCTTTTTGAATTGATTGTGTACATCAAACAGTCAAGATATAAATAAAATATGCCTGCATGCATAATACCCTCACATTAAAGCAGAAGGCAATTAACCTATGATTTTTCATTAATTAAATTAAAATAGCCCTCTGAAAATGTCTCAAATCAAAACAAGTTCCTTACAGAGTATTTTTTCTTGCCGTGATGCACAGAGCCTGCTTGTAAAATCATTGGTCTACTGAAATTACAATAAACTTTCCCAATTTTATCAAAGGCTACCAATTTTCTTCTGTGACTTCATTGTTCAAAGTGCTAATCCCAATTAAAATATTAGTTTTATTTCTCCATCTTTAAAATAATATTTAAAGATGTTTGTCCACTATTTAGCACATTGTTTAATTTTATCTTTACTAATTATAGTGATATGCTTTGCAGAATTATAATAAGTATTGATCTGATCAGAAATTTGGCAAATAAGATTTGAGTCTAAGAGTGGGTCCCTTTTCTTCTTTTAAATTTATATACACAATAACAAACTCAGCATACGGGTTTATTAGCACTTCATGGTTATCTCCAGTTAACTGAGTTTAGGTTGTGTTGCCAGAGAGAGATAAGAGTAAGTCTGCTTGCTGCCCCATACACAAACGTATTTCTTGTTGATCATTATGAAATAGCCAAAATGATTATTGTTATGTTACTGACATTAAAAATAAGCCATTGGAATACCAGCATAATTTCTTCAGTACAGATCACACATGCTGAGGTAGCAGAAGGAGAAGAAAGTCATGTTCCCTTTCCTAAGCATTGCTGAGAGCCCAGAGGCCATGGGCAAAAAAGAGCAGAGAGCATGTACTGTGGGGCGGGAACATGATCTAGCATCCAAGCAAAATCCAGCATGGATTTCAGAAGGCACAGCACAGCTCTTGCCTCATTGGGGCCGCAGTAAGTGTCACAGGAGCAACAGTGAAGGAAAGAGAAGCACAGCGTGTATCCACAACACATGTGTAGGGAGTTGTAAATTGAAACACAAAAAGATAAGGACAGATATTTTGTTATTTCTACATTTTCAGACATCACAGAGTGGAATGTCTTGCCTCAGGGAAGAGCATCATCTTGGTCTTTATTTGTCCATAAAATGGGAACAATACTGACCTCACACAAGTGAGAAGACACACATTAGATTCAATTTATAAAACAGTGAGTTAGTAGAGATCAGCAGGTACTTCCATTGTGTCTTCAGGTCAGACTTGTCCACAGCCTCTCTTCAGTCTTTCACTGACCATGCAAGCCTCAAGATTTTCACTTTCTACTAAGGAGAATTCCAAATTTCTGATAGACTCAAGGCCTTCAGCACTATTTACTCTTCTTCTGCCTCTTAGCTGTTGGAATGTAATACCCAGCCATTGCTTCTTTTCGTATCACTGGTGTAATTCCATTTATACATTGACAGCTTGATGGCTCATTTACACTAACATATCCTTTTGTATTCAATATTTATGATGTGTTTGCCTGGTCTCCAGAAGGAATTAAGATTAGATGGCCAAGGTCCCCTAACTGTGATCGAAGTACAGAAACAAACAGGCACAGAAATTAGCCAGGCACATCTTTCCTAACAATGATACAGAAATTCATCATATTTTATGGGGTTTTTTTCTGTTGGACAATTGGCAGTTAAATGAGAAATAATGATCAGAAATTTCACATGAAGAAATGCAGTTCCAGCTACCCATTTTTCCTAAGAAGGTCCAAATGATTAACAATCTAATTAAACTCAGAATAACTGTACTCCACCTGTATTTAGCTTTGAAGATAACAGCTTTTATTTCAGACCTGAAAAAGTGCTTGTGGACCTGAAAGTTTGTCTGTTTTTTCCAACTATATGACTTGCTCTAATAAAAGATTTTACTTCTCCCACAGATCTTGCCTTGCATTTATTATTTTATATGAGCACAATTGACATATGGTTGTCTGTTCGAACCCATTTCCTTCCCAGAGCAAAAAATAAATATAAACTCTCACCAGGTCACAACAGAGACCCAGTCAGAAAATTAATTATACTACCCTATTTTTAAGCTATCCTATTTTTAAGCTTGAATTCTTGCACCATTTTTTTAAATTCAATGGGAAAAAAAATCAATGTTTTTGGAAGCATAAGATCAGAAGTTGGACAGAAAACTCTATCACATACTGCCTTCCCAGTCTAGTTATCAGATATTTTGTCTAATTAATTTAACTGATTCTCCTCCTACAAAAGTACTACAAGATATTCATTCATCTTCCTCATGGAAGACAGCTTTCAGCTCCTGAACTGTCATCCTAATTTCATTCCTAACAAGTAAATTGAGTTATTTTCTTCATCCAAGGATAGATATCTCCTCTAATGTTCTCTGTTTCTGCTCTTCAGCAGTATGAGCCCACAGTGCCAGAGAAGAGCTATAGACCTGTTGCAGGTACTTAGGTGATGCATGGTAACTGGCCAAGGCTCTTATTTCCTACAGAATATTAAAAATAAATGGTTGCATATCTCCATTCCTCAGTTAAAATGCATGTGGGGGTTAGAATAGATTACATTAGAGATACTACCATTTGTTAAAAAAAAAAAAAGAAGACAACAGACTACTGTCGTCTTTTTTCCAGCTAGCTAGAGTCATTTATAGTTCAGCTACATCTCGATACCTGTGGTATAAAAATCATTAGGCGCAGAAAATAGTCCCTGTGAACAGGGCTGTGCTTATTGCCCTTGTGAAGGATTTGGGAGGAAAAGGCATTTTGTGATTCTAAGCTCTAGGAATTATTTTTTAACTTAGGAAAGATTCAAATGAAGGCAGAATGGAAAGGCACATATTTCCATTACAGCTCATCCTTAAAAAAACCCCAACAAAATGAAACAAAACCAAACCCAACAGCAACTTATAAGAAGGGCATGGACTGTGTCAGCATTTCTCTTCCAAAGTTACCTGAAATTTGCATTTCATTTCTTGTAATACTTTCTCCCTCCCATCAGTTGTTGTTCTTCTCTTCAACTACTCTTTTCCTAAGAGAAACTAATCTGAGAAATTACGTTTGATTCAAGTTTTCGATATGTAAATATCTTTTAGCAGTGAGGTAAAGCAGCTGAAGACCAGTGCCTTAGACACCATAAGTGTTAATGAAAGAGCATGTCACTTATGTTCAAACAGTAATGGAGAATTTTGGCTTCACTCCAAGCATGTGAAGACTTTTGTGTTTTTCATGGAATATTAGTCAAAAAAACCCTATAAATTACCCCCAAAATATGTAATTTTCCCACTCTTCTCCCCACTCCTCCAAGAATAAAGAGCTTGTGAAAAGATATACAAAAAGCTGGTTTGTAAACTAAATGCACACAGGGAAATTCTTTTTGGCTGCAAAATACTCCCTCACCAGAGTCTCAGGGGACTTGCATAAATACGAAAAGTGGAACTGCAAACAGCTGTTGTGTCATAGGCTATCACATGGTTTCCTATGATTATCTCCTAAACAGACAAACAAAAGAGGAAAAAAAGGCACTGTTATCAAATTCAGAAGGGAGAAGGAGGGGGGGACTCTGCCTGACATTTTGACTTAATGGAAAACCATCACAGTCAGCTTCACCCAGAAAAGCTCCAGCTCACAGAACAGCCAAGGTAAGCAGATATATCGCATGCCAGGGCACTAGCCTGAGATTTTCTTTTTCATGTCACAGCTTAGGATACTTCAAAATGAACTAAACATTTTAGCAAGTTTATGAATCACGGATAGCTGCACTGGCTTTAGAATCATAGAATCACAGAATGGTTTGGGTTGGAAGGGACCTCAAAGATCATCTAGTTCCAACCCCCCTGCCATGGGCAGGGACACCCTCCACTAGACCAGGTAGCCCAAACACTACTTTTTCATAGATCAGAAAGAGACAAGGAACATAGAAGACTCTGGTTACACAGAGTTTCCGCGGGCAGGAGGTTGAAGATTTCCTATAAAACTCCTGCTGTTTTTACAAGGCCAACAAGATCCAGGAGAATACACCTTAAATACTACCACCATAAATCATTTCTATAAACATGGTGGTAGGGGAAAGCAATAACATAAACACTAATGTCAAAATAATTTTAAAAATTGTAAATGTATGTAAACATGACATGAAATGATGTGCTGGATTATCATGAAGGCACACCCAAGAGCTCCCCAGATCAAAAACTGACCACAGTGTCCAAGAGAGCTCTGCATAAATTTCAGCTCAGTGACAAATTACTGCTTGACTGGACAGTTATTCATGTAAAATTTCCATCTACAAGCACTGGACTGGATTTACTATTAAAAAACAAATAATCGATCACTGGCATTTCTTCATGTTACGTATTTTGCCATGAGATGGAAAAGAAAAACATGATAGATATGGAAGTGTTCTAGTATGAATAGCCTGAACACAAGCTCGTTACCTGTCAAGAGAGGAGAAAAGAAGTAAACACTAATTTAAGTTAGTCTAAACTGCCTAAGTAAAGAAATAAATAGATATGATTCCAACAAACTGTACATTTCTTAGATCTGTCATTTGAAATCACTCCATTATATGCCTCTACAATTCCAGAAAAGTAGAAGAAAGTGTAGGATTACAAATTACAAATTCAACTCATGTAATGAAACAGATACATTGTGTCTTTTCCACAAAGAAGGATTGTGATGGAATTCAAAGCTGTTAAATGAGCTTAAATCTTGTCTCATGCTCCAAGGACGCACCCATAGTCTGAGCTCAGAGCAGGTTTCTTGGAGGATTTGAATGCTGACTTTCATGACCTGTGTGGTTTCTAGCCTATTCCAGCCCCTCTTAGAGTGCAGTCAGATCATGTTCAAGGTACTTACACTGATCTGGGGGAGGTCTAAGCTCCGGATATGTATCAACTGGTGTTTTATGCAGTTATACGCCCGGTGTTATCACTCCAGATTGCATAAATGAGAATTAAGAGGCACAGTGAGGGGCTGACACTGCTGGCATATTCCACTGTGGACAGCTCTGCAGCTTTTCCGAAACATACAACTTGCATGTAAATAATATGGGAATTAAACTAGTTTGGTCTGAGAAGTCAGGCTGGACCCAGTCAGCTTAGCAGTACAGATGTTAAAAGGCACAGAGCTGAATGTGTACTCCAAGGAGAAAGGAAATTATTCACCTCTCAAACTGCTACCATGGCTTTAAAAATCCAGAACCATACTGGACATGTCTAAAATAATTTAGACTACTCCGAGGGTGTAATGTAATTTATAGCAAGTAGATTCTCAGGAGGCAAGTAATTTTGCAGAGAGCTTCTGCAGGAGGGAACTGCCTCTAGAGTTCGAAGGGAGCAGGCAGCTGATGGCACACAGTCCTCTTTTGGTACCCAACAAGGGACCTGGGGGAGGAACAAACAGCTGAAGGGGGGAGAGACTGTGAAGCTGGAAACCAGACAGACCAGAAACTTTCTCTGTTGTGACAGATCTGCTGTAGGACATTTCTAATTTCTGTCCCCAGCTAGTCATTGCTGCCCCCGTTACCACCAGAGGTTTCCAGCTCTTTGCTGTGCTGGTACAGGTCTTTGTGTAACTGCAGCCTAGCACTGTGGTGGGCTGGGGGGGGTGGGAGGGTAAAGGAGTTGGGGCTTGTTTTTAACAATCATGCTTGTTTTTAAAACAGCTGTACCTATGGGGCAAGATTACAAAACTCAGTACTGAGGAGCACACAGGCAGATTCAAGCTCCAGGGTATTACACATGCTCTATGACCTGAGCCTAAAATCATCCATAACGCAGCAGCTATGAGGATTATTTCAGTCTCCAAGCAAGAATGGGGGTAGCTTTTATAAAAACTCTCTTCGCAGACAACAGCCCTCCCCCACTCCTTAGCTTTTCTGTTTTGTTCTTTACTTTGTCTCACATGTAAATATAATAAATCATAATCCAAAGCTCTGAAAATGTAAATGCCTGAAAGGCATTTAAAATGTACAGTCATTGCTCGTGCCATGGAGGCAGCGTAAGAGGGCTGTGCTCCCTACGGAGCCCTCCAGCTCCTGTGTGCTGATTCCCATGGGCCATACAGGGGAGTTTCATGGCTTCATTCCCCTACTCCAGACAGGCACAATCAATAACCTCATCTTCACATAATACCTGCTCCACTCTGGCTCTCTGACAGAGGAGCACAAAGCCTTCCAAGAAAGAGAAGTGCAGTGTTCCCTCTGCAGTTGAAGGGTCCTTGGGCAGGAAGGCTGCCACAGGCTCTTTTTATAGCATATTTCAGCTTGGGGTTGTTGTTGGGTGAGAATGAACATGTCATGTGCCATCTCCACATGTACCATGGAAATCAGCTTACTGTCTGACTGTACTTGACATGTTTAACCATGGACTGGGGCAATGGGCACAAACTGGAACACAGGAAGTTCCATTTCAAGATGAGGAAAAACTTCTTCACTTTGAGGGTGGCCAAGCACTGGGACAGGGTGCCCAGAGAGCTTGTGGAGTCTCCTTCTCTGGAGATATTCAAAACCCACCTGGACACAATCCTGTGCAACCTGCTCTAGGTGATCCTGCTTTAGCAGGGGGATTGGACTAGATGATCTCCAGAGGTCCCTTCCAACCCCTACCAGTCTGTGAATCTGTGAACCATGGCAAGGCATTATGTTCCAGAAACAGTGGGGTCTCCATTTAATCCAGGACTTTTTTTTGCTTTTTTTTTTTTTAGTTGAATTTTCAGAAAACATACCACTTGTCTGAAAAGATATGTGTGTGGGTTCCCCCCTATTGAAAAATGGCCTTGAGCTATTCTTCTTTGCTCTCCTTTGAAGTCTGCACAAGTTACCCACAGTTTGTGCTACCTTCATGTGTGAAGAGAGAAAATTAATTATCTTCAGCAGGGGAACTCCAAACATAGAGGCACCAATAGCTGGCCAAGCAGAGCCAGGTGAGCAGAAATTCACATACTTTGCCGAAGGGTATTGTGTCAAGGGTGACAATCCATCCTTAACACACCACCGGAGTCAGGGTAGCTCTTTGACTCTCAGCAGTGCTTGTTTTACAGCAGCGTCTAGGACTCCAAATCACAGATGAGATCCCCATGGCTTGGAGAACACAGAGCGAAATGTTTCTCCTTGAAGGCCTCCCACCCTACCTGAAACAGCAGAGGCTGTGGGCAGGCTGCCGATGTTCAGGCAAGTGGAGGCAGCACAGTGTGGTAGGGGATGGTCTCAGTGGCATTGCTCCTTGTGGGCAGTAGTTGGGTTTTATGCCTCATAGCTCAGAGGAGGTTATGTGAAAAAGGAAGGTTTCCAGAAGTCAGAATTCCCTCCCAGTTATGAGACAACATGGCAAAACCCAAAAGGATGCACGAACATGAACTATATAGATGATAGATGCACCATGGAGAAGTCAGAGGTGGATTTTACATCTCAGTATCATAAAACCATGCAAAAAGTCTAAAGAGGATCTCAAGACCAAAGCCATAGGTGCCACCCAGACATCCCTTCATTGGTGTTTTAGGGCTCACTCTTCCTGAACTGTGCTGGCAGTGAATGAGAGAATGTGAAAGTGAAAGAAAAAGCTAATACTTAATATGAAAAATAGATCATCCATGAAGGGTGGAGAGGGGCGGGAACAGCAAATTGGTGTGACAGGAAAATTACATTTGCAGCAGGACTCTAAAAGGACATGGGAGAGCCAAGCTGGCAGCTGCCAGTACTGAAGAGAAAAGATTTTGCAGCAGTTACTACATAAGGGTCTGGCCGAGAGTACCATATGTGCCCGTTTGTTATGGACAAGAAAGGATGTAGCGTGAAGATATTCTGCAGAAGAAATCTATGCAGCTATAAGGTTGGACTAGATGAATCTGTAGACAGGCCCAGCTCAAAACCAGGCCTACGAAATAGGAAGGACTTTGATATTTTCCACAGTGACTAGAGAAGGAAGGAAGGTACCTGTGTGAAGCTAAGCAGGAGCAATAACTTTGGGAAGACACTAACAAGAAAAGGATAACCAAGGCATGGAGAACAGACGTAGACCTGTGAGTCACAGCCATAGAGTCAGTTGCTGTAATAACGCTTGTAGGAGGTAGATAGAGTGAAATGAAGGTAATTTGAAACAGAAAATTAAGGAATCCCAACAAAAAAAAAAAAAAAAGAGAGAGAGAGAAGAGACACAAAATGACATGAAAAGACATGCACATTATTTTATAGGGAGATCACAGTTTGCAAAGAGTCCCCACAAACCTGAGAACCACTGATTAAAAATTTTATGGGATCAGTCAAATTGTTAAGTTCTGACTATTTTCATGTGTGAAAAATTCCTATTTTCTCCATGAGATGTTAGCTCTTATTACATTAATTAAAGCTTGCTGACCAAAATCTTTTTTACCTGATGAAACAAAATTTCCCAGAGAACAAAACACCATTTTCAGTCTGGATCTCTTAATAATGTCTTTAGGATATTTCCCATGCTCATGTAGATGTTTCTACAGCAACAACAACAAAATGCAACATCTGACTTCTGGTCATTCCTGTGTTACAAGTAATAACAGCAAGCAGTATGCATTTAAATCCACGCTATTGCAAATGTTTAGAGCCTTTGGACACACACCCAAAAAAACCCCAACAAAAAACCTGAGAAACAAATGGCATTAACTGAAGGCCCTATCTCTTCATATACAAACAACATTAGTTTGCAAATTCCCTCACCATCCAGTAAAAATGTCACAAGGTCAAGCATCACATGAAACCAGTCTATGGGTTGTACATTGAAATTGCACTGCAGCCTAACCTTAGGCAGAGAAGTAATGACTAGCATGAAATAGCAAGTTGTAATGAAAAATGCATTGCTATTGCAGAGTAAAATCTCCAGGTATCTGAAGACAAAAATGTTTTAGATGTAAGCAGTAAATAAACTGGCTTTATCCAGTGTTCAAAGTGCCTGGCTAATGAAATTAAAGGATTGCTCGCTAACCTCTCAGACTCCATTCAAAAATTAAGAGTTCAGCAGGATTAAATCAATCAGTCACACGCATACACTTCCTTAGCCCTGTTCCATTTAGCTCCTTACGACAAGGTCATACGTAAGTTGTCTAGATTGCTTGGACTCAGTCAACAATAATTACTTTACTCTTGGCTACCATCCTTTCAAATGTATCCCTAATCTGGCATGTTCTCTTCATCAAGTCCTTTAAGGCCGTCTGTTGAAATGAATCAAAGTATTTTCTAAGGATGGATATAATGCAGAAGCAACAGTTGGGGTGTTAAGGTGCTAAATATCTGTAAAAAAGAGAAAGGCCAGCCCAGGAACGTGTGCATTAACTGGTGTGACATCAGGTCCGATTCAGCCTGGAAAAGAAGATTCGCAGATGACAGGGGAGTGTGGTGGCAGGAAATCAGCAAGGTACACAGCCGGGGCTATGGCTCCTTTGTGGCACCGTTCACGTACTACAAGGAATGGGGAGCAAAGTGTTGCTGTTTTTTTCCTTCAGTGCCCACTTTACAATATGGATAAGCCTCAGTCAAAACAATCTGTCAATTATTCTTTAATTATTCTTTTCTATCTCTCATTGCTCAGTCATCTGCCTGGAAAAGGAAACAACTCTGGGTTCACATGTTGTATGCTTTTTTTGAAAATATTTTGTATTTTATGACATTTATAGGTATTTTATGACTCATCATGTTGAATATACAAACTGATTTTTCAGCTACGACTCTCCTTCCTACAGTTTTTTGAATAAGCTGACTTACCTATCTTTCAGATGCACTTAGCAAAAACATTATGCTTTCCTGACAGATCCTCAGCAAGACAGGAAATTCAGAATGGAACCGGTGTAAGCCAGTCATATATTCTCATACTTGAAATTTATGCTCAACTAAGCAACTAACAGTGTTAAATTTCTTCCAAATAGTTGGACATATTTAGCTGCTTCTTTTGTTTGAAAATAACTCACTGAAAGACTCAAAGCTTTGCAGATTTACTTGTCAATAAACATTAATCTGCAAATGGTTCATGGAAGCATCCTGCAGCCAATGGGTGGCTCACAATCTGTTTATTGCTCCTATTGCCTGGTATCTGTTATCACTATAACTGCTTTCCTATAGAATGACTCCTAAAGAGCTTCAAAAGGCCACCAAACATTTTAATTCAAATACCCATGCAAAGCCACATACCATGTTTGCTTCCCACTAACACTCTTCTGAACACAGATCCACTCAGAAAATATTAATGGAGACAGGAGAGTTGTTTTTGAAGCATTTGCCTAAGGCCAAAAATTTCAAAAGTGACTATTTATCTTAGGTACCACAATTTCAGTCCTTTCCAGGCAGACATCTGCAAGGGATCTGTGTACAGAGTGAAGGAAATACACAGTAACTCTGGATCAGGCCCTTTGACAAGGTCTCCAGGTGGACAGCCAAAAATTAAGGTGGTTGACATCCTTAGGTATTTTTTAAAATTCTGGTTCACCGTGGGGTTTTTTTCCCTAACAGAATTTGAGTGCTTTTCCCTCAGACCTGTTTTCTTGGCTTATAAGATTTTTATAACAGAAGATTTTGGAGTATCATCTTTCAGTTGTAATTAAATTCAGATAACTTGTGTCTGGTTTTGTTTTTTTTTTTTTCCTTGGGGATGGAAAATTTACAGTAGAAGAAAAAGAAAAGGAGAAAGGGGCGAACTGTCAAATTGCCATAGATATAACATTTACATTTTTCAAGGTCATGTGTCAAATACAAATGAAATAATGAACCTTTGTTACTCTGTGGTATCCCATGCCAGGCAACTTATGCATCAGCATCAATACAATGGCTTTGATGAACTGCACTCCTGTGCCCTGCTGCTCTAACCTGGAAGTTAAAAAGGCAGCAATTAAGTTTTCTAAAAAGGAGCAAGAAAACCAGAAAAAATGGGGCTACAAGCTGCCAGCATTCTTAATTACAGAATTGTTATTTAATACAAAAGCAAAAGAACGAAACAAAATGTGCAGAAGAAAGGTAAATGGCACGGAACAGGGATGTTAATGTAAAGGTTGAATAGGCTGCAGCTATGAGATTCACATCTGACCCATAAGACGCTTCAAGAAAACAACAAGGTGGGAGTGTGGGGGGAAAAGATAGAGGTGAAGGAACTGTTATTTACACTCCTATGATGGAGTGCACAGAAAAAGCATGCATCAAAGCTATTCTTTCGGAAGACATAGGACTGCATGAAAAACCTCTCCCCAACTTGGATGATTTATTTTATTCTAAACTATGTCACTGCAGTGAAATCACGCAGTGCCTTCCAGAAAGGCAACTTATGCTTAAATATATACTGCAAAGGAGGCTGTATATGATAATCCAATTTAGGATATGTTATATTGTATCATTAGAGAATAATTTTCACTTGGTACAGCACAAAATGTCTTAATGGGTTTAAAACACATGCCTCTCTTCCTTTTTTCTTCTCCTCTCTCGGCACAGAATAAAATGAAGCTATGGGTAATACTTCTGTTCCACATGCTTTCCTGGGAAGTGTATGTTGCTGAAAACGTAATGGGTGACTCCAGAGTTGTATATGTTACAGTCATATTTTGAAACCAGTCATTTCGGGAAATGATTAACATTTTCAGCCATTTCACAAAATGGCTGTTTCATTCAGTCATTCTGTGAAATAAGAGAAAGTTTCATGCCTTTAATGAAGTTAGCGAAACTAGTAGGAAGGCACCATGTAAAATGTCTGATACTTTGTTACTTGAATTAACTTAAAAAGACATGTAAGATTATTTTTGTAATTTATTAACTTCTAAAGCCATACAGACTCCTGAAATCATCCAGTCATATACACCACCTGCCAGAACCGAACTTATCTTCATAACTGAGGTGACTGCAACATCAGTATCATATCTGTTCAGCTTTTCAGTGTTTTCATCCATCTGAAGCCTGTGCTTTACCAAGAGCTCTGCCTGCAAAGCCCGTGCTGCCCAGGGTCCTTCCTGCTGCCCAGGGAGGCTGTGCCGGTGGGGGCAGCATGTGGGGCTGGATTTTGCAGGGGGTGGTTGGGATGGTGCCCTAGAAGTGAAGGGCCAGTTAGCTCAAGGGTATCGGTGAGTGGAGAACTTGGTGGGTCTGGATGAATCCTTTCTGACAGAGCTTGAGATATAGGAACAGGTCTCACCTTTAGTTTAGCAGTAGTTCCAGTTTGGCTGCCTACCACTGTGTCGGATGAGGGGGACTGTTTCTTCTGGATATGTTGACGCAGCAGAGTCATTAGAAAGAGTGCTGAGCACTGAAAGCAGATTGTGCTGACTGCGGAGGTGGTTGATGATCCCTGATGGAAGAGAAGTTGAGCTAAACCCACTTTTGGGATTGGTACAGAACCAAGCTGCATACGGTGTACAGTTTATTCCAGATTGACGGGTGGTGCTTTTGAGAACTGGAAAAAGTGAATCCCCACAGTCTAGTCCCATGAATTATTGTCTGCCATCCATGCTAAGAGCTTTTGCTTAATATCCTCTTTGGGAGAGCCTTGGCCTTGTGGATATCTTGCTTTTCCATGCACTATGCTAAGCAGAGGCCACAGAAGCCTCAGTTCTTAGCTGACTTCAGCAGTAAATTCAGTTCCTTTGTTACTCCGCAACACAACAGGGGTATCAAGTAGGAGCAAAATATCGAAAAGCTGAAAGGCCACTTATAGTGCTCCCTCTGAGGTAAGGGCTCATTGAACACAAAATTTGGCGAGGTGGTCTTGGTACATAATTATACCCTTGAAATTGCCTTGAGACCAAGCCTGCATATCAATGACATCAACTTGCCCTTATGATGAGTATTCTTTGCTTATGGTCGGTTTTACACCAATGCTATTAGTCAAGGGTCTCTTTCTCTTCTTCTGGCATCCAAGACAGAAAGATTTGAAGAGCTCAACAATCTCTCTTGTGATGTTTGCATATTTAGGCAATAAATGCTTTGTAACTTGATCATAACCACCACAACCTGTAGCAACATGTGCTTTCCTGGTAATAGCATACCTGTTTTCCATGCTCACATTGTATATGGGAGATGCTCCTTTAATCAGGCATTTCTTGATTAGTTTCTTATTGTCACCACACTATACAATTTCATACCTATGAGCACTGGAGGAAATAGAAAAGAATTAACTGGCAGTTCCATAACCAAAGAAAAGACAAATGATGATGAGAACAGAAAGCAAAGAAAAAAACCCCCAAACCCCAAAACAACCCACAAACAAACAAAAAGTGTTCTTTAAAACTTACCCTGCAAGCAGGTAGTATCAATTCTTGACTTTGATTTGGGATATTGGCTTGCCTTTTTGATCTCAGCAATAGTTGAACAATATTCTTCCCCTGGTAACATGCACTTTGGGCACTTCTCATACTTTTTGTAAAGTTCTTTTCTGAAGCTACTTTTGAAATCCAGAGCCACCTCTGGCAGTCACTGCAGAACAAGCAAAGGATCCTTATCCAGTAACCCCCCTTTTCACAATATGCCTGTTACCGAGTGAAACAAACAAACAGTCTAGCAGAATATCCAGCACGTCAGTCATTTCGTAGAACGTGTGAAACTTTTAGTCATTTTACGAAATGAGTGAGTGAAGGAGTCATTTTGCAAAATGACTGAAAATTTCAGTCATTTCAGGAAATGACTGGTTTCATGATACAACTAACATATCATGCGCTAAAGAAAAGACTTGGGCTGAAAGTGCGAAGCAGATCGTGTTCTTCAAACCCCCTCTTGTGGCTGTGGGGAAAAACGCCATAAAATACCGCATTTTACTGTAATCTTTTGTTTAAAGACTGCGGTGATTGTTCAGGAAGGAAGGAGATGTGGGAGCCCTTGTTTTGCGGTAGAGCACATCCTGATGCTTCGTATTCTTCCTTGAAAATCTCTGGCAAAGGAGTTAAATTTTTTTCTTAAGTTTTTAAGAAGTAGTACACGGGGTTTGAGCTGGATGTCTCTGCAGAGGTCCAGGACAAAGCAGTTGCCCAAAAGGTTCTGTAGGGATGGACCCACTGGCTATTTCACTTTGTTTTCTGAAAACCATTTTAAAGCTTTGTAGGCTTCAGGTAGAGCTGAAACAAAATGAACAGGTCCAGAGAATACTTTTAGCAGATAGTGAGCAATGAAGAAGCTTTCACAAATGCTGATGAATCTATTCAAATCCAAGCAGTTTTGGACAAAAGCTGCCTGTAAGGCAAAACTCCCTCTTTTCCTAAATAGAAAACAAATAATTGATCCTCTGGTAAAGTTTAAATGTGACTGAAAGAATGAGTTGACATTGTAACATATGTCCCATTGTAAGGGGAGACCAGGATAAGGAGAGAGGTGATTGTGGTTTGCTGTGAAAATCGTTGCTTAATTCCAAAGTGCTTTAAAAATAGTGATGCAAATTATGGCAGAAATTTTGGTCAATGCCACAAATCTCTGGTGCTGCCTTCCTGTGGAAGGAAATCAGCACCTTGACTTTGGGAAAACAGATGTTGAGGACCTGTTTGCAGAAATGGCACCACACCTCAAGTCCCTGTCAAAAGGATAATGCCAGAATGAGAGTTAAATCCGTCAGATTGGATCATTACTTGGTTTGGAGACTACTCAGAACAAGATGCTCTGCAGGACTTCAGCACAAAAACCTTTGGACACCTTTCAGGTCTGTGATACCTCATTTTGCTGGTATTCCCCTCTTCCTAAATCCCACATACTTCCTCTTTCTTCTACTATTGTTTCAGAAAAATCTTTTTAATAAATTTTCAATCTAATTTAAGTGAACTATTTTCTTTCAGCATAACTATGGCTACCAGTTTCTGGTCTTTTTTTTTTTTTTTAATATACTTAATTTTTTTATTTACAGTTATATTGAGAGTCAGTGGGCATATAGCACCTAAAACAGTAGCCTGAGGGAACCTGGTAGAAGTCCATTTTATTGTACATTGTATTCTGGCACACTGAAAGACTACACAGATCAGCTACAAAAGTACTTCATACCAAAACTTACAGGAACTGTGTCTGTTCTAATGCCAAAGAAAATGATTGAACTGCATAATTTAATAAAGGCTTACATTAGTCTAAAACACCCTAAGCAGGGAATAATTTAAAAATATAATCTGGAAAAACATTAGTTTATAAACAGAAAGAAAATTGGTTGTGCTTTCCTTGATTTTTTTTCACCTGTAAAAGTTGCCCAAAATGCTGACCATTATTATTTTCAATGTATTTCATTTAATGCATAAGGGAAATAGCTCACTAAGTTTGTGCTACATAGCTCTGTAGAAACTAAGATACATTTTCAGGTGAAAAATCAGAGACACTTTTCAGGGAAACATTGAAATATTTTATTTTGGAAATGCAACAGTAAAATCAGCTAGATAACATTATTCTTCCCCAACCAAAACTGTCATGCCCAACAAAAATCACAGCATGAATATTGGCCATACATTTTTTGACAATAGAAACTTCAGCAGTGTGGTTCTTCCCATATCTCTATATATTTAGGGAGCTCAAGGTTTGGTTCCTGGCTCTGTCATAGCTTTTGTGAGTGCTTTAGCTGAAGGCGAGGACTTGCAACAGTGACTCTGAATCTGCTTGAGTGTGTCTAAGTTTGAAACCAGTGAAATTCCACTGTGCTCCATTTCACTACATCCTGATGTGCCTCAGCTCCCTAAAAATATCTTCCTGGAAGGGAAAATTTATTAGTTCTTGTGAAGAATCCTCATGCTGTGACAACAGGGAACAGACACGAGGACAACAAGGGCAAATCAGGAGTGGCCCAAGGCTCCTCAGCAGGGCAGGCCGAATTGAATTTTTCATTCTTCAACTTACATCATCCTCATAGGTAGGACTGACGCAACTTCTCCATGTAGCATCCTTCCTAAATGACCTAGGGTGGATGTTGGCCCAGGGAAAGACCGGGCAGCCTTCCTGGGGGACAGTGGCAAGTGGAGGGGTGACCTGCCACCTCCCCAGATATTTGGGGGACAGGAGGCCCCACCCTGGCCTGATCCCCACAGTCCCCTGCAGTCCTTGCTTTCCTCTATGGCTGTGGGAGGGTTTGGCCTCACGGTGGGTTGTGTGGGTCCTTGAAACATTGACGTACTCCTTGCCTTGAGTGATGGCGTATGTTTTAGTTCTTTACAATGACCGGGCACAAACTTTCATGGAACCTGCTGTAAGCCTGAATAAAACATCATACAGCATTAAGCTTTTCCATCCAAACAGTTTTAATTAATCCAGCCAGTTCATGCTATACATTTATCAACACTAAAACCAGCATTATTTGCTGAAGTGAATGTAGACATGCAGAGGAGTTAGGTATTAGTAATTACTCTTAAAACGTACTATACATATACAGCTACTCTATTGATTTCCAATATTTAATATTCCACAGTGACCAGCACAGAGCTAGCTACACTAATGAAAATACAAGTATATTACTCTCAGTCCCTTAGCCAACATTTGAGACATTTATTTTTATTTATGTAATACTGAGGAAAAGCTCTATCCCTAATAAATTTGTCTGAGTGAGAAGTTACTTTCAAAGACCACAATACTTTGCAGTATATGATGCAAAAAGTAATCTCTTTTTAAACATTACTTGTTTACTTTATTGAAGCATTACTTTTGAAATATTTTTATTTAAAAAAAGTATTTTGCAACTGTCTTATATATTTAGGGGTTTTGGACTATCACCTGCTTGCAGACTGGTCAGTCTCATTGTGCGGTTGTGCCATGCTGAGACAACGTCGTTGTGATCGCCTTTCCGCAACAGAAGTGTGATAGGTTGGCATTTCTTCCCTTTTTCTTTTGCTCACTCCATGAATATGTTTCTGCTAAGTTTAATTCATTTTCTTTCTCAAAGGTGTATAACCGGTGAACCTCTAAACCACTTGACCTTTCAGCTGCGTGTGTTTCTGGAAAGAGTTTGCTAAGGAAGGGAGTGTTGTGCACTGCTTCTAGCTACACATTCCTCGGATCTCCCCTGTGCTCTTGTTTTCAAGGTTTATTATTATGGGATTGGACTTCAGGAAGGCAGATTTTTAAAGAGCACTTAATTTGGGTTGGTCTCACAGACACCGACTTTTCCTGGGAATTCTGCCGTTGACTTCCGTGCAAGCAGCTTCTAGTGAAAGTTGAGTCCTTCAACTCCAATACTGGGTACCTGTGCCCAGAAGGAGCCAAGCTGTGGGTACAAGACCTGTAACAACTGTTTGTTTGATCAAAGACTCCAGCACTGGTAGTAATTAGATAATTGACAACAAAAACTGCAATATGGAATAGACTGTAGGAAGTAGGAAAATGCCGCTTCGGTATGTTTAAATACAAATGTGAACGTGAAAACCTATTCTAAGGCAAATTGTCAATTCACTAGAAAATACAGTACCTGGTTTTCTTAACCTTTTCATAGCAACTGAGAACCACCAGCTAAGAGTTTTTTCATCAGAACAGATTTAGCGAGTTAAGATTTCCCAACTCTAGATCTTCTAAAAAGCATATCAAACTGGCATTATTTGTCTATCACATCCACTTACCAGGTAAGAAGATCTTGGCATTTTTTCTATAGCAGCTTACAAAAGCCTTCAGTCTAGTCATCATACCTATTTCTTCTCTTTTAAGTTTTGCTTCTGTCACTTCCACGGCTTTAAGTTGTGACACTTTAAGACCCACACTTCCTCAGAAAATAATGCTTCAAGGTGCAAAGCGCTTCGTGAAGAGCAGTTCTGTTCCAAGCTCTGATGTTATTCCCAGTCATACCACCCTTCTGTCCTTCCTGCTGCACCTTCAGTGGTAGACAATACAGAGAGTCTTTGCAAAACATTAGGAAACTAATCATTGTGAACTGGATTTATCTGTCCATCTGAAAAATACTGAAGAGATATTTGCTTGGCAAGAAGTAACCTTTCTCAACAGAGAACAGTTAAAGATGTCTTAAGGGGATCTATTTGAAAACCTTAGTACATTTAAAATTCCCATTCAAATTAATGAGAATGACTTTGTTCTTACCATTGACAATTCAGGAATCCAATGTTTTTGAGCATGAAAACAATTGAGTCTCAAGTAACAAGTGACCTCTACTGCAAAATGAAGACTGGAGAATTTACAATCTTCTCAGTCTTCTTTCCTGGCAAAGATCAGGGGCTACCAGATGGGGATCAATTAAAGCAATGTGAAAAAGCTGATAATTTGGCTTCCTGGCTAAATTTAAAATGGAAAAATTAGTTGGTTTGGATGATGCCAAAATGGTCAACTATTTCTTGGAATATAGAAAACCATTGAAAAAGGTGAAAAACTCCCCCGCGCCCCCCCCCCCTTTTTTTTTTTAATTTCTCTCTCTCTTTTTTGGTCAAACAAATTCAACAAGCTTATCACAAACTTACAAATAGTTTCAGCTGACCTGCACTTCCATTTGCAGTGAACAAATCACTCAAGCAAAAGACATTCATCACCTCTGGGAACAATGCACACCTTTTTTTTTTCCATGCGGCTTTCCTGAACACTAGTAAGCCATTAACCATATTTGCTGCTTCCTGCATTCAATTACCAAACACGGTGTGCTTGCCAGACCAGATTTTCCACATGAAAGTATTCAACATACGTATATTTTTTGCAATTCTTTTCCTGTTCCAAGAATTAGTTTTGCTTTTATCTAAACAAGGAGTGGGTTCCATGATCAAGCAGGAGAAACACCGTTTCTAAAACAGTGTTTCTACTAAATGCAGAAAGCTTGAAGGACCCAAGATCTTCATTTATCTTAGATGGGAAGAGGCATTGTCTAGTCTGGATATCCAAATTATAGCACTCAGACTGATTCTCAAGAGTGCTGAAGTGCAGTTTCTTTCTCTATTTTTAATTTTAAAACAATACCCATATTGTATAATTGTTCTCTTTTTTTTTTCAGAGCTATCGTTTCAACAGCAGATGTACTCCAGCAATGACAGATACTTTAAAAAACAATAGGAAAGGTACTTTAATTAATTAATGCACTGTTAGAAGCAGTTTTGGATGCAGAATCTATGGGGGAAGATTATGAATATTTTGTCTGAATGGTTCTTCTGTTTCCCAACAATTCTGTAAATATTTTAATAGTGTAGCAAAAATGATGCATCCCTGATGAAAAGTTAAGAGACAGGCAAAGGAAAAAAAAAAGTGATTTCAACCTTTGTACTATTCCCCCCCAAAAATAGGAGATGTAGCCTGGGGCCAGGCAACTTCAACCTTGTTAACTGAGCCATGAGCATCCTCCTAGGAATGACTAGAATTCATTGCATGCTCACCAGAGCCCTGTAATGGATTCAGCATTAGGCTTCAAATGCAAGAGTTGAACTCGCATGGGCCCACAAAAGGCCTGGGTTGCAAAACAGACAGGAACAAAAGCTCTGTGCAGACTCCTTCCCCTACCTTTAGAAACCATTTTCTGCTGGCTTGGTGGTTTTTGGTTTTTTTTTTTTTTCTTTTTGCAAGAAAACCACCCTTTTACAGGATACATTATCTTCCTAATTCTATTTAAAAGTAGGAAATTTTTTAGGGGGAAGGGAAAACATATGACAAGGTTGAAAATGTAGCTAGGAAATAGTGGTAACACATTACTGCTCTTGTATTTTGGTTTTGGGTTGTTGTTTTTGCGGGTTTGTTGTGGGTTTTGGTTGCTTTTTCTAACGCTTTCCATTCCCATTTCCTTTTTTCCCAAAAAAGGTTTCCATTTTGCACTCCGTGCTTTGCTGAAATCCAGGGAGTAGGACCTCTGTATATCTTTTTTTAGGATATCTAAGCTTTCTGGAAGGTAACAGAATATTCCCTATTAACCTACAGTGTGTCAGAGGCAAAAAGCCTTATTGTAGCCCTCCTGTTTTCATTTTCAATCTGCTGTTGCTGGAAGGGATAATCTACTTAGTCTCTGCTGGGTAGGATGGGATCTTGGGAGTTCCCATATTACTTCTTGTCCTGCGGGTTCCTGGTGTTCTCCTCCCTGACATTTTGCCAGGTCCCACTGAGAGGGTCACAGAACTCTCCCCTAAATCCCATTTTTCACCTGGTATGACAGAGCACTAAATCATCTCATTTACGCAAATCTGTTCTCTGGGACCATTCAAGGACTGCCCTCCTCTCAGTCTGGCGCTATCTGCAGAGTTTGCTTTTCCCTCCTTTCTTAAAGGATTGTAAGAAACTACAGAAAATTGGGGAGTTTTCTTTGGGAAGCAAGCTACTAAACATGAACGCTGTAAATATGGGACTCCCAAATCCCTCCTCTTTCCTTTACCTGCCCCTTCCCCCATATTTAAAAGCACGTGAGAGGCTGTCGGTCAGCTCTGTTCCAAGGTTATTTGGAAGGTCTTCACTTTCCCTAGTGTTAGCAACCAGCCACGAATCACAGCCTTCAGTAAAGTAAGGGCTGCCTGTTGGCTAAAGCATTATTGAATACTCCTTTCAGACTCACCCAAAACACCGCCACAAAGTCTAATACTAAATCCCAGTGATAAGCAATAGTTGAAATTAAACAACGTGGATGTCAAAATCTGTTGGATCTGTACAAAGGTAAAACCACGGCACTTTGAGAGACACTGGTACAGTAATACCAGGGGAAATCAGTGTGTAAGCTGTCTGACCTCTTTTTTTTTTTCCACCCCCCCTGCCCAGTCCTCCCTTGCTCTCTCTCTCCTCCATCCCCAAAGGAAGTTAAAGATGTTTTTATAATGTGGATGATAGAGACGGCTGATCTGCATAATGAAGCTGAAAACAGCCTGCTTGTGTTGAAGCTCCTCCTCTGCATGTTACATGCCAGCAGAGATTTGCTATGAAACAGAAGGAGAGCTGCAATGCAGCATTTTCCTCTGGAACTTTGCAGCTGTATTACAGTTCCAAGCACATCACGAAAAGATTTTTGTTTACAGTATTTAAAATCAATTTGAATGGTAGCTGTTAAAAGTAGGGAGATGAATCACTGCACGTCCACTAACACTTTAGTGCTCACCCACCCTAAGGCTATTATGCTTAACTGAATTACTTCATGTTCTCTTACAATTAATTTCCTATTGTTTATGGTACTGCCTGCCTCTAATAATTAGTGGTCCTTAATACTCAGCTATTTAGAAATAAGATGACTGGGTGAAAAAGCAGAGTCATAAAGGAGCTCAAAATATTGAAGAACAAAATCACTAAGCAGGGATGATAAGGGCAGTAACCTCAGAAGGGGGAGAAGCTTCAAGGAAAACTTCATATTGAAATCATCTCTTATTTTCTTCAAGCACAGTAGTGTTATTTCCTAATAAAGTTCACAATTCTTCTGCTTCCCAAACTGTACAATGTCATTAGAAGGTCAGTCGGGACGGCAGTATCTTTCCTCCAGAAGTCAAAGCTGGCAAACATTTGGTAACTCCCATTGCAGGCAGTGAAGTAACTGCCTTTTCTCCTTCAAGTCCATATTGCTTTAACATTATCTGAGCTCAGCAAGGCAGGGTGTTATGTGTTATGAGGTCATTTCCAATATGCTATCCTGCATCTCAAGCCCCAAAGCGCTGTTCCAATTTACTCATGAATCTGAACTCCAAACACTCTGGAAAAAGTAAATGCCTTGGTCCAGCTTCCCCCTCCTAGCCCCTCCACAGAGGTATTAGTTTAATGCACCACCATTTCCATTACAGGTTCAAAACTTACTGCAGTTGCAAGTGAGAAGAATAACAGTGCTCTTAGATTAGTTCCCCATGGAAATAGTCACCAAACCAGTCAGCATAATTATCAGACTCCAGTGAAGAAAAATCCTAGATGAAAAATATATCAGTGACAATGATAAAATTCAGCTATGAAAAACTCTGACAGAGCTCTGGGGGAAAACTATCCCAGCACTCTCTCGCTTTTGACATGATATGAAGATAATTCGTATAGAAGAATTATATTTGCACAAGGTTAGTAATAAGAAATCTCACATTGGATTTCTGCTCTGTTTTTAAAAAACCAACTTCCTACATGCTGGATTTAACCACTGATTTCAATAAAGCCAGGATTTAACTCTCATTGACTGCGATGCAGCCATTTCTCCCTAAGCCTGAAAAATACTTAACTTCCCACACGTGTGCACACAAACAGAACAAAAGCACAAAAACTACATATCCACTTGTCTCCTATAACATCATGCGTCAATTGCGCCTTGCAAAATGACGGCTGCAAGCATGTTTGCACCGAGCTTTCTCCATACGTTTGAAGCTATAGCACGCAGCATTAAAGCAATTGCAAATGGCTATGACTATTACAAATGATAGAAGCATCTCTCCCCTTCATCTTTCTCCTGCCATTTCACTAGAGAAGGCAGTTTTATGATGGGTCCTTACTTGAATGATCATCCTCTGATTTTCTGCATCTTCTGTTGCGATTGACTGAAAACCGATCAGTTGTTGATACATACGCACTGTGAATGTTAAACTATGTCACACCAGAAATGGGGACAGATTTTTCTATTAGCTGTGTACATACAGCCCAAAAGAGCAGCCCCTTTTCCCTTGAAGTACTTACGCATTGCTGTATTGCGAATATTAACCAGCAGTGAGTTATTATTGCCCAGTCAAGTCCTCTCGCTCCTGAACATGACAAACTGTACTGCTTTGCCTGAACTGACCTCTGATGGAACAAAATTAATCACTCTGTTTCCACAAAGACTATACAGATATCCAGAACATGTGATCTTCCTCGATATTTTATCCTTTTGCTGAGTAGAGCGCTGAACTGCGTAATCCCTAAATTGCTGACTGCTGAGCAGGTTTAGCAGGGGAAGGATCACTCTTTATGTTCCTACACACTTCCCTAAGCATCTGCTCTGACCCACTGCTAGAGACAGAATATTAGGCTAGAAAGACCCATAGCTCCACCTCCATCTTGTGATTTTAATCACAGTTTAAATTCACAGTACAGTTTTCCTACCAGAATTTGCAGCTAATTTATGCTGGTCCATGCTGGGAAATGAAGGTATTGCAAGTCCCCCTGTTCCCCAACAGACCCTTCCACCTCTGGCCCTGCACTCTCACCAGCAGCATCGGGGCAGGTCTGCTGGTGGGGGCACACGTGAACCCCGCTCCCAGCAGCAGTCCTGCCCTGGTAAGCACAGGTCACTCCTTTGCAAAGTGCAACTCCCTGTTTTCTGCAGCACCAGCACGGGCCCTAGAGCTTGTCGCTGTGCCATGGAGATGTTCCTCTTTCCCTGCAGTAACAGAGCTCACGTGAGCCCTAGAAACTTCCTTCAGACCCATAAAACACATCACAGCTGGGGTCAGGGGAGACAACAAGTTTCAGACGTACGGAAAAATACTCTGGACTTGGGGGTAGCCACTTGGACCTAGCTGAATTAATATAGCCACTGATCAAATGCTGAGCGATGTTGATTCTCACGAGATGCTCGTTAATTGAAACTATTCAACAAATGTTTTCTGCAGCTGTAATTCAGCCAATTGATTGTTTATAATCTTTGCTTGTGACTGATGCTTTCAGTACAGGGAGAATTCTTTTTTCCTGTACTCATTTGCATCTGAGTGTCAGCCTTGCAAACAAGGGTGTATTGGTTATTGGAACATGCACAGAAAAATGTTAGAGAGACAAATCCATACTTTTCAATTACCTAAAAAAACATATCCTTGAAATCACCTGTGACCACTAATTTTATCCAAACAACTATTTAAACCCAGCCTTGAACCTTGGCAATGACAGAGTTATGCAGGGTGTAGTAGCTGGGAAACATTACCACCTTGAGATAACCGTCATGCCAGCGTTGCATTATTGTTAGGGGAAAATGAAAATTCACGTACAAAAAATTCCGTATGTTTCACTGCTTTGGAACCATTTAATATGCTCTGCTTTGCCAGCAGCATAGCTGCCTGGATACAAGACTCAACATACACATTAAGAGAACTCTGACCTTGCTGGATGCTGTAGTCACAGGCTGCAGTGTTGGGCTTTTGTTACCGAGGCCTTCCATAGTCAGTTCCGCCGGTAGAGAGGGACCCTGGTGGCAACAAAGCATTAAAGAAACTTTCTTCTCCACCTGTGTCACTAACCTTGAAACTGCAAAGTACGTAGGCTAATGAAGAATGCCAGAAAAGCAAGGATATGTGCAACCAAAGTGCTGGACAACTTAATTAGCGTGGTCACAAGACCAAAAAAACCGCAAACCCAATAATTAATCCATGCTCAAATGCTAGTCCTTCTTTATTCTTTTATGTTGTTGCAATTAAACTGCAGATTACTATTTAATTTCTTTAAATGGGACAGTATTTCACAGAAAATGGATGTCCTCCTGGATCCCTGAACTCCTCTCTGAGATGTAAGTCAGTGTTAATAAAACAGGATTAAATTACCCTGCAGTAGTAATTACTCAGCCTCAGACCTAAGCTGTAAATGGCAATAAGGGAAGATTTCCACCTCCCCCTCCCAGATATTAGTCACTACTTTTAATATCTGCATTGCTGATTGGATTTAGGTTTTGGCTGGCTTGTTACTACTCCTAATTTGGTCGACTAGAGTTTGATCAAGAATAGGAAGGATGGGGAATGCAAAGGGAGAACAGCACGTTCTGATCAAGCAAGAGGAAAATTCAAAAGGTCTTTATTCTATTTGCAGAAAGTTCTGCCAATGAAAATACATAAAAGCAAAATTTAATAAAGTTGATATAATCTAATATACAGGTCCCAGGTCCAACTGTATAATTCAAGGAAGTGGCTTTCTCTGATTAAGTGGTCAACTACCTGGAAAAAGACTGACATTGTCAGTAAGACTCTTTGACATGAGATAAGAGGAAGATGCCCATCTTTCTGAAATGTAAATAAATAACAATAACTAAACACAGGCAAATATTGCATAATGGAAAGACAAATGTCAGTGGAACTGGATGCTTTGACAGGACAATGATACTCTTCTGACAATCTCAGTTTCTTGTTTCTAAGTTTCCCTGTGAATTTCTAATGTTCAGTTAAACCAGAGAAGACACCACTGTAAAAGCCTTGTGACTGCCTTAAAACTGTCTGTTTCATTAATCTGTGTTAGGGCACAGATGTGCCAGACCTTTAATTCTTCACTCAGAAGGAATAAAGATATACCTTACGCAGTGCTGCTCCATCACTTTGCCGGGAACAGCCAGTCCTACAGTGCAGTGCAGGCCAAATAATAATAATAATAAAAATTCACGCTTCTAATCCTTCAACAGTCACAAATTTCAGGATGTAAAAATAACACACTTGAGATGCATTAAATGCTCATTAAAATTAATGAGAATGATGTGATTCTTACGAAAAGTACAGCATTGTCTACTGAAGGAACTGTTTAGTCTCACAAGTGAACTGAGAGTGTTAAGAAGTCTGGTGGTACCAGATAAAATACATGACAAAGCTGCACAGAAAAATTCACGTGGCCACCTGGAAAAAGAAAATCACATTTCTGTCAGCTCTATTTTATCACAGATTTTGTTACTGTTTCCACATATATTGAGAGCAGTTTTCACAAAACCAGGGCTTTGTGATTTATTTTTTTTCTCCTTTTGTCTTTCATGCAGCACAATCTCTGCTCTACGTTTCATGGCCTAATTTTACCTCTTTGCCCTTGAAATTCTGAAGTTGCCTTCTTTACTAGGCAAAATAATGACAAAGAGTAACAAAAGTAGCACAGTCATGTTTGGACGTAGATATTGATAACTTCCGCTCTGCTCCAATGCTGAATAGTATTTAAAGCCCCCAGATCTAAGACCTGGTAAAGAATAGCACAAGGAAATATTTTTTCAAGGGAAAAGTTTAAGATCAAAAATGGGGGTTCCAGGACTGTAGGCAGCATCTAGAAGGCATAAAGGAGAGATGACTTAATATTAAAGATGTTGATTATAACCAGAGATCTTTAGAAATCCTCTGAAGAAGTAATTTTAACTCGTGGTTTTGGCAAAAGTGAAGACTGTAGGCACGCTGAAGCTCTCCAGAGTCGTTCGGACACCCAGTTCCCTGCTTACGGCCCTCCTGCAGTTTGGAAAACTACTGCACTAGCACAGCAAAGAGAGTGGAGTTTGGGGTAAAGAGGAGGAGATGGGGGTCTGTCCCTATTGGCAGCAATGAGCTTCTGGGGGTACGTCAGGTCACCCCTCTGCTGCCTCTCCCACCGTCTGGCTGGTGTCTCCAGCCTGGACGTTCCCAGAGGCAAGGACCCTCCTCGCAAGCGGTTCGTAGGTTGGTTAGTTCAAGCGGTGCCATCTCAGAGAAGGCCTCGAGGTACTAATTAATATAAAGAGTGATAAATGGGTGAAGACTAATTCCATTCAAGTTAATCAGTGATTAACTGGTCGAGGATTTACCACAAAGGGTTGTCTTCTGATAAATATAAACCATGCCAGTATGAGAGAGAGTCCGGCTGTTTACTGTAGTTCTTTAATGGCAGGAAAGCAATATTAAAACAGAGTCAAGTCCTGTTAACATTAACATTAACATTACCATTAACATTAACAATATTTATAAAAGATGTAAAAGAACAATAATTAATTTTGGGAAAAAACCCACCAAAACTGGAAATAGAAAAGAAATCCACTTTCTGTAGAAAGGATTGAATTGTTTTAAGCATTGCAGTGACATAGCCTGTATGTTTTACCTAAGGCAGGTCTGCAGTAATTGCAAAACCTCAGGCCAGACTGCAGCCAGATTAATCCTCTCTCTCCTTTGAGTCACTAAAGTGTCACTAGAGATTTACATCCTAAGGTGACGCCTTGGGACAGTCCCACCATATAGCTGGTGTCAAGTTGCCTGATAGCCCAGCGAGAAAGGACTGTCAATAATTGGATCCCCAAAAGAGAGGCATAACATTGAATTGCTTGAGCACAAAAGAGTTTCAGTAACAACCATTCAAAACATCAGAAAGCCTGAGGAAAATGAAAAGGAAAAAAAAAACAAACCCCACAACAGCAGCAAGTAAGGTTTGTTCAAAGCTAAATGGAAAATTACTAGATTCAGCAGTTGTCTTACTAGGATATTAGATTTGATATTAAATTTCAAAAGCTGTATTATCATTCATGTCCTGATAACAGTGTAATGAAAAAAATTAGGAAAAAATCCAAATGTAAATAAAATAATACTTTATTATTAAATTCCATACGGGAAGAATGAATGATATACAGTGCTTATTCTCAGTCTTCCTGACATTTCACTTCCCACTCTCTAGTATTCAGTTACCTTAACCAAACGAAAAAGCTAGCTACTTCAAAACGCTGAAGTAAAATATACAAGCCAAATTCTGTGTAGGAAAACAGGTCACAGAATGCAATCCCAGTCCACTAAATCTTCTTAATGCAGACACATTCCTTTTCCACTTTGAATCAATACCAAGATTTTCAGGAGATATGCAATGTTCTGCTCCTAACTAAATGTCCTTGTGTCAGTAATGCTGAGATCCTATTGTTTCAAGAAAGTCATGAAAGATATAAAAGATATGACTTTGCAGGACCAGGGCCAAACTGCCTATATGGATATAAAACATGAAATCACATTATATACATAATGAAGACAGATGTGTGCAACTAAAAATGCTGCAAGAAAAGAAGAAAAATCAATTATTTTCTCTGATCCTTGCAGGTTTATTATAGAAATTCCTATTTTCCCAGAAGAAAGTAAATGACACTGCTTTTTTACCTTGACAGCTTTCCTTAAAACACTTTTTTATTTCAGATTCTAAGGATGGAGGAGAGAAAGGATTGAGTTGTGCTTCATTTTGATATTTTTTATATTTCTTACTTGATAACTCATTTTTAAATGAGGAGTTTGTGACAATGGTAGTGAAATTAAAATCATCATGGGGACATTATTTTTCCTTTTTCAGAATTACATAGGGGTTTAAAATTAATGCTTTCAAATACATGTTATTACTACACAGTAACAAAAAATGCTAATTTTTTTCAAGGAGTCTATATACTCTTGTGTACAAAATTCATAGTCACACATGGACGTAAGCATCAACATGGTTAACAGCTACATTGCCTAGAAATTATGGCCACAACTCTAGGATTGGCATTGACCAAAGTCGGCATGCAGAGCAGAGGAACACCTGAACAGGCAATAGAAAATGCCGCGGGGCGGGGAAGGGGTGAATCCTGCCTCCTTCCCACCCAGGAGCTTTCCTGCAGCCCTGAGATAAGCACTTGTGTGAGGCATGGATGCCCAGCCCACAGCTCCTGTCTGCAGGTATTGCATCTGGTGGAGGATGCTCTCCATGTCAACGTGCCCTGAGAAACCATCTCCATAAAGATGACCTGCATCTGAGGCCTCAGGCTGACAAGTCAGGCTGCCTCTTGCCTGTTGATGTGTGGAGATACCTCCTTCATCTGTCAGTCCCATAGTTTTGGCTTCCTTGGTTGTGCAGTGGCCTGCTGTCAATAAAAAGAGTGGAGAAATATCCCAACCTAGACCAGTCAATAGTTCAGTTTAAGGTATTTCCTTGGAAAAACTCTGCCTTAAACCATGGAGCAACTTGTACACATGCCTCCTACTTTGACCAGGAGGCTACTGTATATGCCTTATGACCATCCCCACACGCAGCGAAGGCAATCCTGATTTTAGTAATCAACAGGTTATGAGGAAAGGCTCACAACAACTTTGCATATGCTTTTCCTTGAGTTATCTGAATTGCTGACTTAAGTATATGGCAACAAAGATGCTCTTGAAGAAGTAGGTTCTCATACTTCAGCTGTATTAACACAGCACATGCAGTGGGTGACATTGTTCTTAAAAGGCCGTAAAGGATCCAACCACTTAGAGAAATTAAGTGACATCGCCTGGCTCTTGTTCAAGCACTAAATATGAGGAGCCTATGGCCTCGCATTTTGTATCTGTCCTGCTTAAATAGTGGAGAAGGTCAGCAGTGTTGGACTAGGTTCAGTAAAGAAATTAATATTTGCCTTTTTGGTGCCAATAGACAGAGAAATACAGTAAAACCATCTCCGGTTCTAACATCTTATTAGGACTGCAAATAAAATGAAAGACAATGAACATACCCTAAGTGTTTCTATGGCATGCAGACTTTATTTCTGACTTTATTGAGCCTTTAATATGCAGTGGTTGCTCTGCTGATAAAAAATGCCTACCTTGTGCGTATCGCTACACTATGAACAAGTTAGTAGTACTATGTAACTTCACCCTTTGCCAATTATTTCTCAGTCACTGACTGAGAATGTGTGTCTTTTACTACGTGGTCCATGTGGGGTAACAGTGAAAGAGGCACTAACAGCTCACAGACAGGTGTTAACCACACAGGAGCTGACCTACAGGGAGACCATGCGGTATCTGACCTCTCAGTAACTTGCTTTCTGATCGTGATTTAAAACCTGAGTATCAAAGTATCTCTCTGCAGCATTTCCTGGCCATACTATTAAATAGAGGAAAGGCAATAACCATTCCAGATGTATATGCCTCTTCCTATTTTCTCCAAATTGCTTACCATAGAAGTTAAGCAGAAGATCTCTGTCATAGCAGCAGATGAATGTGAAGGCAAGAAATGCACAATTTAAATATATATTAATACTTCCTACTGGTACTGAGAAACAAATGATTATTTGATTTGCTGAGCAGTGACTATGGGGGACACTTCTAGTGACCATCTCAGTACTGCTGCAGCAAGTTTGGCATTTTGCAAAAGCAGAAACAAGAAATCATTCTCATCCCACCTTCCCTTCCCAGTCTCTGAGGCGATCAAATGCAGATGAGGACAGGAGAGGCACATGCAAAAGCCAAATGCTTACTAAATATTTACAAAAGTGAAAGCAGAGCACATTTAACATCGCCAGCCCAAACTTTTTTGTGTGCTGGAAAAAAGCCTATCTACATAGGAATGGATTGAAGGGAGAATACTGACTTTTAGTATCATCCCTAAAAATAACAATTGGCACAATCTTTCCCTATTCTTAAGGGAAGATACCTATTTCTCACCTAGGTGAGATACCTATTCTTACAGGTATCTAAAACCCCAAATTAGTCACAAAAGCAGAGCCTGGGCTCCTATACCCAGGTGTATGCCCTACCACAAAAGCCAAACATATGTGATGACATGCAGCATGCAGATTTTCTTTAATTATCTTTCTACAAATTACTACTTCTGTCTCTCAGAACTCTTCAACGTAATCGCTTTCACTGGACTCTAATTTAAGGTGTGTGGCTGCTATTCTGTATGACATTTCTTCCAGATATGAAAAAGGCTGTGGAAAGGAGTCATATCAGACTGTGGCAAAAAATGCCTTTCTTGTACTATTTCCTGGGAGCAGTGGCATTATTAATAAGAATAATAATGGCAGTCATCATACAGGATATGTGTACCTTTATTTCATCTGAATAGCCTACTACGGTTTCCTCAAGCCTGCCAATATAACATTCAAAGAGCCAGTTCAATTACTGAAGTATTTTCTATTAAATTAGAAGCAATGTACTTCTCAAAGAAATCATCTATTATTTATAACTAAAAGGCAAAGAAACATCTAACGCACAACATCTTTAGAAAATCTTACAGCTTAACTGTTAGGCTGTAAACAGAGGCAAGTTAATGGGCTCATTCTATAAAAAAATATGTAAAGATAGCACAGAAACAACAATGGTAGATGTTAAACTGTTTTAATAAAATCACAAATCCAAACTGTTCATGAGAAAATGTTAGACGTGTAAGTGAAAATTCCCCTACTCGTAAGCCCCACCAAAATGTCTGGTGTGGGATTAAGGCGTAGTTCATTGCCTCCCTCTCCCAAATTCTTACTGTAGCATGACAGAGGAGAAGGTCTGGTATTTATTGACTCCTGCTACAATATAATACATATACAAGAGGCAACAATCAATATGTGCCTCATAGTGAGGAGAGGGGAACTTCATTCCTGCTTTATAGGAAGAAAAAAAAAAAAAAGTAGAAAGCTATAATTCTTATCAGCACCAAAGACACGATCCTAAAGGGTTTTGTCATTGATATTAGCCTAAGTTTAGGCCCATTCTAACATATCCTGCTCAATAAATACCCAAGGTTAAGAGGGTTTATCAAAACTTAATTTTTATTAACAGGAAGAAAGTGAGCCAATTCCTTGGAGTCTGACCAAATAAGAGGACTATAAGACAGTTCCTGGAAACAGCCTGGATGCAGCACTACATTGTGGGAGGAAAGACCTGCCCCTAAGACTGCCATTTGTCTCTAAACACATCATCCTTCAAACAGCAAATGTGAAAACTTAGCGAAAGGAAAGCCTGGAAGAGGCCTCCAGGCTTCATCTGGTTCATCCCTTAGCCTACTACGCCTGCACTGCTTCTGACAGATGGCTTCCCAATCTCCTACAGACTTCTTATGACAAGTTCTTACAGGTTTTCAGGAAAGCTGCTTCCCAGGCTTGGCTATCCTCACTTTTTTTCCTTGAGTCCTAAGTGAAGTCTCCCTTGTTGTAACTTACAATCATTACTTCTTGCTTTACCCATACAGGAAAAGCCAATCGGAACCCTAAACCCGCTCACGAAGCTTTTTTTTTTTTTTTTTTTTTCATTTGAAGACACAAATGAAACCCAAATTATTCTCTGGAGAGCATATTTTCTTGACATCAGTATGGGCATTTTCTAGACAACACTTTCCCCACTCTCCTTTAAACTGTATCTTGTCAGTCAACACTGTTTTCAAACACAGTGACCAAAACTAACAACACACTATTCATCTTGCAAGACCACATCCAGCAGACAAGATTTATACATCCCAACACATTTGCATTTTTTTGCAATGGCAGGTATCTTGTTGACTCATGCAATTTGCATCCGCTATATCCCGTGGATCCTTTTCTATAGATCAGCTTGTTCTTCCCCTTGTATTTATGCGCCTGATTATACATGCCTAAAAGTAGAATTTGAAGAATTGAATTGTATCTTACTTTTTCCCCTAGCTCATTTCAAATTCTAATTGTCTCCTCCAGGACATTTCCAGGTCTTCCCACCTCGATGTCATCCATAGATTTAATAAACATACTTTTCATTCCATTAACCACATAACGAATCAAAACATTCAGCAAGTTGAAACCGAGGACAAGAACAAAACAACCTCCCAAACCAATGCAAAACACAATGTTCTAACTTGAAAACAAACTACTCTCAGCACAATTTTTCAGTGTTTACAACTGCATTATAGTAGTTTTGTCCAGAATGTGAATCCATAGCTTACTTTTAAATATCATGCAAGGCAACATCAGAAGCCCGAGATCTGAAAGTTAAAACTTAGAATATCTGTTGTTTTCTCTCTCCCCAGAATGTTTGTCACTTTAATAGAAAGATATTAGATTGATTTGATGTGCTTTGTTCCCAACGACCCTCCATGATGACTGCATTGCATCTCATTAATTTTGAGGTACTTGCGAACAGCTATTATAATAATTTTCTGTTCATTTGTTTGTTTGTTTTACTAGGAATTAAAATTACATTGGTTTGTAATTCACAAGCTGCTCCTTTACCCCTTTTGAAAACAGAAATCTTATTTGTCCTTTTCATCACTTCTACTAAAACCTCAACTACTGTTCATGAGATTTCAAAGGTAGCCTTTCACATTTTGGAAATTGTTTCATCTTGATTTTTAAGGAGCTTTGGATAGATGTTAGATATTTTCAAATTGGATGGATCTAAGTCTTCTGAATTCTCTCTAACCTGTACTTTCTTTATGTCTGAGAAGTGCTTCTGGTTTATCATCCTTTTTTGTCAATTGTATTAATAATTTGAGCATGGTCTTTTTTCGGTGAGAACTAAACCGAGAAACTCCAGATTTTCAGACTCCATCACATTTGATGCTTTCCCTCTGTTTTGAGCCGTGGGAAAATTTTTCCTTGATTGTCTTGTTACTAACAACATAAGATAATTCCTTGTTATCCTTTACATCTTATGTAATATGCATCTTGATTTATTAGCCTTGCCCTTTTGACTTTTTCCTTACAGACAAATCTTATTGTTTTATACTTATGTCTAGCAACTTGATCTGTTTTCCATTTCTGCATAGGTTCTTCTTTTGCTTGAGGTCATAGGAGTAGTCATGAGCTGGCCACGCTTGCTTTTTCACTCTACGCCTAGTCCCCCCCTACACTGGGCAGTTTTCACTTGTGGCCTCAGAGTAACATCTTTAAAGGTCTGCTGTCTCTACTGAGCAACATTTTCCTGAGACTTATTTTCTATGAAATCTTATCAGTCAGTTTTCTGAGGTGACAATGTTCTCCTTGCCTTACCTCTGTAAGTTGCTTCAGGTTGTTTGTACAGGAGTGCATCATAAATCACCAAGAAGTATTGACTTAGGATTTTTTTAAGGCTTTGTTATAATGTTTTGCCAGTGATAAATGTGGCTTTTTTTGTTTGGAACATTACCAATGGACAAAAAAAATAAGTGCTTCCTGTTTTTTGTTTTTTTTTTTTTTTAAAAAGGCTCGTTTTTATGCTGTATAAAAACTAAGTTTAATGTTTTCAATCATTGTGTTACAGAAATGGTTATGAGCAGGGAAACAGCAGAATAAGGGATCGTTTTGGTAGGCAGAAACAAATACACTCGCTCACTCTCTTTCTTTGCCCACCTTCCCAGACATCCTGCATTTTTAGAAGACTAAGGAACAGATACTGAGAGGCATAAAAGCATCTTTAACCATAGCAAGGAAAAGATATCACATGAACAGCCTCAGCTAAAAATGGACTCACGCGATCAAATACGTTCCCTTAGACAACTCAGGAACACAGGGAGCGCTCAGTCCCTTTCACAGCATCATCCCTACAGCTACCGGGCAGAGCAAGCAAACACCTCCAACCAACTCAGGCTTTTGGTACAGGCGCACAGAAATCCACCTCAGAAATTCTGCAGCATTTCAAGGTCAGTCTCCGTGGCAAGGGCAAGAGATTTCCGCAGCAAACGTTCGTCAATCCTGCGGCTGTAATAACGCGCTGCCATCTGCAGCCCCACACCCCCCGAATCCCCTGTCAGCTGCCGAGCTGGAGGAGCCAGGGCTTTTCGTAATTCCGCGGTCACACACCACACGCGCGCTGCCCAATTTTTTTTTTAACTCTTTCTCAGCACTTTTACTAATGAAACAGGGACAGAAAAACCCAAATGCACAGAGTTCAAGAAGAAACGTAAAGAGAGCTGAGCAGCAGAGATGAGTTCTCGCTAGTCTGGACATTGCCAAGCACTGGCAGGATGGAGAGGGGAGCCCGGAGGAGAGCGGGTGGGTAGCGGTGCCATATGCCCACCGCACAGAGCAAGCAGCTATAAATGTGGCAGAGGCTGCGGGGTCCCAGGGCCTCTTGAAGCCAGCAGCTGACACCAGTTTGTGAGTCGCTACCCATGCTTCCCATGCTGACAGGTTCAGGCTCCAGTGGCATATCACATCTGAAAGAGAGAGAAGAAAACCAGCACTACAGCAACATTTGTTGACTCTCTTCCCAACTTCTGGCATTTCTCTTCACAAAAAAAAGCATTTTGTTCTGATCAAATCTCTTGCATTTCTAAGACCTCAAGCAGGCACAGACTACCTCAGGTTTATTTTTAGTGCAATGTGCCATCCCAAAGCCTGGAGCTGGAAAGTTTTCCCATCTCTCTGCAGACCCTGCGGAGCTTGAGCAGCAGCATGTAGGTTTTGCATAACCTCAAACCAGAGCACTTTCACGCCAGGCTCAGAAAGGTGATAGCTATCCCGCAGCTTGCCACAAGCTGGTGGCGAGAGGATTAGAGGTGGGGGAGTGGAGGTACAAGATGAGCATTCAAAGCTACAGCCAAGCTCGACTCTCCTTAAAACTTGGGTGGGTACAGAAAGGGATGTTGATGAGCGGTGGGAAGTTTGTCATGTGGACATTCATGAGACACAAGAAATGGTTCATGTCTGACTTGAGTCAGCAAAGGGCCCAAGAGCTGCCCATTCTCAGGACATCATCCAAAGGCAGCAAGTCTGTCCAGCTGGCTGGGAGCAGTTCACTGCATCATGCATTGCTCACTGCAACACCACTTGCAGTAGTCTGGCACTGTTCAACACAAAACCCTCTGCAGGGCTGGTGAAACCTCCCAGCTGACATTACCAGTGCAAGCACAGAAGCACAGAATGATAAGCGAGGGAGAGTAGGAAGCCTTGTGGCTTCACAGGAAGCACTTCTGTCTTCAAAGCATTGCTTTAGGCTTGGCTGGGGTTTTAAAAGTAGGTAGATATTTCAAGTTTCACATTTCAGCTTGGCCACTAAATATGCAAAGTTTAATAGCATTATTCCACTCTCCAGCCCAAGCAGCTTTGCCTTACTAACCACTTGGTTTGCCACTGCTACAGAGAAAAATAGCACAGAAAAGTTTATTCTAATAAGAGCTCTTAAATATCACAAATGAAATGCCATTCAGGACAAAATGTTCAAATTTAGCTCTTGATATGCAACAAGATCTGGGCTAAATGGACGCATTTTCACATCCTCTAGATTTTCTTCAGTTACTGAATATTCCTTTCTTTTCTATTAAACTTGATGACAGTTCCTGAAATAGCATATGCTGGTAGTAAATTCTCCTGAATTATCATACCAGCTATCGCAACTGATCAATTTAATTTTGACTGATATGTTAAAGTGATTATTGAGGGACTAGGCTCCTGAATGTAATTGAATTTCAATAGAATTGTGGCACTTAGTTCCTTTCAATATGTAGAAGATTCCAGACCTTAACAGTAAATATTAAAGCTGCTTAAAAAAAAAAAGATTGCTACAAAACATTTCCAAACTACTCTCCATTTCACTTCAGAGAGTTCTCTCAAATTTACATCATTTTTCATCACATAAAAAAGATGAAATTAAAAAAAGAAAATCCTAAGGAACCAGAGAAAGTTTTTATTGAATATGATTCATGAAAGATTTGTTTAGCGGAATATATATAGGCTGTCAATTTTCACATTTTTTGATTAAAAATTCTGACCTGCTAATGAAAAATTAACAGATACCTTGTCTTAAATGAATTTAAAGGTAAGATTAAATATTTAATTATTATCATAATATACCTTTCCAGGTCTGTAGATGTTTCAGAGCTTTCCTTTTCTACCATGTGAGCTGATGCAGATTAATGTGGAGTTTTTTGGCACTTAAGAAAATTGAAAATAATTAATCTGTAATGGCATTGATGGAAAAAGTGTTCAAAATGTCAATAAAAGTGCTGCTTTAACAGTACTTCAAATATTCTACTTACGCAACTTAAGAGACACATTATCTGCCAGACTACACACTTTTCCATTAAGATCTATGAAAATCTGCAGGTGTTTAATTACCTGCTCTCCCATTGTTCCCTGGCTGCAGCAGGAGTAGTTTGAACACTACCGTGTAAAAATTAATGTGCAATTTAACATAACGGTTATGTAGATGAAATTAAAACTTTCCCTAGTTTCTATTTTGTATGAAAAGTCTCACACAAATAAACCATAAGTTGCTTTTCACCAGAAAGAGTTGTTTAAATATTTTCATTCATTTCAAAACATTTCTGACTTATAAAAAGAGTTAAGTATCGCTATTGCAATAATCAACATAAGACCATAAAATATCTGGAAAAATACTAAGAAACATTACATCTCATGAAAACAGTTTAAATACATGCTCTTTTTCCCAAAAAGAAGGAGACTGTTCAATAAAGTCTTATTTCAGGAGGTTATTCAAATTTTCACAGAATCAAAGCATGGTTGAAGTCGGAAATGACCTCTGGAGGGCATCTGGTCCAACCCTCTGCTCAAGCTGAGCTACCCAGAGCCGGTTGCCCAGGACCGTGTCCAGATGGCTTTTGAACACCTGCAAGAAGGGAGACTCCACAACCTCTCTGGGCAACTTGTGCCAGTGCTCGATCACCCTCACAGGGAAAAAGTGTTTCCGGATGTTCAGAGGGAACCTCCTGTGCTTCAGTGCGTGCCTGTTGTCTGGTCCTGTCTTTGGGCACCACTGCAGAGACCCTGGCTCTGTCCTCTTTGCATCTTTCCTTCAGGTGACATCCCACGTGAGCTTTCTCTTCTCCAGGTTGAACAGTCCCAGCTCTCAGCCTTTCCTCATGAGACAGATGCTCCAATCCCTTAATCATCCTTGTGGCCCTTTTCTGGACTCTCTCCAGTATGTCCATGTCTGTCTTGTACCAGAACTCGACCCACCACTCCAGGTGTGGTCTTACCAGCACTGAGCAGAGGGGCAGGATCACCTCCCTTGACACACTGGCAGTCCTTTGCCTAATGCAGCCCAGGGTACCATTCGCTGTCTTTGCAGCAAGGGCACGTTGCTGACTCATCTTCAGCCTGGTATCCACCAGGACCTTCAGGTACTTCTCTGCCACGCTGCTTTCCAGCTGGGTGGCCCCAGCCTGTACTGGTGCCTGGGGGTGTTCCTCCCCAGGTGCAAGACTTTGCACTTTCCCTTGTTGAACTCCACAAGGCTCCTGTCAGCTCATTTCTCCAGCCTGTCAAGGTTCCTCTGGACGGCAGCATGACCCTCTGGCATATCAGCCAGTTTGGTGTTATCAGCACACTTGCTGAAGGTGCACTCTGCCCCATCATCCAGGTCATTAATGAAAATGTTACACAGGACTGGACCCAGTACTGGTCCCAGGGGTACACCACTAGTCACTGGCCTCCAACTAGACTTTGCACCGCTGATCACCACCCTCTAGGCACAGCCATTCAGCCAGTTTTCAATCCACCTCACTGTCTGCTTACCCAGCCCATACATCAACAGCTTCTCTATGAGGATCTTACAGCAGACAGAGTCAGAGGCCTTACTGAAGCCCAGGCAGACAATATCCACTGTCCTCTCTTCATCTACCAGGCCAGTCACCACATCATAAAAATTTACCAAGTTGGTCAAGTTGGAAATCAGTGATGCTGACTACTCCTGACAATTTTCTTATCCTTAATGTGCCTGGAAATGGTTTCCAGGATTAGCTGCTCCATCACCTTCCCAGAGACCAAGGTGAGGCTGTCTAGCCTGTAATTCCCTGGGTCTTCCTTCTTGCCCTTCTTGAAATCTTTCTAACTCTTTTCTGTTAGAGTTTCATCAATGTCAGAAGGACTTAGACAACATAGTTGGATTTTTTTGGCCAAGGACATTTAGTATCCCGGGCCTGAGCAAAATGCAAAGAAAGTCAGGAACTCTGGGATTTCTTCTGGCATTGGTTCAAAATCCAAGCAGCTTTTTTGGCAGGCTTCTCATTTTTCTGTTTCATGCATCATCCTTTCCAGGCAGACCCATAAAAGGCGAGCAGTATTTAGCTGCTTTGTTCATGAACCCTGAATTAAATATCCTTACATGCATACGCAAGGTCCCAGAAGGGTATCCCACTAGGTCTTCCTTAACTCCACCCATTGTTTGGCCTTTGATACCATGCTTCACTTAAGATCAACAGTCCAGGATACACTTCTGGGAGCAGACATCTGCTTTCTTTCCTTACAGAGGAGACCTCTCCTCTATTTCTAAAGCATCGTAGTGTGAAAAAGCAGGAAAGAAGATATTCCATCTTCTGTGGAACAGCTCAGTGGTTAAATACACTGTTCACAGCTTAACAATGCTTACTTGTATTCATTTCTCAGGTTTAGGTGTTAAATTCAGAGAGTCAACCTCCCAGCCAACAGGGGCCGAGGCACCTTCCACCCTTGCCATGGAAGCTATCCTACACTACAAAAGAAGAATTAATTAACAATGGGACTAGGGAAAGAGGGAGTGGAAACAACGACATGGAATAGTCTCCAGGACACACCTGCACCTCTCCAAGGGACAGAATTTTAAGTTTCACTGACTGGTCCCTTTTAAGCATTTTATTCAGTCTTCTGAAGGAAAATCTTATTTAATCAAAGCACCCTCGGGTTTTTCAGTCTCTCTTCTGAGATTAGCACAAACTCTCTGCTTCCATCTCAAGAAACTGTTTGCGATCCCTGTCTAAAGGGACACAGATCATTTCTGTCAGGCCCAGGTCCTTGATGCAATGGTGAAGGACTGTGTTGCATTGCACTTGCCATGATGCAAAGCACTGGTCCCATAGCATCTTGCAACCCCAGTCCTAAAGCTCATATTCTTCCTGAATCCTTCAAGATAGAGATTGTCACGCCATTGCATCAGCATGACAGACAGACAGATGAGTCCCTGGGCAATCTGTATCTTTTACAGTCCTTTGTGAAAAGAGCTTGTTGCTTTCAAGGATATCCTGGAATATATTTTACAGTATTGTTGCCTCCTTAGATAAAAGGGCACAATTAGACCTTTCATTCTGCAGACATCCCTTACGTGGAAAATACCCTCCAGCTCTCAAGATAGTTGTGGCCATCAGAGGCAGATCATTCCCAAACCTGCTGCAAAAATGTGAGATGGATGAGATCAACTGCTTTGTTAGCCTTGTAGGCTTTCTGATCGAGGTACTTCTTTCCCTGTGTAGAGAGAACAACATGTCCCATCAATGCCATTACAGTTAATGTTGCTAACAAGTTTTATGGAAGTTATTCAGAGCTTTCCACATTACCACTTTGGAACTGTAGAAGCCCTCCTTGTCTTGTTTCAAGGCAAATTTAGGTTTGTTCTGCCTGTGCTCCAGACTAACCAAATCAAAAACCTGGAAGCTGTATAGACCTGTCAGCAGGGGATTGCACTCAGACTAATAAGCTCTGTAACAACCTGCAAAAGACAACCCAGGTACTCCCCAATTTAGGTTACAACCAGATTGTTATTAAGCTCCTTGACCTGGATGTAGCACAATCTGCTGTTTGGGGCTGAATGTCACTCTCAGTCCTGAAGAGTGCAAGTCCCAGGTTTCCCCAGCAATATGTCTGACAACCTGTGGATGCTGCATGAGGCAGTAGTAAAAATCTCTCAGTGGGAATTTCCTTCTTCTTTATACCTGCTGCTGTTCACCACCAACCCTGACCAGCTGAAAAGAGATCGTTTCATTGGAGGTTGCCAAATTTTGCTGATTTTGCTGAATTGGCTTATGTAATTTTGTTCTTTTCACAAAGCTAAAAATACAAAAAAAGGGAGTGGAAGGGAGGTGATGAGGGAATCATGTTGAGAGTTTTAAATATATAGAATAGAACTACGAGAGCAATACTTGTATTTAGTAGCTAGAGGAACCTTTCGGAGCATGAGAGAGAAAGCGAGAGACAAAGATTTAAATTCAATTCTTTTCCTATTATGCAGGACTGCAGCATCAACAACCAGCAATTGAGAGAAGAGATACATCATTAAACTTATTTATAGCATTAACTACTTTGCATTCATCCACACAAGTGAAACTGTAAAAAGAAGAAAAAATTATAAAGGGAGTGTGTGGTTCTTTCATTAGCTTGTCTGTAATGTTGGATTGGTCCATAAATTAATGTGTAAAAGAGGACAGAAAAAAAAAAGAATTCAAAGCTTTGCCATTGTAATTACAGCTCTTTAAATATCAAAAGACACAAAGAAAGATTCCTTTTGAAAAGAGTACCGATTCTCTTGGCAAGCCACTATTAAATACTTGCATAAATCTACAGTCTGTATCCTGCAAGTTGAGGTGACATTGCTATCATGGCTTACAGGTCTTTTCATGTGACTATTGGTGCTCTTCAGTATTATTTATATATTTCATCAGGATACCTTGGTGAGATAACACACCTTCCTTCTGTCAAGGGTGAAGGGTTAGGCAGTAGCAACTGAGAAAGCTAGTGAGAAAAAGGGCCTTGATCAAAGGTCAGCTAATTGACTTGGGCTGTTCCAGATACAGACTCAAAAAGTCTGTTTGGTACAACTCAGATATCCAGGTGCAGTTTCATCAAGGATTTACCAGCAGCTCCTCCATAGCACGGCACATGTACAAGTACCGTGTCACAGCAGCAGGCATTGGGCTGCATCCCTCTCTCTTCCAGCTCACGCAGCACTTGGCCCCAGAAAGCCACCAAAACGACCAGGCAAAATATATTAGTAAAACACCCTCTAATACGCAGAGCAGAGTGGATTACTAGGCATTGCGATTTCTAAATGAAATGCCACAGAGCTCAGCTCTCAGCCCCAATTTGCTCCCTCCCAGGCAACTTTTCCCCACAGTCTCCCAGCGAGTCTCTGTCTTTTGAAGGGCAGCACAGATATCAGATCTCATAGTTGACACCTGTCAGCATAAACCAATGCCCTTCTGTCCTATGTCACAGATTGCAAACTTACCCAAGTTCAATCCCATATGAGAGCAAGTAGCTCAAGATATTTTCTAAAAAGGCCAAATCCCACACTGTATGGGGTTTCATAGACAAAAATAATCACGCACTGCACCTGAAATAATTCAGAAGCAAGCTTTTTATGAAGCTGTACAACGACTTCCACAAGGTTGAGGTCAATACGTGTGTGAGCAGCTGCAGCTTCTAAGGGCTTTTCAAGGGGCTGGCTGTTTCCCCAAGGCCGACAGTTCTCAGGCTGCTCAGCAGAAGTTGCTCTGTTGATGCTCAATAGCCATGGATAGATCCCTCATGGAGCATAGCAGCATTAAGCCTTGGTAATAGCACAGCCTGTCTTCTGATTTGACACTTTCAAACAAAAACCAGGACTTAGCTCATCAGAAACACAATGGAAGAAGAGAATGCTTTGGTGAAACTCAGCGACTTTTCTCCAGCTGCTAGAAACATAAGCCAATGCCCAGAAATGGGCACTTGCAGGACAATTTTTATGTAGTTGGGGAACCTGGGTGTTCTCCTCATCTTGGTCCTCAAATATGCAGTCAGAATAGATCAGACAAGACACCATCTCTTCTCACTTCCAGGTATTAATTGTTTTTTTAATAATAATAATAATCCAGCTGCAGGAAGGGAAGTACAGTGTGATCAAGTTGGTCCCATAATGGGGATGACCTGGACTGCAGGAGGGAAACGGGAAAGGATCACTTCAGCCTTCATCGCTGGGATGTGGTAGAAATGTAGATCCCAGAAGTAGTCTGGGACACACCACAGAGAGCTTCTTCCCATAGCTCATACTCAGGTATTGCGGGTGAAACAGCTATTTACTAAGTGCAGTAAAGTTACAAAGCCAGCTACACGGTTTGGGCAGTATCTCTGTCAATGGTTCATATTTGAAGCAAACTGGATTTAAGATTCAGTGGGAAGAAAAGCAGCTGCTCTCACAGATGCCCTATCCACTTTTTCTGCTAACCTGCCTGCTAGTGATGAATAAAAAGTTTAAGAACAGACCCTTGAGGTACGCTGTATTGCCCGCTTCTAAGATTGGCTTGACACCATTTAGTACAACCTATGCACATTCTTCTTTGCAAGCTAACAAGCCAATTAATTATGAAAGGCAACAGGCTTTGGCCTAAAGCCAAATTACAGTGGTGTCATTAGTCTCTGCTTTGTAACAAAATCAAGACTTCTGCCTGGATTACATTCTCTGAACTCTTCAGTTCAATGGTACTGTGCTGCAGGACTCCCAAGTAGGTGCTGACACTTAGATGCACATCATAATAGTAGGCACAATGATAGCAATAATCATCCCATATTTGTAGAGGATTTTTCATCTTAAAATATTCAGAATCCCTTTGTAAAAATGTGACCTCAAACCAACAAGCCTCTACTGTGCATCTACCCACCTGAAGACGAAGGGACCTCACCTAAGCTAATACATAAAGTTTAGCCTGGAAGCTGCCTATCCACCTGCAACGCTCCTACGCCTAACCTCCCCCAGCCTATTCCTGCTCTCAGTATTGTCCCCATCTCTGAATGTCCTTTCCTCTGATTTTGTGCAGATTATCCCTAAAGACAGGTGAAGGCTGCATATGTGACAAATATTTTGTTTCAATGAAAATTCTAATTTAAAGTATGTTATCTAAACTAAAAAGCAGATCTGTCAAGTGTACAATATACATTTTAAAACTATACACACACAGGGGAACAAAAAAAATATCAGTAAACTCTGAAGCAGAGACGCGATTTCAAGCAAGATCGTGATCCCCTAGAGATTTTGCCCAATTAGGTTGCACCTCTACCACAATACTTGTAGGTCTCCCTCCGGTGATATCTTCACTTTCCACCCCATTTCCTCACCCGGCACTGCTGTGCTACCCCCTGGAGTCACTCGCTGAATTGCTGAGCAGGCTGGAGAAGCTGCCATGAGCCTCCCAACCCATTGACGCACCACGCATGGCCCAGGGATACGGGTGAGCTGGCTGCAGCAAGCCAAGCAAATTGCTTTATTCATAAATTGTAAAGACTCGGTCTGAATTTCATTCAGTATTATTATAAAGCGTCATAGTTTAAGCTAGCAGGATCAACGGCTCATCTCATCTGATTTCTGTATAATGTGAAACAATGGGAATTCACCCTGTGACTTCTGTGTTGCTGTCGCTGCTCCTGATAAAATATTATACAAACATATCAAGGAAACCAATAGAAAACACCTGAGATGTCTATCTATGTTAAAGTTTTATTACTTCTGGGATCTCAAAAGGCTTAGGAAACATGACTGAACGTTGTTTCATACATACTCATGAAAGGGTAACATAATAAAACCAGGTCAAACAACATGGAATATTAAATTTAATGTAAAGTATGTAAAAGAAAGAAATACAGGAGGTGTTGGAAGAGTTATTAAAAGAGAAGGAACAAATAACTGTGTCTGTGATTGGGGGGGTTTGGATAGCTTGTTGGTTTTTTAACTGGCAAACAAAATCATTTTACATCCAAGGAAAGACGTAATTAATTTTCCTCATTTTTTTCTGACTAAATTTGGAGCAGCTGAGAGGTTGGTTATTTCTAACTATCTTTAAAAATGGACTTATAATGTTGCCATCTGTTGGCATATGACAGATATAGCATCCCACAATTCCAGACAGAGTCACAAAGATGCAGCAAATTAAAGGGACAGATGTGAGAAATACATGCTCTCATTTGGTTCCAGTGTTCACATCTGTTCTCCTCAAAGATTTTTCAATCATATAAATCTATCCTCAGAAGCTAGTACCTTGAAATGTTATGGCATTTCTGGTAATCATAAAAAGCATATTCTAGTAGAGTTTACTGCATCACTGGATTCATAAAAATCTGGTTTCCATCAACAGGACACAAAGTACACAGCAACATTACTTGTCTGCGTAACTTCCCTCTCCTTCACAAATCACGAGCGAAAGGGTAGGTGACCGATGCGACTGTAACAGAATTGTGAGCACAATTTCAACAGGTATCTGCAGACAGTGTGTGTTTACACAATACCTTGAGAGGAAATCAGCATCTCTCTGTGATGGTCACTGCACCCTGCCCTGTCCCTGTGCAGATCACAGAGCATGTTACCCCTATCCTGCTGGTGCAAGGGCATTTCTTATCACTGAAATCGTTGCCTGCCATTATAAGCACATCTGTCTTCATTTGCAATGTCACTCATTTCTTTTTACAGTGTTTTTGACAGGCTGGCTGCTAATGCTTCCATCAACTGCGAAGATTTTTCCCTCTCCCCGCTTCCCTGTCGCAGCCCCTCCGGCCCTGTAAGTCCCTTCGCCGCGTTGGATGGTGCAAGACCTCACCACTCCTCGCAGGCAGGAGGTGAAATCATCACAAACCCGGACAGACACTTTGTTACTCCTCCTCTCCTACCTGTTACCCCTTGTCTTCCTTTAGATTTGAACCTTGTGTATTATTTTCATCCAACAAGGATTAAAAAGCACATTTCCCCCTCTCCCCCCCATCATTCTGTTAATTGGAGCGGGGGCTACGGATACCTGCATATTTGTGAGACACACATATGCTTCTTATGGGCAAACTTGTACATCCTTTCTTATTCATAGAGAGGTTTTAATGGTGACTAGAGAAATGATGCTCAAATTCTCATTTCACCTTGGATGCAGTGAACCCATTTTGACCTTAAATACAATATACCTCCTTCTCTATAATACACTACATAAATTTTCTCTCAAAATGGCAGTACCATCAAAAATTAAAAGGCGTAGTACAAAGCAAACAATATTGGAGCTACATAATCATGCTGATAATTCACATGAACAGTTTTCAGTATTTACAGAAAGCATTGACTGATACAGTTCGCTGGCCCCGTGAGCACTATGTTAAATCATTTAAGTGTGAGCAGTCTTTATTTGTATTGCAATAATATTCTGTATCCCCAGCCCAGAACCCTGGTGTGCTCAGTGCTGTACAAACAACCATCAAATCATGATCTGCATTTGAGCATAATTTCTTTTTTTTTCCTTTAAGAACTGATTTCATCTTTGACAACTCCTCATTTTTCTACATGTTTTCAATTATTTTGAAGCAGAAAATAACCTACAGGCTACCAAGTGGAAGTCAGAATTCCTCCACACAGGAGGAATGTTTCCTGCGTGAAACACTGAAATAAGTTGAAGAACCTAACTATTACATATTTCAGAAAGGCCAGTATCCTACATAAATTTCACAATTACATGCTTCTCTTTAGCAGATAAGAGATACTTGGCAACAGGACTGCTTCTTGATCCCCAGGAAAATGAGTATGAAAATGTAACGGAAAAATCTTTTCCCCAAAAAAGATTCTGAATTTAAGACCAAAGTATTTTTTTGTAGCAGCTGGTACTTATCACTGCCTCTCTAAACATGACAGAAGCTTAAAAACAACAGAAGTAACCACAGCTTCTTAAGTTTCAGATGCCAGTAAGCAGTAGGACCAGTGATTCATTATGTCCCTTCTGTGGGTTGCCCTCAGCTTAAATCTTGTGGCCACACAGCGGGGCCATAATTTGTATTGCCACGAGAAGCAAACCCGGGAAATAAAGAAAAGACAGTAAAATGAAGGCTATCGTGTCTAATGTGGAGTCTCACAGAAGTATTTTGTCTCGTAGGTAATTACACTTAAAAGTATATTATATTTATATACTTACTGGAATTTGGTCAGAAAACAGGGGTAGGGTAGGATTTATTATGGAGAAACATGCACTTGCAATATGTGGCATGAAATTTTCAAGCAACTTTTCCTTGCAGATAGTCAAGGTGCTTTTTTGGCATGTGAAGGAAGAAGATATCACCTATGTCATCTTCTACAGAAGGGAAAAAGAATACTAGCCATCTCACCCACCTCCTACTTGACTTCCTTGATAACATCCCTCACTGCTTTCTTCCCTATACAGCCAACCGTTCTTCCAGTTCCTAAAATTTTCTTGCAAACTTTTTTGACCACACTCATTCACCCCTTACCTCACTGGCCCTCTGCTGAACCTCTTGTCCCCTCATTTAAATGCCTTCCCGACTTTCCCCTCTCCTGTTGATTTATTCTTTTCTTTTGCCTCCTCCTGCAATCCTGGTAATAAATTCCAAAGTTGATCTACATGTGGCAATTTCTCAGCTATTTTCATGTTTTCATCCCTACTGATAATTCTGTGCAAGACCTCCCACTTGAGCCAATTGCTTACGCTACTGCCTGTCTTTCAAATTCCTTCTCAAATAAGTTTTTTATTCCAAATTAGCTACACACGTCGGTTTCCTTCCCTCAAACTCCTAGCTGCGATAGAGAATCATGTCACCTAAGTTTAGCCAACTGACCAAAAAGCCTACATTGAAAGTCTAGATGCAGTAGGCTAGAGCTTAGTAGTTTAAAACTTCTTTACATAACAAAAATGAAAGAGCTTCTGGGAGTTGCTTCCATATTCATAAGACCTGAGTCATGACTGGAGACAACCTGCCTCTTTCCCTCCATCAACTAGGAAGCAAGATCCTGACAAAGGTGACTTCAAGAGCTTTTGAGAAATGCTTGGTACACTTAAGAAATAAGGTGTTATATAAAAGAGAGTCATCATGATATCAGACTTCAGTTGCACTAAAAAGAAGAGCAGAAGCAACAACTGAATTTATGAGGCACCCTATTCTGTCAGTCTATGTTAGTCAGTCTCGCATCTCGCCTACTGTGTTGGGAGCGTAAGCAGAGAAACACTCGGTTTTCTAAATCCTGAAAAGGCTCAAGCACAAATAAGGTACTGGGATGCTTGGCACTTCCAAAATTAAATAAATTCTGTCCTTCCACTGAATGCAATTTTATCATTTTTAATTACTATCCAAAAATCAATAAATTTTTAGAATGCAGGTATATTCAGGTTTAGAGCGCAGCTGAGTAGGGGGTTCCCATGTGAGGCTCAAATACTTTCTGGCATCTGTATGTTGACAGGCGTGACTCATCAGCAGAGCATGTTATAGAAAGAGACACCCCCCTCCAGCCCTGACCTGAGTGGGAGGAGGCTGTGGAGTCAGGACAGAAGCAAGGCGCATATCTGCTCATGCAAACATGGGGTTAAAGATCATTATGTCCCATCCAATAAAGCCACTCCCGATAAACGCAGAGTGATGCATCCTGAGAAATAAAAAGTTACCAAAACAAGTCGATTTCAAATCCTGCATCATGATACAAATGATTTTTTAAAAGATAAATTTACAAATCAGAAAATGTTCACCTGGCCATTTCTAAAAGAAAAAATGCTTGGAGATGCTCAATGCTCCTATGTCACTAGGGAAAGGCTGTGTAAAAGTACTTGTGTTTACTGAATTAGCATCCATTTTCATTAGTACCCAAGATGGTATTTTACACACTAAAAAAATAATTGCCAAAATCACGCTTTCAAAAACATATCAATTGATCAGAAAGTGCTAATGAGACAAATCAACTTATGCAGACCAAGGAGAAATATGTTCATAAACCCCTCCAGCTAGAAGAGGCTGAGTACACAGTAGTCTGCAAACAGTTATAGCAATCCCCCCCCCCCTTTTTTTTTTTTTGATGGTTATGTTCAAACACTCCTACACCACTGCCATCTGCTGGCAAACAGAAAATACAAGTTTTTGCTTTTAAAAAGGTAATAAAAAAATCAGTAGTGTTTAACCCTGATATCATAGGTCTGGAAAAGGAAGCATGGCTGGAAGTAAGGCATTGCATGGTCCAGGGCTGCAGCATGGCACCTGCCTTCACCACTCCACTGGAGACACCCCAAGCTTGAAAAGCACATCACCTTCTGCCAGCGGCATCAGCAGCGCTGAGAAATATTACTGCTCCCTCTTTAAAAGTATTCTCCTTCCCACAAGAAAAATCAAGTCTTAAATGTTCCTTCATCAAAGACAATGACAAAGCTCCTATTGACTATTACAGGAGCTACAAGTGATATTTAAAAAACACTGACCTGTTGGATAATATTTTTTTTTTAACTGTTAAGATATGTAATCAAAAGAAGACACAAAAAGACAAAGTTCAATGCAAAGTCAATACACCAGAACATTTTCTTCTTCTTGCTATTCAATTCAGGTTCATCATGCAATGCAGAGTCTCTGCTGGTAACAGGCACAGTCATACATGACAGCGACCTCAACAGACTTTCCTGGTAGCTTTTTGAGTGCTACAGAACTTATACAAAACATTTACTGTCCAAGTGCTTTATGATTTGCCCTGGCCAAAGGGTGGGTCAGCTGATCAATACAGATTGGACCACCAGCAGTGAGCTTTTCCGTACATTTCTTTGGGATTAACTCACAAGACAGAAAAACATTCAGTTCTGAAAACCCAGTTATCAGCCCCAAAATCAGAGCATCCTTCACAGCTCTAGAAATGGTTAAAATTTTTCAATTAAAAAAAAATGAACTTTTAGATAGGATAGAAAAATAATAATTATTAAACAATTTAAGGCCAACTCTGGGACTCTCTTTTGGGAAAGAATGTAGATTTTGCAATTTTAGTAAGTCTTCAGGATTTTTCAATAGAACAAGATCGTGCCTTAGGAAACAAACAACAACCCCAAAGCTTTAATCTATAAATTGACACATCTACATTATTTATATTATGACAGAATCTAGGAGACTTGGTCATGGACCAGGACTCCTTTTAGCAGTAGGACAATATAGAAACATACAGAGAAGGAGAGGGGAAAAAAAAAAAAAAAAAGCATCCTTGCCTTACCATGCAGGGTTTCTAAGGTAACAGAAGAAGAAATACAATGAAGTCACAAATGGTGGATTCCATCTGTCAGTTGGCCAGTGAATCATCCCGGTAGCAATGGCAAGAAGTTTCTCTGAGCTGCTTTGGGTTCACATCACAGAACGCAGCAAGTCATGCTCATGCCTTGCCATGGACAGCAGACACTACGTACAGATAACTACTTTAAACTAGGCAGTTGTATAAAAGCCAGATGAACCTCAGCTCATGGTGGGGAAAGTACAAGGAGAAGAGATGCTGCTGGTCAGCGTCAGCCTTTCTGGTCATGTCACCTAACAATCCCTTATAAAGGCACAGAGAAGATGAAGATTTTGAAGGAGGGTACAGAGATAAGTTGGTAGCATGAAAAAGAATGATGGTATTTATATGAAAAATTAAAGGACAGAAAGAAATTGGCATCTTCGGCTATTTCAGAGGAAGAATTTGGCATATTCATAGTGGAAGAAAGAAGGTGGGTAGGCTGGGAAGGAACTGTGAAATGAAGCTTGTGTGTGATGCGCTAAAGAAGTGATAAAGTCTAAGCAATGGCCTGACAAAAAAAAAATATATATTTTCAGATGTGTCCTGCACATTTGAATAGAGTAAGGCTGCAATTCCCATGCCCAGGTAGATGTTATAACAACTGACACAGAAAATTAGAAAAATTTTACCTGTGTAATTGGATTGAAAAGACCATCTCTCTCAGAAATACCAGAAAAATCTGCATCAGCTGCAATATGCAAGAGAGGCAAAGATGATACCCAAAAATATGCCTTCCTTTATAGGTCTGAATGAAGTAAGAAAGCAAAGTTGCCTTCAGAGATAAAAATGGGAAGTGGATGTGTGAATATATAACAGAAAGGCAAGTTTGTCTTCTTTTTATATGTTATATGTATGCTTTATATATATGTGTGTGTGTAGGTATAAAATAAAACATGTTTTTATGTATACAAATATAAAGGCTATAAATATAGACCCTTTGGGGACTTGAGTTAATGATTGGACATTCATGAAGAGACATGGCAAAGATGGAATGATGGGGTGGTTTGAGTGGGGAGGAGAAGGTAGTTTGACAACAGACAGTAAGTTTGCAAGTGCATAAATAATAGTAATCTCTGACAAATACAATTCAACTAAGACACCACTCATTTAAAAAAAAAAAAAAGAGAGAGAGAAAGAAAGAGAAGGAACAGAGGAATAAAAGCTAAAACCAGACTGGATTTCCAAATGACATGTAGCCAAAGCCAGTATTATCACTGCCAAGAACTAGAAAGAAATCATCAGGAGCTCGTGAGAGTTGCTTGCAGGGAGCACAAGGGAAAGAAACAGAATAGAAAATGGCCCAGCGCAGAATTGGAAAAGAAAAGCAAAAACAATAACAGATATGACTTCCAGTGTTCTTGAGGAAGTGAAAGTGAGGATGTGAGGGAAAATCCAACACCTGAAATCAACACTGATAGACCAACAGTCAGAGAGCGAGCAAGGGAGATGTACCTGATGAGCAGCGCTAGAGAAGACAATGTGATGGCTGCAACGAGGGAATGGAGCGGTGGAGACAGAGGGCACGGTTTGCTAAAGAATAAGTTAGGTGAATGATTTCTTGAGGGAAGGTTGAAACAAGATTGTAGATCAAACTAAAATGTAAGAGAAAAAGCATGCAGCTAGTGTGGAGTGTGTATTTGATAGCGAAATTAAATCTGAAGTATTAATTCCCATTCAGGTCAGAGGAAAGCACATCTATGGCTTAGTTTTTTGGCCTATGATCTAGGCAGTCGCAAGAGATCAAGCCTCTTCTTTGCCCAGGAGCCCAGCTTCCATGATCAAATATTAACGCATATGTGTTATGGAACATAACTAGATAAATGGAGCATCATAGAGAAGTAAACAAGCAATATGGCATTGAGCAGAGATCTTGCAAATGAGGGAGGAAAAATATCAGCATTTTCTTTCAGTTTGGGTCTGGAGTCTATTCTGAATTTGAATTAGGTATCAAGATCAAACATGAGTGTAGTTAATTATTTAAAGATATGATGCTTTGGGGGAAAGCCTTGTTTTTTGATAATTTGGGACTAACTTTTAATCTTTAATTTTTTTTTTTACTACACTTTCTTTTGAATAATATTTTAAGCAGAGCATCCTCTGAAGTTCCCATGAGCTCCAATTTGAGTGTGGTAAATAACATGCTTTGGAACTCAGAAATAATCTTCCATATTCCAAATATTATAAACTTTAAAATGTTGGAACACTTTTTTTTCCTCCTTTGTGCACTTTCTTTTCCTTCTTATTATGTAGGGGGACTGTTTTGGATGTAATGGAAAATACTGTATCTCACTTTTTGTCCACTCATGCCCCTAAGCTCTATACCCAAGAGTAAAACAAGTACAAAACTACACCTTGTATTTTGGAAGTGTAATAAATGCTACAAATGCTTATCTAGACTAAGTATATTTTTTCCTAAATCCCTTATCAGTGTCACAGCAAGTATGGATTATTTATTTCTAACACTGTTCATTCAGAGGGATTAGCTCACTCCCCAAACTGTGAAGCATCGCCATCCCCAGTCAGAAAACAGCTAATTTAAGGCCTAAAACAGTTAAGTAATGACGTGATGGCGAATCTAATGTAGTAACTGCATCTCATGACACTCCAGTTTCTACTCTGTGCATTGGACTACATACACTTACATCTAATGTGATGCAATTCACTGCAGCTCTTCCATCCCACTTTTCAAAAAGTAATGCTTTTACTATTCTAGTAAAAGGTCCCTGGACCAAGTATTTAGAAAGCAGCTATCTTGACTGCATATCACCAGTATCCTTTTTCAAGTAAGTAATATGAGATATTTATGGCAACGAGCATAACAGCAATAAGTAACATCAGATGCATGATAAAGTCTTCAGTAGTAACTGGTTTAGACCTATTATTTGTAGTGAGACAGAAAACAAATTTCTGAAGGCAAAAAGTCTCATACTATGCTTGGCCAATGGAAAAATCTTCTAACTTAAATAAGAACTTCATTCCTAGTCATTGTTTTTTATCTACAAATGGTCATAAAATTATCTGGTTTCAAAAAATGCAGAATTCTTTGAAGACAGAATGAATCAAATTAAACCAAACTTGATTACAACCAAATATCTCAATACTGAGCTAATAGTAGCTTCTGGGAGAGGTAAACAGATCCAAACTTCATGCAACTGCATCTGGAATTGAGGTAGCATTCAGCCTTCTTTAACAACATAAAAGTTGAAAGATATAAAAGGTCACATGGCCTAAGCCATAGCCTCTAATAAATCTAGTAGTAGGCATTAGCAACCTTTGATGTCACTAGCACAGGTAAGATCTTGGCCTTCCTGTGGAGCAACACAGGTCTCCAGGCATCAGAGCAACATTCTATTCCAGACATGAAGATCTGGCTCAAGGAGGTAACAGCAAACTACAGCTCAATATCTACAATAGGAAACCTGGTTTATGGGCTGCAGGCTACCTCCACGGGGAATCAGGCTCCAGAGTGAACTGCCACTTTCTATGCGTAACACCAATCAATATCACTCCGAATACACCGCAAGTTCGTTTGTTCTTTGTTCGGTTTTGCTTTTCTTTTTAATGCTTTTCTAATAAGCAGCTAAGTTGTCAAAGTTTGTAGCGTGACTTCCAACCTGGTGACCTCATGAGTGTACATCTGCCCGCAGGAATAAAAGTGCCAACAACACGAGTCGTTTATCTCTGGGCCCCGATGGCAGAGTACAGCTATGAAGGTCAGACATTACATTTGCAAGAAGTGACAGAGTTTCAGCCTCAACTTCATAATTTTAGCAGCTGTAACTGAAAACTATCTAGACATGCGAACGGCAATAAGGAAGGACAATTACATATGGGAAGATGAAGGGCATTGTAGTGTATAATAGTATGTTGTCGTGTATATTACTACATGACAGCTGGAACCTAACAAGGTCAACCTGTCACCAAAAAAAAAAAATCTTAAGAAAGTAATTACACTGGACAGACAAGCCAGAGTGCCCCAGCTTTCATTTGATGCTCTGTCCAGGAATTAAGAATGGCATGATTAGTTTGCAGGAAAAAAAAAAGAATGATATCAACAAAACTAGTGAAGTAAAAACAAAGGTTAATTCCACTGTTGTATGTTGGAAACCTGTGTATTAACCCAAATGTTGTTTAAAATAGTCATCAAAATTCCTGAATATTTTTTTCTCCTAATTTATGATATAATTTCTTCAAAGTTTTGGGGTTGGGGTTTTTTACATGCTTTAAATTAATTGCAAGTTCTTAGAACTTCAGGTTATTAGGCTTTTGCATTTTCTACTCAGGAACTGTGTCAAATCAACTGAAAAAACCCACAGACTACAAGTGATGGCCATAATTCTTCTAAGAGAAAGATGATAACATGGCCAACCCTCCACCAGCAAATGGGTAACTTGAATAAATGAATGAGTGGGAGCAAGACTGAAAACAAACCATAAAGATGGTATGAAGGTTGTTTTAGTTGAAAACACTCTCTCATACCATAAACATATACTAAAATAAGATTAAGATTTCTTCTTTTGCAAACCTCATTTTATTAACACTAGAAAATTTTCAAAATAAAAGCATCAAGGAGATTAGGAATATCTGTAACTTGGCTTGTAAAAGGTCTTGGTGACCTTCTGAAAAATAAAATACTTCAAATTCAGGCATTATACATTTATCATTTAAGAAGTGCAAGGAAAACATTGATAATCCCAATTAAAGAATTAGCTGGTATAACAGGATTTGAAATATAATTACTATACAGAATGCAAACTTCAATTTTGCTTCAGAGTCTTGAACTACAGTTAAAAAAAAAATATTTCTTTAACCGAAAAACTAATGTCCCCAGACCTCTGCATATCCATTTGAATGAACAGCAGTAGAAAAATCTGTTAAGGCAGATAAATTGTTGCCATTAGATTTCAGAAGGAGCTGTCTTTAAAAGGACAGAAGCTTACTGCTCCTCCTTTGCTGTCCAATGCAAAATTCCATCAAATTACAGCTGTGGCAGAGTTACTGAATTAAAAAAAAAATATTAAGGGAACACTGATGCTGATCAGCTCTAAATTTTGATAAGCCTAAGTCACAAGAGTTTAGATTTTAATTCAATCTTCCAAAAAATTGAAAAGCAAGAACACGTCCATGTTTTGATGCTCTGAGCAAATATCCAAATCTAGGCAAACATAAGATTTTGTTTTTATTTTTAACTCAGTGTGAGTACTTGTAGTAACCTAAGACTCTATGAATGCTCAGAATTTTGGTTTTAATTGCCTGTGTTTTCTTTACAGAGCTCTGCATGTACAGATTTCTTCCTGGACGCCTCATTGTGTTGTTTATAACAAAGACTAATAGATTCATCAACACCAGAAGAATTTTTGTCATTTCTGTTTCAAGAAAGTGATCATCACGTGTGGGTACAGAAATATTGCAGGATCATACCTAATAGCACACGTCATTAGTTGCACTGGAATCCTGTTGCAAAATACGACTTTCTTCCCCAGTGATTCGTTAACATAGACGTCAGGGCTGGACTTGTGTATTATTTTGCCTGCACATGACTAACGTCCACTTTAGAATCTCTTTATTTGAGAGTTTGTGAAGTTAATTTAGATGCGCACCATACAACAGATATAATATCACATTTGGGCTTCTCAGCTGAGACATCCCAGACATCAGCATCGAACCAAGCACTCTGCTTCCCCTGATTAATTTTCTACCTGCAGGTCTTTTACAAGGAGACTTTCACTCTTACCAGTTCCACAGGACATCAACCTATTTACCCGCTTTTGTTGGCTCTGGGCAGCCACCAGCCCTACCAGATACGGGTGCTGTGCGGTTACGTTGCTTATCATGTAAACTGAAAACCGTTTTGGCCTCTTCCTCCATCACCTTATATTAATGTTTACGCTAACCCTTTGGTTCACACTGTATCCAGAAATCCCTTGTTCTGCTTCCTCCAAATCCAATACTACACAGCTGAGCACAGACAACCCCATGGTCTCACGGCTACCCATTTAACATTCGGTAAAAATCACTCTCAAGTGATCCAGAAAACTATTAGGTCCTCAGCATAACACTACCTGATGTTTGCCTTCATCATCTTTGCCTACCACCTTCTTGCAGACCTTTTACCTCGATTAGCAGCAACGAGAGAAGTTAATTTTATCCCTGCTAGCGAGGGGGTTTGCTGCGGTTCAGGAACTGGCATAAGCAGGACCCTGACGGCCAACATGGGCCCTCTCCCAGATGCAAACGCAACACATCACACCACCGTAGTCAGAGGCACAGGTTACTACTATAAGAGCAACCCAGGTACAGTCTAAGGAGGCTCCAACACCAGAAGACAGAAGAGGATTAAGACAACGCAAATGCTATTTAAAAATTCTTCCCTTTTCGCACCGCCTCTGTGCTGCAGCTCTTGAAGGAGCACATACCACATCTCATCTACTGCACAGGGGCTTTCCGCGGGTCTGGAAGTTGCAGACAGCAGATTTGGTTATACAATGCACTCTAAGGAGCTCGCATTATGTATAAACCCTTCGGCAGTTCACTTCCCCATCTAACTGTCCATGTTTTAAATCTGCTGCCAGAGCTGACATACAGGGAGTTGACCACCGCACAGAAGTGACAGGGTCAGCAAATTTGTCCCTCCTTACAATACATTCAGCTCCATAGGTGGTATAGAAGCAGAAATGCTAGCATGAGAACAACATCAAGCTGTCTGGCTGCAATTAGGACTTCTAGCTTGTCCATGACATCTCAATTCCATATAGATTTAAACTCTGGACTCCCATGTTTTTTTGCATATATATGAGCCTAGGTTTTCTAAACTTAGAACATAGGTGTTGGTCCCGAGTGCATTTTTATCTTCAGTTAAATCTTTTTCCACTGATGCCTAACTGATCTTCAGTGAAATCTTTTATTATTAAAGAAATATTTAATAATTTGCACTGAACTCTGGACTGATTTCAAAGATCTGACAAATTTCTGTGTACTGGAACAATGACTATGATCCATCCTTTAAGGAACATTTAAGTTTCCACTCTTCATATCCAAACACTAAGAACCTTCAAGTGCCCTTCAATAACAAGACAGATCTGCCGGCAGTCTGCCCACACAGGCAAATGTTAAAAAAAAAAGGAAAAAAGTTTGTCAAAAGTCCACTCGGTACACCGAAACAATTGTGAAAATGGGGTAGTAAGAAAAGCATGAAATGAAAGTCCTCCCTCGCAAAGACACAAGTAGTGTTCAAACATCGAATCAGCATTGTGTCTTAGATGTTTTCACAAAAAATAACCTGTGAACTGAAGAATAATAGCTGCTTTTTGAGACTGATGTGCATTCAGGATGAAACTAAATGGGAATCATCGTGAAGAGCATACGTGATGCTCTTACTACTGCTATTCACAACTAGAGAACAGGTATTGCGTGACAGCAGAGTCCTGATGCAAACAAAACGCAGTAAGCGTGCTAAACGCTGCTTCTAAGGCAAACATCATCATCTAGCCCTAGTTTACAGGAACTAAGATGCCTGGAGTAAAAATCTCAGCTGACATCGATCTGCTCTAGGCAGCTAACTTCATCTTCCCACCTCCGCTTTCTCCTCCCACGCCACAGTTTATGCCGCACCGTTTGATTCAGGGAGCACATGCCTCAATATGTTTGTGGAGACGGCACGTAGCGCTATGAGCTGGCATTTTTTTGTTGCGGTTTCTAGCAGGTAATAAGAAGAGTCGATAATAAGAATGTAAATGCCTTTTTTCTTCTTAGCCATTTGCCGTAGTCTGTCTGTTAATAATTTTGAAAACATGGAAACGCATTTTGTGCGCATACAGCTTGCTTTTGGAAACTTCTGTTAACATTCTCGCAAAGCCCACACAGCTCCAGGCACTGTGCAAACATATGGCAATATATAGACCGAAGTAAATACAAAACAGTAGAAAGAAATGTCGGTAGATATAAAAATGAGGCCAGTAATAAATACAGGTTAAAAATAACACAGATTTATAGTACAGATTTTAATGAGCAATATTGCGCATTCTAGTAGAGATTGCGTGCATGTGACAAACTAATGTCATTGATTGCTCCACAAAGCTATGTTCTCAGAATTTATTTAGAAAGCTGCCCAGAATGCTAATATAATCAAAAATCTAGTGCATCTCAATGCTGCTAGTGACACTAGTGTAAGATGTATTGAACTAACATGGAATTTTTTTTCCCAAAAAAATCTCATCTGTTTATTCATTTAAATGTGAAGGGGAAAAGTGCTGTACAACGTGAAGTCCGGTAGGGGTTTGGGTTTGGTTTTTGGTTGGTTTTTTTTTTTTTTTTTTTTTTCTCCTTAAAAGAGAAGCAAACAAAGCAAATCTCAATGGCTCCCTCTGCTGTCATGTCTTAGAAGTTTAATTATATTTGTAATTTTTTTAATTTTTTTTTTTTTCTGCCCCGGTCAGCAAATATCTGGTATTTTCACACATCATACAGTGTTCCATCTCTGAAGAGTGAAAGACACCTTTATCCAAAAGTAGGTTCCTCAAAGTGTGATTCAATACCTACTTACCAAGGCTAGAACAGTAGCACCCCTTCACATTTGCATGGCAGCTACGGATAGGATCAGGGAAAAAATGTTTATGAATAGTTTATCATCTTCATCGTCAGCTTTGAGGTCAAGCTGGATTTAACTGCAGACAGAGATATAGATTTTGTCTCTAACAAAGCCATATCACTTTGCATTAACCACCTCTATCAAAGAGAAATAAAAATCTCAAAGCTATGGGAACTGTTCTAGAGACAGAACATGTTTCTCCTGAAATAAAAAAATATTCCCAACCAATTAAAGAAGCTGGAGAGCTATACTGCCTCTGGCAAGCATTTTGCCTCACTCTTTGCCAGCCCCAGGAGACAGATGATGGAAGCGATTGAAGTTACCCAACATAGGTGAGTAGCAAAGCAGCAATATCGGGGTGTCTTGCCGAACAGCTGACGAGGACTGGTCTGCCTCTCAGCATCATGGTAGGAAGCTTAGCAACAAGAACTCCATTGGGGGCTTAACTCCAAGCCATCAGTCAATGGGTCCCTCAAAAGAACCAGAGCTGGACCCCAAAATCTGCCCTCTCACACTTAAAGAAAAGAATAAAGAACTGTGGAGGATGTCATTGATTCTCAGCAATGTACAAAAAGGGAGCGTAATAAAAATCAACAGTTTGCTGCAGCGCTCGGTCAAAACACAGAAGCGTAAGTTTAAGAGGAAAGCAAAACACTTGAGCACTTCACTCCCCAGACAGCCCGTGAAAACCACCTCCCCAGGCACATGACGCGCGGAGGGAGGCAGCCGAGGAGGGACTCGCTCGGCGAGCGCAGCGTTCCCCGGCCAGCGGTGCTCCTGCCACCTCGGCCGCCCGGCAGAGGCACACGCTGCCGAGTGACACATTCCCCTAATGCTTCCCTAAAGTATATTTGGTGCCTGAGGTTAATGGAATGGCTGCAGCGAATATTTCCATACTAGTCACAGAATTTGCCCTGATTGCTTCCGCCTTCCTTCCACTCCGAACCCGATACCTCCCAAACCGGGAGCTATATTTACCCTTCACACACTGCAACGTTTGATGGTCTCATGGTTCTAAATTGAGCAGCTTCTGTCATGCCCAGGGCCAGCTGTAACCCTTCTCCGTCAGGTCTCCACATCAGGCTTCTCGGTGCATTTGTGGAGCCCTGTCTAAACCATGCTTAGACGTAGACACTAAATAGCCAGCAGTCATCTCACTTGTCTGATGGTGAAATTGAGATCACTGGATGTTCCATGCTGTACTTACCCCACTTTTCATTTGATATGTATTTAAACTGGAGGAAGACAGTCTTTCTCCCCAAACTGCTAAGGTAGCACTAACAGCTACAGTCTAATTTTGCCTAAAGATTATACCCAGCTACATGCGTCTCATCACCTTTCTCCAGGAAACACACTAAAAACCATCACATTTCCACTCTTCCCATGTCCTTGGCAGAGAAAAAACTATCCTCCACATTTCAACTTTTGTTTTCTTTTTACTTTTTCTCAGTACATTTTTACCTTTATGGTAGACTAATTCACCTACAGAAAGCAAGTCTAGCTTATTCTTTGTAAAGCTATACAGTCCCCCTAACTTATTACTCTTTGTAAAGCTATACAAACACTCTAATTTACTACTAACTATCTCTTAGCACGAAGAGGCTTTGTTCTCTAGTTTTACTGGGCTAGGCTCACACATTAAATTCTACCCATCCAAGTTTATATAATACTTCTAACATCCCAGATTTGTCTTGGAGGTGGACCATCCTAATCTAACAAGAAAAATCTGAAATACTTTTTGAAATATTTCAAGTGAAAGATGCCCAAATAATATTAAGATAGCTCCATATTTAAAATCTCCCAAATGCCTTCAGTTAACAATCATGGTTCCTCGCTATCAAAGCCTACATCCAGTGAAATTAAATTTGGTCTTATTTACCTAGACTGCAAGTACAACCAACTTCTTCTGGTTATTGCAGAGGCAGATACTATATACAGGCATCAAAACAAAAAAATAACTTAGAATGCCCAAAAATTTCCTCATAAGGCACCTTGTAGTGCTATCAAACACGTGATCATAACACAGTGGTCTACACATTTACTTAGCCCCCATATTAAATCTTTTGACATTTATGTTTATAAGAAGTTGCATCTTATTTCCCCCAGTTCAGTCTGACTGCTGCACACTTTCTGGTTTACTGGTATTACTTTCCTGACTGGCAGGGCTGGAAGGAGCAATTTTCATACAAGAATTGTGACTATTACAGAGCCAAAAAAAATTTTGGCCCATTTATACCTGCCCTTTCAACATATCTGATGTTGGAAAGCAAGGAGGTAGAAGAAGAATACAAATAGTTAATGCAAGCATATAGCAAGCCCATCCTCCGTGCTTTTTCAGACAGGAGAGAAAACTCAGCCTCCCAGAGCTCCTCTTGAATCTATTCCAACCTCTGCCTACAGAGCTGGAATAATTATCCTGACTTGGGATCAAGTGAGTGTCAGAAAGTCTGAAACAAAAGAAGTTCACGTAACTTATCTTTGCAGTATTTGTATGCTCAATTAATTTGTTCCCCAAGCCTTGCTAGGTCAAGTAGTGCCCACATGACTGACATGAAACAAGGCATGAAGAATAAAGGATGTTTGCTGTTCCATAGAAAGTCTGAAGTACCAAAACCAGAAAGCCACCCATGTCCTGGGCTGCATCACAAGAGGTGTGACCAGCAGGTCGAGGGAGGTGATCCTGCCCCTCTGCTCCGCTCTTGTGAGACCCCACCTGGAGTACTGCATCCAGCTCTGGGGGCCCCAGTACAGGAGAGACATGGAGCTGTTGGAATGAGTCCAGAGGAGGGCCACGAAGCTGATCAAAGGCTGATAAGTTTGGGGTTGCTCAGCCTGGAGAGAAGGCTCTGGGGAGACCTTACAGGAGCCTTCCAGTACTTAAAGGGGGCTTATAAGAAAGCTGGGGACAGGGCCTGTTGCAATAGGACAAGGAGTAATGGTTTTAAACTATTTAGACTAGGTACAAGGAAGAAACTTTTGATGATGAGGGTGGTGAAACACTGGCGCAGGTTGTCCATCCCTGGAAACATTCAAGGCCAGGCTGGACAGGGCTCTGAGTAACCTGATCTAGTTGAAGATGTCCCTGCTCATTGCAGGGGGGGTTGCACTACATGACCTTTAACGGTCCCTTCCAACCCAAACTATTCTATGATTCTATGAAAACAGAAAAAAAGACAACTCTGTCCCCTCTGTAATGCTGTTAATCAGTGAATTAAGCCAGAAAACAGTGGATACCAAAGCTGTTCATTTCACCACGCTGCAGATGCTCCTGCTGTCCCACGTAGGTATCGGGTGAGGCAGTCATTTTGTTTGCTCGCACGGTGGAGGTAGGCTCTTGCACATTTGAACTGATCCTGCTTCAAACTCACCAGACATGTTCCAGCTGTGAGTCAGAAGCCTGCAGCAGGGCAGAGGTGCTGCTGAGCTGGTCAGCCTGGTTGAGAGCAATCTGAGTAGCAAAGCTCATTGCTCAGACCCAGAACTGCGTGGGTACTGCTCCGTAGGAGAAGCGGGCACAGGGGCAGCAGAAGTACATAATAAAGTTGACACCTAGATGATGACTTCCACAGACAACAATTTGAGACTACAACATATAAAAAGGACTTTCTCCATCCTAGCTCTCACTCTTTCATAAGTAATAAATTAACTTGGGTAAAGACATCTATATATCAGCATTACAATAATCTGAGCTCTGTGTAAATTATGGTATGCTTGAAATTTACAGTCTGTTACAAAAGGGCTCTACCTCTGTAAAGGAGGCTGAGTACTCAGGTTAAAATCTGTACAATATAAGAGGTAATACCTAACAGCATCTCACCCCTGTTCTGGAAACAGAAGTTCCTGGAAGGAAAACCTCAATTCCTAAGCACCATTTCTTTATTTCAGAAAGTATTTTCGCTAGCGATTACGCTTCAGCTAAAAGCAAAGGATCCAACTTTCACTTGGGAACAGCTTTTCCCCTGCTGATTCCTGTGGGCCCCGACACGAGCACGAGGGAAGAAATCAATAGGAGAGAGTGAACCCAAGCCAGCAACTAACCCAACGTCAAGCACATTTTGTCTTTGTACAGGGACAGAAGCACTTGATTCAGTGGGAGTGCAGCACCTGCCCCCATCTAACTCCTATATTTAGTTCTCCTGTAGGTTGCTTTAGTATGCTTCCTCTGGAATACCGAACACATTTCAAGATGGGAACTTCGACCAAATTCTCTCCAAAGGTAACTAATTGCTGGAGCTCAGAGGTATTTTTCTAGGGGAAAACAGAGCGTGGAAAGTCTGTGGATAGTCCTAGACACACCTAGTAACTGAAACTCACCAACTGCATTTGTCAGGCACGGTATAGATTTAATTTTGCAAAGTAAATGCCGTTTTGCCTGTAGTGTAACATTCCATTTATCATCTTGATAATTTTTCATATTTGGTTAAAGGTTCTCTACAACAGAGAGAATCCATGCTTAACTTAGTCCTTTTGAGAAAGTTCTGAATGGACTCTCTTGTTCTTGGCTGTCAAATGAGTCATGTTTCTACTGCAGATATATTAAAAAAATTTTTTAAAGTGATGTTTTGCTATAGAATTTTCCTCCTTTTAAAGGTTTCTGAATTTACTCAATTTGCATTGAGCTATTTATATAACTAGCAAATCATAAAGCAACTGAACCAATTCATTGAAGTAAAAATCCAGAAGGGGTCCTGATTTAGAAAGTGGCAGCTAGCTGGAGGCCAGGAGAGCACGCTGGAGGCAGCTTATGCTTTCCTTGCTCTTACACTGCTCTTCACGTGTTTCACCACCGGTCGCGGTCACACGCAGGATATCAGACTAGCTAGATCTTTGGCCTAAATGGCATATCCATTCTTATATGATGCAATTTGTGGAAAGATTTTAATTGTAAAATATCTGCAAAAAAGGCTGGGTTGAAATTTCAAAATATTTTTGTGATGAACTTCTTGAACTTCTTCAGACTTAGGACTGATGTATCCTTTCTGGATCTCAGTTCAGGCAATAAAATGAAATTATTTACATATTTGATGTATTTATTTTTAGGATCTTTTTTGATCACAATGTTATGAATACTAAGGCACATGAAAGTGTTTAAAATACTTTGATTTAGAAAGAATCAGGAAAAAAATTAACTGAGTGCAATTTAATACATTTTTTTTTTACATCCCACATTTTGGTTCACTTTAGAGTTAGTGGGGTAGAAGACTCCTACACATGGTTTTTTGGGGTTTACATTACAGTAAGATTTTAATTTGATCTGCATTGGGTAATTAGCCTTGGTGACACTACTGACTGAGGACTTTGGGCTAGACAAAGCTGTGAAGCTTTGTAATTAAAAAGAACATTGCCCCGGAACTTTCTGCACTATCAGTGTCTCATACAGATTGTGAGAACTACAAAACTGGATCCAAATCAGCTAGTGAGCCTTTTATTCTTAGTGATGCAAGCCAGATGACAGTGGAAGGCTAAAACTGTCTTAAATCTCCCCTGCAAAATTTCATACTCAGAGGTGCAGTCTCCCTTAAGACTCAGCACTTCTGTTCTTGTCTTTGAAAAGCTGCAGAGCTAACTCATCCTTCTTTAAGTTTTAATAGCAGATTAGTGGGCAAATTACATACCAACCTGGATGCTTCCCTCTTGACTTCCCTCCTCAGGCAGAAGTGATTTAAGGTCCAGTTCTTACCTTTGTGCGGAAAGTTGCAACCACCAGAGAACCGCAGCCATCCTGGGAGCAGGCACCCATACTTTCAACTCTTTCCTCCTACCTGCATGATGAAATACCAGTGCTACGGTTCCCTTCCCCCAGTTCAATCTATCTTCAGACTGAAAAATCCCCAGTTACTATCAACAAATTTATTTCAAGATCCCTGTGCATCCATTTCTACACACTCTCTACCTGTGGTTCATCCTGTACCTCCCCCACTAAACCCTTCCCAGACCCTAACACTCCTCTACCTTTAGTGGTTTTTCCCTCTAGTTTCTATGTATCCCAGTGCTACTAGTTTCTATTTAACCCTTTTGCAACTCCACAAAAAAAAAAAAAAAAAAAAAAAAAAAAAGATATATTTGCTGCCAGCACATACTTCCCGCAACTATCCCGGTTTCCTCAGACTCTCTTAATTACAAGCTTTCAAGTCCAGAGACATCCATTTGTAAAGAGTCTAATGCAAGTGTCTAACCCCTTGTGTCCTTCAACTCCTCTGTATAAAATGTGATTTATTACAATAGGATTATTACATTATCAATTAAATATAGATGAATTGATGCCTGCTGGTGGTTGACTAGGTATAAATATAAGAATTACTGCATTACATTTTTGCATTCTAGTTGAAGATCTCTTTCTCTAAAAATACGACCAGGAGAAATTTGCGGGCACTGATGTTTGCAGAAATAAACTTTTTAAATCTCACATTCAAGAGTACCTTTTGACTGCCAAACGAATAACAATTTCTCTTTCTCCAGCAGTATTTTGATACCAGCATTTAAGAAAAATTAGCTAGCTTATTTAAATAAATCTTACCACACTAAATGACTTAAAAGTACAGCACAATAAGTAGCTATTCTGTTCTGTACAACTCATCACACAATTATCTTAGTGCTTCATTAAATCATTAATTCCCAATCTGCACCCAGAGTATTCTTCTCTCTTGTTTCTCATACATCTTTTGAAAGACAAATACTCTGCAGCAGGGATGGTCTCGCTTGGGGTCTCTGATAAGTCTCTGCCTCAGTGGGACCTTAACTTCTGAGGAGCACAATTACAAAGAACAGCAGCTCATTTGATCTGAGATTTGATATAGGTGTCAGCTCCATTTCAAGTCTCTTTTCACACACTCATGTTGAAAAGTCAGCTGCATTACTTTCCAGGGTCACCCAGGTAGCAGCACCTCAGACTGACGCCTCCCTTTGCACATTTCTTCATGGGCTGATAGACGGCCTCTATGCTCCCAAACTTCAAAACTATTTGTTCAAATATCTGCATTACACAAACTTTTTCCTGCTCTGCTTGTAAATTGTTCTGGTGGAACTGAGGATGGAGGAAGAGGGAAGGACCGAGAAGTACCTTCCAACCTTAAAAAAAAATAAATAAAAATTTGAAACTGAATTTCTCCCAACTGAAAAAGTTTTTTATTCTTTGTAATCATCAGAACTGTAGGTTTTAAGATCAGCAAACCCCTTCAATTATAAAAAACCCAAACAAAGCCACAACACAAACTTAGCTCCATAGTGAACCAACATACAAACACATAGCGAAACAGAGTACATCTGGACAGTGTTTCCTCAATTTCCTTTCACCTTAGGCTTTGTTGGCGTGTTTGCTCCCTGCAGGTAGAAATATCACACAATTCCATCTGTTTCTCATTTTCTTTAAAGACTTCCCATTACCCCTCCCACTTGTTCCAACCAAATGAACCAACAGCTCATTGTTCTTTCACATGCCATAGGTATGATTAACTGAATTGCAAGGAATGGGAGGAAAACATCAAAAGAAAAAGAAGGTAGAAAGTCAAAGTGTTCTTTCAAGTGAATTTTCTGTTGCAGAGAAAGCAGGTAGGCTCACTGAAGGAGATTCAAGTTCCTCAGTCACAATCTTACCCTTAGATCTAAAGAAAGACACTAAATGAGAAACTCCATCATGGCGTAATGGTGCAGAAAAGCTGTGTTTAAACAGAGACTTTTTCAGTCTACCTAAAAAGTCCTGAGCACCGTTAAGACAGATTTGGCACAGAGAAAGCTAACTAGAACTTGCAAGAGAGTTAAGCAGTGAAAGCGTTCAAAAGACAGCTTGTGTGGGAAACCTTCAGTATTTTTTAAATCTAATGTAGAACTTACTTAATCATATTTCATTATCTTGTCATTTAATCAGTATGAGGATAAAAAAAATGATGCAACTTACCAGTATAGCCTGCTCCGAAGACTAACAATTATTCACAGAAATAAACTAGTAACTGAGTAACTTCTTCAGATAAGCAACTTAAAATAAGCAAGACTAGAAAAATCACTGACCGTGAAATCAGCTGGGGAAGTCTAGTAAACAGCAACGATGACTTGGGGCAGGGGAACGGCCTATGCACTGAACACAACTAACCTTCAAAGCCTTGGTAAACACATGGCTTATTTACAGAAAACATGAAATAAGGAACTTTATTCTGGAGCGCAAGTTAACTCTAAGACTGTAAACTGATGTAAGGCCAAGAGAAAAATCATACTGTTAAGAGAAAAGTGGATGAGATATATACAAGATAAATAAAAAAAAAAGCAGGAAAACCCAGGCTGACCAAACTAGGAGTTCGACTGGACTATGTGAACACACTGAATTTTAATTCTTTGCTTAAAGATTCTTCCAGCATCTGAAAAGCTACAGTGAAGTGTGAGCGAAGAATCAACTTCACAACATGCTCAGCTGTTTAACATCCTTTGTCTCGTACAGCTCTTAGTTCTCTTTGGTGTTCCAGCATTTCATCTACTTCCCAGGACAAGTATTCCTGACTCAACCTTTGACTTTCAGTTTTGCAAAAAAATCATTAATACTCACTAGCAACCCAAAGAGCAGATACGATAGTTATTTATTAACATTTAAAATAAGCATAAATTTCAGGAACTAAAAAGTTCTCTGAATTGTTCTGCATCTGGTATTCTTGAAATCAAAGATCAATACAACTGAAAGACCAAGCATTATCATAAAATATGAAGTTGAATGGAATACAGCTCAAGTTAATAGCAATTAAGTTACATTAACTTGAAGAAATTAAATACAGTTTCACACGTTTTCTGATGAAGCACCACACTCACAAGACCCAGCGAAGCATCTCATGAGATCTAAGCTTCAAACTGGTTAAGCAGTTGAAAACAAATTGGCAGCCAATTGAAGCAGAAAACAAAAACAAGAAAAAAATTACGGTAAGAATTAACTAGCAAAGTTTTCCAGAGAACCAGCAGAAGAGGGATAGATTTAACATCCAATGTATTCCAGTCACACAGCATAAACATCTGCATTTTAACCAATTTAACAATTCTGTATTCCTGGAAAAAGAGATCTCAGTTCTTTCATCCTCTGTTTTACATAGCTGCTCACCTGAACTGATGCAAATATTTGTAAGATTCTTGGGTAATATTGAACAGCAGCTGCATAAATTAATGCTTGCAAAATAAAATTTCAGCCTTTTTTTAAAAAAACCCAGTAGATATACAATTACAGTAGATAATTAAAGATCCACAACCTTTTATCTTACCCTTTTGCTGAAATGTAATAGCTCAGCTCAAAACTAAAAGCTAAACCTCCATTTAGCTTGCTCAAATGCTTAGTTTTGAAATTTTTATGCCTGGACTAAGCATAAAGCAAGGATTTCTTTTTTTAACATCTGAGGTTCTTTCAGATGTTTGCAGAACAGGAAAGAAAAGATGCATAAATTCAGAGTTCAAGATAGAAGTGTAATGTTTCACATATGAGGGCACAAATCAAGACAGCTGGATCATCTGAAAGCCCACAAGCTCAACTTAAAACACAGTCATCAATCTAGAGTATCTTGTTTCATTTTACACGAACATCCACTTCACTCTCAAGATGCACGTAAACTTGTGCAGGCAGATGAAATGTTATAGTATCTGAGTGGATGAAATTCAAAACAACCAAAAAAAAAGTGGTAAAGTTTCTCAAGCATTACAAACTAATTTTACAGACAAAGGAAGTTAATTCAGTATTAAGATAAGTGCAAATGCACACAGGATATGCAAACAGCTTATAAACTCTCACTGTTAACGCATCGGTTATCACCAACCACTAAAATTCAGAACACTTAGAGTGGACCCTTGTATTTAAAAAACTGTATGCCCTTTACAATTCCAATCAATCACACTCCTTTGCACCTTCTGAATAAAAATGCTGCAGAGTTAACTTAAAAAAAACCCAGCATACACCACATGGGAGAGTGAATTAATCCAGTTCTTAAAGCAATATTTCTCTATTTACATTGTGGCAAACAGGCTGAGACAAGCTAAACTCGGCCAGGAGATTTCCTCTCTCCAAAGAAGGAAATAAGTGAAGTCAGGAACATTTTTTTTTTTTGTAGACTGAAAACAAGCATCCAACGTCAGGCTTCCCTCGTGGGCATCCAAAGGAAGCAGCAGACAAAAGACATGACAGCGGAGTCTTCCCAGAAAGGGTAGGGAAGTGGGGAGGAATGCTTACTTAGATGGGAACAAGGAATTTACTGCCTCTTGAATGTCTGACTAAGAACAGATTTCTGGAGGAAGATACTGGAAGACCCACCCATTTGCACTCTGCTTGCAGTGTGGCAAAGCAGTTTCTTGTGAAATAACTTACGGAAATTGATTGGAGGAGACATCTGACTGGTGTTTGACTTCTGTTTGTCAGATTTCCACTTCTAGGGAAGGACAAGGTCAGAAAAGACTAGGTAATATGAACATTATGCATACCCTTATATTAATAAACAGCAAGTTTTATTTTTAATATTTGGCTTAGAGATCCCTGGCCACTCCAAGTATCATTAATAAGAATGTTTCAGGATCATTATGTGAAAAGAAATACTGTCAAAAGTCTGGACTGGATACAAATTTAACTTTGTGAACTGAAAGGTCCATATTCATCCTATTAAAATGCAGTTTATTAAAATATATAAAGTAGAACAGACAGTATAGAACTGATGTTTTGTGGAAAACATCAGCTGTACACTAACACTGTAATTTTATATGAGGCCAAACTCATTTACTTAAAATTCCTATGATCCATAGAAAATTCTTTCCTCTCCCATGCTAAACTCTGGTAGACGCGTCAGGCTGAAAATAGAATAAATAAGCATGTGAACAGGTTACTTTCACTGAAAGTTTCAAACAGATTGAGTAAGATCAAATGGTCAATTCTCACGCCAAAGAATACTCATCTAAGTTACCATACTCTAATGCACACAAAACCAAACAAAATTTAAACCAGGTTTTGCTGCAACTGAATGGAAAAGAACTGCTCTCAATCTCTCTGGATTTATCAGTAAATTATATGGATCTTCACCTGGCAAAAGAATAAACACGACACTGAAAAAATGGTGTGTATTTCCTTAACAAAGTGGCTGGAAAAATGAGTTCAAACGGCTTTGAAAATAACATAAAATCCATTCCTAAAGGATTATTTGTATTTGAATGTCTAGAATTATTCATTTAAAAATCAGTGCTGCAGAAAATTCAAACACTGTCCACATGGGATTTTCACTGTGCTAGAATTAAATATCTTTCTGGTGAAAGAGCCACTAATAATTGCGAAAAATATATGTAACTGCTACCTACAGAATTAAAACCACTGTTGCTTCAACTCAGTTCAGCCAGGAAAGATACACTGATACCTGTACATGAAAATAGTTTGTTTAAAATTTCTTTTTTAAGGAATATCTTTCAAGCGTGTAAATTCTCCTATGATACAGAAAGCACTTCAAAATAGAACTTTGACTAAACAGTGACAAATATTTAAGATGCTTCCTTCTAAATATTAAGTTATTTGCACTTGATCAAGAGCTCGACATTATCTTTTGCTTGGTGCCACAGTTTTGTCTGGGACAAGAATCATTTCAGCAAGGGGCTTTTGTATCCAAATTTTGCAGACAGTGCATTATGAGGCTGCCAGAGTATCCAAAAAGAAGAAAACAGAACAAGAGGATGTATAGAAGCAACTTTTTGATAAATTAAGCCTAGAATAGCAAAAGACTGGAAGCAGTGAAATTCGTCTAGTTGTGGATATCAAGTTTTTCCCCATCAGAGTCCCTCAAAATAAAGTGGTGCCCATGTTTTCCTTAAGCCAGCAACTTAAGCATTCAACTAACAGGAAGTATTTATTGTCAAAGTCAAATACCAAAAACCCTGTGTTAAAGATGCTGATGTTACAAAGTCAAGAGACATTCGGAGGTTAGCAAAGCTCATACAACTTTAATTTGTCCCACTTGTGTTGGTAGGAGAAGCCTTTCAGCAATAACTTTTCTATATGAATTCTCAGGTCTCTTCAAAGCAGAAAAAGTCATCAAAATGGAAGATACTCGGGATTTCTTTCCTCCTCCTGGTATCACTAGATGTGTCTAATAACATCATATCTCACTGTACGCCACTGACACCTTATGCTGAACCCAAAACTGGTATTTTTTTTCTTGGGGAGCCTTTCCCAGTTTTAAACATTCTGCTGCATGTCTGGTTCACCAACCCATAGGCGTGTAGTTACAGTGCAGGTCTATTCAACAATGGGTACCGGCTTCTGGAAGGACAAATCTCCTTCCTTCCCCTCCCACCATCTCCCTCCTAAACATCTAACCTCAGAGAAATGCTCAGACCGTTAAACCAGCAGAAAATTGAACTGGCTCAGTATGGACCACAGGAAAACAAATGCTGGCACAATGGAGGAGGCATCACGAACAGAAAAGGGGTTCCACAACAACTTCACTGTATTGAAAAATCAGACCAAAAAATGTATTTCTACATTTATTTGAGACATTAAGCACCATTCCTTTTCTTTCTGGAGGAAAAGAACTCGTGCATAAGGAAGCTGAAGGCTAGAAGTTTCACATGTCCATTAACTAGTACAGCACTCCATAGTTGATTTTACAATGTTATATACTATTTTTACACTACTTTATATGCACATAAAATTCCTTTTAATTTCAGCTGCACACACTAAGCTCTCAGCAGTCGGTAAATCGGTCGCAACATGACTAACACCATCAGCAATGAAACTCTTCTATTTGTAGATTTGCTAACAATCCTGGAACAGTGTAAGAACTGTCACAGCTCTCTAAATGTGATCACCTCCTTCTCTCACAATCCTGTCTCATTTTCCAAGCTTTCAAAGTCTGCAACTGAGTGATGAACCCATTTTATACTAAACCTGATTCAATCCAAGAGCAATGCTCATGCTATTAGAGTGAAAGAGGCAAGGGGTAAAGCAGGAAATATTAACAAAGCCTGCAAAAATATGAATACTGCAGTGGAAGCAAACCAAGGTTGCACATGCAATCAATTCTTGAATGCCTGACTCTTAACAGTAGCTTTCTTTTAACTGGAAACTTCTGTGCATTTTCATAAGATATTTTTGTAACAGAGAAGCAGAAACATGCTGATCCCTTGAAGGATCATCAGGACAACATTCTTTGGACACAACATCAACCTTTGCCACTTCAACTGATCAATGACAGTTGGAATAATAGGCAGTAATCCATAAATCAGCCATCAGAGGGAAACAAATAGCTATAAAACCTGTTAGCAAGAAACAGAAATGCATGGAAGCAGCAATTTTTGGGCTCAAGCCAAATTTCATAGGGTTTGGGCTTGAAACCTTTATCTCCTAATCTCCTCTTACAATATGCACTTTGCTTATCCCTCCCTTATCCCACTCTGCATTTAAGTGAGATTGCTTCTTTTCTCAAAATATGGGAATGGCTTCCCTTTTGAGCTTCCAGAAAACTAGCAGTAAAAATTAAGATTCATATCTGCTACTCCGCAGTCTCAAACAGTATTTTTAATAATAAGCAAGAAATAAGTGTACTGAGCTTTTTGTGTTTGCAAGGTTAGAAGTGTGCAAGGGGCTTAAGAAGAGAGAAAGTAAAATATAGCAAAACAGTCTGTATTCAAAACAAACCTTTGCCACTTAAGCTCCAGAATTTTGATTGCCAGAATCTGTAAATGTAGGACTCAAAACACAATATAAACATTTGTGTTGGACAGTAAGACATGAAACATGTTCAAATAATATGTGGTATTGCTATTTTAAGCTATAACATATCTGACTTCTACATTGCCGTTCTAAAAAGAGAAAGCTATCCCTGGAGTTTGGTACAGGCTGTTCAGTATTTTGTACAGTCAATAAAGCCGCTTAACTTTTTTTTTTAATATTCTCTTCCAGCAGATTGAATGTGTTGCTATATAAACTGAAACAAAAGATAGAATTTTTAGAAGTTAAAAACTAGTATAGAATTACCCAGTTTAATATGTATTCTAAAATTCTTGTTGCATGGTTCTAACAAAAATCATGTTAACATGGCTATGAATACGTCACCTCCATGGAACAAAGTAATTTTCTCAAAGTATTTTCAAATAGGGGAAAAAAAACGTGGATGTTGGAACAATGAAACAAAAAAATTTGAGAAACAGTATATGCTTGCTAAACAAGAATTATGTTTATTTAGCTAGTGAATCACCTAGAGGAGTAAATTTTCACTTTCATGATAGCAATCTGTCAGGCTTGCAAACACCCAGAAATAGGAATTAAAGATTATTTTAAATGTAGTTATAAAGGTCATAAAAAGTCTGATTTAGACTGAGGTACATTTACTCAAAACTGAGATTCATTGAGTGGTAGCAAATAAACAGTTCCTCAGACAAATGCACTTTTTTCAGTATACATGTTACAGAAAAAAAATAAAGAAATGTGCATTAACTGGTGGTGTCCACCAAGCTGCATATTAATATTCTCTTACACCAAACAGTTTGAAACAAGGGAAATGTCATTCTAATATAATTTTATGTTATGTTTCATTTGGCTAAACTGCAGCTTAAAGTTGCTTTGCCATATTAAAAGATTACTACAATAATTTTCACATGAACATTTAGACTTGAGTTTTACTCCAGGACTAAATATGGCATGATTTGCTTTTAATCTGTTGAATAGCTAAAAACTGACAATTAAAAAAACTACAACAAAGAAAAAATTAAGTTGAAGCAATGTGAATCTCACATCATTGAACCACTTCTAATGGTTAAATGTTAGTATTTAACAAATTCAAAGAGTTAATGAATCCTTGCATTCGTTCGGTCTCCTGTGCCTTAGCTAGGATGCATAAATACAAAAGACAGCAGATACTGGTAAAAGCTTCAGGACAGAAAGTGCTTGACGAAGGTACAGTTCTCAAGTGTGTTTGGTGAGAGAGTATAAGGGCAGATGCACTGATGAGAACCATTACAAGAAGAGTCAATTTTGTGTTAAAGTGTTCAAAGATGTCACCTTAAGCAGAAAAAAGCTTTAATAACGTCTTCTTAGACATATTAGGCATTTCCAGAGTCTACATCATTAGTGTTGTAATTCTAGCAGGACATCTCCATATAGTTATTGTTTGTTTCTATTTCTCTCCTGAAAAAAACAAAACAAAACAGAAAGGAAAATCATGTTAATACACACAGTTCAACATTATCTGCTTTCCTCTCATTAGAGCAGTTGCGTTGCTTGCCATTTCTCTAAATCAGGCAACAAGCTTTCAAGGAAAAAGCTTCACTTTTTTTTTTTTCTAGGAACATGAAATATTTAGTTCAAGTCAACCTCTTAAACACAGAAGTATATATCAAACTAAAAGGCAAATATGTTCCAAAAAACAGCTATCAAAAAGAAAATATTTTATAATGTTACTTTTAAATCACTTTCATTAAAATACATTGCTCAAAGCAAACCGAGTAAGCAGACCAAGGGACCTACAAACAAGGCAAGAAAGACGTACCCTAAATCTTCTGCTCAACTTGTCAAAAAATGCTCTGCATGAATATTTAAATATTATACTGTCCATCCATTATATCTCTGAAAAAGTAAAGATCATATTCCCAAGTATCTCACTCAAAACCCACTATAATAAAATGTTTCAATGTGCTTAAGATCAAAAGGTAAAGGAACAAATTGGCCCAGCATCGCCTCCTCTGTACAAACACATTGCTCAAACAGTGAGAAAAATAATTAAGAAATTTTTTTTAGAAATTACAGTTAATAACAAAATGCAAAACCGGTGAGGCAGGAATGGCTGGGAAGAAAACCCCACTTGAATGCAAGTTGCAGTCAAGACCATATTCACTACAAAGCACTGTCAGATGTTGCATTTGGTGTAACGGAACAAAGCATGTAACGTTATCTGTGTAATACAAACAATTGTAAACATCTTCATACGGTAAAGGGCTAAAATACTAATCGCACTGTATCTCTATCAGGGACTAACAAATTCTTCCTCTGTATTGCAAGTCTAACAGAGTAAATAACATTTGCAGTGCTTTATCATTATCCTCCATTTTCTCCAAGTGTATGTTAAAGATAAACATACACTTAGGCATTATGACTACCTCTAGGAAAAAAATAAAAACAGATCAATAAACTGTATCTCGTTGCCTTCATTACATTTCTTCTAGACTGTAAAAAGACACTGTAGTTTGGCTGTAAGAAACAGAGTTATCTTCCAATAGCATTTCCTTTCTTAATATGCACAACTGAGCACATTATATAAATGTTTTAAAATACCTTCATGGAAGAGAGGTAGGTTCCCTCCCCCATTTAAAAGAGAATATAAAAACTCATTTCCAGTATTTTTATTATTATTGCATTACACAGCATGATATAAATGGAACATAAACATAGCAGGGAAAGCCAAAATAAACCAGGAGGCATTTGAACAATGATTTCAAAACCACTCCACCTGATACCACACTGAAACTTTATTATGCTAGAAACTATTTAGGAAGAGTGCATATTAGCACATGAACCCAAATATATTCTGACAAAAAGAACTATAATGGAAGAAGAGAATACGTAACATTTATACTGGTTATTAGAGTATAGCTGGTGATCTAGTCCTCTCCAAGACAGACCTCCGAGTTGCTTCAGGAACACCAAAAAAGTAAAGCTTGCGCAGTTCTTGGTCACGCTAAGCAGTTCACAGTCCCAGTAGCTCTATGTCTAAGACTGTACATTCTCTAGGGCAGAACTTCAGTACATTTAAAGTGAGAGCAGTACTGCCAGTATTCTGCCAGAAATCATTTTTTCCTAGTTCAAAGAGAGATGACCAGTATTTGCATAGTAAGATACAGCTTCTAAAATGTGAGATTGATAGTATCAGTCATTAATACAAACTGATACGTTAACAGTGCATGTCCAGGCTGAAAACAGATGATCACCGGCCTCATGCCTCACTATGCACGTAAGGCATTCAAAAATAGCCTGCTCATGCACATCTCGGATTATTCCTCTACTATTAGTAGACTTCAACCAAAAGAACTGCGCAAAGTGCTGAAAAAACACTACTGCGGTATTAAGTAGTAGCCTTGTGCTTTGTGTAGCCCCTGAACTCAAAATGCATTTAAGTTCATAAAAATTCAAAGTGTAAAGGAAACGATATCCTAACTACCTGCTTCCAGTGGATGAAATAAAGGAAATAAATTTCAAGTCAAATTTGAATTCTATAGAGGAAGAAGGCTTCAAAACACCACCAGCATACCTTTCTGTAGTCCCAAAGTTACATATTACTACATTTTTATTTAAACACTTACAGCAGACATGCAAACTTGACATTTTTCAATGCAAGCAAACAGTACATTCTTCAGATACCAGTATGAGTGACATTTGGCACTCTGTACAGCAAAACAGAGAGAAAACGTAATTTACTCAAAAGCAAATTACCACCCCAGCCCCCCACACCCCCCCAGCTCTAAGTCAGATCCTACTCACTGCCACTGCCTTTTCCTGTCTCAAAAGGTATTCCTCCTCTGGTTTTTTGGGTGGTTTTTGTTTGATCGTCTGTTTTTGTATAAACAGTGATTAGAGACAAACTAACAAAAGCCCTTATCCCCAGCAGGTTTCCACCATCAGAGCAGAGGAAGTTTCCAGCATACTGACTGGATTCCACTACATTTCCCTTTCACCCAACATCTCTTACTTCCTATGTTCAGATGAGCAAAACCTTTGCCACATCTCTTGTGATGCTCTTGGATAAATAGCTTCTCCAGTCAACTTAAGTTCCCCGTCAAAGGCCAGCTTCGCTTCTGAACTCATCAGGGTGAGGTTACCCAGCTTTAGGGGAAGTTTAAGAGCAGGACGTGGAAATTAAGTACAATTCCAATTAGCACAATGTGGGAATGCATCAGCTGGTTAAAGGTACCTGCCAGCTGCAGGTATGCAAATAACTTTCTACCCAAACTGACAAAATCAAGTGAAGGTGAATCTAAAAAATGCTCAGGCCTCGGAAACATGCATCAATCTAGTGCAAACAAAAATATGGAATTAACTTGGTCTGAACTGTGAGGCTGATTTACTTCCAAGTTTCAGTTCTCTGAATTCAGGGCATTAATCGAATGATCCTGTGCTGAAAAGTAGCTGCAATGTAGTATGTCCTCAGATTTATCTCTATGCTATCAAAATTTCAAAATTCAAAGCAACAAAAGTGTTTCCTGATCTGATTTGAAAGAAACTACCAAGACACACACAACACTGACTTCTGGAATTTTTTGTCAAAAAAGAAGGGAAATTAAAAAGCCTCATTTTTAGTAGCAAAAATGTAAATGGTAGTCTCATAACAAGCTACTACAGTCCTCAGATGTATTTTTTTTCCTCAAGATCCCATAAATTGAAGCTCAAGGTGAGGGAAGGCAGACCTGAAAGAAGAACTTTTGCTTTTTTATAGCAGTTGCAAATGCGAGCATTTCAAAGTGTTCATTTTGGAAGTTATCCACAAGCAAATTGTAGACAGTTCTGACACACACTCATCTCCAGCAAAAATCAGCTATACTTGGAAAAAAAAAAAAAAAACACAAAAAAACCCCCCAGAATTTTGCCAAACTTTTGCATCTTACTGCAATGTTTAAAATGTTCATGCCTGAAGCTGTCTGCTTTGCCCCTCTCCCAAGAGGCAGCGTTCTCACAGCAGCTTCAGAAGGGCATGTGTAGCACATCTTAGTTGCTTCACTTCAAACTGCGATTTAATCTTCAACCTAAAAGCCCTGCTCATCTGCAATGTAAGCTAACATGTCAGACTGCATTCTGTGAAGCGAGGCGCTGGCACATATCTCCTCTGCCAACTCCACTGCGTGGGCAGAAACACCTGGCAGAGGCAGAACAGACAGCTGTAGAGGTGGTGAGAAGCAGCCACAGCAAAGTTCATGAAATCTCATTTACTAATGGCATCAGCCATAATCTGCAGTTTATTGCACCCTGGTGTACCATTACAGCTATGACAGCATAAACATTGACCTTAGTGCTTGAGAACCACAGTGGAAAACAGATTACTGAGAAAACTGAAAAATGCTAGAAGTAGTTTAGTCCATTTATGACAAGGATCTCATTGGCTGTTAACAAACTACATTACTGAAACTTTTAAATTGTGTAAAATAAAGGTCCTTTTTAACTTCTTGCTCTTGAATTTCAAAGTACAGAGGGTAAATCTCCTGAAGACGGAAATCACCTCAAAACCAGATAAAAATATTTAAATACATTTTTCTGAAAGGCACTTCTGGGAATTCTGGGAAGATGGGAGGGAAGGATCAGATGAGAAGGATCTCTAGAAGCCTTACATGGACCTAGAAATTCTTCCCATGGAGATGCCATCCCCTCCCTAAACAGTCATTTCCTCCTATTCCTTATCCCAACATGAAAACTACAAGGCACAAATTAAAAATCAAAGCCAACATAGGAAGTCAAGTGAGGTTTTACAACTCCAGAGCAGTTCCTTCTCCCGGTAAGCATTATGAATTAATACTCATCTGAGACCCTGCTGCTGCAGATCATTTGAACTCCAGACAGTAAATAAGGCTTTCAAGCATATAAATATTAAGAAAGTCTGAAAAGCTACAAGACCTAGACTTCTAATTTATTTATTCTTCCTATTAGTCTTGATGGCATTTTACTTATTTCAATCTCTGAAACATACTTAGCAATGGTAAAAACATGAACAAGTTACAGTAAAAAGGTAAACAAATTTAAATTTGAGCAGATACATGCATTGTTAGTGGAGCATGGACAGACCACATTATTTTATTATGGTAACGATAAAGGCAATAAGAATTTAATCCACATCTGAAATACCACAGCACACTAAATAGCAGGGTACAAACATTCAGAAGGCAGAGGTGGGGAAAGAAACCTAAAGATACCATACGGTAACACACAATGAGGAAAGGCTCTGCAGAAACCAAGCTTGAACTCCATGAGCCAGAAAAGCCCTTCCAGTCTTGTTTTCCCAGGTGTATACTTTCAGTGATAGATTAGCCAATTCTAACTACAAGTAGCAGGCACTTCCTTTCAGTGCTGTACATCATTACATGTTGAAATATCAGATTTTAATTAACTACAAGACAGCCATTTCAGCAAGTTCATTAAAAAGTAAAACAAATAAAAAAATAATCAAGCTTCTAGATCCTCATTATTGTTTGTTAACAATGCTCACAGTGTAACATCAGCTTTTGAAGACTGACAACAGATAGCTTCTAACTAGATCTATGGAAATTGCATTCAGTCACAATCACTGTCCCAGCAAAAGGAGCAGAAAGATGACTGACACCTTTGTTAATTTTTCTCAGATGCCCATGGGCAACAAGAAGATCTTATTTAATTGCTCTGCTAAAGAAGCTATAGTAGCCTTGGAAAGGAAATGACATCCACCACAGGGCCTACAGAATACACTGGGGAAGAATATCTCAGACAATTTTTCTCTAAGCTTCACCACTCATGCTCTTTGCACACATCTAACTCCACTATCATTCTGTCATGAGGAAACACAAACATATTTTATCTTGGTTTCTCGTTATATTCTATATAGAAGTACAAAGAACATGCAAGTTTATGTTCACTTTTTCACAACTGACTATAATCCCTAGGTACAGAAGCAAAACAGTAATTATAATTACCTGTCAATATTAAGTACACTACCAGACCTCTGAAAAGGTGCTCACAAAGAACTGGGCTCAAACAGCTCATCACCTGATACAAATTCTTGTAATATATCATTTCAACTAGATGAATCTGAAAGTTAAAGCCAATCAAAATTGATACAAAACTTAACCCTAGCTCCACTGACTCTACAGAAACAGCTTTACTAGACATACAAGATCTGCAGGGTTTTAAAGTGCCATTTTTTCCAGCAAAGCATCACCAGCAATCTTCACTCAAGTTTCTGCTAACTAGCCCATCTGTGGCATGAATCAACAAAGCAAGGTTGATGTACTGCACAGAGAGTCACACAGGTTGCAACTTCCTTGCAATATACAGGAATATTTCTTCCCTGCAAACTGCAAAAAAAGCACCAATGTTCTAGTCAACTTGTTCTTAATAGAGCAGTGCAAGCTGAGGAGATGCAGCAGGAAGCAGAAGGCTGCCACATGAATTTTAACAACTATTCATGTATATTCAAGGTTCTGCTTTTGCTCTGGAAGAAGAGATTTAGAATTGCTCCTTTGCATTAAAACCCACAACCTAAAGACACAGCATTTAGAAAAGGTGGACCTGTCAAAGATCTAGCTCATTTCAAGTCTGAAGTCTTGTCTTGGGCAGCTACCTCATATTTAACAACATTTTGGAATTAGATTCCAAAAATAACTGGTCTCTTAATCATCAAGGTACACCATTTGGTTGACATTCCTAGCTTTTCCAATAGAGGTCCCTATTTTACAGGAGAAATTGAGGAGAGTCAGAGAATTTAAATCCATTCTGTAAAAAGGACTCCGTAGGCTTGATTTTGCAGGTAAGAATTTCAAACCAAAAAGAAAAACACAACAAGATCCATACAAGTGTCACTATAAACTAAGACCACCTGTGAGTTTAATTATATTCCATCTCTTTCATTCAACAGTCCAATATTGCACCTTCCCTGTTGCAGCATCTTGTCCCTTACTAGAGAAAGGCAGGCCACACCACTACTCAAGCTCTTACACAGTCACTGTATACAATACCATATTTTAACATTGAGACCTCTCCATACTATCCCCATTCTGTAATAAATTCTAAACACTACCTCTGAACAGAAACAATTGATTCTACCAAATGCACCGAAAACAAGCACAATTGAAATCCATGTGTCTATAACGAGAGAACTTGCAGGTCATTTTTAAGTATCTCCAAAAGACTAAAGATGCAAAAGCAAATGAAGACATGGTAAATAAGCACACCTTCATGGGATGAAAATTCTGGATCAGTATGTCTAAAATTATTCTAGCACCAAGTAATCCTCTTCTCCAAGACAAGGGGTACGTGTTCATCTCGCCATCATCAAGGGAGCAAAAACGTATCTTCTGTTTCTACTTTCTGACCACATTGTTTTTTCTTAAAATAGACATGAGACCTGCACTATCATTTTAATTTATAAAGATGAAACTGTAGATAAACATCAAGTTCAAGGAAATTGCAAAATAATTGCCCTTGAAACATCATCAAAAACATACAGGAAATGCACAAGTTTCTCAAATAATATTGTATGTTCTGTTTTATTTACTGTTTGAACCTCTTTTAGATGTAAATACACAAACTTTAAGAAATTGTCTGGTACAACTATCATTTAACTAAATTAGAAATGCTGGTCAACTACCTGTTTTCCTTGACTTGTACATGGACTGTGGACGTATCCATATCTGACTTTGACATTATAGCCTAGTAGTTGATGGTTGGGGGGGTAAATGGAGGAGGTAGTGTCTACAGTTCACTCTTAATGGATGTTTTCTCACTTCCCTACTTCCCTTAAGAGATTTTTAAGTGATATCAAATCAAGTATAAAGTCAGCAATGTCTGGGAGTAGAAAGAAGTTACACTGCTTAACGCTGCAGCCTGATTATGACCCAATTATCAAAGAAACAGAAGTTACAGTAGTATCAGAATGGGGGGGAGAAGGGGGGGAATGAAATTACTCCTTTTGAGAGTCCAAAAGTTGTATCAGCATTCCTATTACAAGATATGTAGTAGAACAGAAGAAAGCTAACATTTAAAATGCTTAAAATTTAGCTGCCATTTAAAGGCTTCCAGAAAAGTAAAAATTCAAAAAACAAATTAGACAAACAAATACACAGAATTCCTCCATCTTCTCCCATGAATAAAAATTATTTTTCTAAACTATCTCACTAAGAAAACCATTTAAAGCATTCTACAGTTACGTGGAACCATGATTTTTTTTTCCATTATATGCTACAAAAGTAGAATTCCACACTAAAAAAGCACCAAAAGAAGTCCTAGGACAACAGGTAGTTGCAGGTCAACAAGCCATCATCTGAGGGTGAGGAAGCTGTAATATTCCAACAACTGTGTCTTTAATCAGAGTCACATTTCATTTTGATCCATGTATTTACTAAAGATCAGGCGCATAACTACTAATACAGTTGGGGTTTTTTTTCTTTTCAGTATCTTTTATTTTCCTAATGTAATTACATGCTCTTAAATGGCATATTTTAAGACTTCTGTGTCTTTTTTTTTACATCTTATTGCTACTGCTTTCTGTTGAAAGACAATCAAACACATTTTTTACATAATCTGCACATAAATATGCACATTTACACCACAAAGCAGCAGTTCAAACTAAGGACTAATGTAATTTCGGATTATTTCAATATACTACTGACAGAATTCATGAAAACCATTGCTTATTTCTTTGCTCCTTTGGTGAAAGATCACAGCACTTCTACATTTAAATTAGGAAACTGGAACCTGAGCTGTAAGAAAAGTGTGAATGATTACTGCACAAATTTGTTTCCAATCCAGTTCTAAACCTTACCCACACCAGGGTCACATCAAACAGTGGTAGACACTAGACTTCTAATATTTGTGCTTAAAGAGACGATTCATAGTCATTCGGAAGTAAGCTTTATCAAATGGCAAACTTACTGAAGTTTCATGTTAATAACAAGACTATTCATTGCACTTTTATAAGTATATTGCCATATTTTAATAAAACATACTGCTAGGTCATATTGCAAATTAATTATTGATCCCCCTGAGTTGTTAAGATTAAACTTTTACAACCAATTATTTTAGAATAAGTTAGCTGGCAAGATGAACAGTTATAAAGTAAATTAAATCCATACATCATATGCTGTTTACTATGTTTAGATCACCGGCTGTATGAAAGTTTGTTACCACCTATGCAACAACAAAACATTAACTGAACTGTAAAGAACATGTAAGTGACTACTTCTGCTTGATGTATTTAATATTTTATTAACAGCAATAAGCACATTTTTCGTGACAGAAACACTGGAAACAAAGTGATTGCCACAGCTGCCACAGAAAATGGGTATGAACTTAATTTACACAGTTCTACTGGCAGTAGAAAGTGTACTGATTTAAATACAGCTCCATAAAAGCCTAGCTGGCACTAGGTAATAAAGGGTTACTCAATTAACCATAAACCAGGGTTTACAGTAGTAATTGTTGCATTTCCAAACTAGTCTTGAATCATAAAAGAGTTAACAATTGTATGTTTACAATTTAAAGACAGGTTGGTTGTACACTGTGTGATAAAAGAAGAAACTTAGAGGTTTAAAATCAACAGTCAATCATAAGAGAATGATAAAGATGAACTTTCAGTAGCTGTCAGTTTAATTTGGACTTTCTATATTTTAAGTACATATTCATTTGCTTAAGGAGTATTAAAATCCATCTACAAACAGAAAACCTCACAACTAGATACACAACTCAAAAGTAGTTTTTTGTAATTTGTCACAAAACCAATTTGTACGATGCTGTAGAAGAATCAATGCCTACTATGGAAGTATCTTGACAAGTATGTTTTCTCCCAATAGTATTGGGAAAGGTAACTGTTAACAGAGAAATGCAGAGTTCAGTACTTGAGTCATACACATTGTATATAAAGATATTAAAGGAAACAGTAATGTTACTTTATTACACAAACATGCGTAATCACAGTCATCTATTTAGAGACCTACGAGATGCTGAATTTAGTACTTTGAATTTTAATTTTAGCATACATAGAAGCACTACCAATAATCTATGTTCCCCCCTCCATCACATTTCATGGGTTTCATCTACTACAGAAGGAAAAAAACCACAAATAAAACACATTACCTTCCTGAGTTGCTAGGGCATGTCTAAATTCTGACTCTCAAGTTTTTTTCAAAAAGTAGTACTTTTGAAGCAAACCAGTTATTTGTGAAGTGTCTTAAAACATCACAAATTAAGAAAATATTAAAACATGAAGGCTACAGAGAAGCCTGATAACCTTAGTCTTTCTGAAACATTACCAAAATCACAGTGAAGTTCTATTAAACCCGGAAAAAGTCAAGATTTTCCCCTTACACTGAATATTAGTTAGGAATATAGCCCATCCTCCCATCATCGAAATGGCACGGAAGTAACAATACTGATTTAGGGCATATTCAGTTTTCTTTTTAGAAGGAAAAAAAAAAAAATCAAGAAGTATTACATGCCCAACTAGGATATTCATCTTGCCTCCAAACAATAAAAAATTTCCAACATGACAATTTGTTGCAGAGCTGTGCAATAGAACTACAAAATTGATTTTGGGTACACATGACACTGGTCTATAGGAGATGCAACGTGTGTTGAAGGATTAGGAACATACAAGAGGCAGTGGAACCACTGCAGTACTAGAAACCTACGAGAAGTAAGAAGGCTGCAAAGCAGGTGAAATTCTTACGCAGCCAGAGTTGCGGCAGCTTCAAGAAATGAACAAATTCAGGACTTTACATCCCACAAGGCCCCTAATTAGCATAAAGCCTAGACTTTTGGGGTTTTTTATTCAGTAGGCGGTATGACAGGAAGCACTACCACCAAACTGCACCGATGCAAACTCCTATTTCTGCATTCTTGCACACCATCTAACTGGTACAACACTTCCTGAAATGTCGCTAACCATAAGACAAATCACATATTTACACTAACTAGCAAGCCTGGAAAGAAAATAAATGTAGCAAAAATAAATATTGTGGCCAATGGTGAACACAAGTGTTATTAGTAGGGAGAGTACACACAAGACAAAAGTAGACAAGTACTATAAAACAGCTTAAAATAAATGCCTTTTTCTCTTGTCTGGTTTCCTGAAATACCTCCAAAACTTCAGATTTATTGTAGGTATATTTTTCTTCACAGAAATGAACTACGTATTACCTTTTTAGGAAATCACTATCAGAAATGTACAGCATCAGAATAATTTTTTGGACAAGTCATCATCGTATCACTTCTGTGTTTCACAATTGTACAAAAGGCAAATTCAATCAAGGGGAAAACCTGCTTTTCACAGTAATCATGCTGTTAACATTTCGTTGAAGTAGAATTTGAATTGAAACATCATGTTAAATAAAGTCCTTTTTGTGAGATCCAGAAACAGTAAAAATTTGAACTAGAAGACTTCAGTTACGGATAACAAACTCAATTCAGTTTTTGATTACTTTGAAGAGTAAAACATGTCAGAAGTCTGCTTATGTGGGCCTATGTTAGTATTGTGGTTAAACACATGCCTGTGTTAACAAGTTACAAGAACTTAAATCTTTTCATTAAGAGCAGGTTCTATCAAGTACAGACACCTTGGGTAAAAAGCACCACTTTCCAATTCAACACTTGCACACAGAAATTCCAGTTGCATGAAAAACAAAGTTTCCAAACCCAGAAAAAACAGGAGAGCTACTATAATGACATTGATTTCTTACCCTACGCATGGCTTCCTCCTCCTCTTGACGCTTCTCATAATGTGCAAAGTCATCAAAGATTGAGGTGGTATGCTTGAAAGTAGCAATTATTTTAAGCACTTGCTTGGCTTTTTCTAGGGGTACCTCTTGAGTGTCCCTCGAATTGGTAACCGGTTTGTTGTCATTGTTTTCCAAGCGAATATGCCGCAGTTGGTTATTGGGAACGTCTTTGACAAAGATCCATTTGACATCAAACTTCCCCTTCCACTTATCCTGAGACCAGACACCAGCATACGCATTGTAGTCCACAACAGACTTCATCTCAGCCACTCCACAGAAGTGTCCACTGCCATTCACACTGAAGAGTAAATAGAGCGGGCCTTTTCCATTCAGGGAACGGTAAGCAGCATCCAAGCGCTTATTACCATGTTCAGTACTACACCAGATAGAGTACTTAATGGAGCGATGAATATCGTCCTCTGAATAACTTTTGATTATAAACACACGTCCATTCTTCAGATTCCAATCGAAGTCTTTGGGATTGTAGTTGTTTATGGCCTTTAGTTTCTCCAGCACTGGGTGCACTTCCACACCAGAAGGTGAGGAGCTGACGGATACAACACCTAAACCAAAGTTCTCACTACCAGCTCCATTGTTCTGGCTGAAGCCCACACCCCTATTACGAGGAGCTACCCAGCGGTTTTGCAGCTGTTGCTGCTGCAACTGGTGAGGCTGGGCCTGCTGCTGAGGTCCTTGTTGCTGTTGTGGTTGCTGTGGCTGAGGCTGCTGTTGAGGCAGTTGGCTTTGCACCAGTGGTGGTGGTTGAATTAATGGCTGAGGCTGCTGGATTATAGTCTGAGGAGGCAGTACTGGTTGGGCTGGGGGTGCTTTTACCACTGACCCTTTGTCATCCCAAGTTCCAATATTCATGTTGTGTTTTATAGGTGGTGGTGGTACAGCAGGGCCCCCTATGCCCACGTTACCTTTAGGCTTGAGTTTCGGCTGAGGTTTAGCAGGCTTCCTTGCAATGGCAGCCCATGAGGTTGGTTTAGGTGCTGAACTGCTAACTGGGGGCACACTGTTTGCTGCAATGCTTGTCATACCTGTACTGCTCAGAGCTGAACCTACAGTTTTTGTCACAGCAGCCGTCATATCTCCACCAATTTTCAGTCCAGTCATGCCTTGCTCAATGCTGCTAATTCCAGGCACCTTGCTCAGAGTATCACTGCCAAATCCAGCCTGTCCATCTGCTATGGCTCTCCCAAGAGAACTAGGTGGATAGCCATAACTGCTGCTGTAAGCAGAGCTTTGCGTTGATTGTCCCTGAGATCCACTTGTCCCCCATGTAGAGAAGTCTGCATTCCCAGGAAAAAAATTAAATCCATGCTGCCCAAGAAACGGAGGGGTATTTCCTAATGCCCCAGGTTGACTAAAGACACCATCAGGTATGTAATGGTGTTCACCGTTACTCATCTGTCCATAAGTTGTCAAGTATGGCATTGGAGGGTCGCCCGCAGTTGACCAAGCTGCTTCGCCTAAGGAGTATGGAAATCCAATGGATGGAGCATAATAACTAGGCATGTATGGGTCTGACATTGGTGGATAGCTGTTACTCTGCAAGAAAATAAAACTAAAGTCAGCAATATAGACAATTATCCTCAGAGAAAAAAAACCCTGTAATACAGTCCAGAACATTTTTAAGCATTGTATGAATGCATTTCTAACTTCCATCATTCCTCTCAACGTAAAAGATGATGAAGGTATCTGTTAGATATAGCCATTTTTTTCCTCAAGAGACCTTTTCAAAGCACTGAAAAGCCCCGTTTTTTGTAATATTTTATCTTTCAGTTACTGTGTTAGGCTTAAAATGCCTCCATGCCAACAGTATCGAGAAAATAACAAGCTACTTTAAAAAACAAGTCACAACAACTGTAGTTTCATAAATACAGAAAAACAGCTGCAACTATGATTTCAAGTTTTGGTATTCTTAGTTTTTTGTCAAATTTCTCACTTCTAATTGTAGACACCTGCCAGAATATTATAGTGAAAAGGATGCCTGTTCATTTCAGGAGGAACAACAATCAATCCATAACATGTCCACGCTATTGAGAATGAGCATTAAGTACAATCTGTGGTCTAGTAGAACAAAGTTTGCTAGCTAAATTCAAATCCCACTCCCAAGACTCTTGGGAAATCACAGCATTTACTTCTTGAGAAGATAAAGCTCCAATACATTTGAAGGACTTCTGGTGTTGCTTGGGGGAAAAAACTGCACATTATCATCCTCTAGCTGATGCTTCCTTAATGTTGCGTTATTTGGGGGGGAAAAAAAAAAAGAGGGAAGGCAAGCAAAATTCTCAAAGCCTTTTAATAATTTGCACTTTCTCCCTCTCCCAAGACCACTACAACTTACAAACTTAACGTAATGAATATTAACTTTTGACTACAGAGACAATTCACAGCTCTGAAAATAAGTCATTAACTTCCTGGCAGGAGAGTTATACCAAGCCATAGTAATATTAAGTAGTATCAATCTATTATGCCATCAACTGTGACATACTTCCGCCAACTTAAAAGGAAATCATGAAAACATGTCCAACCAGTTAATATTTTCTCAGAGCAAATAAAACTCTTCAACTGCCTCCAATATATGATTATTTCATTGTAAATTTAAGGTGTGGGGGTTTGTTTTGGGTTTGTTTTTTGCCCTCAAGCTTCTTGTAACTGCATCTTTCTGAAGTCAGAGCACAAGCACAAGACCAGGAGACATCAGAGCATGCTTTATAACAGAATCTTTTCCAGAATTGTTAAGATGACTTCACCTGTTTAAGATATCACATGACAAGACAAGATATGATATAAAATTATATTTCAGTGGATATTCAGGCAAGTAAGTAATACTAAGAAATATCATCCAAAAATGAATTAAGTCTGGAAGTCAGCTGAACTCTAAAATTAACTTCAAGATAGTAAACAACGTTCACTTACCTGATTTGTCTGGCTACTTAGATATGGCTCAAAATCATCATCATTTACTGCATCCTTTTGATGAATCGAACCGTTTTGTACTGAAACTAAAAGTAAATCTGTATTAGGTATACTCTCTGGAAGATCTATGAAGCACTTTTAACCTAGATAACACTTCTTAATTGCTTGTACATTGAAATACTTCTACTTGTGCTTTGTTGAGACTGAACATATTATTGTTAAGCACCACTTTGTTACATTTAAAGAAAATGGGTCATTCTGTTGATGATCCCCATCAGACGTCAGGAGAGGTCTGGAAAGACAGCAACCAGAGCGGACTACTCCTGACTATTCTTTCCTGAACTCCACAGACAGAGGAAAAGCTACAGGCACACCTTATTTGCACAAGCAGTAAATCTAGCATTTCCAGAAGTACCAGACCAAGTGCAAACGTGCAGGCCAACCAGATCAGAGATATTCAATAGGTTCAGGGAAAGCCGCAACATACAGCTTTCTCCTGCCAGGAGGAAAGGCAGTTACCCACCAAGATAACCATGAAGGGCACCACTACTCAGCTATTTAATTCTGTGTTTCCTACATAACTGCTGTACTGTAGTGCAGTAGTGGCTTCTCTGATAGTCCAAGTGGACAAAGCCAGACTGAAACAAGAGCTCAAGTCTCCAAGGGCGATTACAATCCTTTCCTAACATATATGCCCCTATACACTGGAATCTCTTCCTACCTGCTCTTCTTGGCCTCCTATTACCTTTAATTTCATCTAAGGCATTACACCTACCTGGGATTTTCCAGCTGCTCAAGTTACTTGAAGTGTGTCTCTACCCTCCCCCAGGCAACTATTCAAACAAAGTCAAATTGCACAAATTTATACTAAGTTCCACTGTTTCCCATGGTGCAAAGCAGAATAGGGACTTAACCCAGCACTTTGCAATTATACAACTTGAAGACAAAGACCTCTTCCCAAAACTAAATTACTGTTTTTTCTGAATGCAATATTTTTATTATTTATCAAATAGATTCAGTTAAAAAAAAAAGTTTGAGAGTGATCAGTAAGGTGCACCAAGTTAGGAGCTGACTCCATGGTTTCCCTCTTTTAGCAAAAGTTTCTGAAAAGTATATACAACTGTGTAACTAAACCTTCAACTTTGTTGGAGTTAGTGTTTAAGAGTGGTTTTTTTGTGTTGGGGGGGGGGGGGTAGTTTGCCACCCAAAGTTCACATTGCAAAGCAAGTGGTGCCTGGACCAAGTCACATAAAATTTTTTTTCACGTTTGACTAACACCTCTAAAACAAACTGCCTTCAGGGAATGAAACTAGCTGAAAAAATGAGAAAGGAATAGATATAATCACAAGGAATAACCAAAATTTGGAAAAATTTATGAACTTCAGACAGCAGTAAAAAGAGCTAAAATTAATAATTTAACACAGAACAAAAGAAGATTTTTTTTCAAAGCAAATATCTGGGAAGGAAGAATGTTCAGAAGAATGCTCATGTTCAGAGTATCTTCTTGAAGTTTTAAAAGTCAGAACACTTGACACTTCAGTAATTACAAACTGGCACAGTGTGTTTGTATACTAGCTACAGCCAAATATGACCAGCAATGGTGAGCACAATGGGTTTTAAAACTTGACAGAATAATATTCCTAATTAAATACCAAATTTAAATTAGCATTAGGTGTTGAGGTTTTGGGGGTTTTTTCCCCCCCATAAATAGTTTCAGTTAAGGTCATTAATCATCCTGAATTTACACACAATGGTAATATACTAATGAGCTGGAACACTATATTCCTCTTTATATTTGGCCCAGTCACAAAGGGAACGAGCCTCAAAATCTTTTGTCCATGCCATGTCCATTGCTTAGGCTTAACCAAATAGTATGGAGAGCACGATACTCAAATACAATTCTGTTATAATGAAAATCACAGACAGAGGCATACAAGTTTCTTAAAAGCATGCAGCCACAAATAAAGGAATAAACAGCTGCATGTCAAGACTAGAATCCTATCAAAATTAATCTCATTCTGACAGCTAATCTTCATAAAACGTGCATCTGCTGTGTTTATTGTTTCAGAGGTATCTAAAGGTCACTTAAGACAGAATTATTTTTGGTCTGCCATTACAACTAACAGAATATTCCCGTAAATATATTTTCTTTCTTATTCATTCTGTATTGAGATCTTAAGTCAGTGACACAAAACAGTTCTACACTGACATCTTTCCTAGTAAATATATACATTTCCCAGTGAAATAGCATCACTAGAAGTGTGTTTCTTTGGCTTTTCATTCTAACTTTACCTAATGTGTTAATAATGAAGAATGTAGCCCACACACACATTCAACAAGAGCAAGAAAATTAAGATGCATGCCTCATTCCCAAAATCTCACATTAAGTGTTCCAAATAAACATGGCAGTGATGAAGAATACTAATTGAAGCTAATCTACAGTTACTAAAAATATCTGTATCAATGCAACCCTGAAAATACCATATACTTCTGCAAACACTGTGAAAACATACAATGTAATTAGATATTGGGAAGAAACATCCCATCAAATAAAGGAACTTCAAGGTTATAGTCTTTTAACTGCTACTATCCTTTGAATAACTGCTTGCAAAATGCACAAATGATGGCCAAAGGCATAAGAATAATCAAGGTGTAACAACTTCTTCTAATGAAAAACTTAATGGGGAGAATAAGTACTAAAAGAAACACATAACATTTCATTATTGTTTTAAACCTACTGCTTACACGTAAACTTTCTACAAAACTAAAAATTATATACATATGTATGTAAACACAAGTCAGCACTTTCCCATCACAGGTGTGATACACTGGCACAACAAACAAAAGGGGGAAAAAAAAAATGGAGTTTCAGGAATGTCAGTTTCTCCCCCCCCGCCCCGTAAGACATCATTTGATACACCAATTAATAATCGACTAGAATAAAGCATCCACAACATTTTACTAGAGAATACAATACCTCCCAATATCATTTGCAGGTCTAGTGGTTTTTTTGTTTCAATATGAAAAATACTCTATTTCCATGCATACACTCCTTATACTGCTCACTCACGTTCTCTCATACACTGTATCAGACACATGGACAGTAACCTTTTTACCATCCTCTTTAACATTATTACTCTTATGCATAGAACCAACTTCAAATTAGTCTCTTAACTTGGCATTACATCTTCCCTTGAAGCTCCTTTAAGCTGGGACCTATCACAACACCCGAAAGATTACTGTCTGCTAACATGTGGTCAGTAAGGACTGCTGATACTGACTTAACTTATCCTCTTGAAAAAGTCTCTAACCCAAAGGCAACTACTCATGCTACACTGTGCTACCATCTTCAATCTCCTAGCCCTTTAATCTAATGTTGAATCGTAACTTCGATTCATTAAATAGATGTTATACCAAATAATTTAACAGAATGAAGGAGATTATTGTTTTGTTTCACTATAGTTTTCATTTAGGTCACATTCTCACAGAAAGAATACATAGTGAGTATTCATTATTTAAAAGGATTCACTCCATAAAAATCCAAGTTCAGAAATGCAAAAATCTCTTCCTTACACAGCAAACTAAGAGATGTGTTTTGATTCAAACATTCTGCAGCATTTACAAATCATAGCACACAAAAATATCCTAACATAACAAGCTGCCACATAACACCCAAATAGAAATGCTTAATACTTCTGCTCCGAGTCATAGATATGGATTCTCTAATAAATGCATCTCGATAACGTCACTAAAACTGAGATATGGCAATTCAAAGAATGTGAAGCCACAACTACTTGCTAAATGAGAAGAAAAGTCAGATTCATTTTAAGGGCAACATGGAAGGTATAAAACACGACTATTTCAAAGACACAAAGAAATAGTTCAAAGCTCCAGTTGGGGGCGGGGGGGGAGGAAGTAGAAGTATTAGAATATGAGAGAACAGGTACTCTAGAATGACCAAACTGAGAAGGTCTGAGGACATAAACACAAGCTGATTTTTCCCTGAATGCAGAAAAGTTAAAAGGAACAGGACAAATTCAGCATGATTCAGGAACCACGTGTCACCTCCTAAGTGATGTATGTAATAAGAAGCAGATAAACTCCACACAGACAGAATAATAGAATAAGTACACTGCAGATAACATTAAATGACAGTTCAGAGAACAATTAGATTAGTTCAGATAATGAACAGCAGGGGGCAAAGAGTACATGACCTCCAAAAAAAAGTTTCTTATCTGCATGAAGAAATAATAGGCATATTACTAAACAAAGGTAGCTGTGTGCATGCTATTCTATAGCTCAGCTTGCTGAGCACTTAAGAATTAAATGGGCACAAGCGTACTGATCAGGCAAAAAGAATTCCCAAATACAATATTAGTCTTTATATCAAAGATAACAAAATCCAGACCAGAAATAAATTGCAAGATATAATCTGAGATGCTATTTACGACAGACTTGCCAAGAATTTTAGAGAGAAGAATATTAAGTAGTTGGTTCCTTGTTTCTGTGGGAGAGAAGAAACCCCATTGAGCATGGTATTTACCATGTTGAGTATGTTAAGATGTTGACAGAAACATGAAAAAAAAATAGAAAAGTAGAAGGCCTACAAACACTGAGAGAGTATTTTATACTGACTCTAAAATGAAGAGAAAAGCCCACAAAATTTCTGAGAATACAGAAGGTGATGTGTTCTGCTCACAGATATGAGTAACTAAATAGTCACGTGGCTGTTGTCTCACAAGCTAAGGAAACTATTCAAAAGATTCTCCCTGATGATTCTAGTACACTGATTCTATTCACTGCACAAAAAGGCCCAAGGTGTACTGTTAAAAAGATTATACAAGCATATCACAAAGTCAGCTAAAAAGAAATAGCTATGTTATCATCCAACTTCTGATATTAATCTTCATTTGAAAAAGAAAACATTTTAAATTGATGTACCACTGTGCCACAGTAAAAATGCTGGGAAATAACATTTTGGCACACAATTTCCTATCATCTTGTTCTGAAATAAAAGACATCCTATAGCTACATTCTCTTCCCACAATTGTTTGAAGATACATTAACCTCCATAAACAGCAATATTAAGAGATTTATACAGAAGTACAAGGAATTAACTTACCTTTATTTCCCTGTCCTTTAGGTCTCTGTACATGGAAAGTGGGGGGAAAAAAGCAAAACAAGTTCAGTTAGAAAGCTCTAATGTTTACTTCAGGGTAATTCCATTTATTTGCCAATTCTGCTCTTTTCAACTTAAATATCAGTTTAAAACATTATTAAAACATTAATAAAATATGTTATTACAAAAATATTGTTATATCATATAAAATATTACAAAAAACTCCAAATAATTTTAAAATTGAAAGAATGTCACAAAAAAAATTTGAAATAATCTAGTCCTTTACCGCATGTGAAGATTAAATGGTGTGGAATTTTGATTGCCCTGACACCCACCCCCCCCAAGAAAGATAAGCAAAAAACAAAGCATACAGTAAAAGAACAAAGAAAGTTAGTAGCCTAAAATTACTGCCAGTACTAGAACTTCATTATCATATGTCATCTTTTACGTTGACTGATGGGTACTTATCAGAGAATAACCTACAATGCCTTGCTTTTTAGATATACAAAGCAATATATAGTATTATCATAAGCTGAACTACAAATTGTGCATTCTTTATCTAGGCAATTACATTGAGAAAATGATACAGTCTGTATGAAGTTTTCACACAAGGAAATAATACCCTAAAGATGATTTTTGTATTTTATTTTTTTTAGGATTAGTCATTATAAAACACTGTTAATCTGTCATGCACTGAGAATCACTGTAACAGTACAAGTTACAGTATCCTTAATTCCTCTATAACAAAATAAAATAGCTTACAAAACCAAATGCTAGCCCATGAAAATTTAATTCATCTTCTCACATATGCACAACTAAGCAGGAGTGGGGCTCCAGCCTCCATCACTCTCTAACAATTTCTAGTCCTGAAAAACTCAGTATCCAGTGGTTTCAAAGTTTAGGGGGCAACCACCTCCATCTTGCTTTTATGTGCATCTGTCTCAGAGTTATCATAAGACTGTTTAACACTGCTCCATCTAAAGCTGCACTGGTTAGTCATCTCCCTTTCCCAAAACCAGAGGAAAACCTCTGTAACCTTAAAAACCGCAACTCATCTTTTGGGATGAACCTAATCCAGACACAAAGGCATGCAGAGACCAACAGGGGACACGGAACTAAAAAAGTTGGGAAGAAGCAGCCTTCGTGGAAGACAGAGCAATGAAATGCTAAGAGATCACTGAGCTAGAAATAAGTGCATAAAAGAAAACTGGAGAACGTGCACAGACACAAAAGAAACAAAACATTAAAGGCACACAGAGAAAATAAAAATAAAAGGGGCAGGAGACTGCAAGGCCAAAACTTTTGGGGTGTGGCAGAGACCCACGGAGGAAGCAAAGACCAAGACAGAATAGCTTCCAGCCAGAAAGAAAGGCCAGCAGAGGTCTAGCAAAGATAAAAACCAACAAACACTAAGTTCTGTGAAGAAGAACCAACTAAGACGTGCAGCACAGCGCATGGAGAGAAACAGAGGAGCACGGCTGGGGGATGCGGAGGCCACGGGGAAGGAGCAGAAACCAGAGGCCCGAAGGGAGAAGAGGTGGGTGAGGAGAGCGAAAGGCACGAATAGAAAATACGCGGTAACACGAAGCCAGAGAGAATTAAGGGTGCGCAGGGGAGAGGAGACGGAGCTGGGCGCCGCGGGGGCCCGGCACCAGTGCGCTCCCGGAGCGGAGAAAGGAAACGGGAGCCCGAGGGGGCTCGGCCGGGCAGGGCTCGCTTGCGGGACGAGAACACACAAAGGGGGGAGGCCGGGCAGGGGGGCGAGCCGGCAGGGCGGCGGGCCGGGAGGCGCGGGGCTAAGCGCCGGCGGGCCCTGCGGGCGGGGAGGCGGAGCGGCTCTGGCGCGGATCAGCGGTTATAAATAGGGGCTGCCAGGCTGGGAAAGGGGCCCGCCATCCCGGGCGCCGCCGGCTCCGATTGATCGCCGCTCCCCATGGCGGCGGGAAGGAGGGAGGGAGGAGGCCGCGAACCGCGCCGCCCCGGCGGCGAGGGAAGGTGCAGGTGGCCGCCTGGCCGCCGCCCCCCCCTCCGGGGCTAACGAAGGGCCAGGAAAAAGGAAAGGGCTGAGAGCGGGCGTCCCGTCCCCCCCCGCCGCCGCCCCAAGGCCGGTACCTGGTCGACGCTGGTGGCTGACATTCTTCACGGGGAGCCGCGATCCCCTCGCTCCGCTCCGCCTGGGCCTCGAGTGATTCCGCACGCCGGGGCCGCTCGCCCGCCCGCCCGCCGCGCCGCTCGCCTCCGCCGCCTCCTCCCCGCCGCCGCCTGATTGTCACCGCCGCCTGGGCTCGCTGCCGCCGCCGATCGGGTTCCCGCTGCAAGGAGCCGGCCGGCCGGACGCAACGCCGCTTCCCCCCCTGCTCTGGGCTCCGCTTCCCCACAATGGCGGACGGGCTCCGGCTCCCACTTCCGCTCCGCAGCGCCCTGACCTTCCGCTCCCCCTCCGCCGGCGTCGCCACTGACCTTTCCCTTCCCGTCCCCGCCTCCATGTCACGTGGGGAGGGAAACAGCCCCGCGCGCGCCCGCCACCAGCGACTCCAATGGCGCGGGGGCGGGGCCTGCGGCGCCCGGCGGGGAGCGGGCATGCGCGCGAGGGGCGCAGGCGGAAGGAGTCGGTGTCGCGCTCTCCCTCTCTCTCTCTCCCCCCCGCCCCTCCTCTCCCCGTGCGCCGGGGAATGCGCATGCTCGTGGGGGCCGCTGAGGAATGCTCGGGGAAGGGGCCGTAAATAACGTTAATTGCCTGCGCTCCGCTGCGCCTCTGCTGGGGGGTGCAGCGCGCAGGAGGCAGCTGGCGGTCAGCGTCGGGACCGGTAGTGCTGTGAGGAGTCCCAGCCCGGCTGCCGCTGGTGGCCGTTACTGCCTGTGGTGGGTGCGGGCGGGCCTGGCCCGGGGCCCGGCCTGGGCTGTCCTCCCGCCGCCGCCTCTGCCCGCCGTCTGCTTTCTGGGTCCTGCCGCGGGCGGACATGGCCGTGCTACCTCCTCCGTGGCACCTCCGGTCGGGGTGGTCGCTGTTGCCGCACGGCGCTGCCGGTCGGTGCGCTGCCTGGGCTGGAGCCCGGGTTGCGTACGGCCTGCGGCCGGGTGAGCTCACGGGTGGCGGGATTACCTGCTTGTAACGTGTATCGTGTAGCCTCCGTCCAGTTCGCTCTGTCGCTAGCCCGCATGTGTAAGTCCCTGCTTTGGTACAGGTTTGGTGGGAGAGCAAATGCAGTGGTTCGTCAAATGCATTTTTGTCTATACAGCTGCTTTCACCTCCATCATTAATAACGTCCACAGGCCTTATTTGGTGTAAACACAAGTACAGCAACCGTATAGGGGTTCCCATAGCATGCAACCATCAATAAAAGCCAAGGCTGTTCCAAAAATCCCAGGGGAGAATTAAGTGTTTATAAAATTGAATCTGAAAAGTCAGTGTGGTAGTTATGCAGCTTAGAGTTTTGAGGGGAGAGTGCCTTAAATCCAATACCACCTGTGGTGTAAACATACCTGTCAGGGCAATGGGAAGGTACATCCTTCAAGATTTGCAGTCCGAGTTCGTTTTGAAACTTGGTGCACGTTTTCACAAAGTAAAGGGTGTCTTTTAGCAATTGCATGAAGTGATCCTGGGAAAATAATTGGGTAGCAGTTATGGATGAAAGAGGTTATACTGAATGGTAATTTCATAGTATTGTTGAAAAGTGAACATTATACTGGAAGTTAGCTAAAATTGGTGTAGGTAAGACTTGTAGAGGGCTCATTTACTGTATTGTAGTGCAGTCTGTAATTTTGATCACCCATCAAGAAACATGCTAGAGTCCAGAGGGAAGCAACAAGGATGTCTGGAAAATAGGTTCTTAAAGCAAAGATTGAAAGAAATGGCCTTGGTTGGACTAAAAGGGAGAAAAATGAGGGTGGATATGAAGAAAGTCATATTTTTTAATGCATAAAAGAAAGTGATAATTTCTATCTATATTCTTTCAAACAGGACAAAATATCGTGGATTTAAACTGCAGATGGCAAGGTTAAAGTTGCTCTCTTCTGACACCTGGATGAACCTTTAGTAGATCTGCAAACTTAACTTTGGATAGAGCTACTATAAAACACTATCAGAGCAAGTAAGACTACACGCCCACCTCTAGCACCACAGTTACAACGCAGGTGGACCCTTACGTTTATTCTTTCAAATCATACTTCCTTCCTCTTTTTTCCTGTTTTCCCACTCCATAGGCAGCTGTGGCACAAGGGGATTCCCACTTCTTGGTGAAGCAGTTCTAATTTATATAAAAAAATAAAGATTGAGGAGGCAGAGGAAACGTAAAACAGAAGACAGGTACTTAGGTGGAAAGAGTGCCCACATTGTATAGTCTCCTTACCAATAAGCTAGACATTAATTTCTAGTTTTGGTTTGTTAGGGGGTTGGTTTGTTTGTTTTCCTGGCATCTTCTATCTTATTTCATTTAACCACAGTGAAATAACTTCAACCCCAGAATACCTTTTGTTGTGGTGATGAGAATACTGCCATGAGAAATGTGGGGTTTAATCTCTTCCCGCTGAGGAGAGAATTCAGATCTCAACATTTCTAGGTCATGGGGACTGCTGGCCACAGTTAAGTCCCACAAAGTTAGATGTTAATATGGCATTGAAAATTCCAGTTTTGGTCTGAGAGACCTAAATTTGACATCAGGAACACTCAATAAGAATCTGCCACATTAAAGTCCATTAGGGAATCTAGACCAATGAAAAACACGCTTTAAACCATCTGGTGTACAGCACCTTGCCAGTTGCTCAGGATTTTATCCTGTGACCTAGGAAGTGTATTTTTTAACGTCTTATCTTTGGAATCATAAAATGACATCAAAGTGCCAGTTTCTGAAATGGTTTTAGCCCTTCTGATTAGACAAGTCTTTAAAGTAAGCAGCCAAGAACTTTGAAAATGGTCATCGGGAAAGGAGAACTCAAATTTATTTGTTTAAGATCTCATTGGTTTTGACCCAATGACATTAATTTTGTGAGGTTGACCGTTGGTTTTGAATGTTCGGGGTTTTAAACATTGCTCGTTTTATAGAAATACAGTATTGCCTTTGAGAAAGTGCTGGCCCCTAGTGACTTAATAGCATCTATTCAGTTGAATATGCAATGTGATAGTGGAATAAATAAAAGCAGTAGGAATTTCTAATTCAGTTTATAATGGTTGCTGTGATTTGTGTGACAAAAATCCAATGTGCTGCAAATATTTCCAGTTTTTGATATTGCTGGTGTCTCTGCTGGGAAGTGATTCTGCATTGTTCCTCCTTACACCATTAGGAATGTGGTAGAGTGAAAATTATCCTTAAAGAGAGTGCAAGTTCAGCAGGATTCCAGTCTGCATTGCAAGCTTTACAAAGTCTTAGGCTCAAATGAACCTTTTTGATGGGAAATAATGCAAGCCTCTGAGGACTTGCTGGAATGCTCTGTGGCAATTAGTTCTGTAGTATTATAGTTCAAGTTCCGGCCTTATGTGGCTCTAGAGACTTCGGAAATATATACGGTTCATTTTTCAAAATGCTTTTAGGCCTCTTTTTTTTTCCCCTCTTAATTTTCCATCGTATAGTAGTTAACGTTCAGGAATATAATTTGTGATCTGAACTATGATAGTTTGATTCCACTGCCCTTTGCCATCAGATTATCATACTGAAGATGGGCATCACCCATGTGCATGACTTGCAGAGTTGGTGCAGATGGAGCTATGTCTAAGTCACTATGCCGGCAGTTCTCCAACTGGACTTAATTGGGCAGGGAGTGCCAACCAACAGTAACATTCTCTTCAGGACTCCAATTCCTCATGGTTATTTGAAACGCATACCAAACGGATGTGTGCTTATGACCCTGAAAAGGTCTTGGGGCCCTTCTAGAAATGTCACTCTAGACTACAACAGAGATCAGGAGGACAATTCCCTTTGTTTAACCGTGAAATCAGTAGGTCCTTATCAAAGTCTTCCCTGTTACATTCAACAAAACCTTTTAGATTTTTCCATTACTGCTTTCAGAGTACTGATTGTGCCAACTTAATGGCAAACTTAAAGGGCAAAAGGATGACTGTGTTTACCCTTTTGAGATATATTTTTCCCTTCAACTTTACTGGATAAACCCAGAAGAATATTTTAAAAATTAGGAAAACTTTATGGTAGTAACTTTTTTGAAAATGATTGAGATTTGAGACACAAGTTCTTAAGCACTCAGAAAATGTAGCTAGGATATTTTTCTTAGCCAGTAAAATGTAAAAAAAGATCAAGTCCAGATAACCATTATTTTCTCATACGTCACAGAGGCTGTCACTGGACTGTAAAACAGGTGCTTTGTCAAGTCTTGGCTACAGATAGCAAGTGGCCCCAAGACTCTGACAAACTAATACCAGACAACAAACTGTAAATAGCCTGATGCCTGTGTTTCTCAGTGTAGCCTAACAGCTCAAGAAGATTATGAAAATACTTGTTAAATAAGTAGTAAATGCATGCTACTAATGTTCTTCTGTTTCTACTGCCTCAAAGATACATTAAAAAAAATGTATCAGTGGATTATGACCTAGCGTTGGTGAAAGACCTTCTCCAAGCAGTAAGCTGGACTAGGTGGCCTCCAGATATCCCCACCAACCAACACTTTTATGATTTTCTGGAATTGAGAGGCTGTGGATGGTTCATGAAGCAAAGTCAAAGCTCAGGTGTACGTCACTGTTGAGGAACGTGCCTTCCAGAGCATCCCTGTTATTAGCACACCTGCAGCTGCACCTTGGCACTGCATTTCTGTTCCATGGCTGGAATGCCCAGCTTCATCTGGCATGAAGGATCACTGCGTTGGCAAAAGTTGCTGTTATGTGGCTACAAATGAGTGAAAAACAGAGCTCAATGCAAATAAACATTTTCCTTCTGTATGTGTGAGATTTAATAGTTCTGAGCTATTAAAAGACTTTTATCATATATCATTTAGTCAGTGGTAATTAAACAACTACATGCTCTGCACCCTGTGTGAAATCCAATCCTATGCTGAAGGCCAGGGCAGGTCCCAGATTCCAGCAAGCATTGTTTTCCAAGGTTTGAATAGTTTTGAAGAGTACAACAGCATCTATGGAACAGAGAATTTCAAAATATGCAACAGGCATTCTGGAAAATACACTGACCATAAACGAGTGATAAAATTGTACAATATGTTAATGTTGTTGATGCACTTCTTGGGAATGAGGAAATACAGGCTTGCACTTATGAAAGGGTTTGGAGGAAAACATTGTATGAAAGAACCGCAAAATTGTATGAAAGTGTAAATAATCATAGAATAAAATTATAATTGATGGGCAATTAAATACAATGTAATAGCTCATAGCTAACACTGTGACAGAGTCAAGCAACTAAGTTAGTGTATGCTGTCTTTAATAAAAAGACTCCAGTGTTTAAACAACGATGATTTCACCTTCTAGATACTTTGATTTTGGTTTTGGTGGGCTCCATTATCAGGGAGCATGAAGTAAGACAGGAGCTTTCCACACGGGCAAGCTCTTTTCCAGATACATACTAATGTAAAGTATTAGTATATTTGATAACAGTGTGTGCTAGCTATGTGGCTTAAGGGAGCATGTAGTCACATACCACAGTAGGCTGGGTCCACAACAATTAGTTGCTGACAGATCTTCTCTCATTAGTTGTTCTTATGAAAGACAGTCTTAAAAAAAAAAATCCCCTTTATTTCTTACATTCTGTCCCTGAAAGCTTCTCTGTCCATCAGTCTATTTTTTGTATCTAAATCTTGCTCATATTTTATGTAAAATTAATGGTGTCTCTTCCTGCCTTTGCTCCTAATCACATATAGCAATCTCCTTTTTGGTGTACAATGCTACTCATCATAACTGCATGTTTGAAGCCCGGCTATGCCATCATCCTGACCAAAACCCCAGGGGAAGAGTAACGACCAAACACTCTGCTAGAGAAGACTACCAGTCGCCATCGTTTATATAGCTGGGGTACTTCTGGCCCACATCACAGTACTTTTAAGACCATACTTTTACCAATTCAATAGCAAGCGATATAACATCTATGAAAACCATCAATTTTCTATTTTTATAAAAGCAGAAATTCCTTCATGAGGCTTTAAAACACACACAATCCTGCAAGTAGCAACCCTCTTTTCTTAAAGGGCACTGTAGACAGCTGCCCATGGTCTGTTTCCACCCTGTTTCAAGTTATTTTGTACGTCAGGCCGGGAAAAGCATGGAACGATTGTACAGACAGTGCTCAGATACTGTACTGTTTGTCCAAATATTTTTAGGTGACCTGTAGTAAGAAAAGCTTCTCTTGTTCCATTTAAACTTTCTACTCCAGCACAGCTGCTTACCTGTTTCATTCCTGTTTCAAGATTTGGCTTTGATGAGCTGTAGGTAAATATACACAGAGCTAGCATCTTAGGTGCTAAGCCTCACGTGGTAACTTCCTTGCCCGAGAATATGCACTGAATGCTATTCTTTAATTTTAGGTTTATAATTTTCCTGATGTTTAAGAAAAATTGTCATGAACTGGATTCCATAATTATTTCAAAGACAAACTATGTGATTTCCACCTTTGACATTAGATTCAAGAATACCTTTGTAGTTAAAGTTTACTACATGAAAGAGAAATGATGAGCATTTGCTGAGACAGTCACCCGTTCCATAAATTTACTTTGGCACTTATTTGGGAAAAAAAGGATTAAATAGATTATGGAAAGGATACACGATTCTACCACCTTATTAATATTTTTCTATTCAGCCTGGTGGAAAATACCTGTAAACCTTTCTGAAGTCATGTTCTGCATGTGACGGCAGCATTTTGACTCCTGTACTCTTGGACTCTTTCATTAGATAAATGAAATATTTTTACTGCCTGACTCTTGTCGTGTCATACGAGTGTCCTGTTCTTATTTTTCCTCCTAAAAATTTTACTAATTATTTTCAGAAATGGGAGAAGGTCATGTCTTTTTTTCACAGGATTCTCTGTTTTCCATTCTTGCTGAAGAAGTCCTGCAAGTTTGCTCTTTGGTAGAATGAGGGTTTTGTCTCTGCTCCCAGTATCTATTCCACATCCCATTCCATTAATCTGATTTCTAAACTTGGAAAAATTTTTATCAGTTTTATAACCTTACAAAACTTAATAAAACCCTACTGTCAGTGATGCTTCCATTTTTTTTCCTAGATACTTTTTGCTATGCAGTTTGTTAGTGGTTAGATTCAAAAGTCATATTGCATAATGTTGTGGGAGATGTTAGCTGCTAACCAGAGGTAAGAGGAACTGGAAGGACATCTCCAGAGCTAGCTCTAAGCTAGCTTGCCTTGACAGATCCTGAGAAAGTTAAAGTGACCCCTCCCCCCAAACCCTGTACCTATGTCTAGACCCTGCTATCTATACAGGTATACCTGTGCAAAATGAGTCCTCTGTTAATGTTCTTAAACCATTTATGTAATTACAGGATGTTGTCAAAATTCATTATTTATGTGAGCGTTTAATATCTACAGTGCCTACCTAAATCTCCATTGTGCTCCATAAAATTTACTGAAATTTAAAACAGTACGGTATGCTTCCTATCAGAAGCAGTATTTTTCAGGCCATACTTTTATATTTTGGGTTATTTCTCCACACTTCTATTTTCCCAAGAAAGTTGAACAAACCCCCACTAAGGGGGCAATAAGGCAGTAAGTGAAGAATTGTGTTCCTGAAGGACATTTGCCTTAAAAATACCTACAATAATGATCTTTTTTTGCATCTGTATCATGTCCCTCTGCTATCTAAGGTATATGCTAATTTTATATATATCACTTTATATCATTATGTTATGCATGATTATGTAGACAATATTGTCATCTTGGTTTATTTAAGAAATGTTTTAATGTTCAGAATCACCTTTTTTTACAATGAACTATGGTAACTATCTTTGTCCTGGGATGACATACTGCACATATCTCCTTAAAAGCATCTACCTTCTGGGATGCTGAAGTCTTCTTAATAAATCCTGATCTGGATACAAGCCAGAGTTTCTGAGTCCTTGGAAGCATGGCTCTGACTGACCAGAAAGGCTTTTCTCTGTGTACTTTGAGTGCCATGGTCTCTCACTGAACAGAACGCCAGGAAGAAAGATGTACATCCATTCTCCTTGAGCAATGCAAGAGTTTAAATTCAACCCCAGCATCAGTCTACAGTGTCAGTGGAATTGTGCCCATTGTCACCAGGCTGAATTCAACCCTCAAAAATATTGAAGCTGCAGAAGGCAACTTTATGATTTATGTTACGTATTAGGTCTGCATTGCTAAACCATCATTACAATTTACCTTTGCAGGCACAAAACCCAGCCACCCACCCTTTTATCAGTATGATAATAAAAAGAATTAATCACCAAAGGGTGATAGAGTTTAGTTAATTTCTCTGTTTGACTATTTCCTTGACCGCAGTATGTGGGAGAAGGAGACCTATGAATCAGAACATTTGATATTTTGTATTTGCGTCACTTTAAAATACTTAATACAAATCTAGAGAAGGAGAAAGTTTTGTTTTCTTTGAACTACATAAACCCTACACCTACTTTGTCACCACAGGCACTCAGAATCCTCAGTATAAAGGTATTTATGTAATTAGGCACAACATATATATACATTATTTATATTTTTTTAATATCCAAATATTTCAAAAGAATACTATAAACAAATAGGCACCAAATTATGAATCCCCTGTTGTTATTTGTAGGAAGTGTGCAACTTAAATTCTGTTTTAAAGCAAAGATCTCCTGTCATGTACCACATACAGACCAAAATAACTTAGGTAATTTCAAAATAAAGATTAAATTGTGATAATTAATAGATAGTACTTTGGTCATTTCCATTCAGCCAGCTAAAAGTAACTAAGTTTCTTCATTAATGACAAACATCTGTCCATTATCACTACTTGTAGCTCTGTATTCCTATCTATTTTCAGTCGTGCCTTATTGTAAAATAGCAAGTTAAATCTAGACTGTGGGTTTACTGTAAAATGTGTGAAAAATACTTTCAATATACAATTGTCGTGGTTTAACCCAGCAGGCAGCTAAAACAACCACACAGCCGTTCACTCTCTTGTCCTCCCTCAGTGGGATGGGGGAGAGAATCAAAAAAGGAAGAAAAAAGTAAAACTTGTGGGTCAAGATAAAGACAGTTTAATATGACAGAAAAGGAATAATAATAATAATAATAATAATAATATAAAAAACAAGTGATGAACAGCACGATTTTTCACCACCCGAAGCCAATGCTCAGCTAGTTCTTGAGCTGCCCTGCCTCCTGGCTCACCCCCCCCCAGTTATATACGGAGCATGACATCATATGGTATGGAATATCCCTTTGGCCAGTTTGGGTCAGCTGCCCTGGCTGTGTCCCCTCCCAGCTTCTTGGGCACCCCCTGCCTTCTCGTTGGCAGGGCAGTATGAGAAGCTGAGAAGTTCTTGACTGCTTGGCAACATCTAAAAACATCAGTGTGTTATCAGCATTATTCTCATCCTAAATCCAAAACACAGCACTATATCCGCTGCTAGGAAGAAAATTAACTCTATCCCTGCTGAAACCAGGACAATATACGAAAGTTAGAACTAAGAGCTTTTTTTTCTAAATATAGGTTAATTAATACATCAATATCAAATACAGCTGACTGAACTAATTACTTGATTGAACCCCTAACCCACTGGCTATTGTGAATCCGTTTTTATTTTAATAGCCTCATCAAAGAGAGATACCCAATCCTTTCTGCCTCCCTATATTTCATTTCAGACACAGAAACTGTCCATTTTTTTATGGCTTTTCATTAACCTACATAATCAAATGTCCGATCAGCTGCTGGATCAACACCATTAATTCTAGTCCTCTCACAAGTGTCTCCAGAGCAGAGAGCTCAGGATTATTTTTTTCTGAGCATTGGTTTCTGCTTTCAGTTCTTTCACTGATTTCTGTTTGCCATTGTTTTCATCTTTCAGCCATCACTAACTGTACCTTATAAATGGTTATGCTGATTCTGGCATGGCAGTACTTCCTCTTATTGTTGACACTTCACAACATTCTATTTTATATTTTACTTGCCTGATCATGGCCATCTCTATGCCCTAATCTTAATTGCAAGGTCTGCACTGGCTGGGCCCCTCATTAGATAAGGCACAAGTACTCAGGTGCTTAAGGTTTGGTCCCAGTCCTAAGTCAGGGCAAACTCAGTTTATTTTAGGCTGACAACCCATCACGTTAAAGATGTCAATATTTTAACATTTTCAATCAAATCTCAGTTTCTTGTGACAATAAGTCTGAAGTCTTGTTGAAAAATGCTCTTCATCGTAGGTAATATTTAGTCACAGATCATAGAACTGTTTTGGTTGGATAAGACCTTAAGATCACCAAGTCCAACCGTTAACCTAGCACTGCCAAGCCCACCACTAAACCATGTCCCTAAGCACCACATCTACACATCTTTTAAATACTTCCAGGGATGGTGACTCAACCACTTTGTTATGATGCAATGCTCAGATCAAACACAGAATTTAAAATAAGTAACCATCCCTCCATACATAAATTAAATCAACAGAAACAATAAAAGTATTAATAAACTTACTGTATTTATTCATGTTACATTATTTTTATTGTAGGAAGTTGCTCAGATAGTAGACCTATCAAGTCTCTCTAAGCATAATATACTACACCTTAAAAATTACATACTTACATAATTATATAGCCACATTTTACTGACCAGTGAACAATATTAAAAGTACCTTCTTTCTTCGGTTAGTTATTTTCCATTATTAAAATCATGACATCTGTCTTTCTCTTATACTTGTTTTCATTTAAAAGCTGAAGTTTATTTTTCTTTTACTCCGGGAATTCTGATCATTAAAGAACCTATCTCTCTTAATGTTTTGTGCCTAATGAGTTGGGAAAAGAATGTCCTATGCTGAGGCTCAGTAAGAGCCAAATTTTGTACATGGAACAGCTCAACAGACTAATATTTTTTTACCTTTATTGATTTAATATTTTTCAGAGCTGTTGTGACTTGCTATTAACAAGCAATCAAATAGCAACATTTAAAGAGGGGAGACTGACAGCTGCCATTCCTACTTTCAAAAGCTAAAATATTTTGCTTATTGCCTTTTTTTTTTTCTCTCTCTCTTTTAAATAGATCCACTAGGTGGTGCTTGAAATAAACCCATCTCAGAAATTTAGAGGCAACTAGAATTTATTGTGGCTGTGCAATATTAAACTGTACTTCATTAGTCAAAACTCCAACAGGAATATTGTTGGTAACAGGAATAAGATTTCTATCCAAGAGCTTGGGCTCCTCCTTTTCCAAAAATGAGTTTTGTGTTTCAGAAGTAAAACTAGGTGTACACCATTATGGAGATGTACTGCTCTCCATTATAAATTTCTGTGTTTCTTCACTTCTGGTACTTTCAAAATACATATTTTTCCATTAATATTTTTGGCATTTGAAGAAAAAGTTTATGTCCAGACTCAAAATGTTTTGGATAAGTAGTTCTTTAAATATATTAAAGAAAGATGAAGCTTTGCATTACCCAAGTGCTCCATCAATCCTGCAAGAAGTTTAAGTTCCAATAAGAAATGAAGGAAGACTGGTGCCACGTTACTGCGTGTGGCCGGGGAAAGGGGCAGGGAGGCACATATGGCCAGTTTTGCAGGTATGAATTACAGACACTCTTCCAAATTCCTTGTGGAGACCAAGGCTTGCTTTCTCCGGTTATTCTTTAGCCATTTGCTGTGCAATCACTCTTCCTAATGTAAACCGACTTCTTCAGAGCTTTAAAAAAGCAGAGCCGCTACAGATTTCTCGGTCAGCTATGCACCGGTCAGTTCCTTATCACTCCCCTGCCTTTCAACCTGACAGTACAAGCTTCTAGCATAATCATTTGTTCCTGACATTGCTTCTCTATCAAAGAGGGTGATAGTCTTGTCAAACACCTGCCCAGCACCCTGGTGGGAGCTCCAGAGCCCCTCCAACTGCTAGGTTGACACCTTCAGCTCTCAGGCCACTCCGATTTCCTCTCCCTCTGCCTTAAAGGTAAAATTTTGGTGATCCAGGCTTCACTTGGCATGTGGTTTTGAGGGAATCATAGAATCATTAAGGTTGGAAAAGACCTCTAAGATCATCAAGTCCAACCGTCAACCCAGCGCCACCGTGCCTACTAAACCATGTCCCAAAGTGCCGCTTCTACACGTTTTTTGAACACCTCCAGGGATGGTGACTCCACCACCTCTCTGGGCAGCCTGTTCCAACGCTTGACAACCCTTCAGTGAAGAAATTTTTCCTAATATCCAATCTAAGCCCCCCCGGCACAACTTGAGGCCATCTCCTCTTGTCCTATCGCTGGTTACTTGGGAGAAGAGACCAACACCCACCTCACTACAACCTCCTTTCAGGTAGTTGCAGAGAGTAATAAGGTCTCCCCTCAGCCTCCTCTTCTCCAGGCTAAACAACCCCAGTTCCCTCAGCCACTCCTCATAACACTTGTGCTTCAGACCCTTCACCAGCTTTGTTGCCCTTCTCTGGACATGCTCCAGCCCCTCAATGTCTTTCTTGTAGTGAGGGGCCCAAAACTGAACACAGCACTCGAGGTGCGGCCTCACCAGAGCCGAGTACAGGGGGGAGATCACTTTCCTAGTCCTGCTGGCCATACTATTCCTGATACAAGTCAGGATGCTGTTGGCCTTCTTGGCCACCTGGGCACATTGCTGGCTCATGTTCAGCTGGCTGTCAACCAGGACCCCCAGATCCTTTTCCTCCAGGCAGCTTTCCAGCCACTCTTCCCCAGGCCTGTAGTGCTGTCTGGGGTTGTTGTGACCCAAGCGCAGGACCTGGCACGTGGCCTTGTTGAACCTCACACAGTTGGCCTTGGCCCATCGATCCAGCCTGTCCAGATCCCTCTGCAGACACTTCCTACCCTCATGCAGATCAACACTCCTGCCCAGTTTGGTGTCATCTGCAAACTTACTGAGGGCGCACTCAATCCCCTCATCCAGATCATTGATAAAGATATTAAACAAGACCTGCCCCAAGACTGAGCCCTGGGGAGCACTGCTTGTGACCAGCTACCAACTGGATTTAACTCCGTTCACCACAACTCTCTGGGCTCGGCCATCCAGTGCCCCTTAAAAGGCATTTCTCAGTTCTTTCCATACCCCAGGAGAACTAACTCCTCCAACCCATATGGCAAGCAGGGAATAGATGCAGAAGAGGGAAGAAGCATGCAGCTGCCCGGGTCATACCTGTGCAGTGCTGACACTCGTACAGCACATGCTAGTCTTGCCCAGGAAGTAGGCCAGCAAAGGTGAGACCCATGAGAGGGCTCCAATTGCCAGGGCAGGTCTAGGAGGGCTTCAGTTTTGGGGTGAGGGAGCTGGAGAGCTGAAGTGGGGGAGCCTGGTGGGAAAGTGAAGGTAATACTGAGGGCTGGGGAGGAATCAAAGGTGCTGCACTAGTCACTATTGGGGATTGGCATGAAGGAAATTGGAATTAATTCATAGAAAAAATGTTTAAAATTACTGCTGAGGCAGGGTGTGAAGGAAAAGCCCATGTTAATTGCTAGTGGAAAAGACTCTAGATAGTCTATTATAAAAGTCTCTAAAGGGTGCACATGTGAACCCAGAGAATTCAGACCTAGTTATTGCTAAATGCACTGCAGTCAAATGTAATGTGTTATTTAGGTGTAACGAAAAGTCTGGTTTGCTCACGGCCAAAGCATAAAGGCTCTTTTGACCACAAGGGTGGGAAGCAGAGTAACATATATAAACTAGGGTGGTGTACATAAGAAGCTAATCTTTCACCCTTAGTATGCCTACATCATGTCAGGTATTTTTCATGTTTAAAACATAGTCTATGAAGAATCAGTCTAAGGATATTGATCTCAAAGGAAAAAAGGGTTTGGGTCACTGGAAAGGTATAGAGAAGAAATTAATCATAAACTCAGCATTTTGTGCAAAGATGATTTATAGGACATCGAAAAGTAGGTTTAATTACTGCAATGCATCTTGGAGTAATGCTGATATCAGTAATCTGAAATATGCAGATTAGAAAATGTTAGTGCAACTCTCAGTTAACAGGAAGTTGATACTTCAAAAGCTTTTGTTTGTTATTGGAGTTCTGAAATGGACATGCAATTTTTATGTATATACTATTTTCTTTCTTCAGTTTGTTGTTGCTGCTAAAGTTTAACAACAATTTTAGTTTTGTATCTGAGCATCTTCATTTTTCAATATGTATACTGCCAAAAATTAAAGTCTTTTTTTTAAACCAGAAGTCACATTAGGGTCGATCGGGTTAGTTGATTTTATTGTTTAATTAGTTTATGTAATATTAAATTGGGGGGGGCGTGTTAATTCTTAGTTTACCATTTCTGTTTCATTTTCATGGCTAAAGAGGAGACTGATAAAATATTTGCTTAGATGATGTCAGTGGCAGAATCGCCAGAACCACCAACTGGCGATGCAAGTCTACTGCAGAGGCAGGGCCAGAACTGTAGGCGATGATCTCGGCAGCCAGCCAAAAAAGAAGCTACTCCCTGTGCCAGACTCAGGACAGAGCGTCTCCAAATCCAGATGCAGAAGGAACATGCCCTGATCTCTGTACTTTAACATCGCCCTTATTGTTATCAGCTGTAACATGATTTGAAGAGAGAGAATTCAGGTTCAAGAGCTGAAAAAGCACTGAATAGATCTTACTCGCCTTGGTAGGACCTCAGCTAGGAACAGGAAAGAGTTAATTTCTTTTTCACTGGTACAAGGTTATGTAAGTTTTCACTTGTTTAAACAAGTGGTTTAATTAGTTTGTCATAATTACTTGTAAAAAGAATGAAAAGCAATAAATAAGTTTCAGGACCAAAAGAAGAAAATATGGCTTTTTTAGTATTTAGTGCTGAGGTAGGACAAGTGATGTTTTCTTCAGTTAGTTTGTAAACTAGAAAAATGTTTAGGTTAAGTAAGGATTTTTTTTTTTCTCTAAAATGTTCTAAAATTGCTATTAGTTTTAAACCAGGCCAAATTCATTCTTGGTGTAACTCCACACGACTGAGCGATGTCAGTGGTTTGAAACATTTTCTGGGGTGATCTGTAAGACAGAAAATGGGAAGTTTAGAGAGAAGTCAATCTGAGGACAGAACCGCAGAAGTATACCTTGATCGAAAGCCAGACCAACACAGCCTTTGCAAAGGGTAAGAAAAGCACTTTGCTTTGCAGGCTTTTTAAAAGCAAGGGAAATAGCAGGTAAAGATGTCCTAAAAGCATAGTTTCTGTAGTTTTTCAACAGGCTCTCTCACAGAATGAGGATGCTTAAAAAGGATGAATAATCATGGGGTGTGCTATGAATTAACATTGAACATGTAAGGAAAAGAAACAAACAAGCAAAGAAAAAGCTGGAGTGAACGGCTGTTTCTCCAAATAGAAGGAGGTTAGTAACAGGCCATCCCAGGGATCTGCATTAAAACCATATTATTTTTGTTTGGAAGCAAAACCTTTTACTCAGTCTAAAAATAGGCTCATATGAGATGGAAATAACTCTGTTAGAAATCAACAATGAGATACTTTACCCCTTTGCAACAGGACAGAGTTGACATAATTATTTTGAGATAGAGTACGGTGTGTGCTCTGTTTTGTGGTTATATTGGCTTCTCAGATACATATCAAATATCATTTATTTCTATGCAATTGGCTATACTCTTTTAGGATTGTCACATCCACTTCTTACCTCCAAAACATTCATCAACGACAACTAAGATATTAGTATGTCTTGACTTTCTGGCTTCCTCTCATGGATGATTAGTCAACAATCTCCCCCTTGCAGTCCAACTCTTCTCTGCCTCCTCTTTGATGCCATGGCAGATGTCATCTCTCTGCCTGTCATTTTGGCTATACCTGAACATCTGTCAGGCTCCTCTGTATCTTCATCCCTAGTTCATACCTCTTTTTCTACTAATTCCCTCTGCATAACCAGGATAGAATTCTCTTTGTCTACTCACAAAACTGAAGTTCTCATTCACGTTATGGTTGTCGCATTTCTTGAGACCTTTTTCTGGTCTTGTCAAAATCAGTCTTGCCCTGCTCACACCTGCCCATGAGGCTGCTCTAAAGATTGGGTTTTGTGCACATCTGAAAGTGTTAGCTCTCTGTCTGCATCCTTATACTCCCATTTCTCTGTCACATCAAACCTAAGATGCTTATCCTGAAATCAAAGCACTTTTTACTGTTGCCAGCTAACCTATGGCACCAGCGTTTCTTCACCATTTAGAATTAGGTGCAGGCTCCCTTTTGCCCTCACTGTTGGGAAAAACTCCGCATAAGGAGATTTCTCCTTTCAGTCCCTCCTTGAAGCTCGTCTGGGATATTTCTGACATTTCCAGGCTTCTCAAGACCTAGGTTGCAGACATGCAATAATTTATGCTTATTGTTTTGACCAGTCTGGTTTCACTGTTTTCTTACCCTCTGTCTAACTCTGTCTTTTTGTGTCTTTTTTTACATGTAGATGCAGGCTGCCTCAGGCCAGGGACCATCTTCTTGTTCTGTGTCTGTACAGAACCTAAGAGGACGGGGTAATGCAGTGACATCGGTCATAGTCATAATACCATCAATGCATACATAATACTCATCTTACATGTTTGTTAGGAATCACAGACACCTTTGGGGTTTAACCACATCATGAAGTTACTTTCTCAGTCCTTCTGTGCTCACGCCTTTCATTTAATTTCACTGATATGATACCAAGTTCCCCTGCCTGGACAGCTGCAAGGACATCCCAGGGAAGGACTATTTCAGTGTCTAAGGATAATTCTCTCCTCTGGCTACCTTCATGCACTAAAAGAAAGGAGAACATTGACAGAAGATAGAAATAGCTGTAGTATGTTTCCTATAATGGTGCCACTATAACGACTCTGATTAGTTTAGGCAATACTGACAGCATCATCATTCTTTTTAGTTGAATTCACTGAAGAAACAGTAAAAAAAAATAATCAAGAATAAAAATACCTAATTCATTTATTAACTCAGCTGAGTCAGTGAATACCCAGTTTATATGTCATTCATGAACTCAAATATTGTTTCACTTGGCAGGCAAGGGTCTAAGTCAACAGGATTTCCCTGAACGTAGCAAGGAAAGATGATGCAATGTGGTTATTTATTAGCTTTGGTTTTACTGCCAGGGAGATGGGCAAATAATGCCCTAATGCTTAGAATTTAAATGGGTCAAACTATTTGCATTGCTTGGTCTCTGCCCAACGTTTTTAGAAGTTGCTAGAGATAAGCTTCTCAATAAACATAATTTTTGGAAGCACCTTTACTCTCTTTTGGTACTTTGTGCCCATTTAAGCACTTTTGAAAATCAAGCCATTCGTTTAGGTTTTACAGTAAAACTACTGAGAATCATTTCTTTGCAGAAGATATTCCTCATTTAAACTCAAAGCTTTCACAGAGATCTACCAATTTGGATTGAGTTTTTTCCTGAAATGTCCCATGTTGACTGTCTAGTCGCTGCAAGTGCGGTATCTAAATATACATCTGACATTTTTAATCCAAACCCAAATATGCTTTCATAGGTTTTGGTTTTTACAATATAAAATGAAAGCAAATTTCATAATCTTGGAAGGCAGTAAATCGATAGCTGTCCTCTGGACAAATTTATTTACATCCCTAGCTTAAATTGGTTATTTGAAAAATATATAAAAAACCCTGTTCTCAGTTAAAAAAAAAAAAATTAAAAGAACTTCTTCTGAAAAAACACTTGGAAAAAAATAAATACTGAGGGTAAGATGTTGGACCCACTGATGGAATCTGCTTTCCACTTGACTAGGAGAAATTAATTTTGATGGTGGTGCATATCAGTCTTACTTTCACAATGCCCAGCAGACACAGATATCATGTCTACACTTGTAGTCACTCTTTACACTTTCCTCTGCAAAATAACATGGTTGTCAATTAGAATTTGCTCACAGGTCTTGACAGCGTCAGTACATCTTATCTACCATGTCATATGGCTCTTTGCTACACACCTCACTTGTAGAAGTAATGCAAACCAAACGAAGACTTGCCTTGACTGTGCCTTTGCAACATTGCACTGGTCTTCTCTGACATACAGTATGTTTTAACTGGTCATAGAAAATGGGAGATCTCTTATCCAACACATTATTTTATTTGCCTGGATCGATGTAAAAACTTGTAGGAACATTGCTTCAATGTGAACTGTTTGGCAGCAATCTAAGGCTCAGATTTTACCATTCAGACAATGCATGTGAATTAAGGCATCTGATGTTGTAACTTTAAATTTTTCAAGGTTTTCAGGCATTATCATTGCTTTTATGTAAGCTTTATAAAATGATAGACTCTTTTAAATCGGTGCCCAAACTCCTATCATCTGCCATTTTAAATACAGCAAGAGAGATTAAGGCTACTCAAGTGATACAGCAAATCCTATTAAAGACTTTTAGGTTAGACTTTTAATGTTATTTGGGTATCTAATTCTCCTTTTATCTGAGTTAAGATGAGGTGCATAAATAAATTTGTCACTCTGGGTCTTAGGAGCTGTTGAAAATCCCACCCACCAACATATGATCCACATTTTTCCATATGACTTAAAGATCTGATATCCTGAGGAAATAAATGGGATCACATTGCCTGCCCATCTGTCTGTCCATCAGTCAGTCTCTGACCTGTCTCTCCCCCTCATAACTTTTGAACCTGACAGCTAATGTTGACTACATTTGACAGAAAGGCATTAAGTCCTTAAAACGTAAAAGGATTGGAGAAAGAGCAGAGGTGACCTTCTCTCTCCTCTCGAGAACCGCAGCACGAGCTCAGCTGTCCTCACTTCTCTCTCATCTGCTCAGGTTCACCGGTCACGACGTGTGTCAGTCACAACCAGCACAGCACCATCATCTCTGCCAGACAGAGGGTCTGACCTTGGCTACAGGAGCAAACCGCACAGAGAAGGCAGCTGGCTCTACTCTGCTGAGGATAGTGGAGGAACTTGAAACACAGGTCCGCTGGAAACCAGGCTTCATTAGTTTCATGGTCTAAAAACCGTGACTTGCTAACTTCCCATAGCAGCAGTGAACAGTAGCTTCTCAACACAGCTTCTGGAAAAATGCTCTTGAAAACCACACATTTCCTCTGACATGGCATCAACAGAATTTATTTAAAAGTAGTTGTTCTCTGGACCTCCACAATTTTGCTGTCTTGCAAAGGGCAAAAAATTTTGATGCGTCCCAGTTGCAGCAGCTGTACTGAAGAGCTGACTTCAGTTCCTACCCTGTAGAAGGTTCTCCAATCTAGATTGGCTCTGTGACATGCCACCAGCTGGAGATGCACTGTCATCTAGTCTTGGTTCACACTGGATAGTATTTCTCATCCCCCAGGTTTACCTCATCTTGATCCCAGATGACCAGCCAGCAGGACGGATACTGGGTCAGAAGGAAGGAATGGAAATCTATCCACAAACTGTGGCTCCAGCTTGACTTCTCATGCTTGGGCTCTTTTGTAAATAAAGTATTAATGCCCAGGCATGTGAAGCTTTATGTCATTACGGCAGTGGACAACGCTATTACATGCTCAATAAAAGTACATTGTGAAAGTCAGTGGAGACAACTGACCTTCAGCTGGTAAAGGAGAAGCTGGTGTTAAATGAAATTAGGTTGTCAACGGCTCATCTTAAAGATTTTTTTGTGTTGAGACAGCACCAACTGGAGGCAGCATAGACTAGTTTTTAATCCAGTATATGGAAGGGAAATTAGAGTAGAGGATTAGCTATTTTTCTCACATACTCAAAAGAATATTTGTAAGGACTATATATGGAGAGTTGAAGCCAGTGCTGTTCCCATCTGGAATCAACCAGTTTCTTTTCCAGTGAAGACACGGCATTTATTGATGCCTGATTATATGCCTGCAATATATTCCTCTCCACCTCACAAACCTGTCTAGCAGTAGGGACAAGGCCTGGGAAATACCTGCTGCATTGATGCTTAGTACCTAAAGAGATGTGAGGGCTTAAGTTATTGGTTTAGTCCAGGCATAATGTAAACAATGCACAGATTCTACATAGCAGTTTGTTATAGTGGCCTGATTCTGGTCGTAGCACTTATGTTTTTGTGGTCCAAAGCTTGTCTAGGTGAGAAGATGCCCATTGTTTCAAATAGGATGGTGGTTTGGTCACATCTAATTGGCTTGATGTATCCTAGAACTTGTTAAAATATCTACTAACAGAACTGATTAACAGCATGATTTAAAAAAAAAATAAAATCTGGGTTTTATAAGAGAAAATACTTGTAAACATTTTTCAAAAAGGAAGAAGAAAAAAAAGAAATTGCAATACTGCATTTTCTGCATTGTAAAAGGAATAGTTGTAATTTTACATATGACATAATGTCTATTTATTGTAATTATTGATCTGTACAGCCATATTCTTGCATAAAACTCAACAATGTCAGTAGTAGCAGACCAGAGCTTGACACATATCTCAGTGTTTTTCAGAAATAAAAATCTGTCTCTTCCCTGTAACAGGAAGAATGACTGGTTTGTGTGTCTCATTCTTTTACAATATATTATACTGGATTCTCTCCTATTTAGAAGCAGAATGACAACTGCATAAATTCACCAGGAGAGATGATTTATTTAAAGCATAGACCAAACAAAAACCTAAACCCTAATAAAATACAAGACCCAAAGAAAGGTTTGCATTTAGCTTGCTGAGGTATATAGTAGTATAATAGCCACAAAACTAAAAGAAGGACAGGAAAATACAGCAGAGTATCTGGTATGGAACTGAAAGATAATCATGCATGCTTACCTTTCATATTTCTGCATGCACAAATGTGTTCACGGTGCACCTGGATAATTTTTTTCAGTATTTGCAGGTGCTCTTTTCAATGTTCTGTTTTTATTTACAGGCTTCAGCTTGCAAATGGTTTTACCCATGTCTCAGAGAACCAATGCTATATATTCTCATGTGAAAAGCACACAGTAGGTCTGACTCTGCTTTACTCGGAATTTTTAATCTTCACAGATTTCTGAGGGAGGTGAATGTCTTCAAAGCTTCACAATCTCCATTGAACAAAGTTTACCATAGTTAATTCCCTGGAAATTGCTTTTCGCAGTCTTTGCAATGCCATCTGATTTGCCAAAAACATTACTTATGTTTTCTGTGACTCAGTTTACAAATAGATTGTATCAATGAAAATCACATCAATGAAAATCTCATCAATGCCATCATTATCTCCACAGTGCTGGTAATCAACTACATTCATTGATAACCAGAGAAAATGCAGACATGTTGAAGATACAAAATTAACCTTTGATTTTGCTGAGGTCATTGAGCCCAATAGCACCACAGTGGATTAATTTCTAAGGTTTAAATCTCTACAGCAGTGGTCCTCAAGCTTTTCCACTCCTGAAGCCCCTTCCCTTCTCATTTACCTCAAACTTACCTCAGATTTAGCAATGTGTCTGATACAGGGTGGGTTTGGGTGGACAAGCTGATGGTAATAAAATTCTGATTATGAACGCTTCAAAGCTGTTGAACAGTACAGAGGCAATGTTTATCTAACAGTTGTCTTGTTCCCTGTTCCATTTTATTAGAGTGTGAGCAGAATTGAATCCTGTTTGAGAATTATGAAGTGCAGTATTTGATGACCAAATGAGTGAAGGACATCAGGTGTCTTAGATAAGAATTAGGTACCTATCAGGTATTTAAATGCCAATAACTAGGTCTTGTAGCTGCTTGGGTGAGCTGCCTAACCTGATTGCAGGGGCTGCATTTAGGGATTCACAGATTGGTAGAGGTGGGAAGGAACCTCTGGAGATCATCTAGTCTAATCCCCCTGCTACACCAGGATCACCTAGAGCAGGTTGCACAGGATCATGTCCAGGTGGGTTTTGAATATCTCCAGAGAAGGAGACTCCACAACCTCTCTGGGCAGCCTGTCCCAGTGCTTGGTCACCCTCAAAGTGAAGAAGTTTTTCCTCATCTTGAAATGGAACTTCCTGTGTTCCAGTTTGTGCCCATTATCCCTTGTCCTGTCACTGGGCACCATAGAGAAGAGTCTGGTCCCATCCTCTAGACATCCACCCTTTAGATATTTATAAGCGTTGATGAGATCCCCTCTCAGTCTTCTCTTCTCCAGGCTAAACAGACCCAGCTCTCTCAACCTTTCCTCATAAGAGAGATGTTCTAGTCCCCTCATCATCTTTGTAGCCCTCTGCTAGACTCTCTCCAGCAGTTCCCTGTCTTTCTAGAACTGAGGAGTCCAGAACTGGACACAGTACTCCAGATGTGACTTCACTAGGGCAGAGTAGAGGGGGAGGATAATCTCCCTCAACCTGCTGGCCAAGGTCATATTTAATGAATATCCAGAATTTTTCAGTCCTCACAATGCTAAATAAATCAGTACACGCCTCATGTATAAACCCCAGTTGAGTCCACAAACCACTTGAAAAATAGGCTTTTTGTCAGGAGGCTGATATGGAAAAGGCTTGGAGAGGGAACCCCCCCCCCCAACAACAAAGAAACCCTAGAAACTTTTGAGGCAACTGTTTTGTATTGTTTTCTTCTTTATAAGGTCAGATTTAGAAATAGCAAAAAATTCAGAAGCTTCTATATGAAATATTTTCACTCACAGTAAAAAAAAGAATAGTAACTTTAAAATTGTAGTTTGACTTTGCACTTCAATTCTAGAAATGCTTTCTACGTATTTTTTATTTACAATATTTAAAATCTTGTGGGTTTAGATGATTAGAAGTCTTGCGTATTATAAGCTTATATAGTCTTGAGGTTTATATAACTTCTCGAGACTGCTTTTAATATTTAGAGATCATGCCCATTTTTCAAGCTTTTCCCCTAGAAATAACTTAATTTGAACTAGAATAACTTAAGTTTTTTCAGCATCTGTATTATAACATCAGATCTCTAATGATAAATCACTGCTGAGCTTCATTGGTTGTAATCTCCGTCTATGTTTACTGTCGACAGTACTGATGTTCTCTTATTTTCTTCCTAATTTTTTCAGAGACAAAAACCTTTGTGAGAGGTACAATTCTGCCTTTAGATAGAATACAGTGTTTTAATTCAAAAGTAAACTTATTTAGTACATACATGTCAGTAGTTTCTATGTATTAAATTATACTTAGTATACTTATTTCTAAAGTAATATTTTGCCAACAATTACTGCAAGTAACTGCTGTTTTATTTTTCCCCAAATGTCCCCTTTTCAAAAGACAAAACCAACATTTTTCCGTGCCTTTGAGATTTCCGAGCCTCACACAGACTTCCAATGCAACAGCGATGTTTGTTCAATGACAGGAGAATTGTTTGGCAGCTTCTTCTTCTGGCTACCTTTGTGTATTACTTGTAAATTATATAAATAGTTTTTGGAGCAGGATCCTGAACAGAAGTTCCTACTCCTGTATGCTATTTAGTACTCTGATTGCTATGCTGCCCTGTTGGGATCATCTTATTATGCCCTAAAACCCAAGTATTCCTCATGAACAATGTGTACTATAGCTAAGGGATGGAGGGTTCCCATAGTATTCTTTTACAGCATTTAAGGCGTGGTTTTGGGAAACAGGGATTTGGAGGCAGAGGGAAGAATCAAACCTGCAACTTTTACAGTCCTGGCAAATGTTCTAAGCATCAAGATGGCATTAATATGAAACAACACATCCCCTTGTCCTCCAGTGACTATGTTTTAATGGCAGAAATTTATTTCCTTGTTGTTTTGGGGTTTTTTTTCCTTTTTCTTTTTGACATATTTTAGTGCAGAATTCCAGTGCAGGACTCCAAGATGAGCACATCTTGACAGCACAGAGTCAGCGCCTAACTCCCTGGGTAGTAAAACTCCATTTAGAGTCATCTTCCCAGGCAAAAATTAGTTAAGTCAGGGCACTGGATACAGCTTCTGTGCCAGGACTTGTATTTATTATCCTGCATGTCCTGCTGTGTACCATAAACAGGGCAAAAAAGCCGACAGGATGAAGTAGTTGCACAGTGCGATCACGCTCAGTACAGGGCAGCAAAGAACCACACCTTAAAACAACAGGCTTTGATTGAGCACTTAGCATTAAAGGTAAAGGAAAGGAGAACTTGCTACAGCAAAGCATTACTCAGAGACTGCTGCTGCTGCAGCTGCACCGCAGGCAGTAACCGCAGGCTGGAAAGCATGCAGGAAAGACAAGGCATGTGAATGCACAAATATTCACCCTATTGATTCTGCTTGTTGATTTTGCTCGCAGCTGTTCAGTGGCTGTCAGCCCCAGCAACCTGAGTTAGCATCTTTTATCACTTGTATGCTTATACAGTGGAAATGTTGACAAGCTGCAAAAGCAGCAAAAAATTGTGAGCAGAGAGCAGAGGTCCCAGGGAGGGACACTACAGCCAGCCAGACCAAGCACACGGTCACAGACAGAAGTTGTGAAACACTCAGATGCAGGGAATAACAAGAAGTTTGCTGAAGAGCTGTTGTTTGCTGTTTTTTCTTTTCTTTTCTTTTTTTTTTTTTTCGCTCCTCCTCACCACCAGTTTGCAGAAGCTCTTCAATGAAAACCCAGTGAAGCTTGTTAGATAAATTTCAGGTAAAAATGAGTGATAGGTGGAAAACAATGAAAGACGAAATTAAAGCCTGAAATATTTAATTAAATACACAGCCAATGGGTAAATCCTTCCCCATATGTATGGGCACAGATTTATTGGAAAGGAGGAAGAGACAAGGGTTAAGGAACCTACACAAGTCTTTCCTCTCTAAACACATACAAGTGTGATGTATATTCTCCCAGCCACGTGACAGGGCTGGGTCTAGCTAGCCCTTATAGCTTCCATAACATGCCCAGACTTTTGAGGGGATGCCCATAAATCTGACAGTAAATAAACCATCACTTCTGCAAATCATTTGGTGCAGATGATTCATACTCTTGCTACAGCAAGACAGCAGGATCAAAGTCTTTCCCTTTCATCAGTCACTCAGTCCTTGAGTTACCCTGCCAGCTCCTGATCACAAATGTTTTTTATCATCTCTTCACACACCAAGGATTCCAGTGTCTTACAGAGCAGGATAAATGAGATACAATTTAACTAGAAGCTTGGGCTCTGCTTATGCTATGCTTTCCCCCCCACCTTATTTTTACACCAAGATGGTTTTGCAAATAATCTATTGTGCTGTAAAAGGAAAGACCCAGCTCTCTCAGCCTTTCCTCATAATTTTTCTTTCCTAAGTTGTAAGAATACTGAGATGGCAAAACTTAGTGCTCAAAAATTAGGAAGTGGTGTTTAAAAGCATTGTATGACCTTGCTGTGATATCCCTCTGTGTTTGTCCTGCCACCCGTGGATGGGTTACACGTTTGCATGCCATTTTTCCCATGGAGGCTCTGTCCAGCTCTGTCCAGCAACGAAAGGTTTAGCACAACCTGCTGTTACTGCCCTCTCCACATCCTGTTCTCTTTATTTCTTCCTGTATTTCCAGCTTGCTTTTTTTCCTTGATTAGGGCAGGCCCATACTTCGTTACACCTTCCTCCTCCCTGCCATTCACACGTCCACCTCTATATACTCTTGACCGCTATACCTGTTTCCCAAATTTTAATCTTTGCTGCAACACTTTGCCCCTGCAAGCTAATCTTTCCTGTTCAGTCCCTTGAGATCCTGCTTTAATCTTTTTTTTTTGGCGAGATTATTCAGACTCCTCCCATTCTTTACCTATCTGCATTTAGTTAGGCAGATGATATTTTTTTTTTTATATTCATAAAACTGAGGGGGATACCTGTAGACATTTCAGCAGTATGTAAGAGTCCAAGACATGGCTAGATATGACCAAAATGCCTGTCAAAAATAAGTAAGTATTAAGTATACATGTAGACAGCCAGAGAAGGGAATGATAATCTGGAACAAAGTTTTGTAAAGCTTTTAATAGGCCTAAGTACGCCTTATAAATTGTATGTTAAATGAAGTAAGGCTTTTAGCCTAAGTACACCAGAGGTCTCAAAGGAAACCTAATGAAAGGAAACGGTTATAATAAAAATACTAATAGCAGCAATGAACTCTTCACCATCTATAATTGAACTCACTGCTGGGCAGCACGGTTGGACTAAAGTTGAATTCCATTTCACCATCCTTTCTCCAGGCAGAGTGGACGTATTTCTATTACTGCATATTCACGTTAATGATTAGGTGCTCTAAGGCCGTTTTCCACCCACACTCATCTCTCCTTTGCACAGCGTTCCCAGCTGCACTGAAATTGCAGCTCTTTGCTAATACCCGAAGATGGTTTATTTTCCCCCGAAGGGCAGGCCACCGTGCTGAGCGGTTTGCAGCGGACCGGGATGACCGGCGGGCGGTGCGGCACCCCCTGCCCCCGCCCGGACACCATGGCCGCGGGGTCTCCCTGCCGGGGGGGGGCCTTTTTGGAAATGCGAGCGAAAAACAAGAGATGGGTCTATATTCTAAACACTGGCAAAGTCCATAAAAGTGAAGAAACGACCCCAAAAGATGAACCGTCGCAGCCGGGCCGGCTGGGGACGCGGCACACCTGCCTCCTCCCCTTTCCCCGTCGGTCCCGGGAGGGTGCTCAGGGGTTAAGCCCCGCCGGGGGCGGAGGCAGCCCGACAGGGCTCCGCCGCGATTTGGTTTCCAATGGGACCAGCGAGGCGGCGGGGCTGAGCGCGGTCGTTGCCTTAGAGCCGGCCGGTGGCGGGATGTCGCAGGGGCCTCCGGCCGCGGCGCGCCTCAACGACCTGCCCGACCACTCGTCGCGGGTGCGCAGCGCTATCGCCGAGCTGCGGCGGCGGGCGGAGGCAGAAGCCGGCCAGTACTGGCCACAGCCCCTCTCCGACTCCTTCCTGGTGAGGTTCCTGCGCGCCCGAGACTTCCACCTGGACCTGGCCTGGAGGGTAAGGAGGGCTTAGGGAAGCAGGTGCTGCCGCCGTTGGTCCCCCGCGGGGCTGGCGGGCTCCCGCCGGCCGCTGAGGGTGAGGAGGGGGCGGCGGCCTCTCCCTTTGCGTGGGGAACCCCGCGGCGGCTCTTAGCCAGCCGGACCGGCCCGAGGGCGTCCCAGCCGCCCGCTGGCGGGCAGGGTCCCGTAGGCCCACCGGGCCTCGTACCCCGCGGTCCCGCCGCGTCCGGGGACCCTGCCCTAGGCCCAGGGGGATGCCGGGGCACGGTGGCGGCGGGTAGGTTGGGGGATCGAGAAGCAGGTGGGGGCTGTTGCTGGGGGCGGACGGAGCCAGAGGGTGCGGGTGTCGGGTGGGTCGGCCAAGGCCAAGCAAGGAGTTTCAGGGTGTAACTAATTGCTTGTCACACGTGTCTTCAGCGTGGTGCCGTATAAACGTGTGGTATCGCGGCTGGCTTTGTGTGGTCTGGGTGAGGTAACATAAAGTTATGTTAAGTGTGGTAACAGTCACGTAATGTAGGGGTTACAATAAGTGTGGTAAGGTCACAACTCTCATCAGGACACAGTATCTTTCAGAGGACATCCTCATGCTCATCAGGCTTAGGTTACTTCTTACTAGCAATGATACTAGCTTCACTACAGATTTATAATTAACATAAAGCTATGAGTAAAAACTTATTTTCTCTTGGAGTTTAGTCATTTACAACACTCCTTTCAGGCTTTCATAAGTTTTGGTACTTTCCCGGCTGTTTCCAGACAATGCATGTGTATATTTAATATCCAGAGGTACAAATTGTTATTAATTGTTTCTTTTTTTTACAGAAAGATTGACAACCACTAATCCTTCAGAACAGAAAGTAGAAATCTTCCCAGGGCAAAAGCATTTATTAACTTGTGCCAACTGGAAGCTGTGTTTCAGTGGAATTTGATGTTGATGACATAGCGTTGCCCAACAGACCTCACCTTTTAGTTTCTGACTTCTCTGTACTGTAGATGTTCCAAGTTTAGTCATTATAAGAGAAGATTGTTTGCATATGGATATATTGCAGGATCAGGGTAGCTAAAAAAAGAATGTGAGAAATTGAATTAAGCCCTTAATCATAAATAGCTTTAAAAATCATATTTTGTGTTCTTTTCATTTGGCTCATGAGATTTGTGTCACAGCTTTAAACCTTTCCTCCTCAGCAGAAGAACTAGCAAGTCAAGTCAGATTCCTTAGGATATTTATGGATCTTACTTTAGCTTGAAGTTCATGAGATTGTTAGTGCATAGTTCTGATACAAAGAATTGTAGGACCGTGCCTTTTTTTCTTTCCCAACAAAAGCCATTTTATCTTCCTATATTCCTTGGTTCCAAAAAGTAGGGCTCAATGAAGGCAATACACACTCCTAAATATCCACTTCTAATTGCATTGCAGTTGGTTGCTATTGATAATCCTATAGACAGGATAGTGGCACTTCAGAATTTGGCCCATATGCTTCTGCATTTTCTTGTGATTGTGAGATGTGTTATAGGTAGGATTAATCTTCAAGAGTGTGGAATCCAGGCTACATTTCGAAATAGAGTCTATGAAGTAGCACGTTTCCTATACTCTTCTTGAGAATCAGCCCTCTAGGGCTGGGGACCTGCTTTGGAAAAATTAAGTCTTTTTAGAATCTCTTTAGAATTTCTGGGTCTCCACAGGCTGCTGTTTCTAAATTTCTTGTTTGGACCCTTCATTGAACTAAGAGATTCTGCTGTTCAAAAACCACCTCTGTTTAATCTTTCCATCTAGAATTTCAGGTCTCCAAATGCTGTAGCTACTCATACTTAATCTTCCACACAACAGCTGACACTGATTTCTAGATTAGTCCTCTTACAGCATGGGAAGAAGAAAAGAAGCACTTTTTTTTTTCTTTTTTTTTAAAGGAATGTGTTTATCTGCAATTGATGTACTAAGGCTCAAGAGAATTATTGTGCAAAAATCTGTGGTGGTCATAAGATGTATATTCATCTTACCCAAGTCTGACCTCATGCAGAGGTTATGTTAGTACTTCATCCCAGACAGAGCCCTCCTGCCATCAGTCCAGACAGTAGCTGCTCCCTCCCATCCTGGTTTGATGTTGCCTCTCAGTTTGGAGTTCAGGCTGGTACAGTCCCTTTTTGCCCACTGGGCTCCTCTGTACGAATGCGTACAGCTAAGGGATAATCCAAGTGTGTGGCTCTGTCAATACTGATAACCAAAGGTCGTCAAGCATCTTTCTTAGTATGGGCTTATACTTAGCCTTAAATATGAATCAAGAGCCTGGCACCTGACCAGACTGTTTATTGATGCATCCCTGGTTAATACTGACACAGGTTTATTTCATTTCAGTTTATCAACATTTGGAAATGCTTCAGAAAAGAACAATCAGGTAGCTTGTGGCAAGATACTCCATTTCTGAATCTTTTTTGATGACTCATTCCAACAGCAATCTTTTACTTTTTTCCAATGGCAATTCCAGACTTGCTTTCAAGTACTGATGTATTGATATATATCATGCTAGAAGAATATCCACCACTGAAACAGGTAGCTGGAACTGAAGAACTTGAAGACAAGCTAGAACTGTTTGTAATTTTTAAAGCTAATGATCATTCAATTAAGCTTAGCAACAGACTATTCTCAAGTTAGAAGAGAATTCTTTTTCTGCATTTTGCATCACAGGAAGGATTAAACTTCGCCCAATGCCTTATCTTAGAAAGTGGCTGGAGATATATTCATGAACCTGAACCATTTTAATACAGGCACCAGAAGAAGAGGTGAAGTTAAGCAGGTAGCTTCCACAAAAGGATTTCAAATGCATGAATGTTACTGGTAAGAAACTGTTAAGTCAGTGTGCATGAATTACTGGCAGAGATTTGTCTCTAGGAATGAACAGAAAGTCCTTTGACACAGACTAACAATAACTGTCAAACAACACAACAAACCTTCAATAAGTAAATACGAAATTTTCTTGTGCTGTGAGACTTCTAGAAAATACCTACCTACCTGCCAAACATTAACACTGAGAAGGAACAGTGTTACATCATTACAGCATCTGCTGTGCCTTTGTAATCCCTGTTAGAAATACCTGTATGGATGAGGTGCTAATGCTGCAAAAGATTTCAGTCGGGATATAAATTCATATCTGAGCTGAGCATGTTGTTTGCTCATTAATTTGTGCAGATACACCTACCTACTATATATGCTGTAAACTGAGAAGCAGGGCCGTGGGTCACCATTAATTATGCTAAAGCAATGGGTTTACATATCCCTTTTTTTAATGTACTAGCTACGTGTGTATGTTTGACTTCATTGTTGTGATCAAACCAGTGTCACTTGGACTCAGTAGTAATATGTAAAATCTGGAGAACCAGCATCTTCTTTCCTCCATAAATCTTGTTGCCTAGTGTGTTTTATTATGTCCTTGCCTTACATCCAACAACCCTTGTGTGAGACTAATTCTCAGTGACTTGCGGATACTGTCTTTTGGTACTTGAAATAGATTATACTCTGGAAAAAAGAATGAAAATCTTTAAATTCAGTAGAAATGCAACATTAACACTCTGTGCCAAGGGATGTTTTTATAACACACCACTTAGACTTTTATAAGCATCATTTTTATGGCACTCAAACTGTCTTAAATATCTAGGGTCTATTTAGGAGTTCTTGTTGATACAAAGGTATATAGTCAGAATTTGTGTTTGCTCTCCATTTGACTTGCGGAGGAATCGAGACTTCCTAATGTGTTGTAGTGCAAATAAGTTGCTTAGAATAACTACGATGTTCAGAGGGATTCCTCAAAAATGGTGGAAGAGCCCCTGTTAGGTGCTCTGGGCTGACTGTTGAGGAAACACTGAAATCAGTCAGCCAGTCTTCCCTTTGTGCTAAGCCAAATATCTCGACGCATGTGCCAGTCTTCTTGCAACTTGCAAAGAGGTAATGCATGTGGAATTGGGGAAGTTCTATGTCTCTATAAAATATTTTAAAATTCTTTGTGTATACCATATGTTTAAATTCTGTGTGTAGGTATATACACATATATAAATATATATATATGTACAAAGGTGTGTGTTTATGTCTCTATATATACATGTTTATATTCTAAAGTTTGAGCTGTTGGTTTCTCCTCCAGAGATTGCCAATAGAAAACATCATATGCATTGGTACAACTGCTGACACAGTAGTTCTGTCTAGCATCCTTGTTAATGTGAATAAATAGTTGCTGATCAAGAAAAAATAATTAATTTACATATACAAATACATTGGTTTGTGTAACAAGCACATTGTTTTCTAGTTCTTTTAATTCTAAGTAAAGTACTAAGTTCACTTTTCTTTGTTTTGTAGCACATGAATCTTGGATTAATCAGTAACTTTATCACCTCTGATGTTCAGAAATCTGGAACTATCCCCAACAGACCTTGGGGAAAAAAACCTCTAAATTAATGCTTAACTCCAGACACTGGAGTTTTTTCATCCAGCTTTCCCAATTTATCAAGTTATCTTGCATCTATTTTCAGATTCTGAGCAGATGCTAAGTAGGTTATTCAGTTTGTAAACACAGATAATTATACATTGAGATGTTTTTCTTGTGTTATAAGTACATGAGCCGTTTTTTATACTATGTAATGAATGCTTCTGTTTTTCTTGATACCAGGTTGTTTCATCTTCTATACCCAGACTGATTGTTATAGATGATATTTATGTTTTTCCTTGCTGTCTTTAAAAAAAAAAAAGAAATTATTTTTAAATATTTCATGTGAATTTCTGTGTTTAAACGAGGTTAATATAGACATTTTCAAAATAAAGTAAAACTGTAGGTACTCACTGCTAGCTTCTGAATTTTGTTGTATGTTTAAGGATTACTCATGTAAGTAGCTGTGTGTGACTTCAGTATGTCCAGCCACTAAGAAAGGGATTGTTTACATAAGTAAAAATTTACAGAATATGTCCCCTCACTAGCTGTAGATGCTGTGGAAGATTATCTAATGCTAACCTTTACTTCAACTCTAAATCATTTCAAGTAATTAAATTAGGTTTTCAAAATCTGAGAACTCTTCAGTACTTCATGGCTTTCTGGCCAAGGGAAGTATGTTTGGAGCTTAGCCATCTTATGTGTCTAAAAGGTGTACCACTTGCCCAAATCATGGAAGGTGTCAGAAGTATTCCAACCATATATTTACTCCCTAGTGGACTTGCCAGTAGGTAAATTATGTCTTCCATAAGGATTTTGAGTGTGTCACAGGCTGCAAACACCATTCCCTTTCTCCCAAGGTCCAGAATTTAAATCCTTGTTTCCAACTTGGAAAATGTAAATATTCATGAAAATGAGAAACTAACTGTACTGTCAAGATAGGATTATTAAGGGTATTGAATGCATGTATCATTTTTATTTTCATCTTGGTTTTGGCAGGCAGCTCTTCAAACAGATGTTTAAAATATTTATGTAATTGTTAATTAGGTTCATTAAGTTGTGGTACAACAGATTTTAGAAGAAAAGGGAGAAGTGACAAAGTTACAGATGTTTCCATAGTTGTTTTGAGGGTGTTTTTATATTTGGCTGCTGTTTAAGTGTCTGTATTGGAAAGTCCAAGGAAAAGAACATACTATGTTGACAGTGCTGCCTGCTTGGCACAAAGTGGTTGGGATTGCTCAAGCAGTGCCCTTTGTAGAGAGTCATGCACTAACAGAGTGAGATAATTAGAGTACCTCATCAGGCCTGTCTTTGCAATCATACTGAATTGCTATTCCACAAATTAACTTACTTTCCCTACTCCCTCCCCTCTCAACCTTTTTTCTTTGTTTAAGTTAGCCTAGATTAGAACTGATTTAATGCAGTCAAGAGGCTTCTAGTAAAATTCTCCTAATGGTTAAATGTTTCTTTCTATGGTGTATGGTTTAGGATGAGGCTTTTATCAACTTTCTCATTGCCAAATCAAATGGGATTCTAGTGTGGCAGATGAACTTTTTCATTTTTGTACCTAAATACATATTTATAGGTGCTATTTCCATGAAGGATATATGTAATTTTTGATCAGTATATCATCTATTTGTAAGTAAATTCTGCTGACAAACAGTAATGCCTTATAAATAGTTTCCTCATGACAACTCATTTGAGACACCTTAAAAATAATTCAAGACCTTTATCAGCAGAAAAGCCTTAAGTTGAAGTAAAAAGTGTGTTTTTTGTAAAATGATACAAGAAACTTGAAAGTAGAGGGAAGGGTAAGAAACAAGACTAATTGTCTAATATAATAATGCTGTGAGGTACAGGATGGTAAGCCTCAGGTCTCCCTCTAAGAGTCTGTAGGTAAGCTTTGCTGATCCTGCAGTGTTCCAAGGGATGAATTAGTATCCACTGAGGTTCCTTCTCACCAATCTTTCTATGAAAATGGTGAAGAAAATGATACTTGCATAGATACAAGACATTTGTAGTTTGTTTACAGTTATGTTTTATTAGTTGGAGCTGACAGTTGGTTTAACTTTAATATTTCTGTTGTGAAATACGGAGTAAATGAGAAATGAATAAAAATTAATTTCTGTTAATACAAATTAACAAAAAAAAGACTGTTGGTTGATGCTTTCGTTGTGGTGAACACATTTAATTTGTGAAACTGTGCTGAGGATCAGATTGGGTTTGTAATTTGAAAGGCTAGCCTGTGTTCTACCTTTAAGATTTAAACCTACATTTCAGTTTGTTGTGAAACGAGGTACTGAAAAATCCTGATTCTTTTAGCTCCTTTGAAGGTCTCGGGGTAGAAGTCTAAACTGTAGCTATTTAAGAAATTTTAATGCAAAAAAATTACTTGCCATAGCTATCCCTCTACCCTCCAAACTCAGTGCTAAGAGAACTTGGCACGGGGCAGAATTTAGTCGATGAATTGAGAAGCAGCTTTTTAGAAGATAGGCTTGCATAGCTTCCCACTTACCTATGCAAAATATCTTAAATAAATTTTAGTTGCTGGGCATAGCAGTTCATTTTCTCCACCACCACCTTCTAATTAATATTAAAGGAGAAACAGTAATTAGACTTGGAAATTAGAAGTACTGCATCACCAACTTAATTTTTCATGATGCATCTCTAAGATGACCTTCCACAATATCACCTGTAATTCCTCTACATAGATGTTACCTCAGAAAGGAACACCTTTAACTGACTCCTCCTCAGTTAGGCCATCACCTTTCAACACGCAGCCCTTCCTCTGCCTTAGACATCCAAGTTCATGAGGCTGCCTTCCAGCCTTAGGGACCCAGGTGATCATGTCCCAGAAAGCGGACAGGATCTCTTAGAAATTGTCTAATGGGTAGTGGACCCACTGCATTGTTATATTTTGCCATTTCAGAAGGGTAGGAGGGACTTTGAAAATGTTCTTTTGATATGCTGATGATCAAAACTGTTTCAAATAGTAAACTAGAAGTATTAATGGCTGTGTGTACGAAACGGGCCCATACTTTGCGATGGCAGGGAAGGGGGAGTGGGTGAAAGAGAATGTTCCTCTGTAAAATTTTGCATGTCTAAATTCAAAAAATCCTGAATTAGTCTGGTGCAGTATCAAACTGAATAACCTTAAAGGTAACCTGTGTAAGAAAACTGGGGTTTAGATGTATTTTACATAGAAACTACGGGCTTTTTCTACGTATTCCAGTTTTGTTTTCTGGCACAAAATGACAGCTGCAGTCCATTAACAATTTGACAGGGTTCTAAATTCATCATAAGAACATTTATTTGATCCAGTATAGCAACCTTCTGCTTCTAGGAGGCATTTGCTTAAAATATACAATGAAATTATAGCTAATTTAATGACTTAAACCTGACTATGAACACATGTTGAAAACATCTTTTTCACTGTATTCTTCATACAATACCTGATGCTTATCTGACATCTACGGTTATTTTTTTCCAGTTACTGAAGAATTACCAGAAGTGGAGAATTGAATGCCCAGAAGTAAGTGCGGATTTACAGCCATCTTCTGTTCTTGGCCTTCTGCATGCCGGCTATCATGGAGTCCTCAGATCAAGGGATCCACATGGAAGCAAAGTCCTAATATACAGAATTGGTGAGTGACAAAATTGCTTGGACCTGTTTCACACCTGGCTCTGGCACTGATGTTTTTGTTTTATTTTGTGGGGGTTTTTGTTTGCTTTGTTTTGTGGGATTTTTTTTTTAATTATCACAATTTCAGTGGCAAAATAGAAGTATTTTATAGGTACAACACCAAAGGTTGATGAAATTATATAATATCAGAATGTCTTAACTAGAAAGGACATATTTATGTTCCCTGCTAGAAATAACTTTACATTACTATAAAGGCGACTTTATTGAGCTCTAACAGTTACATCATTTGACTCGTATACTGGCATGGCTAAAGCTATATCGTCCTTTATGAAGACCTTATTCTCTTCTTAGTGGAATTCTTGTCTGCATCAAAAGAAGTCTTAAAAGCCTAAAACTTGTAAGAATATGTGGTTATTTGGGTCTGAGTGTCCCAACAATTATTTGTTTCCATGCAAATTTTCAAAGCCATGTCCTAAGACTGTAGTACTCGTGCAGATGCAGCACGGATGGGGGAGAACAGAAAAAAGTGTGCGCTTAGTTTTGTACCAACGTTCAGTTTAGATGTGGATAAGAAGTTCACTGGGTTTTCACCATTTACATGTAGCCAAAGAGCCCTATCTAACAACACTCTGAAGATCCTTGGTTTGATGCACTCCTAAAAGTCTTTTAAAAAAAGATATAGTTAAATGATCACATGTTACCATATTTCTTTGTGCTTGTTTTGGACAGAGACATTATTTTTGCCAGATTTCAAAGAATTGTTTTATTATCAGCTGGTCTAGTAGGAAGTTGTGCTCTCTGAAGCTTTCATCTAGGGTTAAGGCTCATCCCATGCAATTCTTTGCTCAGGCCTCAGAAAAACAAGTGGGATTCACTGAATCTTGGCAGAATTACTGTACTGAAGAAAAATTACATTAATTGATTGGATTGATGATCTGTAGTTTCTGCTGGCAGGACTGTTAATGAATTAAGCTGTTCCTGTCAAAATCTTGTACTGGAGGCTACAGCCATAGGTAGAACATACTCCATTAGGTGGCATCTACAACTATCTACCATTAGGTGGTACCATCTACAAAAAGACTTTAACAGATGAGTGATGGAGCAAGCACACAAAATAACTTCTGTACTTGCAAATCTGTTTATTTTGGGACCTTTGATATTGTTGGTTACTTCTTGTTCCTGAGAAGCACATTAGAAGCAGTAGCAAGCAAAAGTATAGGTGTATGTGGTATCCTTGTGGTAATGCAGTGCAATGTATTTACTCTTCAGGACAATGGGATCCCAAGTTATTTACAGCATATGATGTGTTTCGTGTAAGTCTCATCACATCTGAACTCATTGTAAAGGAGATTGAGACTCAGCGGAATGGAGTCAAGGCTATCTTTGATCTTCAAGGGTGGCGATTTGCTCATGCATTTCAAATCAGTCCAGCAGTGGCCAAGAAAATTGCTGCTGTGCTCACAGTAAGTATGACATACTGCTTTATGCTTCTTCAATGCTGTAACTCCCAATTTTTCATCTGTTGGTAAATTTTTCAGCTATGGTAAATTCTCCTTAAGAGTCTATGCAGCTTGAAAGAACAAAATCTTAAATCCATTAAAAGTCAGATAGTTCAGGCATATTTTGTGCTTAATTTGACTTGAAGTATGTTCTTGTATAGCAGTAAATGTCCTTTAACCTCTGATGTTTTCTAAGAACTCCACTGATCTGTTACAACACAAGAATTTCATGAATGTAAGAGCAGATGAAGCCCAGTTTTGTAAGGATCTGTGTTCTTTATCCCATTTCATCTCTCTTCTTTTGTGCATTAACTCAACATTCAAAGCTTTTATTTTTCCCTGAGGCTCAGAGAACATAAGAAATAGCACATGCTAAGAGTTAAAACCAAGACAGTACTAACTTGTTACCAGTATGGATGATGCTATGTGACCATCCATCTACTACCAACAGAATGTATAATCTTTATGATCTGCTGGCTTTTTGCCACCCCCACCCCCCTGCCCTTATTTTGTGCAACTCGCTGCTACCTCACCTATTTTTCACAAAACTTGCAGTCTTTACTGTCTTTAAGATTTGTTCCTTTCTGTCAAATTTGGTTGAAATTTGCTAAATGAATTTGAGAGGGGAAAACAGAAGGGGACAGAGAATTGACAGGCAAGCTACAGTGTAGTCTTATAATTGCATTTTCCTTCAGAAGTTAAGCTGCAAATCAGTAATAATAAAACTGTTAGCCTGTGATGTGGAAACGAGCCAGGGACATAATCTCATGCTCTGATTTGGTAAGGTTCATATCGGAGGGTCAATCAAAGCTTAGTCATTGAACTGGTATCATCAGAACTTCAGCTTTTGTTATCTGCTGTAAAACTTCAGTTAAACCAGCAGGTATTCCCAACTTTTCACATCTAGAATAAGAACTCTTGATGTTCATACAATCCTGGGCCAGATGTCATGAGAGGAGGACATGTGAGAGGTGTTTCAGTTGATTTCTGAGGTAGTAAACAGGTTGCTAGTAATTTTTTAACCTTGAAATAGAGCAGAAAGGAGGTAGAATAGGATTGCAATTACATCTAAAGTTTTTAAGCAATTATCCTGAACAGGGAAATTCTTCGAATGTGATGTTTCCTTCTTGACCTATTTCAGATTTGTTGCATGGTTTTCAAGCTTCTAAATATTTATTACAGCTATTGAAAAAAGATAGAAAAAATATTTGTGTGTTTCCAGTGTTCTTTTCTAAGAAGAGAAATAAGTTTAACTCAGTTTTTCAGATTCCTTTCATCACTTTGACTGGGCTCATGTATTCCACCCAGAGATTGTCTTAGTGTTTGTTCAATATGCTTATAAATAAAAATTAAGGCACCTTAGTTTCAACTCTGTGTTTTCCTTAAGCAATACATCTTGCAAATTACTATGCTGAACAGAAGTTAATAGGAAGGAAATATATACTAAGGAATGGAAAGCATAGTAAGATTAGTAAGTGACATCATCTTGAAAAATCTGTTACGCCAGGCAAAACCAAATTGTTTTATGAAAAATATGATAGTAGACTTTAAGTATATGATAACATAATAACATGCAGTAAACCTGTAATCTGATAGTTTTAAGGTCTTTATCATACATTAAAATCTAAAAAGAGTTGCACTTAAGAAATGTGTGGGGTTTGAGGGTTTTTTTATCCATAGAAGAGTGCATGAAATAATGTGTGAAGAGCTACTCTACTAGTGTGGAGAAATGTTTGTGAGAAGTACCATTTCTATAAGCAGAAAACCTCTTGTTGCAGAGGTAGTGTCAGGTGGGATATGAATGGAAGCTGTACTTTCCCATTGCATAACGCTGTCTTTGAGCACTGCCTTATTTTCTTTTAACTTTCAAAGGTCTGGAACTTCTAAATAAATCTTGAATGCAAGTAGAAGTATTTCATATTATAAAGGCTGTATAGCAGATAAAAATTTTATTTTCATTATGACAGTAATCTTGTTGTAAAGCTGAATTTCTGGCTTGGGCAAATTCCCAGTAATTTCAAAGCTTGTCTCTAAATTATAATTTATTTAACTTAAAACTAGTAGCTTCAGTGGTTTATATTTAGATATCTTTATGTATTATCCTTCAGGTTGTGAATTGCCAATGAAAGCACATGGCTAGATAGCTTTTTGATAAATTACCAGCAGAATTTCTGTTGTGAAGAATTGTACCACTGAGGAAAGGCTGAGCTTTGTGTACATTCATACTTATGCGCAATTTGGTGAGGGTTTTCTTTTTTGTTTTGTTTTGGGGTTTTTTTTTGTTGTTGTTTGGGGGGTTTTTTGTTTGGTTTTGGATTTTTTGTTGGTTGAGTTTTTCACTAGTCAGCCTCTCCTCATACTGATTTTTTTTTTTTTTTAATTTTTTTTTTCCTTCTAATGGGAGGAACAAGATGTGATTTTTTTTCTAAGTGCTGTTGGGGCAGTGTAAATTAAGAACACTACAAAGTGCAGGATTGGGCAAGGTCGGGAGGAATACTCTAACCTATGCACTAGATAGTTTTCACAGGCTTGTCCTTAACAATAGAATCTTTTCAATAATAATTTATTTTTCTTATGCTGTTTTTCATCTATTTTGACAGGATTCCTTTCCACTAAAAGTTCGAGGTATCCACTTGATTAATGAGCCTTTATTCTTCCACCCAGTCTTCGCTCTAATTAAGCCTTTTCTCACTGAAAAAATAAAGGAACGGGTGAGTGCACACAAATATTTCTTTCTGCCACAAAACCCTTATGTGACAAACTGTGGCACCTCCCTTAGGATCTTGTACTCCTGAGCACTGAAGAGCATAAATCATTTTTGTGTGTTAGTGCCATGCAGGCCTCCAGAATCTAATTGTAAAGCATTTGCAGTTATCAATAACGTGAGAGTTGCAAGTGGTTGCTGTTATCACCAGTCTAAAGATAAAAACCACTGTGACACCATGAGGTTAAATAATTTCCTTGAGGTCATACAGGAATTTTTCTGCAAATCTAGGAAGAAATAGGTCCTGGATCTCCCAGCACTCTGCCTATAAATGACAGTGAGAAACTGTCACTGAGCAGTGATGTTATGCTCCAAGTTGTGCAGAATTAGTAGAAGACAACTTTTTAGTTCTGAAAGACCTGCAGAGGCATTTATGCATCAAAAATAGGTCAGGCTTAAGTTCAATTTTTTTTTTTTTCCAAATAGCTTCTTAGTTATTTTAAATTGTTTCACAGTTTTAAATCTGAAAACCCTGTTTGTATTCGAATGCAAAAGCATGCCAAGAATTCAGGTTTATTGTACCATAGGAAGAATATTGCAGGTTTCAGCTGGCACAAAAGGAAGTACTGTGAAGTGTTAACAGCAGGAGTAAAGTACAAAATAAGCAGCCCTGCCTATTGTATTCCCACCCTGAAGCCTCCTTGTCTCAGCACGTGGATCTTGTACATTTGCAGTAACCACTGCACTCCAGGACAGTAGATCCAGATTTTTCTGGTCACTGTTAGTTGTTATTTGCCAGTCACGTGCCAGTCATTGTTATTTGCTAGCATGTGTGTTTTGTTATGGGAGAGGGGCAAGATTGTTTTTGCCAGCCTTGTGCAGTCCCTCACTCTCAAAAGATGATAAAGAAAGTGAATATGTTCTAGGAGCCTGATGCTGTCGCCCTTCTTCTCTCACATTAATGCCTGTGAAAAAAGCTCCTGTCACCTGATCCAGCTCAGAATATCTTGGGCTAGAACTCAAAAAAGCAGAAAAGAGGGCAGATGGACAGTAAAGGCCTAAAAGAAAACAAACCAGATATTCCAGTTCATGGAATGAACAGAAGCAGATTGGCTTGTCTCCTGGCTTAAAGTTACAGGTATGATCTGAAAAAACCCCTCTAAGGGCCAGTTCCCCATACCTTCATAGGAATAATTACTATTCATTCATATTCTTACTGACGAGGAAGTGTTAGATAAAAGGCAGCCAGCTACCTGTTGAGTGCATATTCTTGTAGTCTTTCTGTAATAATAAGTGCAGAAAATTCTTGTCGAGTGTTAATACGAGGCCTATAAAAGTGTCTGACTGGAATTAATGAAGACGACTTCAAAATAGCTACAATAAAGCAAGAAGAGAAGGACCAAACCTACAGTGTTACAGGGGTTAAAGTGGAGGAGTAGTCCAGGATCTAATTTCAGTTGGAACTGAAACATAAGGAGTGAGATATAGATTCTTTTAAATTTCCTCCTTGGCACCTGTCTGAACCACCACACATACTACATAATGTTGTTTTTAAGTACATGTGGCAGGTCTAGATAGTAATGGCCAGGAGCCAAACACTGTTATTTTCTTGGAAATGACTGAAAAGCAAGTACATGCTATCTATCATGACAAGACCAAACCCCAGTCTTCCCATGGTTTAGCTCACTTCAGCTGTCCAGATGTAGTATGTACCTTCATCAGTGTCACTAAACCAGTCTGGAACAAGTATGTACTTAGCGTCAACTCCTGTGCTCGCAGCTGTATAAAATGCAGGTCTTGGGTCGTAGTCCATGCTTCATCAGATACCGAGCAGGACAGAGTTTGAGCACCTTGGGAAACTCACTCACATGGTAGTTTCTCCTTTATTTAAGGAGCTTGTTATGAACAAGTACACTTGTTTAGCCTTCAGCTCTTGCACTGAGTTTCTTTGCTGCCTGTTTTCAATCAGTAGTCTAGCGTTCATATCCAAGTAAATGCTTTTCATATTTTGTTTTAGGTGTATATGCATGGAAATAACTACATGCAGAGTCTGACCGAACACTTCCCGGTCAGCATTCTCCCACAGGAATATGGGGGGGAGGAAGTCTCCATTGAAGAGCTGGCCAAGGAGTGGACTGACTTTATAATGGCATCTGCAGATTATCTTCAGAGCATTTCTCTGGTTGCCCAGGAATAACCTTATTACAGTATTATATCGATTCTTGAACACTGGAAATGGAAATAAGTTTAGTACAAAATCTTTCATGTAAGCTTGAAATTATTGTAAATGAAACCAGTATGTCTTTGCAGGGCACTGAGTCTTATATTGACTGCACTTTTGTGCTAACTGGAGTCTATCAGTACGTATGTCTGAAGAGATTAATGAATCCTAGATAGTTGCAATACTGTTTGTAATTGATTAACTTGCCTGCCAAGAAGCTGAATAGTTTGTTGGATATCAGAGATTGATACTGCTCCTCTTAAGTCTTTGGAGACAACTCATCTGTAATAATGCAGTCCAGAACCTTATGCTTCGCTCTCGTATCTTGGCTTCTCAAGACAATAGGATACAAAAAAGAACAGACCATGAATGGGGTAGACTAGTTTGTTGCGGAAGTGTGACTACAAGCTTAATTTACAAGGGGTGAGAAGTGACTGCTTTTTGGATTGATTCTCAGGGAAAACAGCACGTTGAAAATTCATCAGCAATAGCGAGACATTTGTGTCAATCTTTGTGCTGCTTGCACAGCTTCCCTTTTTGTGCTAATTAACACCATAGTGTGGACCATAGTCCAATTTTGTAGAGGAAGATAGGGAAAACACCGTGTACCTGTTCTTCAAAGGACAGGATGAATCAGGCGAAGGAACTGGTAAGAGAGTCAAAACAACCTTGAAAATTCTGATTTTCTTTCTTCAAAGAGATACTGTCTATGGACAAGCTATAAGCAACTCAGATTATGATCACCTTTAGTTCCTGCTGTAGCGCACTACAGAGGTCAAGAGCTCTTAGATGTTTGCAGTATGTACTTGTTTTGGAGGGTGAAGTAGATTAACCTTTGTGGATCTGAACTTTAGAAATATCTGTGGTGTGGCTTAAGGGTGCTTGTAGGTCTCCTTGGACCTCAGCGTAGGAGATGCTGGGTATCTTTAGTTTATTTTCAGAAAAATAATTGGCAACTCGCCAGTCTGTCTTCTGTTGGGTGTTGGAAGAAATTATTTTTAATTTCTGTTGAGCTCTCTTTATTTCTGTAGGGGTAATGAAAAAAACCTGAAACCAGATTTTTTTTTTTTTTGAGAACATGATTTAGATATGAACACTGCATGTGTAAAAGCTATTACTCACATTACATAGCAGTATCATCCAGCAATCCCCAGTATTTAATAATCTAAAACATTATTTTACTTTTCACTCAGCATTTTGTTAAAATCTCTGTTAGTACACCAACTGCTAATTTGCCCAATTTTTAACTCTGTTTTGTAATAAGCCAGGGGTCTTTGCTTAAGCATTATATGTTGAAGCATTCCGTATGAATCTTTGTATAAATGAATCCAAACAAATACTTTGTTTCTCAGGTAGCTAGAAATGCTAACTTCAGTTATTTTGGAATCTTTAGGACATTGGGATGTTATATTAATGTATGCTTAAGGCAGAGAAATGAGAGTATCCTGTTAAATCATAAATGTCTTATTTTAGATTATCATTAATACTGCATTATTGCAAAAGCCATTGGAAGGTGTTCTTTATTAGCAAGAGGAAGATCTATGAAAGGCCCATAGAGTACTTGTTGGTTGTAATTTCTTCTGCTGTGGTAAGGTCAGTGCCAGATACAAAATTCTTTCAAAACTGACAAGGACTCATCCCCCCTCCTCCCCCAATTCCCTCATTTTCTCAAGTTCATTTTCATTCTTCTCTTTCAAGATATCTTTGATATGGAGCCTAAATTTAAAGAAACATTTTTCAGATACATTTTCATAGATTTCATGTATCTTTTTTCTCACATAGAACTATTTTGTGATGTGATTAAAGCTCCTTAAATAGAGGAGTTCAGTGAAGTGCTAATTCTTATTTATAAGAAAATAAACTAAGTAGTCAGGCATCTGGCAATTCAAGTGTGCAACTCAAGTTCCAAATCACTTACAAAGTGGAGAACTAAAGTTATTGCCTTAATTTTATGCTCCTTCAATTGAATGTAAACCGCATAAAGGAATGAACTGTGTTTGAGTGAATGGGAAAATTCAAACTTTTCCTGTGAAACCAGTCTCTAATTGTTGCTGGTTTATGTTTCAGAGACTTCATTTGATTGTGTATGTATATGCACATGGACAAAATTTAGCTGAGTTTTTAATCTTCATTTAGACTAAACCAACTCTATGAATATAAAGTCCTAAATGTCTTCAAAAATATCATGATTCTACTGTTAAATGGTAGCGTGTATGCATAGCAAGTTAGAGCACCAAGTGCAGTTATTCTTAATGAAATGTTAATTATTTTTTTAATGTTTACATGTTACATAGAAGGTAGGAACTCTATGTAAGTGACAATTGCGGTTGCTGCTAATAATGACAGAAAATAATTGGGAAATTTGCATAATGAATGGCAGGGGTGGTGCTATGATGGGTGGTGGTAGGGCAGCTTTGAGCTGCAGTCAACAGAACAAAGTAAAAATCTTTAAGTGCATTATTCTTCTCTAAGAATATCAGGAGTGCCTCTAAAAAAAAGAAAGTTGCTGTTAAACGATGCAAATATAATTTACTACTGACTATAAGCACAATGTAATGTACAATTATTTTTAATTTTTTACGCATTAACATCATTACATAAATAAAACTTTTCTAGTCGCACCAGCCCGGCCTGTGGCTTTCTGGGGGTGGCGGCGTTCCTTGTCCCGAGCACGGCGCAGGGCCCTCAGCCGGGCCGAGCCCACCGCCTCCCGCCGGCCACAGGCCGCGGGCCCCGGCCCCCAGCGCCCCGCCGGCCGAACTACGTTTCCCAGCGTGCCCCGCGGAGCGGCGGCAGGCGGGCCGGGCCGGCAGCTGTGCTGGGCCGGGCGTCGAGCGGAGCTGTTGGTTGTGACGGGCCGCGGGCGACGTGGCCATGGGGCGCCTGGCGGGGCTTCTTCCCCTCCCGGCTGCCGCCATCCTCCTCCTCCTGCTCCGCTGCGCCGCCGCAGCCTCCCTGGTGCTGCGCGGCCGCCACGCGGAGGGCAACGAGAGACCCATCATCGGTAAGGGGCGGTGGGGGGGGTGGTGGCGGTCCTTCAGCTCCCGGCGGCCGCTCCCCGGGGGTTACCGGCCGGCCCTGGGTAACGCCGCGGCCGGGGGCTGCCTCGCACCCTGCCTTCGCTGTCCTGGGCGGGGGGGAACGGCTCCTGCAACCGATGTGAAACCGTGCCGGTTTGTGTGTGGAGTGAAAGGTGTCCTGAAGCGGAGGTTTGGTTAAAGCTTCTATAAACAGTGTTACACTATACATACTTTGTTTAAAAATCATAAAATAACAACTTGTTTAAGAGAAGTTGTAGTACTGAATAGCGAAGCAGAGTCTTAGTCAGATAATGTGTGTTTATTTGTGACTAGGCATCGTAATTGATGCCCCATTGTCTCAGTATTTGTGATTCAGGCAGTAAATGTAAGGCGGTAACCTGATATATAGGAAATTGGAGTTTAATTTTTTTCTTTGAGAGTGTAGCATTTACTATTTGTATAGTGCTAATTTTCTCCCTTGGACCCTTCAGGGATATTGTCACAGGAATGTCACTTTGAGAAGTTCCACAGATTTGGAAGGTCTTATATTGCAGCTTCATATGTGAAGTTTTTGGAATCTGCTGGTGCCCGAGTTGTGCCTATAAGGTAGATTTTTCTATTATTACAAGTGGTAATAATTGTTTAATATAAGGGTATCCTCTCAGAGGCACAGAAAGCAGTTGTGCTGCTTTTTGGAGTGTTTAGAGAGTTCAAAGACTATTTGAAGATGTCACAATTTGCAGGATGTTTTAGAAATCAGAATAAAAGCAGACTGGAACATGTCACTTAATATTTCTTCTTGTGATAATAACCTTTCTTTGAAAATTATTATTTTTTACCTGTAAAATTACTCTCCATAATTTGCATCCATGGTTTTTGAAATTAGCTATATTCAGTCTAATGTGTAGTGTCCCACAAACACATGTAGATATCTAGATAGATATACACAGACTATCTTTTGTCACATTCTGTAGTCCTAGAATTCAAGTAGTGGAGAAAGGCTACCGGTACTCCTCGAAGAAACCAAAGTCCAGTTCTGCTCAAACTATGAGTCACCAGCTCCATGTGTTATATTTTGGTTGTTGGGTAAAAAGTAGTAGAGTAAGTAACAGAACTGATAATAGCCAACAGTTAGCTATTAAAGTAGTAAATGCATTGAAATCAGATGTTAAAATTATAATTGTCAGAAGTTAAAAACGATACTAATGCAGGTGCAGAAAATCACGATTGGATGTATCTATACAGTACAATAAGAGCACCAGTTAAGTGCCTGAATTAGAAGCCAGAGTTCCTCGCGTAGCTGGTGGAGCTTTCAGAATGGTTGCTGAGCAGAAGTTTTGTTGATGAATGGAGGCTTCTGATTCTGACAATGCATGCAGCAAAGCTGGGTGCTTTGAATATACCCAGTGTATCAGCTCTGCATGAGGGTAGCCATCATACTGGTTTGCTGATGTTTTGCCGATACTGAGGTCTTTCTCATCTTTCTACCTTTCAACTATATCTTTGCTGAAGAATGGGTGTGACCCACTGTTTGCAGCTCTGCCCTTCTTGGAGTCAATTGGAAACCGGAGTTGCCAGTCTGCAGGCAGGAAATAATAACCGTGCCATTCATGTAAATGTTAAATTTATTGAGTGTCTGCAAGGAGGTCTTGGAGTACCTAATCCTGTACTGTGCCTGAGAGGGTTCTATTTTCAATCCTGTGGAATCTCAGTCTCTAGTGAGCTGTTTCAGGCGAAATGTTTCGTTTGATTTGGGGCTGCTTTATTCTGTTTAAAGCATGCTTTCTACATGTTTTCTGTGTCCTGTGTTTCTGTTCAATAATGATGATAGATATTTCTGTCGTTAAATATGTATATTTCAAATGTGTCCTGTAACTGTTTTCTTGGTGTTTCAGATTAAATCTTTCGGATGAAGAATATGATAAAATATTCCACTCTATTAATGGGTAAGTTTTGAGCACTGACATCCTGTTGAAAGACGTGACAGTTCTGGTTTTGAGGTCTGCCATATTCTCAAGAATGCTGCCTTTCTATTCTCTTGAGAAACTGTGCTGAGTGCTGCAGACATGTAAATACATTCTAAGAGAGTCCGCAATTTCATCTGATGTTGGTCTGCTGCCTTTCCTTCCTTGAGGAGCACATGGCAGATAATCTGCAACAGTGCCATGGCTCATTTTAGCATTCTCCCGTGCTTGTCTGCAGGCAGACAGAAGTGGCATTATAGTGGTTAACAGTTTTACAAGTGAAACAGCTCACTTCCTCTTTGTTACTCTTTCCTTTTCCTCATTTGAGTGATCGCCTTAATTTTGATATTTAATAGCACTTGCTGGGTGTTTCATCCCCATTCCTATCCTTTGTTCCCTCTTCCAGTCCTCCCCATATTTCCTCTATCACAAAAGTTTCTGATTTCCAGTCTCTTCTACCCTTTTCTCGTTGGGTGCTTTCTCCCTTGCTGCTTGAATGCCCATCTTGCCTGTTGTGATTCTGTGGCTTAGATCTTTGTTAGACAAACATTCTAACTTTTCAGCTGACCTATGGCAACTGTCTGCCCATGTATTCTTCCTACATTTTAAATGTAGGATAATGTGATCTAATTTAACACATTTTAATTGTGGATGAAGCAAAGTCAAAGCCTTTTATGTTTGTCTTGTGCTAAAAGTGCACTTCAGAAGAGTTGAATCAGCTGATGCTACACTTCACAGGCTTGATCGTATGTGAGCCCATAGCATGTGATTGGAATACTTGTAGTCATGAGATGAGCATCTTAAACCCTTAATATTTTTGTTAAGCTTATGCATATACTAGAATGTCAACCAACACGTGTAGAACTTGCAGATTTAGACCTGTGGCTGTCTGGGTAGAGCATTGTCCTCTTCTGTTCCACAGCATGCCCTGTACACCACACCAAGATATGGGTCTATACAGTCTTGCGGTATAAGCAAGTGTAAGACAGTGGTGCTTTCTCCCCTGTGGCTCCTCATGTTTTCGGACAAAATGAATCATTTCATCCCTTTCTCATGGCTGCCAGACTCTCTGGTTGCCAGAAGGACTTTCACCGATGGGGTCTCCTGTTCTTACTGCCTCACCTCACTTGTTAGACGAGTAGATCCAGTTCCCTTATCCTTCTGTCTTTGCAGTGACTGGCAGTTGGGTTTGTGCTATGTAGGTGGGTGAGGATGGTCTATATTTCCACTTGTTGCTCTCCACTGTCAGCTAATAGCTTCCACAGTATAGATGTGTGTAAATAACAAATAAGATCTCTCGAGGGAGGGACTTTCCATTCTGTGGAAACTTGGAATAAGAAAGAGATATATTGATCTTTCATGTTCTAAGAGCTTAGCTCCAGGTTCTTTGCAGTTGGAAATTACTTATTATTAAATGCCACCTTCTTAAAATCATGACATTTACTGTAGCAGAGACAGAATTTTATGAATGTAGCAATGTACTCCTGAGAGAGCCTTCTAAATTCACAGTGAACATCATCAGCTCTAACCAGGTAGAGATACTCGAATACAGGTAGTTCAATCTGCTTATGACAATGTCAAGCTATTATCATTGCTATTTAATGGGTTACTTCCTTTTTGCATTAGCAGAAATTACAATTGTTTTTCCTAATTAGTATTGGCCAGTTTTTGGTTTGAACAAAAGGAACAGGTGAAGTGAATTTTCCACCACTTCCAGGTAAGGATCGTGTTATTTGTCTAACTAGATCTCTGTAGAAATCTGTTATCTGGCCTGTTTTGAAAATACCTTCAGCTATATTCATTTTCTGTATTGGCACTGGAGAGTAATCTGATTTATATTTTTGTGACTACTACTCTACTTTTTCACCAATACTTGGTGGCTTTTGCATGATGCTGTGCGTCATTCACCTTAAAATAAACCTGGTCACGAGGGTTTAAATGCACACTCGCTCTGCAAAGGCTTGGGATCATTTGAGTTGTTAGTTGTTTCTAGCTGCTTGTTAGTACGTCAGTGATGCAGGTTGCCATTTGCAGAACACAGAAATGTAGAGGAAATCCTTCAGCCATTTTGGGAAAAAATCAGTAACTGATGGATGTGGCTTGAGTGATCTAGTTGGGGTTCTGCTGCAGTGGGTTAGGGAGTGCTCTCACATTGAGTTCTGTCAATTCTTGGGGTACTGTTCCAGTTACAGCCAGAAGCAGCTTCCTTTATTTCATGTTACTGTCTCTGATAGTACTTGATTACTTTCCATGTCATCACATGTACGTGTGAAACCCTCTGCTAGACTATATTGAGTCTTTTGTGGTGTTTGTGTTTGGGGAGCCACATAGAGAATTGCCATTGCTGATTATTTTTTTTTTGTGATGGGAAAAGATTGTGCACTATTTCTTTGAAATTGTTTCTGAGATTGCTTTGTTGTCTTAATTTATATTAGATCCAGTGTGACCAAAAGTTATGGCCAAATGTACTTTTTTTTCCCCCCTTTCTGATCTGTGTTGTCTGCATGAAGAAGGTCACTCTACCAGGGCCACAGTTTTTCTGTACTGAAATTGAACAGGATGAATTAAGATTGGGGCTGGGATTTTAAAGTGGTAGGGAGAGCCAGTAGGAGTTGGGACAGGATTTGAAGGAGTCATGGTAGGCAAACCTTTTGTATACGAGCTGAAATTTTTGTTTTATGTGGTTTTTGTTTACTCTCTTCTTCCTTACATTGCACTAGGCTCGGTCACTACTTTCTGATAATAACCGTTCTTCAGTAGAACAATAAGACTTAGGATATGATTCAGTTAAAGACTTAGACACCTAAACTAGCTGTCTGTATGTGTGCTAGCTATCTAAACTCATGTAATTAATTGAGTGTAGTCAGTACACCCAGTGGAGCCTGCGGGGCTGTTCAACCTACTGACCAGTTAGGTGTGTGCTCTAGAAAACATATTCAAATCTCCATTGACTTTTCTGACTCGATCCCTGCTGTCCATAATGGAAACTTAGATGCTTATCTATAGATTTCTGAAATGTAGGTGTCTTAACCTAGACCTGAATTCTACCCTTAAAACCGCTATCAGACCTTTCTCTGTGTGCTTTGTCCAGGTTTTAGTTTGATCACCATTGCTAATCAGATTCTTGGATGTTGCCTTTCAGGGTACTTTTTCCAGGAGGTGGTGTGGATCTTAAGACTTCAGAATATTCCAGGGTTGCTAAGATATTTTACCACAAGGCATTAGAGGTAATTACTAAGGAACAGTCTGTTCTTGTTATTGTCACTGTTCAGAAATCAAAATGACAGGGAGGCTCGTGTTTTCATAGTTTTCCATTGGCATCCAGTGTATTAACTGTAAGCCTAATAAGTAGCTCGTTGCTGGCTTCTGCATAAAAAAAATCATTTAATAGCTTAAGATTCAAACTTCTGACACCCTCTCCTGTTACATGTTGTGTCATGGTCTTAAACTCCCAAGTTCTCTGGGTGAGAACAGTTATCATTTATTCATTGTACCTGGGGCTTTATGGATGTGTGGAACTCACACAAATGTAACAATAATGCCTTCCAAAAGTGCAAGTATCCATTGACATTAAATGTTGAAGGAAGATATACATAAAAATAATCATTCGTAGACATCTTATGACTAAAGTTTAGACTCGAAAAGAATTCTAGAGAGACTCTCAAATAAACCAATTGACAGTAATATAACATTAAGGCCTCCCTTCACATATGTGTTACAGCTAGTGAAACACCTTTACTCTCACTTATCTGTAAGTAGATTTAAATATGTATTTGGAGGTGCAGGTGGGGGATCTACATTAGCATATTATACTATTTTACCTATTTCTTTGCATTAGTAACTGTAAATACAGCAGATTTTTAAAGTAAACACTAGCTTAATTTATATTAAAAAAGTAGGAAGAACACTTGAAAGGTTATATTAGTTATTTTTAAAATATTTATGTGATCATTTGCTTTATTAAGAAAAGATAGAATTTTCTGGAAAAGCTGTTTCTTTCAAAGAACATCAGGAAGGCTCTGAATCCTTAATGAAGCTTTTGTTCTCTTAGAGCATAAGAAGTGTGGGGGGTTTCAGATAGTAATCAACACATTTTGAAGTAAAATTTGCATTGTGGAAAGGCATGGAGATTCATTGAGCTTTATACACAATCCCTATGATTTGTTAGGGTTCTTCTGTATTCAAACTGAATAAAAATGTAAATTTTCTTCCTTTTTTCCTCTTTACTGGCTTTATTTTATTTTCAGCTAACATTGATTAAAATTGTCACAGAAGTCATACTTTGGGAAACTTTGCCCAGTTCTAGAGCCAGTTATGAGTAGTGCTTAAACTGTTACCATGGTACAAGAGTTCACTGGCAGTGAGGAATTCCTCTTCTACCCTTGCTGCCGACTTTCCAACAGGAGGCAATGAGAGCGCAGGCAGCGGCATTCACAGGATCAGTCAGCTGCTGCAATTCAGTAATTAAGTTTCCTACTCTTCAATCCCCAGAGCACCACTGTTGTTATTTTGTCTGTTTTCATTTGTGGTGATTGATAGTCTCTCGCCTTAAATCTGGGTCTCACGAAGACCACCTCACTTTTATGTGAGATGGTTAATCTCATTTGTCTCTGTGAAACTGCTCAGTGTGTGAAGTGCAGCCTGTGTCTTGGTTTTCAGTACTGGGACACGTATTTCTTGTGGTTTGCAGTACTATTATGAAATTGTTTTGACGTTTCACAATCATTGACTGAATTGCATGGGTCATAATTTTATGATCAGAGAGGCAGGTTTATTAGATGGTATGTGTGCTTCAGGTGAGTGAAATGCAGAAAATAATTTTCAATTCATCATAGTTAACCCTTACTAATAAGTCAGAGTTTTTTCTGTGCTATTCATGATGATTGTGTGTTTTGATTTTCATCTTTTGAGACTTAATTAGTGCTATAAAGTATTGTTAGTTTTACTCATGTAAGCTACGATATTCAAGAGTATATTAGCAGATACAGAATTGACTGAATTTTATGTGGGTTTTTTTAAATGTATAAGGGCTCATTTTCTCTTAATTTTCAAATATTCTCAATGAGAAATTATTTGGTCTGTCTCTGCTTTAATATGAATAGAGCATATGAAATTCTAATCCCCATCCAAGTCAACAGAATTTTACTAGCTAAGCAAAAACCTCAATGAAGTAATGTTTTCCAGCTTTTAAATTAGTTTTTAAAATGTGATGTCTTGGATGTTGTTTAATATATGCTTAGTCTCCAGACTAATGGTTATTAAAAAGCGGGAGGGAGGAGAGGGGGCGCGAAATGTTTATGGTTCGGTTGTAATTGTTCTTAAACTGTAGTCTGTTTTTTATCTTTAATGGTTTTATTATATTTATTTATATTTATTACATGAAAGACAGTGGAGTTGCAAGTCCAGGTGGTCATGAAGACTCTGCAGTACTGTTAGCCTTTTTTCTGTAAATCTTCCATGTTTAGCTCTGAGAAGAAGTAGTTATAAGGACTTTTATTACCATACTCTCAGTAATCCAGTAGGGTAACTGTAATTTCAGCTTTCTCAAAAATGGCTTTTGAACAGCAGCTCTTTGGGGGGGCGAGGGGTGATGTGGTGTGGTATGCATAACTCAAGAATGTTTAGAAACACGTTAAGAAAGACCACTCAGATTTCACAAAAACAGGACTTCTGAAACATCCTGGTCTCTAACATTTGCTTGCTATCAGGAATAAACCATACAAAAATGCAAGTTTTCACTGTGTGTGTGTACACACAGTGTCATTAGTTCAACGACAGGTAGCTAGTTGTGTTCTCTTTTTGCTTTCCATTTCTCCTTTTTGCTTTCTTCTCTTGTTTTTGCACTTACCTGCCAACTTTTATTCTTTTGAATATGATTGTCACTTTTTTTATGTTGCTTAAACTCACAATTTCTCTTTCTGGAACACAAGTCCAAACCTCCTAGTTAAACAAGCATATAAGTATGTCACTTAAGACCATAGCCCTGCTAATTATAGGATTTATATGTTCTTAATATAGATGGTGGGCACAGGCATACGGACATTGCAAAGGGCCCTTGCTATGTGGTCGTAATACGCTTCATATAAAAGTATGAGTTGTAATGAATAGGCTTTCCCTCAAAATGTTGACAGATTGGTTTGTGTCCCTTCTTATGATTGCCTTTTTTACAGAAATGTTGCCATTTTGTGGTTTCTGTTTAGGTTGCTCTCAACATTACTTATTTGTAGAATGGAACAGAAAAATTGATATCAACATTAAGCTCAGTGTACTGCTTCAACAGATGTGTATATTCCCTAGTCTTTGTATTTCAAGGAGAAGAACTAAAGGAGTCTGTGTTTATTTCAGTTATAATTGAACTGTTACAATTCCTCTGGTAGCAATTTGTACTGCTGTAGTAGTTTTACTTCTCACCTACACAAAAGAAAGCGAAAAGAGTAGGAAGTTCTCTTCAGTCTTCTTTCTGTAAATCTCCAGTGCTTTTTCCTTATGTTGTTGCTTTTTATTTTGAAGGCTAACGATAAAGGAGATTATTTCCCAGTATGGGGAACGTGTCTTGGACACGAAGAGCTTACGTACCTCACAAGTGGTGAAGTTTTACTTGTTAATACCAAGACAGATGGTTTTGCACTCCCTCTGAACTTTACCTCAGGTGAAAAATCCATTACATCTCATGTCTGAGTTTTGCTGAAAGGTGCTGTGTTTTGTTTGTGATAAATATACAGGGGTAAACGTTCGGGAGGTTTCTGATAGTTATGTTGTTAAATTCTTTCTTATTAAGTTGCCATGACTTTTTATAAAGTCAGTGCAACTCTATCACTTCTAAAGCAGAGATGTGAGCACAAGCTATTTGAAACCAACACCAGTCAGCAAAAAGCACTGTTGCGGCTCTTTAAGTAATTTGGCAATTTGGACCTACAAAAATAGTGTGGCTTTAGGTCCCTTTTTGTTATCAAGCTGAACAAAATTCATGTGTCCAAAAACCTATCAAACTCGGATAGCAGGTGATTTAAAATTTTTCAAATTGCATTCTTCCTAATGATGAATATTAATATTGCTACCCCACTTTTATTAAAATCAGAGAGATCCCTTAAGCTAGAGCTGTGTCACTCAGCAACACTGGTAAAATGTGGCCTCTGGTGATACTTTATCCTTTAATTTGTGAGTTATCCATCTGCGGACCATGCATCATCATTCATGGGTTCTGTCATTTGTGCTCATTGTGAATGGAAAGGTCACTGAAATGAGTGGCAAAGAATAATGCTTATTTTACTGACAACTTAGGTAGCAAAATTGGGTCCTCTCTGGGTCAAGACTGGAGGACAGTGGTAACAGCATACTGGAAACCTGTTGTAGTTATTTCATTAATTTTCCTTGCAGCGTGTTCTAAAATCATAAAGTTATATTATAGAGAACAGTTTAATGCAGTATTTTATTAAATTTGTCTCCTGTTCAGTATTAGCCCATCTGTTAGCAGCTCGGGTAATGGATAATATCCTTTTTTCATTTTTCTTTGTAATAGGTGCAAAAGACAGTAGATTATTCAAGAATTTCCCTGATGATGTATTGCATGCATTTGCTATTGAGCCATTGACATCAAACTTTCATATGTGGAGCCTCTCCATGGAGGTATTTGATCATTTTATTTCCTGAACACAAAACGCACTCGATCTGTTAAAACTAGAAATAAATGAGCAAATAACACATCTTTTTTTTTTTCACCCTCCTTATCACAGAATTTCACAAAAAATGAAAAGCTTCGTAATTTCTATAACGTTCTGACCACTAACACTGCTGATGAAGTGGAGTTTATATCTACCATGGAAGGTAGGGAAATTAATTTCCTTTGTAATCTGTGACTGTAACAAACTAGTTCTTTAGAGGTGTTGTGGCATTGATGTTAATTTGCACTGCAAGCTTGCTGTTAGAATAGCAGGGTGAGCATCAGCCCTGTTGGTGCTCTGGCTTTGAGGAACATACTCTGTTTGCAGGGATATTTTATCTTTTGAGTACATATCTGTGAGCCTAATTACTTACTTCTCTCACCCGCTGTTCCCCTTCCAGATATGTTGTTACACTTCAGCACTGGAATATTCAGGTGCTCTGATGTGAAGTGTACAGCACTCGTCCTGTACTAGTTTAAAGTCTCCACAGTGCGATGTGCCTCTGTTGCACCTTGTTTTCTGTCTGTCTGCTTATGCTTGCATTCCTGTGATGCTCTGTATCCTTTTGCTGTACAAGAAGAACAATTCAGAGTACTCGGGTGACAGCAACATCCCTCATTACTTTAGCAGCAATACTGGTAATTGCCTTCCTCCAAAGGCCTTTTTCATTACTTCTCTTGTGTTGCGTATGTTTTGCACTAGGCTTGTTCACCTCAAGAAACAAGTTAGCTCTTTAGGGAGTGGTTTATCTCGATCAGTGCACTACTAGCAGCTCTATGGTAAGGCTCAACTGTTGGCCCATGGGATTCTTCTGTATGGCATGCTGGCTGTCCTCCAGAAGAGAAGAATAGCAGTTTGATCAGAAAACCTGATTAGGCTAATGACAGGCATCTCCTGTGCCTGCAAGCGGTTTATCACAGAGCAATCATCAGCTGCTATTCTCTGTAAGAGAGTTAAGGACTGGCTTTCCCCTGCCTGTCTCAGGCCTGGCACAGAGCAGAAGAGAGCTGCCCCTGAATTGACTGGACCTTCAAGGAGATCCTAAGACTTGGATCTGTCCCATAGAACTGCCAGGGATATCCTGCGTGGCTGTGAATATTGTATGTTGTGTGATGCTGGCAGTAGACGGGAAGTTTTGAGACCGATGCACTTGTAACATTATTTTTTTACTGTATATATATATATAAAAATTCTGAAATGAATACTCAAAAAAGTGATGTACAAAAATCTTCCTGCATGGAATGAGACCCTTCTTTTACAATATCCATTTTTTTCCTTCAGTCCTACTGTGACTTTAACAGAGTTTCAACTTGCTGTTTAAGCTTTTGTGAAACTGTTGATAAGTGAGGTATTTTTGTAGCTTATCCTTTGAGTTTCTTTTGCAGTAAGACTAAGCACACAATTCTTAAGGCATAGACCTTGCTTACGTGCTTTGCGTTTGTTGCAGCATACAAATATCCAATTTATGGCGTCCAGTGGCATCCAGAGAAAAATCCTTTTGAGTGGAAGAATTCACCTGGCATTCCACATTCCCCATCAGCTATAAGAGCATCATATTATATAGCTGACTTCTTCATTAATGAAGGTAAAAAGTTTATTATCTATAAATGTCATTTTTTACAGTAAAGCATTAGTGAAAATCTTTGAAGACGACAGACTTCTTTTTCAGCTGTCAAAGTTCAGTACCTCTTACTGCTTTCTGAGAAGATTACTCTGCAAGCTTTATAGGCTTATAAAAAACAAGGGATACTAGAAATAGAATGGCTTAGTAAAAGTGACATCAAAAGGGCAGGCATTCCACAAAGTCTTCTCAGTAGACTGACTCAAAAGCATTGTTTGTGCTGTGACTTTCCACCTTTTCGAATGATCACTGTAACATTTTAGCTTCCCTTGCACAAAGACCATGAAACGAAAAAAATACTCAGTTTATAATTCCAGAGGTTTCTTCAGTTCCAAACTGAGTTACAGTCATTCAATGTATTCTCAGTTTTGCTTGCAAAATATATGCACCAAGATTATAAATACTGCTTGGGCAGTATATAGATATGTCAAAGGGGTGCAATATAGTTATAGACAGCACAAGAAGTTTTTGAATTTTATGGAGTTTCTAATTTGTTTATACCCTAAGAAGCTGAAAGTAACTAATTTGTAAAATATTGATAACTTACGACACTTGTGGTCTATTTGCTATAAATAAGCAGGATATAAATACAGGAGTATTTGAAGGGATCAAACTTACTTTATTCCTTAATTTATACTTACTAAACCATTCTGCTGAAATACTGTTTTCGTATTATAAATTGACTATGAAATCGTCTTACCTGATCGATTGGAACTAGGAAGAACATAATCAATAACCTAATTGAGTTTGGTCTCTAGATTTGTTCTCTAATCAAGAGAGTCACCTAATTGGAGAAAGCAGACAGTGATTTAAAGAAATGCAACTTGTGCTGACCTGGTCAGTGAGAGTCTAGAAATAAAGGTGGTGCTTTGTACAAGCTCAAGACTCTTTTTTGCATAATGTAGTCCTACTCCACTTTGCCAAAAGGTTGCAAAATCATGTAAAATTCCTTGTCAGTATCCGTAAGCTTCCTGGATTTTAAGACTTTTGATAGGGTACTTAAGGGAGACTAAGATAAAAATAAAGGGAAAAATAGAAGAAAGTACACTATGAGTCTGCTTATTCTTTTGTAGTCTAATACTAGAATGCAGCATGTATTCTAGATTTGTTTGCTACGTTCTCTAGTACCTGTCTGCACGCTGCATTACAGGCAGCAGTAAGCTTGCCGTTATCCAAGTAAATGTGGCAAAATAAGTGCCAACTCTGCTTCTAAGTCTGGTTGAGACGTAGTGCATGTGAGTTCTTTTATATATGTATACACATGTAATGAGCTTGTGCGTAGTACCGCACAGATGTGTCACTAACTTTTGGATCTGTTGACCTTCAATTCTAGTAGAGCAAACTTGCACCAGCCAGCTGTATGTGTCTACCCCCCGTCTCATATACCAAATCACGAGTTATTCTTCATTACCTCCCCAATCTGTGTACAGCTGCTCCTACTGAGTACTTCATATCATAACATTGCAATGAGTAATTGATGTTTTTAGCTAATGTGAGGCAGAATGTCTTCCTTGACTTTGAAAATAAACCACGGGGTGAAAAATGCCAACTGTTTTCAGCTGGCAAAAATACACTCATCTATTTAATAACTAAACCATTCTGTTGAAATACCATTTTCATATCCATCCATCGTTGATTTTAACCTGTGTAAAGTTGCCAACATGATAAACCAGAAGAGGATTCAGTTTTTTTGTCCTCACCGGCACAGTCCATGCTAAAATCGCAACTTGCAAGAGGCTGGTACTCAGATGCGTTTCTTTCAGTATTACAAGTACTGGTATCTCTGGTAGATAGTGCCAGTGTCTCATGGGTAAATATTTCTGTACAGTCTTGGCTTTAAATTAATAATTAAATTTCTCCCTCCCCAGTAATAAAATACACTGTAACCACTTTCTGAAGATATATTTTCACAGTTCTTCACACACAAGTTATTCTAATTCCATTTGCTGTTATGCTACAACTTACTTTGCCAAGAAAGATACTGTCAGGGAGGATAACAGTAAACTGATCTGTACTTTTATAATGTTTTACAGCCCGGAAAAGCCTGCACCATTTCCCCAGTGAAGATGAGGAAACAAAAGAATTGATTTATAATTATACTCCAATTTATACAGGAACATTTTCTTCATTTCAGCAAATCTATTTTTTTGATTGAGTATCGTGTCAAAGGTGCTGTGTAGCTATTTATAAATGAAATTATTTGCCAGCATTGCGTAATTAAGCTAAGATAGTGCACTGCATGTGACAGAAAGCCAGAAAGGTCCTTTTCCTTTACAATGATTTATCCTGTGTTTTTTCTGCACTGTTGGACCATTAATATAAAAATTTACATTTGATAACATAATAATTGTCTCGGACCACACTTTAAGGCAAGCAACAGAAAAATACATTTTTCTTCCAGGGAAGAGGTCTTGATTATGCTTATAAACTTGGAAGTAATCACGTTTAGTACAAGGAAAACCACTCTATTCATATATTTTAAAATAAGAGTTATCTTTGTAAAATATTGTGCACTGTGATAGCACTAGAGGCTTAGATATGTTGCTTAGTAAAATCCTGTCCTTTCCAAATGATTTAACAAATGAGACTCTTGGGTTTGTCATAAATATGTATGTAACCAAGTTCTTGACAGAGACTATTTTGTCATTTGAAAAATTGACCAAAATAGTAAGGAGGCATGATAGCAAGAAACATTTTTGCCTAAAAAGCACGTTATATCCCATTTGTGAAACTGTTTCTCTTGTACATTCAGCATTGCTTGGAGTGCTTACACCTTGTAAGGCCTACATAAATATGAGGATGCTGTGTACGCTACGCATTGCAAATATCAGGGAAAATAAGTAATTTTGGAGGGCATAGTGAAGTGCTGATTCCACTTTCTGTCCTTTTCAAATTCAGTTTTATGTCCGTGAAGAATTTGTCTGAGAGTAACTGGAGTCAGCAGACAGATATGAGACGCAAATGTCTGTTTCTTTGTATTTATAAGAATGTAAACCTAATTTTTTCTTTACATAGTCTGGCTTTTCCTGTAGCTACTGGATAGAATTCTCACTTTGAGTCAAGAGGTAGTTTGCCATTAACTTAGTAAAGACAGTAGTTTCTGGCTGTCTCGTTGGATCGTTTAATGCAGCTAGAATTCAAACAGCAGATGAATGTATATGAGAAACCTATTAATACTGACATAATGTGATAATAGCAGTTGCATTCAATACACTGTGATACCTTTTTTATTTTTTTTTTCTTTCTTTGCTGCACACTTAGTAAAAATTTTGTTCAGTGGTTTTGTGTGGTGTCTGAAAAGGAACTAAGACAATCAAATACAACTCTCCTCTATTGTACAGCTTCCAAACTCTGTTAACATCAATAGGGATTTGGAGTTTTTGAAGAATTCAGGTTTATACCTCAGCTCTGTTTTGTAGTACCTAACACTCTCAAGTACCGTATCTGAATAAAGCTGGTACGTTTCTCAGGTTCTTCAAGTAAAAGCTCTCTAACTTGTTCTTTATCGTGAAACAACTGCGTAAGAGAATGTGAAATGCATTAGTTAAAAAAATCTATAAGGAAACATTAACTGTGACTACCAGAAAGACACTACCAGGTAATTACAAGTTCAAACATATGATATTGCAGATTATTTCTACATTTGTCAGTTCAACCAAATTCACTAAATGGAACTAATTTTTAATATAGGTGACTTTGTTATATTAACTATATTAGCTGACTCCTGAGTAGAACCAAGTGTAAAAAGAGGATTATGCTCTACAGTTGTACATAAATGTAGCAGCTAAGATACTTACAAACCAAGTCCAGTCTTCTACAGAGCAGTGTATTTATTATGAATTTGTATGTGTCTTTCCTTTATATCCTTTATCTTGTAAAGCCTTATTTGATGGTATCTGTGATTTTTCTATGATACATGAAATAAACTTTTCTTCAAGCAGATGTGTATTTTCATTCTTTTTTTAGATACCATGGATTAACATGTATTAACAGTCATTGGTTTTTTTTATTTCCATCTGGGACAGTCACAAATCAGAAGGCAACAGTAACCTGTGTCCACTTGGCATGGTCATGTCAGCAAGTCAGGGTAAGTGAGATCTGTGCCCCTGCACAGGCAGCACACCTCAGGCAGGGACCCGTGCCCGCTGCCGGAACCTGAATGCAATTAAATGCCCCTGCTGAGCCAAGGGGCAGAGAGAAGCTTTCGGCAAGGCTGTCCACAGCTGTTTCTCATGCCACCTTTCCACAGCAGGCTGATCCTGGGTGCAGAGTCGGAGCTGGCTTGCGCACAGACAGACGAACCCCTATGAAGATGGGAAGGGGTGGCAGAGCCAGTGGGTGCTCTCAGGGCTCCGAGAGCTGTAAGCAAAGTAACTGCTGTCTGCAGTGTTCAGTGAAATGAGAACTTCTGTCCTTTACAATACCTGACATCTTTCATCAAGTTCTCCAGTCAGAAGCAAACTACAGAACACATAATTGGCTAGCACTCACCCAACAGAAGGCTTAAAAGTTTGTTTTAAAGAAGTTTCAGTAGACCTTCTCTCTGCTCTAAGTGATTTACAATACGGGTTTTCATTGCTCAGACAGAACTTCTGACATAGTTCTTAGGATTAATGCTGGAGATAGAAGAAAAGGAAGCTGTGGCCATACTCTCTGCTTATTCAGAGTATGGCTTATGAGCCTAATCATCTTCCTTGCTGCTGTGTGAGAAAAACATCCATCGATCGGCGGGGTAACCCTGTGTGTCTTGCAGATTATGTTAAATCGTCTTTCAGAAGGAAAAGTTTGAAATGGTTTTCTCCTTGTACTGTTGTGCTTTTACCAGTAGATGGCCCACGAGATCCAGTATTTCCTGCAATTTTGTACTCGAGGGTAGTGTCTCAAGTTTTAAGTGACATGTTAAATAGGATATTTACTGTATGGTGGTATTTACCTGTGTACCAGGGGATGTGGGGGAAGAAGAAGGGAGGAGACAGAGTAAGACTGGAATTTTACTGGCGTAACTGGCAGATTGGCAGGATTGCAGGAGAGAAACGGTACGTGAGCATAGAATTAATTGAGCTCAGATTAAATCTTAATTCCAGTGAATATTTAAAACATTTGAGCATTAGTTGGAAGTAACTGGAATGACATCCCTACTTTCAGGTGGTTGTTTCTCCCCTATAGCTACAGAATCTGTGTTGGATCCTTTTTCTGTACATAGGAAATTAGCTCATGCAAAACAGAACAGCTTGGATGGGAAAAGCTGAGAACCTGAGCTTAGAAAACCTTTGCCTGGTAGTTAGGAAAGACCAGTTTGAATTCCTTCAGGCAAGAAAGAAATTACAAGGAAGAACTATCTTGAGTAAGTGCTCTAAGTACAGAGTTAAAGAGTAAAAGGAAGAGCCTAACCCACAAGCTGCTTTGTGAGGAAAAAACCACCCACCCACCCACCCAAAACTTTTCACTTCAATGCTCACAAACTTATTTTTAGACTAATTTTCAACCTTTTTCATTTCATTGTCAGTGCCACCTTAGTCATTGCTGTGGATGCCACTCAGCAAAAGGATATTGAAAGCTGTACTGCATTGCACTTCTGGGCAGATTTCCATAGAAGTTAGCAGCCTGTTCCAGGCTTGGAACAGTGAGGAAAGTGCAGGGACAGTCTTAATAACCAGGAAGAACAACAACGAAGTTTCCTGGCTGTGCGTTAGCCCTGTATTGCCCTTACGAGGCAGGAGTCCTGAGTCAGGAGAAGTAGCTGTGTGTGTGATCAGGCAGCTGAAGACTGCATGCCAATGCATGCTCAAGAATGTTTGGGTTTGAGGTGGGAGAGTGTACACAAGATTTCACAGTAATTAACTGCATTTTTTTATTTTATATCTTTTTTTTTTTTTCCTTATCTGGAGTTCACTTGTATGTATCTGGTGGTGGAATTATCAGAAAAGCTATGGAAGTTGGCCAGTGTTCAAGTCCCATTAGGGTTTCTAAATGCCTGTTCAAATTATTTTGGTTTGAGTACTTACATGGAAGACAGATTGACAGATACTGTGAGGTGATTGATTACCTTCCCTTGTTAGCCTTGTGTCTTTCCCCAGGGCAGGCCTTTTTCCTAATCCAGTGCTTATTTATAGGGCAAATAGCAAGGAACATCCTGCCCAGGGCCACCTGTTGATCAGGATACTCTTCCAGCTTTCATCACTTCCTCATAATATTTATATATGTTTCATTATGTAAGCAGTATGTTTTTAGAGCCAACTTTCTCTGTGAGTTCTTATATAACCAAAAAATTTCCAAGACCCTTTCATCCAAAAAGTCCAGACCGTCTAAAATTAGCTGTCACTCCTGAAAGAGCTCTCGAACAAGGCATTTGTTCCAAACTTGAGCAAAAAACTTCGAGTTCACTTCATTGTGACTCTCAGAAATGTAGTGAACAAACATTCCTCAAAACCAAACTTTCTGAAATGAAAAGCAAAAAGCAAACAAAACAAAAGGCTGAAGGGAGTAAATACTAGCAATTGTTGCTTCTCATCATGAAAGCAGTTGGGGTGAGTACTGTTAGCCTGGGACTATGTACCTCCCAAGCTTCCTTTGATGATCTAGACCGGAAAGCCTAAAATGGCAATTTTCTAGCTTGGGGCACACTAGGAAATCAATTTCTCCCTGTGACCTTTCTGAGGCACCAATATAAACGGGTTGTAGTCACCTTCTTCAGCCCCAGAATTCAACTTCAGACTGGGAAGTTTAAATTTCACATACCTGTACCTCACTGGGATTTACTTAGCAGCTCTCACACTAGGCTAATTCCTTAGGGCCTGGTTTTTCAGAAGACAATGAGACTTATATTATTGTGATTACTTCCTTATTTTTAATTATTAATTACTAGTTGTTACTATTATTACATGATATTAATGACAATGTTAGTATTGGTGTTGCAGAGGAGACAGAAAGTACAATGAATATTTTACAGACAATTTCCGAGATTTTTCTGAAGAGTCCCTGGCAGAATGAAAGTACTTCAAAGACTTTGGCCTGACCCATTCTGACCTTGGATGGAGTTAGTCCTTGCAATCCTTCTAGACTTCCAAATTCCTCACTAGCATTTATACCATTGTACCGCTGATGGAGTTTGGAGTCATTTGCAGCCCCCCAAAGCAGATCTAACCATGATGTCTTGTACTTCCAGAGGAAAAGAGAGAAACCTCAAAAACCATATTACTTGCTTTGCTTTAATTTGAGGAATTTGTACTGATTATTTCTCACTACTATTTGCAAGAATCATCTCAGTCCACTTATTCAACCAAGACTACCAGTAAACCTTTTGACTTCGGAGTTACACCCACAGCAGTTCTGTTTCTTCTTTATGCCACTAAACTGAAAACAACAATGTTTTCCTCTTTCTAGAAACAGAAGCCGATTCACCCTTCATCCCTAGGCTCTTAAGCTTTACTTCAGGTTTGAACACATCCTTGTAGTTTTCCCACTTTGGTTCTTGCAGCCCATGCTACTTTGCAGCTCCTTAGAGAACTTAGTTACTGTACCACAACTTCCAGCCAGCAAAATCACTATTTCTTCCAGCAACAGCTGCCATAGTCTTCCCAAATGACTCCCACTTAGGGAAGCCGGGTATCTCCCCGGCCCTGAAGCACCAGTGGACAGACACGCTAGCTGGAGCCCAGCCTGCTGCACCGTGCTGGGGGAGATGCTGGGAAGGAAGCAGCAGAAGCAGCAGCCTGTGCCATCTGAAGCTGCAGCTCAAGCTGTCCTAGCCTGAGCTACGGTTAGGCAGACAGTACTTTAACACAAATGTCTTTCATGTCCTTTTAATTATCAATGCTCTTGCCCTCCCATAGTTGCATTTGCAAGGCTTCCTTAAGAGAGCTATTCAGAATCAGTCAGCAGTTTCCTCTTTATTTTCCGCACCCGTGGGGTCTGAGACACACGACATGAAGGAATCTGGACTGCTTTCCAGCTGTTATAACTGAAAGAACTGAATCTTACTGTGGCTTTTAGCCACACCTTAGTGCAGTGAGTAGGGAAAAGTTATGGTACAGATGAAAATGTATCTTTAATACATAAATTTTATTTTAAGGTAAGCTGAATCATATCATATCAGCGTGGAGAATACCAATTGAGACATAATACCTGTCTGAACAGCAGGGCTTGCTGGACAGCTTTTGTTTCCCCAAATTCCTCACTTCAGCATTTTGATAGCAGAGCCCAGGCTATTTTATAATAAACAAGCCTTTTGGCAACCGTTCCTGCAAAGCCTCAGCATATATGGTGACAGTCACACCAGGGCTTTGGTACTAAACCAAATGGTGACTCCCTCTGTGGCTTGGCTGTCTGTGACCTAATGGCCACAGAACCATATGTGGGAGGAATGCAAGTCATGTGGCAGATGAGGTTTGACAAGTCAGGGTTTCATGAATCACACCTAATCTGTCGTGTCTTGCTCACACTTAAACAATTTGGAAGAATTTCGCTTTCCTAAAAGCAGAGTAATCCCAAGGCTCGTACTCTACGCTGCCACACCAGTGAGTGCAGATGTGTGCACAAAACGTGCCATGTGTTTGTACTGTTCACAAAGGACTTAAAATGATATTCAGAAAGGTCATAAGGTGCTAAATAATATTCTGTCTTCCTTCACTCTTCATAAGAGATAATACCTGTAGAGCACAATGAAATGATTTATATTTAGAAATTATATCTTCTTGTCCGAATAAATGGGACTTTTTTTTCTCTTCTGGGAACCTTGATAAGGCTTCCTCTCCTGCTCACATTTTCAGTTTGCTGTCCATATCCCCATGATCTATAAAGAAGCGAAGAGCCAGGCTTGCAAACGTAACATCAGCCCCTCCCAGGAGCAGACGTTCTTCCTCACTGCTGCCCTACAGCTGTGCTGTCCAAGAAGGGTGGTGGTGACCATGATAAACCACTTGCCGGAGCTGAATGCTCATCCATGCAATGGCATTGCTAACAAAGCTGGTGTATATTTTGAATTCCCAGACATTAGCCTATTATTTGGCGTGGTGGGTGACAGGAAGCAGATCTCTCCTGGGATTAGTTGTCCACAGGTTCATGAGTGGGAGCATGTCTATACAGTGCCATTAGGGCTAGGGTTTACTGTGGGAAGAAAAAAATCCTTTAAAAAAGGAAAAGAAAAAAAAAAAAAGCTATCTTTAGAACAGAGCTTGATTGTCCTGCTCAGTGCCTAGGTAGTGCTTAGATGACCCCATATGGTAAATAAAGGGGTAAACGGACATTTTTCTTATGGACTTTGCTGCAGCCTCTAAAGCACTACCACACATTATTTTTATTCATTTAGCACATCTTATCTCCTGCTAAGCTTGCCATGAATTCATTGCATATTTTTTAACTCATGACTATAATATTGAAGAATATAATCCAGACAGATGGATTATTAATTATATGAGAAGTAATTAAAAAGAAACATGATCTCATACTTTAATGAGTAACAGGATTTTTGGTAGTTGTCTTATTCTCCGTGTCCTGTAGAACTTATTGATAAATTATAATCTAGATATCAAGACTTCAAATCAGACAAGAAAAATTAAAGAGCTTCATTTATGCGATTTGAAATTAGACTGGAGCACTAAAAAATAGAGGCAATTAAAATTTGGGATGTCTCATCAGCCTGATTAAACATCCAACAAGATGCGTGACTGACACTCCTCTCCAATCTTCATTTATTTGTTTAATATTAAAAAACTCCTCAGATGTATATAAGCCATCTGCTGTTCTCAGATTCACTGAGCCTTGCTATATTATGCATCTGCAAAGCATTTTCATTTGATGTCATTAATTATGGAAATTTGCTCATGAAAATTTCCAGTAGAAAAAGCTGATGCTTTCTAGACATTTCTGATTATGGCCCAATCTTTCCTCTTTTGTCCACAACCACTCTGTTTCGATCATTACAGCTCAGCTGCAGACTGCCTTGGTGTCATCAATAACACCAGCCAAGTGACAGCAGCCGGGCTGGGTCCTTCTCAACACGTTCAGGGCACTTAACGTCATTATTTCCTCAGTGCACTGCAGCAATCTCCACCTGGAGATGGGGCCCTTGCCCAGCCTGTGGACTGTGGAGCAGCCTGGAGCCTAAAACGCAGTGTGGTCAACGTCATGGTGTACCAGTGCCAGGGTAAGCGGAGACCGTGACAGCGCGCGGGGAGTTTCAGACGCAAGAGGAAGCCGTGATGGCTGATACGGACATCAGGCAGCCCAGGAGGGACTCACCGGGGCCAGCATGCCACTGGGCCACCTTGACACCCCGCTTCACACGCTCCGTCACAAGCTGAACCATGCCTTTCCCCCTTGCGAGGGTGAGGAGAGTCTGCAGCCCTTCCCGGGCAGAAGTAGCGTTGCCAGGCGATATGGGAGGAAGCCCAGCCTGGGTCAGCTTCAACAAGACCTGCCATGCTGCTAGTGGTGAGCTGCTCTCCTCTCTCCGCCTCCATTTGCCTCCCTACCTACTGTGCCTTCCATCTGCTGGAAGCTGTTACAGGTTTGTACAGTAATAAGCGTGCTGGGATTTGCTGGGACAGCTGCTGTAATACAGCAAACATATGGAAATGAGAAGGAATACATCAGCGCCATAAAAGAAACTAGCCTTTAAGTCCTGGATGCAAACTGAAGCAAGACATGGCAGTTGCTGTCGGTTAGCTCTGTGAGTTACTTCAGGCATTGGACTTCCCGGCTGACTCTTGTTTTTGTTGATTTGAACGAATACCTGTGGCTTTCAATCATCTGCCTGCCTGCCAGCCGCAGCGTCTGAAAGATGGAAATCCTTACAGATGATTTCTTCTCAGCCTTTCAGATCAGGACAGGGGTGAAATGGCAGTGTTCAGTAGGTAGCTACTATTTGACCTTCAGTGCTGATAACCTGCTTCCACCAGCAAAATGCCAGGAGAAGGCCAGGCACCAGGGGAGTAGTGCCCAACCCTCTGCTGCAGGGAGCCCGTCATGTAGCACCAATTCTGAGGGCCTCTTCAAGCCCCCTGAGGGAAAAAGTGGTGGTGGGGAGGTACCGCTCTGATGAACGAGGCACGATTTCACTGTACCAGGCCCCGTCACACAGTAGAAATGTCGTCTTCTAAGGAAAGGTGGTAGCTGACCCTCTGCCTGTGCACCTGATGCTGCACGGCTTTGCTCCCCTCCATCAGTCAACCCAGCTGCACGGAGGGGAAGCCACTGGTGCCACACAGCAAAGATTTCACCTCTCTTGGGAAAAAGGTGAGCTGGAAGCATGCAACTCCTCATTTTTTAAGCACACAACGTATTTTCAGGTCAATCCCTCTATGACTTGGGCTGCTCTTTACCTACAGCTGCACCAGCACTTCCCATTCATGTTGCAGGAGGAGCCAGCACTTGACGCAGCAGTGTGGAAAGGAGCATGCTAGACATATCTGAAGAGGTGGATGAGCAGTTACAGCAGCTGATGGATGCAAAAGAATGGCTGCGGAGACTATACAAATGTCTTACTGGGTCCAGGTATATTTTATGCACTCATATTTTCGTCGTGCTTTTTCCTTTTGCCATCTGGGTCTTTTATAACCCCTCCCCCTCCTCGTGCCTTGCAGAGATAGAGCAGAAGAGCGCAGTGAAGTCAGCGAGCTGTGCATGTTATTGGTCACAAAGCAACCTCTCCACTTTGAATTCTGGTGTTTGGCTGCACAGTGCAGTATGTGCACTGCACACAGTATCACAGCCCCACTGCAAAGTAAGAGAAGTCAGCAGGAGAAAGTAAGATCGGTTTATTTAATTTAATTTAATTTAATTTAATTTAATTTAATTTAATTTTATTTTATTTTATTTTATTTTATTTTATTTTATTTTATTTTATTTTATTTTATTTGTCTCGGCTTTTAATGACCCTTTAGCCTATGCAGCAGAGCATGAAAGGAGGAAGTGGATAAAATGGCAAATCGTTGTGGTCACACCTTACCCACTTAATGTACAGAATGCAGGTATTATGTATGTACTCCGTATGCAAATACAGAGTGCCTGGCATATGCACAAAGAGGCACTCCAGTTTATGATGGTCTCTTCCTGGACTGGACAGAGATTTAATCCAGTGGAAGCAGTGACTGGAGCTCACTGAGTATGCTGAAGGGACAGGCTGCCTGTCAGTCCAGCAGGCACTAACTCAGCTCTTGCTGTGGCTACGATCCCTGGTAATGATCTGTATTGCTGTCACTGGGGCCAGTTTCAAAGACAGAGAACTTCCTGTAGCCATCTGCAGGGTCACCCAAATAAGCACATGCTGTATAGCATTAAACATGCCGTGTCCAAGACGCACGTGCTGTAGGGGCACTGGATTTAAGATTTGCTGCACTAACAGTCTGTGTATTTGTACTGAATAAATCAAGGGTTGTCGGTTTACAGCCAGATCAAAGCTAACACTCACTAGAAGCCAACACCCCCAAAAGATTATGAGATTACTAGAAATCTGGGAAATATCCCAAGTCCTCAGATGACGATCCCAAATGATGCCAAGCAGCTGTAATTTCTGGACGGGGAGAAAGGAAACATCCAGGAGCAATGACCACCCAGTAGTTGTACATAAAGGATCTCCATAATTTAAATTCAGTTATACTATATCAGCCTTTGTACTATATGTTTGTAGTACACCTCTTCGGTGCAATTTTCAGCAATGTTTCTTGGCTGCTTTAGCAAACCATTTAATAAACTCTTCTGGGTTTTGTTTGATTTTCCAAAAATAACATCAGCACACCAATATAGCACTGTGTTCGGTGAGGGCAATAGGATCTCATGTGGTGTTAACAGCAGCAGGTACTGGGGCTACTACTGCTCAGTTACTTTTTGACTGAGTGCTAACGTGGAAGCAAAGTCTGGAAACTGTCAGATTTCCTGACTCTGTTTTTGAACTGCTTTAAGTGCTCAGTAGCACTTTTGACAACACTTCTACTTGAGTTTAACCTACACCATGGAGGGTTTTGTGATTTGTGGGGGGTTTTTTTGGCCTTGTTTGTTTTTTTTTTAAACATCTCTCACTTTTCCCCTAAGGGAAAGAGAAATAGATAAAATCCAATCCTGTAAATGACAACATGTTATTTTTAGTTTCTGAACTTAGCTGTGCTTAGCTAGTTTATCCAGCTGAAAAAGAAAAAGGAAAACCCCATGCCCTACAGCAATATGTGTTCATGTATAGCTCCTAATAACTTAAGTCCTTCAATTTGTCTGTGAAGAACACGCATTAAAGTTCTGTGTGAAGAAAGTGGCACAATCCTTTATGTTTAATCCTCATACTTAGAAAAGGACAAATACTTTCCTCTTTTTCCTAACAGTGGGCAGCTTAACTGCCAAACTGCACAACCCCATGGCATGCCTTGAAAAAAGCCATCAGAAACCTAAATGTAATGCAAGAATGTCACCCTCTGTGTTGTTTCCTGCGTAGCTCGCTCTCTTCTCTTGTGTTTGCTCCTCACACAGCCCATGGAGTTCATCTCTCTGATAGGCATATATTTCTAAATTACCACTTCTCTCTGAATGTGGAATATTCCCTTTCTTATGTTTTCCTCTTTGATGCACCTTTCCAAATCCTCATCTTCTGCACTATTTTCCATGATTTTTATCACATGCCATATCACTCCCTCCTTTTGTCCTTACCTTGGTTTTCCTTAACAGAGGTGGAGCTTTTACAACTCTTCAGTTACATGGCATGATTTAAAGGATGGTTTTGGCATTGCCTTCCCTATTCCTTTCCTTTGCAAATGTACCCATGCTCAGAGCTTTCTTCATGCGTCACCTCACATTGTATCCCCTTGATGTCCATGTCCATAAGGTGAAGAAAATGCAGTGGTCAAGAGAAGGCATGGGAGCCCACTCCAGGCTCAAAATTCTACTCCCACCCCGTACAGAGATCTTCTCCCTGTGTCCTGTCCATCCAGGCTGAAGGAAGAGGAGCACTGGGGATGTTGTGAACCTCCTGCTCCTGCCCTGGGATCTGTTTTTGAGGATGTTGTGTGCTCCAGGCACTGAAGCTTTGCAAAGTAGTTGGTGGTACCACAGCCATGCCCACCCCTGTATGCATACGTGTGACATACAGCGTATTCAACAAGTTGGGGAGACCCATCACTGCGGTTACATCAGTACAGAAAATAAAGGGGGCCAGGGCCTGTGCTCTTTTTGCTCAAGGGGCCCATTGCAGTTCATTCACACGCTTCTAAAACCCAAAACAAGGGGTACGCATCCATACTGACTACTGGGGACAGTCCCTGGCCTGTGCTTTCTCCCAGTCTGGGCCAGCCTTGCTGGGACTTTGAGCTGGCCTTACCCAAAACCATGCCAACGCGTTAGTGACAATACCACAGCAATGGCGGTCAAGGGTTAGTGCCTGAGGCTCCGTCTTCAGTTTCCTTAAAGTTCCTGCAGAACACAGAGCTGGCAGAATGCCTTGCAGTTTCCTAGCACGCAGGGAAGAGGGCTGCATTTTCTTCTCTGTTTTCCAGCAAGGCTTGGACGTCAGAGTAACAGCTGTGTTAAAGTACAATAAGTAAGCACATCTACTGAGGAAGCCGAGTTTTCATTCTTCTCCAGGAGGACAAAGACATATCTACACACCATTAATTACTAATGCCTGGGCCCAAGCAGGTTTTCATCAGTCATTTTAAATGTCATTGTAGAGGATGTGAGTGTTTTCGGAAGATAGCTTTTGGAGTGAATATTCCAGGCAGATCCAGGAAGTCATCTGTATGTAATTTGGAAGCAGAAAGTCTATTTATTGAGAAGCCCCCACTTGCAACATACTGACTAATGTTATGCAAAATCATATGTCACACAGAGCAGGCTGAGAGTCATAATAGTTACACTGGATGAACAGACCAAATCTCAAAAGGTAGGAAGCTGCTCTTGTAATGCATTATTCATGGCTGGCCAAATTAACCCTAGAAACTGGAGGTAGGGGAAGAACGCACAATTTATACCTTTTTTTACTCCCCAGAGACTCTGACTCCAATGTCGCATTTTGTCCACACACGATCCCTTTGTTTAAGCAATCTCCAGAAGGAGGTTTCAGGGTGATTAGATATTTCTGCATCGTAAGTTTAAAAACTGACATAGTTACCAATAAATGTATTTTGTTTTGCTGTAATAAACAGTTGCTTCTGAACAGGGAATAACTAATATTTTTTCTGATGAGACTGGCATTTTAATTTATCTGCTTTGTAAGTCATCCTTTGGGAAAACGAACTTTTGGGCAAGTCAGAGAAATGAGGACAATCCCTAAATGCATCAGTAATTTTGTACTGCAGATTACTGCTCCAACAAGTGCATTCCCTGGATAAGGCGGGGAGAACCCATCCATAGCCTTTCTAGACGTACAAAAGTATTTTATTATCACTGAATTAGATTGCATCAAAACCAGGGCACAGCCCTTTTTTTCAAACAGCTATATTAATATGAGAATCTGAATATTCAAAATGCAATTGGTGCCCAACTTTCACATTCACTTTTACGAAGTTAACCTACAAGTCTCTTGCTGAGAGATAAACCAGGTAAAGTTACTCTATTCTCTGCCATGGCGGAAAGACTGTAGTACCCTTTAGAAGAGGAGTTTTAAACTATGCGTAGTCATTTCTCATGTATCCTGGAGGGGTTACCTGGTTTGTGAGTTAACCAAGTCATAGAAAAATCCCCAAAGACCTAACTTTTTGATACCTCATTTCCACTTCTCAAGATGGTGTTTGTGTGCCTAATTAATACATGTTTTTGCTTTAAGTATGTTTTTGCTTTATCTAGATTTCCTTAGATACTCAGGAGCTGACCATTGTATCATTTATTTTAATGTAAAAAAAGTAATCCAGTCTTTGCTAGTGTATCTTATGGACTCCTGGCTCAAGTGAAAATCATATTTTCCTGAGGTTTTGGATTATTATTTTTTTTCCCTTAAGACTTTTAGGTCATGGTAAAATCCAAGTCTGATAGTTACATCTATATTATACACATCTAGGACCGAAATTCCATGTTAGTTATCCAACTGTAAGTTAATAATATTTCTTGTTACTGAAGTGAGAGAAGCAAAGAGTTGATACTGCCCGGAGTGGATAACACCATGTGTTTCCAGCTGATGGCCACTTACTGAAACAAGTTAAACATGGGAATGTAGCTCCACAGGAGGAGCTGCTTATGGGACTGTCGGATTTGGATTACATGTTATGTTACCAATATGTTTGCAGTAAACAGCGAAGTCAGCTGTTAAAAGGAGATCTGCTTTCCAATGCTTCATCCTTATATATTATATATAACCTACAGATTTAATTTTAGCACTCTGAAACGACTGATTCCAGTGGGACTTGTGGCATTTGTCACCAAGTCATGTACCAATAAATGATATGTGCTACTCTTTCTCCTCTGCTGTATTTTTGAAACAGCACTTAAGAGTGTGGTATTTCTTCCACTAACCATGAGGTGGCATAACATGCACAGCAGAACAGCAGTCAAGCCTTCCTTTAAATATTTCTTTGTACATTATATTGCTTGGCATATTACACTTTAGTGGTGAAAGACAGGCTGTAAAACTAGTTGAGCTTTTATAAGCCCTAAACTATTACAAAAGCAATGACAAAGATATATATTTGTGTGCATGTATGTTGTGGTGCTTTTCATTCTAGCAAATAATAATTTTGAGCATACTACTACGTGATGATGTTAAAAATAAAATTGCAATTCTTTTCCTCTTGTTTTCTTTTAGTTTGCTTTCCACTATCTATTCAGTTTTGCTTTTACTGTTTTGCCTTTAGTAAATCTGATTTATTCTTTTCCTCAAATCTCTCTTCCTTCACAGGGCTAGCCTCTCCAGGCTTGATTTTCCTTTCAGATTATTGTAATGTGAAATAGATTTGATGGGTTAAGAATATCCACAAGTTTAATTTCTTACCAACTGGGCAGATTAATAGGAGTGTCTTTCAAGTCAGATACATATGACACACCCATTAACTACATATTTGAGTCTAATACTTCCCCAAACACACAACTTACCTTAACAAGGTGGAGTCTTAATTTGGATAAGAACATCTTTATCGGAGTGCATGAATTTAGTATTTCATCATCAAAAGTGCATCAGAAGCTCATTTCTTGAGCACAGCTTTTTGTATTTGCTTGCTTGAGGAAAAAAAGGCCAAAAATTCTGTAATCCTAAGTAAAATCCAGCACAAAAAGACTTCTTGCAGATATTGAAAACTTCCTGGCAAGCCATAAATCAGCAATGGGACTATATACCATGGGTCTTGCCTCCCTAGTAAACACAGTCTCTATGACAGCTGCCTCATTGTGATCACTGCAGCACCTTATGATAATGGGATGCAAAAGGAAAATCATTTCAAGCTGTCAGTGGACAATGCTTTATAGAGGAAAGATCCCAATCCTCCCCTTCCCAGCCCACGGGAGAGGAGTGTAAGGATGGAAGAGATGGGGCCAGGACAAAGGTGTTACGTGAGCCTTTGTCAGGGGCAGCGGGAGTGGGGGTGCCTGGCCAGGGAAGGCGAGCTCAGAGCTGCAGATGGTGGCCAGACTGGCAGGACTCTGCCTGTACTGAGGGGACCTGATCTCCCTCACAGAATCATGGAATCACAGATTGGTAGGGGTTGGAAGGGACCTCTGGAGATCATCTAGTCCAACCCTCCTGCTACACCAGGATCACCTAGAGCAGGTTGCACAGGATCATGTCCAGGCGGGTTTTGAGTATCTCCGGAGAAGGAGACTCCACCACCTCCCTGGGCAGCCTGTCCCAGTGCTCGGTCACCCTCACAGTGATGAAGCTTTTCCTCATATTGAGAGGGAACTTCCTGTGTTCCAGTTTGTGCCCATTGTCCCTTGTCCTGTCACTGGGCACCATAGAAAAGAGTCTGGCCCCATCCTCTAGACATCCACCCTTTAGATATTTATAAGCGTTGATGAGATCCCCTCTCAGTCTTGTCTTCTCCAGGCTAACCAGACCCAGCTCTCTCAGCCTTTCCTCGTAAGAGAGATGCTCCAGTCCGCTAATCATCCTCGTAGCCGTCCGCTGGGCTCTCCCCGGTATTTCCCTGTCTTTCTTGAACTGGGGAGCCCAGAACTGGACACTGCCCAAGAAGATCAGCCACCATCCAGAGATCACGAGCAAAGGTGGCTGTGACGAGGCAGGTCTGAGGTGGAGCTGGGAAGAGACGTCAGTGAGTTGGGGTCACGGAGGTCCCTGGCCCCGCACTGCTCAGGCAAGGACCACAGCCCAGGGCCTGGGTTTAAATGCACTTAAATTCTGCTCCTGAGCAAATCAGGGGAGGTCCCTGATGAGGCATCCCAGGGTTGTTTTCAGCAGGTTGCAGACCCCATGGGTAGGAGCTGGCTGTGGCAGCCAGTTCCTCTTGCTCCTCTCTGAGCACTGGTCTGCTCTGGGTTTCCTCCAGAGTTGTCAGACAGCACTGGCACCAGGGTGGTTCCTGGGGGTGCTCTCATGGGCCGGCAATGGTCTCGATAGATGTTATTCTGGTCTCCAAACACTGCAAGGGACACTCCCTACTGCAGTCTGCATACAGCCCCTCGTCTAAACTTCAGGGCAAACAGACTTATTTGAATTATAAGGCCTTTAGAGACCAAAACATGAGTGTGAATATGTATGTGTAAAAGTGATATAGAAAGTTACTGGTTATTACACACCTGAGGATCTGGCTGCAACTGATGAGTTGGACAGCTTTACTTGCTAAGAAAAACAACACATTGCAGTGTGGATTATTAATGTCAGACCAAGGTTGTTTAAACAAGTTCTTGGCTTTCATTTGCCCCAGCACTTGGGACTCTCTACCCGCTTGCTACCCTGATTCTGGCTACACAGATAAAGCGGGATAAGTACACCCTAGTGACGTTTCATTGAATAGCATGGGCCAATGTGGGGAACTGACTTGTTTGCTCATGCATGCTCAGTTCTCATTCCAAAAATGTCATGTGCTAGGAAATGCTGTAACCCTTCCTTGTATATGATGCTCTACTAATTGGGCAGGTACACAATGTTGTGGAAAAAGAGAATTAGATTACTCTTGGAATTGCATTCAGCCAATTTATAATTCAGCTCCAGCGAGTCTGCTTGGCACTGACTTACAGGAGGGTTTTGAAAGCATGGTTGAATATGGCTGGTATGAAATAAATAAGAAACTGGGATATAAAGCTTAAAGAAGTGATATTGAGTCCTACAGGGATAGGCAAAATGAGGAGAATCCTTTTTGCCTTCCCGGTATTATTTATGCATGGCTGCTGTTTAGTGACACTATCTTCAGAGTCTGTGGCTGGTTTTGAGAGGCAATAGACCGTGCAAGGGCAGCTATTCCACAAAGCTGTCACGTCCGGGACTGTGTTGTGTGACTGACCAGCAGGTACACATGCAGAGGCAGGAATTAAATCCCGATGTTTAATTTGTTTAAAATCAAAGAGAAACATTCAAACTTTGGCTTGTATGAAGGAAATGGAAATTATGGCAAGAAACCATCATTTATCAGCAGGTGCCTATCAACCTGGGGAAAACAGCACATCTTTTATGCAAGCATTACGTATGCTTACCAGCAAGCACTACAGCCTAGATCTGTGTCCTTAGCTGCTAAATAATTATTTAGGGTCCTGAACAGCCTAGTGCCTCCTTACAGTGAAGCAGAGCGCTGCTGGTACTCCTGGGTTATCAGGGCTGCTCTGACATGCTGTGAGCACACCACCAGCATGCAATGCAGGCATAGCTCTAAGGGGCAAACTCTGCTGCAGTAATCTTGATATGAAATATCTTCTTTACGTGCCCACAGATCTGAATTCCCTGACTGTCCATAACGCATATATTAGTTTGCTCATGAACCTTTTGCAAATTAATGAATCCTTCAGGCTGATCCCCAGTTATGGTTGCAGGGATAGCCAGCTCTCTGGACAGAGAGGAGAGGGAGAGAGACCACTTCTTTAAGGCTCCATTGACGAGGGCACCCTCCACGTTCTGCAGCCCTAACCCATCAAACCTCTGATGTGACCTCAGGGTCCAACCCGACCACTCTGCTGTAAAAGTGCTATTTTGGCAGGTAATGATACGGCCCCATCACTATGTTGGGCACTAAAGAACAGGTTTCTGTCAAAACGCTCAGCATAGTGGGTAAAAGCTGCATTTGTTTGCAAAAAAAGTCCTGCTGACGTGGGAGCTGTATATGGAAGGAACATTTTACCATCTTGAAAAGAAACTTCTTCAGTGTATAAAAAGAGCTCCCAGGTTGTAATTTGTTATAATTAAAGTAGATGAGGCTGATACTGGAAGGAGGCAAACCAATTAGTTTGGGACGTCAATTTTTGTTTGCCACTGTCAAAGTCTGTTAAAGGAACTTGATAGATTGCTGGCTTGGCTTTTCCAGCCAGATAATCCCCACGTGAAAGACAGGCAGGCAGCCGGGTGCAGAGAAGCGCATTGCAGTTGACATTGAAGAAAGACTGCAGCTGCCGATGTGGCACTCAGAGGTGACAATGGTGTTGCAACCCCTGAGCTGCGGACAACTGGATGGAGAGGTGAAACTCAAGATCCAAACATGGAGCAGTTCCCTGCACAGCAGCTGCAAACAAAGAAAGCCTACACTCAAAGGCGTTTGAAAGAGACGAGCCACCAGTTGTTTGGGCTAAAATCTGCCAATTTTTTAGGCAGGACTACAGACTTTTGAGTGACCCAATTATGTGTTTTCAGGTTTTAAACAAGAAAAGTTAGCCTTGTCGCATGCTAACCAGCAACTTTACCCCTAGCTTCAAACTCTAATATCCTTATCAATATATGGTAAATACCATCTTCTGCACTACTGAAAGCAAGCAGCTGTTAAATAAAACCAGGCATAATTCCCATGGTTTTAACTGGTTGAGCTCCATTGAAAATTACATATAGTAGTTAATATCACAGCCTCGCACTAAAAAAAAAACCCCTTCATCCAATCCAGGCTATGAACTGTTTCATATTAGAAAGTTCCTTCAGATCATAATTGAATTTCAAAAAATTTATTTGTTTCAAATTTTTGTTTAAAAAAATCTCTATGGATAGGAAGGAGCTGGGCACATCAGCTTAACCAATAATGCCTCCAGCAACACCAGAAATTGTAATATATAATCATTCTGTGTCACTGTACCAGGCAAAAATCTGTTCATTTCTTGATACAGTTCCTGTTTTCAGGTCCTGAAGATATCAGCTGTGTTTTTTACAAAACTGGTGGTACCTGGCTCAGTCCTTAGTGAACGTGCAGTGCCATATTTCTGCAGTCACATCTCCAGTTTTGGTATCAGTTAAAGTACCATTGCAAATCTGATTTTCTGTATAACTTGAATTAAGCAGAAACTTGGGGAAAGGAAAAAAGTCTAAAAGTTTGAAAGGCAGATCTTCAGCTGTTCTAAGTTGTAACAGTATGACTTATTAATGCTACCAGAACAGTTTATACCAACTGATAATCTACTCTGAGTTTTTAAGACTGTCAGCAAATTCTGTTTTGCAGTACAAACCTGGTAATTTCCTGAAATTGCATGTTACAGTTAAGCTTAGGAAAACTATCCAAGTTTATTTAGAAAGCCCACACTTATTTCCTATGTGGCTGGCTGATCTGGAGCTCTCCTAAGACCTTACTGAAAGTATGTGTTGCAAAAATAAAGGAATTATTGCTCAAGGCTTCCTACAAAAATGTTAGCCAATGTGTTCTAGTGTATTGGAGGACACAGCAATTAACATTCAAATCCATTTATTATTCTCAAGGTTTTTTTCCCCAACACGTACAGATTGATTGGTGCTATTTTTTGTGTCTCAATTTAGAAAAGAACGACAGTTTCCCTCAGCATTGCAGTGTGCATTTTGGCTTGTTCTAATGAAGACAAATTCCTCTCAATCAGGATCGTTCTGCTCATTAAGTGAGACAGATGGCAGACTCGCTGTATTGGTAACGATTCTGAGATTTTAAGCATATTTGGGCTATACTAGTTTGTGTTCCGCAGCTAAAAAGTGATCGATATTTCAGATGGAAGAGAAGTCAGGTTCTGTCCTTGCAGAATTTTTGTGGTGTGTATGCAATTCTTTAATAGCAAGCTGAAAACCTGAAGGACCCACAGAAAGGTAGGGTTTCGACACATTCAGACAAATTTGTAAAACATGGTCTAGCAGACATCTCTGTCTTGGTAGAAAATTAAATAGACGCTTCCAAAGCTCTGCCAGAACAGAGTGTGAATCTGTGCAACCGGCAGGGATGTAGCGCCCCTTCCCCTTCCCCTTCCCCTTCCCCTTCCTTTCCCTTCCCGAGGGCAGCACTGGGCTCAGTTGGAGGCCTTTAATTTGCCAGCACGTAATAATTAACGTCAGGAAATTAATGCTGAAATGTAAAGCCAAAATGGGAACAGTGTTGGTCACAGGAATCGTTGTGCTGGATGTCCATGTCCTGGGCTATCCCTGTACTCGAGAAAGTTGAAGTGAATCAGCTTCTGGCAACCGTCAGACACTGAATGGTGCTCAGTGGATGGTGCCCCACCTCCCAAGTTCTGGAGCCATCATGAACACAGAAGGCTGCAGGCACTGGCTAGGTAGACATCATCACTGTTTAAGGCATCATGTAAAGAAATAAAATAATCCATTGTGTTAAGCAGAAGTAAAATATTACAGAAGTAGAAAAAAATGTTTTTGCCTTATTAAAATATTACAGCTACAAAGCAATTCACACTGTATCTTCTTCATGATGCCTCAAAAATTATATTAGTCATACTAGTTTTGTGATAAACTACCGTTTTTTAATGCTCAGATGAGGTCTTCAGGGTGTGACAAACCTGGTGCTTTGCAGTATTGTAGAATATAGGGGAAAAGAGTGTATGAGGGAACACACAAATACACGAGGACAGATGGCATAATCTTCATACAAAGCATTCCTCTTTTTGGCACAGTCTGCCATCACACACACAGACATACCATTTGAGGTATATCCGGTCCTAGGAATACTAAGAAAGGCTTTTATTCAGTTGTCATTTCTGTCAACTTTGTCTTAACACTTACTTCATACCTGGTTTCAGCGAAGGTTAACCTATGTTCAGGTTGTGTTTTCTCCAAAGACAGTGAGGTCTTTGATTTAACTAGCTGGGAAACAGGTGGATGCACCACAAGAACCTTGTCACCTAAAAATGATAGACTCTACCTCCCTTGTATTTAGGTTTGTGTTAATAAATAATGCAAATAGACTTCAGAAGGGAAAGAATCAAGACAAACCTTCTTTTAGCTCTCATTTGCTCAGACTTGAAAATACATGGTTCAAGAGAAGGCTGCAAATTGAGGATCTAAATGTTGTTGGACCAGAAATTACCAGCTGAAGACTGTTTAGGATATTTATGAAAGAACTTAGTGGACCTCTGTTCAGCTTTTGGTGGAGAGGTAGAGATACACATATCAGAAGGAATATCCTTCCTGACAGTCCCACCAAAGAAACCATAAAATGAGAAAGCACAAAATCAGAAACAGCCCCAAAACCCTGATGAAGTTTCCACTGAATGTTGAGGCACATAGGCTCTGTGGAGAGATGTAACACTCTGGGGCATACAACTGTGCATAGCACTTTGTATAGTAATTAAGAAGAAAGAAAGAAAGTGTTCTGTTAAAAAGATTGCCAGTTCCCCAGAGAAAATAGCTTTGTGTATCACTTTATGCTAGTGGAGACAGAATAGAAAACAAAATACCACAGAGTTACATACATGTTCTTTGTCTAGAAGTATTTACAAATAACTTTACAAATTTTTACACACATTTTCAGGTTTGCTTGTTTACTTTTGAATTAAGAGCAAAATTAGTCCCCAGCGGCTCCTAAGGCTGCAATTGGTGCCTTGTACTGTACATTCATGCTTGGCTTCTTCCTGGGAGAAGGGAGGAAAAGAGTTCAAAAATGTGCAAATCACAGACATCTAAAGAGCCCTGGATGTAAGGGTTCCTAGAGACCAACATCCACAGAGCGGTTGTCCTACTCTCCAAATCAGAGACAGCTACTGGCAATGGGCTGAGGGCAAAAGAGGTTAGGGAGGGAGAAGGAGCCACATATGAATTGCAATAATTAGATGAGTACATTAGTGCTGGAACATCTGGGTAAGAAGAGTCACAGATCAATTCCTACTGCACACAGCAGTTCAAACAATGCAAGGAGTGGACATCGTGAATTCTAAGTACAGCACTGAAATGATCTCTTGTACACTGTCAGGGTTTGACTCCTGCTGCATATTTTGGAGTCAGAATTACTGTTTACTGACACAATCTTGACCAGGCACAGTATGATTCTATCAGTCAAAAAATACTGACTTTTTTGAGAAAGATGCAGCCTTCTCCTAGTTTTCACAGGTTTTGTTTTCATGCCTTAACACTAAGTGTTGTAAAAATATTGAAATTAAAAAAGAAAAAATTTACAATTTACAAGTGTCCATATAAGTAAATTATTCAAAAATTCAAGATCATCTACAAGGATCTACGAAATAACAACGCTGATAATAACACTGAGCCTGTGGGAAGAACAATCCACATGCCGTGAGAAACGGATGGTGGGTTTCTTCCGGAACGATGAGTCACAAGGTTGGTCTTTTCTTCTAAAATCTGTTTCTTCAGCTACAGCAGAAGTCTTGAGTCCGTGTTCATTACTTACTTCGACCTAAAAAGCAGAGTATATGAATTACTTACAAATTAAAACCTATTCTGTTTGTTTATCTTCTAATTTGTGAGACGTAAATTCACACCAGCTGACAGACTAGTAACTAATTAACAAGTCGTTAAAACACCTCTGGTCACTAATTTCCTCAACTGTAAGACCCATGTATAAGGTGAAGAAGGAATAGCTGGGTACAAAACGGTAGCTTTGTATCATGCATACCACAAAGTCAAAAAACGTTTTGGGAAAAATCCTGCAGGTGGTGGCACATGTCTGAAGCTCACATAAGAATAGATTCCTTTTAGCATAGTATATTTTAACAGTGTAAGATGTATTTTCACCAGGTTATAAAATTCTGACATGACCTGGTTACAAACATGTGTGTTTGAGCTGGACTCAGACTATTTACAGTCCTCACCACAACCACACGCCTGCTGAATCTGTCTATTCTCACATAACTCCCTGTAAACCATGTTCGCTTGTGAAATCTTGGAAAATCTATGATGGCCTTTCGTAGCAATTTTACAGTGGGTAGAGTCTCAGGAGAAGACACAAGCACGACAGGACCGCATAGAACCATCACAGAGCGGTGACGTCTCCACTGGCAGAGTTTCTCGGATACTGAATCAGTCCCACGAGCAGAAGTTAGCAATGTCCCTGGAAATGCTAGGGACATCCCTAATTGCAGTTAGGGATTTGGTGTTTGTCCAGACAGGCTTGCCCAAAGCTATAGTAGCACTGGATCAGATGTACTCATCCAAACAGAAACAAGGCATATGTACACTTTAACTTCTGCAAACCATTAATAATAATAATAATAATAATGATGATGATGATGATTACAAACCCTAATGCAAGCCAAAACACAACCTTCTTTCTTTTTTTTTTTTTTTTCCTTCTAATCCCCATGCTTCTCTCTTTTCTATGTAACAGTACATGAAACAATTCTAATTACTACCAAGTGACCCGGCTGTTGATATTGTGCTTGAAACAAAAGAAAACACAGCAGTCTTCTTTATAGTCCATGTGCTTTAGTCCCAATGAGAACATGATGATTTTTTTTTTCCACTCCCTCTGTTGTCTCCTGCCTTACACACATCTTAACTGAAACTGTGTTCAGGGCAAAGATCCTGCTTCTCCTTGTCTGGTAGCCTAATGAAGTTATAGGCAGAACGAAGAGCAAACAGACAAGCTATGATCACTCAGATTTGCATTAAAAAAATATTCCCCGAGAGAATAAGTTCAAATTTAACCTCTTCTCAGGGGTGAAAAAGAAAGCTAATCTGAGACTTGCTAAACATTAATAATTACAGCAGCACTAAGCAGACATTATACTGAATATGAGTACTCAAAAAAACTAGACCGTCTTCTACGTAGTTTTGATTAGGCCACAGAAGCTTATATTTTCAATGGGCAATGTTTAGTTAATTTATAAATGAAATAAGGGAAATAAAAGGAGTGAGAAAAAGGGAAATATATCCAAGCTTTCATCTATAAATAGCGGCACACTAATTTTTCCCATGAATAAAGTGGAAAGGATGGCAAAAGATCTGTAACCTTTATTAAGGGTTTGAATGTATTTAACAAGCTTTATTCGTGTTCAATTCTAAGTGAACAGCCTGGATACCAGAAGTAACATTTCTTAGGGATACTATGGATTCTCAGACTACATATAACTGATACAGATAGCAATTAACTTATCAAAAGAAGTTAAGAAGGCTGATGTGCTGCAGACAGATAAGCATCTGCAAATTTCTGGCACAATTCACTGACTATTCAAATTGTTTCCAGCAATTTGGCTTTTAATTCAGACTTTCATCACTGATATTATTTGTCCTCCCTGCTTTGGTAGAGATCCTCTCTGTATCTTTCAGTGTATAAAACCAAAACTTCAATAAAGAAGAAAACACAGTATGATTTGTCTTCCAGTTTTTTACTTCTAGCAGCCATAAAGAGGCCAGAGAGGGTCCTCCCGGCTGTACGAGAATACCCATACGTGGGAAATGGGAAGATGCCATTTATTCTCCAGTATTGCAAGCTCACCAACAACCCCAAAATCCTTTGAGCTACTTAACTAAATTCTACTATCAAAGAAAAAATTCTCAGATTCTGTCTTTTCTACTGCAAAACAAATGAACAGATTTTGCAGGAACACATTTATATATCTTTTGTGAAAAATCTTTTTTCCTTCTCCTTTAGTTATACTAAATTTCCTAAGAAAGTACTAAACATTCATTCACCTAGTCCTTTAAAATTAACCTGAATGCAGTTCTAGAGATTAAAATCTTTTGTAGAGAGGTGTAAATGTTGTAGCTGTGGCTTGCTTCCTCCTGGATACCAACTTCACTCTTTTCAGTCTAGCAGCTTATTCAGAACCGTCAAAACCTCATTTTGCTGTCATTTTTCCCACAGAAAATGCAGCAAAATTGGCATTTAATGAAATATTACTGAAAATTCAGATTCCAGTTTAGAGGGTGTACTTAATGCCAGGCCAAACCGTTCATTGTTTCATTTTGTTGTCTTAATGTGATAATTCTTCCTGTTCTAACATAGACCATCATACTGAGACAGGGCCTTTTCTCCTTTTCAGGCCTTCGTAATCCTACAATATTTGCTCACTAAATGTGAGTAAAATTTTGTCTGTGTTTATTTCTACAAACTGAAAGCTGCAGCATGAATAAAACATAGTTAAAAAAAATGCAAAAAGTAATAAAGACACAAGGAAAGTTCAGGTGTCAGGTGCCGACTCAAACATTTGTTTAGCAATTCTCCACTTTAAATTTAAACTCCCAGCACATGTACACATGCATACACCAGGAAAAAAACTTCAAACCCATTTTAATTCTGTTAACCAGTAAGTAAAATATGGTGAGTCATTGAATCAGTTTCAGTCAATTAGCTGCAAATGTGTTTCATGTTATATTTAAGATGCATGGAAGGCCCAAAGGTAAATTTAAAACCAGAAAGCATCAGGGCAACAACTTGCAAACATCTAAGAAGGATTCCCAGATTAACATCTTCTATTTTACCACTAATACTATGAAATATCATCTTGAAGTTATCCGAGCTTCTGTCAAAATATATGTACTAGTAATGTCTCCCCGTATCTTAATTTATTCCAAATAAATTGAATAGATATGCATCCAAAATTATTCATTAGGTAGCAGAGTAGGAAGAGTCTAGGGAAACATGCAATTTTCATGGTGGGAGCAAATAAATGATGACAAAGAGATACTGAACTTCTGGTGAAACTCTACAGATAGATAGATTTTAAGCTGACTAGCAGTTTTTCAGCAAACATTTTTCTTCCAGTAGCTAGACAAATGTAAAAGCTTCTGCTTTTCCATAAATGGGTTAATCTCATTAAGTTTTATGCAGCAGCAGCAGCCATAAACCAGCTCTTTTCTTGCTAAAAATTCAGCAGGGAAGCAATTCCATCCTTCACTGAGAGCCTCTCCTTGCGTTAAGCCGAGGCATGACGTGGTGATATCTACTAATCCTTGCTTTAGCAGATATGTCATCAATGACAAAGTGTCCTTACTCACATGTTTTAGGTGGATTAATTTTTAATTAAATTCTAATTAAAATATAATTAAATTATTAGTCACTGATGCCAAAATTATTTCAGGAGAAGGTTAGCTTTCAGTCCAGTTAGAAGGATTAATGTGGTCCGTAGGACCAGAACCTTACCTACAGGCTTTACAGGCTTTAACTCAACATGTTCCTGGGGGGGCTGTCGGTAGGAGTATGTGTCAAGTCCGCCTATGAAATCAACTGAAAATACAACAGTTCCAGAAATGAACAAATGGAAATGAAAATATGTCAACTGAAAAAGAAATATGGACAAATTATGTTAAAAAAAAAAAAAGTAAGCGCATGCACAGGTTTGCATTCTAGAAATAAACAAGTAGGTAACAATGCTGCGGAAGCTGCTTGCAGAGGTCTCCGTGCCCTGTCTTGCTTGGGGCCCATTTGGCCCCGCGCTTGCCAAGGCGGGCTAGCGGCTGGCGGAGCAGACATGCACACTCCGGCCAGCATGCGTGCAAAAGGAGCATTCACAGACCTGCAGGGCACATAAACAGAAACCTCTGTGGGGTGATGAGGCTGCTGCTCTTTAGGGCAATCTCAGCATATATTTCATAATTCACTTTCAACTCCTTTTGAAGTGTTTAGAAATTTAGGCAGTGGAAACAGCTTAGCTCATGAACCTAATTTCACCTAAACCTTTACAAATCGATGGACTTGCAGGAATGTAACACAACAACAACAAAACCCAAAGATGTGTCCGCTGAGTTGAGAATAAACAGGAGATAACCGAATGCATCTTCTCTGCATGAACTTGTGGGGACAGGAAGCCTTTTCAGTCTTTCAACTTTGTCTCAAGATTTCTGTGTCAGAAATACTGTGGGGGATATCTGCTCTTGAGAATTTTTTAGTTCCTTCTATGGTCATAATGATTTTAAAATAAGACATTTTAGTCTGAGTCTTGTATCTTGTTATTTTTTGTATGATTTTCAGCAGCTTCAAGAAGCCACACGTCCAAGCTGTCCTAGAAATCTAAAAGCAGGTTCATGGAGAAGGTTATTTTTCTGTTGATTTAGATGGGCTTTTTGCAGACCTGTGCAAAGCTGACAGATTCACAGCACGTTAGGATTCTTTGATCACATGGAAAGCAACTGCCTTCATTTGTTTATATATAGGCATATATTAAAAGTCCTAAACAGAGATTGGATCCTCATTGTATTGATCAGTGCATGAGCACCTAATAAGAAACAGCCCCTTCCCAAGCAATGTGTGCCCTAGGTAAACAAAGAGAGAAGATTGCTCATCCTGGATGAGGGGATGGGGAGATGAGGCTTAGAGATTGAAGGACTAATGAAATACCCACTGAAATCTGTGGAAATGCTCCTGTTGATTTGAGTTGCCTCTCCTCTTGAGTCCAGGAAAGGGGTAGCTTAGCTCAAAACTGAACTTTTACTTCAATCACACAGCATCACCCTAGCTGCAAGACTTTTTTCTTAAAACTGTCTGAGCAGAACATAAAGCTGAAGAGCTAGCCCAGCCCGAGTGCCAGCCCTAGCCTGTCTGCACCTCCTCTTCATACTGTATTGCTTTTGTGTTGCAGCTCTCCTTCAGAAAGCTGTCACTAAATAAAATAACATAAATCAAAATTGACTTAAGCACTAAGGGCACCGAACCCTCACATGGAGACATATTTGCAGATGCATTTTTGTAAAAGCTGATTTTTCAAATATCTAGATGTCTAATGTAAGAAATAATTACTGATTCTTTTTTTGGAATAAATTGTGTCCATAGTGATAGAATTTGGTTTTGTGGTTATGTTATGTATGTTTTCTCTGCTTTCTGAAGTAGGTTTTTTTTTTTTTACTGTGACGTTGTGATAGAAGGAGTTAGAAAGTATGGTTTTGAGATAATTCACCACTTCAGAACCTCACATCATTCCTCTTAGCGATCACAAGCATCATCCGTAACTATAAGCAGGGAGAGAATTTAAAGTAACTAGTCCTTCTACCAACAAATCTTTTGGAGAAAGAAATGAAGTCAATATGTATTAACGATTGACAACATAGACATGTCTTTGTCTGACAAAGAAAATACATTTCATAGCACCATCCAACAAGTTTTGAGATGAGCTGCTCAAACCTGTTTAGCTGAGGCTTTTTCTTTTGCAATCCAAGATGTGTTATACAGTATTAAAGTTGAAGTTTGACTTAAAATTCATGTGAAGCTAATTTTCAAGGCAAGAAGCTGCTCTACCACACAAGACAATAGAATGTGTCATTTTTCATTATATACTCTATTTTATGGCTGATAGCTCTTTAATATGAAGATTCATCATCAGTTATTTAAATTATAAGTTACTTTTTATTTTAAAAATTCAGTCCGATTTTACCTGATATTTTCACCACTTATGTCTAGTAGACTCCCAAGACTAAGACCTCAAATGGTCATTAAATATAGTGATTTGAATTTTTATTTTCATTCGGTTTGAAGATATTACTATATGTGTTTTACTTCAAGCAGACATCTTACACATCCAACTTTGATCAAATACTTTAAACCTCTACATTGACTAAACTTTTAGGATGCATACTTCCCTCTGTTTAGTTGTCCAAAAGTAAACAGCAGAAACATCTGTATAGGTTTCCTAAGGGGAAAACATTAGTTTAAGGATAATATTGAAAAATTATTTTTGTTTATTTCTGGCCTGGTTCATGGATTATGGATAATTTCTGCCACAGATTCATAGGACTACAATAATTACTTTCAGAAAGTAGCATATACCTGGAAGAAAGTTCAACAACAACAACAACAAAATAATTTTATATACAGTTCTATAATTCTATGCATTAAATTTAAAGAAAAAAACCCAACACAACAACACAAAAAACAACCACAACTTGTTAGCAGTAGGGATATTCAGTCACTAAACAAGGAACACCCCACAGAGTCCAGTCATTAACTGCAGTCGTGCAGAGAGAAACTTAAAATCCTAGGGAGAGGATTTTTTAGCACCCCACAGATAATAGCAGGTTACAGCAGAAGCTAGTTATTTTATCTGCAGCTGGCTGCAAAACATGATCCATATTCCCAGGGAATTGCTCTCTCCTTGTGTCACCTCAGCTTTGTGGTCATGCTGGATGCTTAATGGCCAGTGTGAAATGTTCCTTTAGAGTTCACTACCTGCTGGGCTTGGAAGCGCAAATCTGTGCTGGCTCTCCACCGCGGGTAGTCCATTAAAATGATGTTCACTCACTCACGGGCCATATCAGAGGAACAGTTGTCATAATCTGAGCGAGAAAAGTGCAATACGCTGCTGGCTGGAGAAAGTGTATCCACTGTCATCAGTAATTTTGAGGGTTATTCTTTTCTAGACAGATGACATTTAGGTTTGCCTTACTACTATTAATCCAGCGCATTCGCCCATATGCCAGTTAAAATTTGCTTTCCTTTGAAGTTAGCGCAGAAGAATCAGAACTCTGAAAAAAAATCCTTTCTCCTTTCCCACCCTCTCATCTGGAATTCAGCTTCTCTGGCGCCATCCCACTGACCTGCTGGCAGGCCCTGTGCAAACAGCTGCCAGAGCTTGTCAGCCCATTGGTATATTACTAATTTCTCCTTTCAAAGTTGGCAAATTCTAAGCGTGTCTGGAGGTGCAGGGTATGAGCAGTGCAGAAATATGCAGATAGCACAATTTTTAGTAAATCCTGCAGCCTCTTGGCCTGGAATACCTTAGATCCTACTGATGCTTGCCTCCCCGTTTTATAAATGAGAGTAAGCCTGAAAACTGACGTCTTGAATGGCTGGCACCTCCAGCTCTCCTCTTTCCAAGAGAGGGGTAGGCTAACAGCTGCCTGAATGTGTGTTTTTATGTACAGAAGTTTTTTCTTAAACCTATGGGGTTTCAAATAGTATTTTGCATTGAATGATTTTCCTTGTGCTGAGATTTTTTTTTGAATGGCAATATATTAATGCAATTACATCCATCAAGAAAAGGTATGTAACTGGGGAGGGTGTAACCAGGTCATGTAAGTGACAGGTGGTAAGAAAAGAAGCCAAAGTCAACAAGAAAGAGGAAGCAAAAATGAGGGATTGATGATAAGACAGTGCTAGTTGCATAAAGTCCAAACTTTGGACTTTCCAGTGTTTGCACTTGTAGCTTATATACACTTCCCAATAAACATAGGGTTTTTTTTCCTAGGGTGTCTACTTTTTCAGTTGCCTTCCATTCTCAGGAGACACGCTGTTCTTACACCCTTCACTGAACCAGCCAGACTGACCCAGCTACCTGTCTGGAGCCAATACTATCCATTTTCCCCTCTTCATACTAAGCCTCGAGTCACGTAGCAGAAGAATCACACATTCCTTTGCAGGATCCCAGGAATAGCTTCTCATTTATATAGAGGACTAAAGGAGGGAAAATGCATGCAAGACAATTAAGAAAGGGAGAAGAAGAGACATCGGTAATCATATGCGGCACTGTGATCGATGCTCTGTCTCTATAAAGTACTAGCAGAAGGTAATCAGGTTAAAACAGGATAAAGCAGTAGAAAATTACTAAGAGACAACCTTTTACATAAACTTTTTTTACTGGACACTAGAAGGGGAATATTTCAGGGTTCCACAGCAATTATTAAGATTTTGCGCCAGTTTTTCTTCTTAGTCTCTACCTAGTGAGATAGATTGTCATTTTAAAAACTGCCCTACATCACCTACATGTGAGTACCACACTTCTCTAGAGGACTGCGCTGAAAGAAGCATCCTCTCACAAATTGCCTTAAAAAGGGCACTGGTACAGAAATTTTAACTAGATCTTTGCTGTTGAACACTCTCCTCATTGTATCAGTGTCGTGACATCCAAGATTTAATATTGGATATTCAGACATTTTTTTATTTTCCAAGAATACGACTGCCCAGCAAGATGAAAAAAGTATGAGGAAGGTCAAAGTTGTTAGAAAGTGAAAGTGGCTCAAACCTTCTTATCCCAGAGCCTTGAGTCCTTCCAAATATGAAAATACCTTTCCAAAAAGTACCATGACTTTGAAAGCTATTTACAGCCATACCATCCCATTACTGAAGTTAAATGACAGGCTGTCTGATTACGGGTTTTTTCTTAAAGTATTTCTCAATCACTTTCAGGTCATTAAGGATTCCTGGCCACTACATGGTAAAAGCTCCTTGAAGAGTACAGTCATCATGCATAAGGTCTATAGGAAAAATATTTATCACAAGTTTATTATCACTAATTTAGTATAAAAAAAGAATATACTTTAAGCTGCAAATATGTAGGAATTCTTTCCTTTAGGCTTCAGCAAACATCCGTTTTTCGTGACATCGTGCTTTCTGCAAAACCACATGCAGAACTTAACTTGATGAGAAATAGCGTTCCATTTCGGTTTAAAATGTTATATCATACTGTTTCCAAATACTTGCCAGAGCCTTATCTTTTTGGCAAAGCAAATCGGCCTGGGCATCAAACATCCCATACATTTCAGCATAGTTGGCTGTGATTTACATTATTCATCAGCAATGCTGTCTGAACAAGATATTTCTGATGATGTGTTTTCTTCCTATGTAGGTCACTAATCTTCTGTTCCTCATTTTAATGAAAATGCTAACATTGTAATGAGAATACTAACATTTTTTTCTTAATTTTTATCTTGACTAAAATACTTGTCTAATGACTAATAACTAAATGAATTGTTATTTATTTATGGAAAAAAGCATGTGGAAGTTCTGTTTAAAACCACTTCAAACAAAGAAAGCTTTTTTTCTGAGGCTTGTATTTAAAGGTGCTATTGCTATTTCTAGAATAAGATTTCAAATACAGTGAAGGGTAGCCTTCTTTCTGCATATGACTGAGGTGAATTACAAATTATTCCAATTATGACCTCCTACATAATTTTTATACAGTAATAAAGTTAGAAATGTGAAAAATCTTAGCTCACTGGTTTCCTCTGATTACTGATTTTCCCCTCTCTGGCATCCTTCCTGAGCTAACCCCTTTTGGTACGGAATGCTCTGGGATTGTCTCTTTTTATTACCGTTAAATTACTATGCGTCCTATGTACAAACAAAGGAAACAGCAAAGGAAAAATAATCCATGCTTAAAAGACATTAAATGCCCAGAAACTACACGTATCAATGACATTCACACAATAACAAGAGAGAAACGATGCCATCGAGTTTTCACCACACATACCCAGTCAATCCCCTAAAATGGCAGCTCCAGTAGCAAGGAGTAAAGGCTGCTGCACAGAAGGCTGCTGCCGCTTCAGTCACACCTCTGAGCATGATCTTCACAATAAATTGTCCAAGCCGGCTTCAGAAGAGACAGAACTCTGAATCTGCCTTTTGAAGTTATGCTTTGATCTTTTTTTGGTAGTCTGATTCAGGGATATATGTTATGTATTACTGTGCCTTTATATTTCTGCTGAGTTTGATGCCATAAACTACAGAGTTCTTTTAAAAATGTTTAGTGCAGATGCGAGGACCAACTGGAATTGATCTGCTCCACTTACAGTTCATTGCTAAGCTGCAAGTTAGGTGTTTTGTTCATTCAAGTTGTTCTTTTTCCTATCATTTGAGTCCCACGGGGCTCTATATCTGGCCTGTTCTTTGTATCCATACCAATTTCTTTTTGCTTCAGTTATCTGTCAGTATGATCCAATTTTTTATTTTTGAGACAAAATTTAAGTATCTATATCTGCCTGGTTATGTATCCAAGAATATCGCGACTGCTGTTTCTAACCTTAACTACAAGTCACAGATGCTTTAGTATGTGAAATGAATGTCCCTTTATATAATGCAGACCCTGTTCAACTCTATTGAATAATTAAAGATAAACTTTCTAGAGCAGAGTATTTACGAGATCAAATGCATGACATAAAGCCGTGCCTTTCAGAATGCTTGTGGCATTTGGAGGAAAGGATTTCTATACATAGAAGAAAGTTCACATCATCCATTCACAGCAGAAGAATAATAATATTATTTTTAAAAGTAAATTATCAGACTGCAGGGACTCTCTTCATCATGGGATGATTCTGGATTTTTGATCCCACCTTCCTAGGGATGGAAGGCAGTTCCTGAACTTTGCTGCTATCATCCTCTGTGAGATGATATTTGCTTCATGTGTTTCTCTCTTTACTTGTCTTATGCAGAGTGAACAGGAGTGAGCTGAGGATGTTCAGGAGAGCATGTCTGTGTGCATGGCACAGCAGAGGACACAAGCCAGAAAGGCGAGGAGCTGCTGGCCTGCTCCTCAAAGCTGAGGCTGCAGAGGGGAGCAGCAAGCCAGGCAGGTCTTAGAGGCGATGGAGAGAAGGCATTGCTAAGGACTCAGGGGGCCAAGCAGAGTCTGCTGCAATTCAAGAAGCCAGACAGTTGGCTGAGACTCAAATGGGAAGCATAGTTCTCCAACTGCATGGACACGGACAACAAGGGAGTAAATGTTATAAACCTCTCATTTCTAGTCTGTATGATCTAGTAACTTTGAGTTTTCCATTTAAGAAGTGTGCTAGTTTATAATCAAATTAATTCTGCCTTTTTGGAGTTTACTGTTGTGGTTTTCTTTGGGAATTCTCTATAAAGGTGAGTGTACACATCTACTTCAAAGCTCTGGATGACTAAAGCTCTGTCACATTCAACCCATGTTGCAAATTTTCTTGTCTTTCGTCTATAGCCTTATTTTCAAATCTTTGCTTTAAAATCTGCTTAACATCTCTGCCCGTTAATGTCTTTTGCTGTCAGCCAGGAGAGTCTCTTTCTTCCCTGACCCTTCCTTCCTTTATTAATAGCTGACTTTGCTGGGATCCAGGTACAGAACTACCATCTTTATCTTGACAGACTTGACATCCTGAACTTGACACACATGCTAAGACGTGTACTTTCAGTAGCCGGAGAGGTCAGGTACCAGCTTTTCCAGAAGAATACTGATCTTGTGATATTTTCCACTTTATGATATCAAGCACATTAACCCCATGTAACATTGTTTGTCATTTCAGATGAGGCAATTTCCATTTCCACATCCTGCTTCTCATTTATCATCCTGCCTTTGCCCCCATGACCATCAGTGACATCCTGTGTAGAAATTCTGCTTCATTGCATGACATTTGCTCCCTGGTGTGGGGCATTGTACACATTCCCTCCTCTGCAAATCCTGCTCACAGCTACACCGTACTTAGTGGTGGTCTGCTTCAGTCCTTGAGGAGGCAGACCCCAATGCTTTCTACCACACATCTTCCAGGGTTTCAGCCTCTTTAAACACCAAACTACCCTCTCTTCTCTGCTAAGTAGACAATGCTGCCTTCAGCACTGCTGGAGCCTTCATCTCCTCATCCCAGCAGAAAATCCCACATTCTCCCTCTTTGACTAGCCAGCGGGTAAGCCTGTGCTCCTACTGTGCCTTCTCTGAATTCCAGTCTACAGATCAGAAACAGAAGTGGATAAATTCCTGTGATCTCTAGATTCTCAATCTTCTCATTTCAATCTTTAACCTCTGTGGATGAGCACAAATCAGTGAGCTCTAATCTTCTGTTCATTCTTGCCTTTAGTTTTTCAAGATGGGGAAGCCAGCAACATAACCCCTCTGTTGATCAGCGTCATGTCAGCCTTCTCTAGCCCCAGTAAATGCACTATTAAGTCCTTTTATGGTACACTCAGTCTGCCCCAGAATATCTGATCATCCGCTATTTTGGAGCCACTGTGGATGTATCTGCTAAGTCTACTACTACCAAGTGCAGCAATGAGTACACGTCTGTGAGTGTTTCTCTGCAAATGGAGAAACCTATTGCACCTCATATTGTTACTACTTTTGTCCTGCTTTATCTTTACCTTCAAGTTGTCTTGCTGATCTCTTAATATTTCTTTTTGGCATTACCATCTCTGTCACCAACTCAACTTAGCTCCTCAAAACCCCAAAATAAATATAATATGATGTCATGGTTTAGACCCAACCAGCAGCTAAGCACTACCGGCCACTCACTCACCTCCCCCTTCGCTCCCCGTTGGGATGGGGGGGATAATTGGAAGAAAAAGGTAAAATTTGTGGGTTGGGATAAGGACAGTTTAATAGGACAGCAAAGGAAGAGGAAAATAACAACAACAGTACTTAGAATATACAAAGCAGGTGGTACACAATGCAACTTGCTCACCCGACCTGATGCCCAGCCCTTCCCCAAGTAGTTGCCCCTCCTCCCCCACCAACCTCCTTTATATGCTGAGCATGATGTCATATGGTATGGAATACCCCTTTGGCTAGTTTGGGTCAGCTTTCCTGGCTGTGTCCCCTTCAAGCTTCTTGTGAAAATTAACTCTATCCCAACCAAAACCCAGGACATATAACTACATTCTCAGCTTTGAAAATAGAACATTATAAAATTGGAGCTTAAAATGGCCAGTGGTCTTCTCATATATGATGGAATGAAAAAAGAAATATCACGTGTGTCAGCAAATGTGATAGCTAGGAAAATGGTTGAAATTGTTAGAAAGTTGGTATCATTTCATACTAGGAGAAAGATGAATGTGTAGAAGAAGAATAGAGTCTGTAACAGGATTAATACTCATTTGAAGCCAGCAGTGAATCAATCTACTGATGATAAGGAAAGATAATGCAATACTGACCTCATCCATAAAAAATCCTCTCACTGAAGAAAGATGAAGTAAAACTACACTTTTATGAAAACCTTGTAACTCTTGAATTTAAGTCCTCCAAAATAACACATTGTCATGATTAAGGAGGAAAAGAAAACAAGTAGGAATCAATGCCAAGGAATAAGAGTCATCATATAAATGGTGAGAGTCACAGAGCATTACTTGGTTTTGCTGCACCTAACCTGTAATATTGAGGAAAACACAGATGTACTGAGACTAAATTTCTGCTAAAGAACTACAACTGTATATTTACTGATTCAAGCCAAAAGAATGTCAAATTAAGTTTAAAGTGAGTCCAGCTGTGACCCAGATTGCAGGGTACTGGTAGGAGAAAGATTTGTTATGATATAGAGCTAATAAAGCACATCAGCTACAGACAGTAAGTAAAATAAATATAACGTAGACTTTTTGAAAAATAGGGGGTTTAGGAAGAGATAATGTATTTTATTTGACCAGCTGGCCCAACTGGAAAACTATATCAGCTATATCACCCAATTTAGTAAAATAACATCTCTTGATACAAATCTAGCTTCTTCATATCCTGAAGTCATTAGGGCTATTGAAATAGTACAACTAGAAAATTTGAAAAGTACAGCATATAGACAAGAAGTCCAGGTTTACGAATAGGAGGAATTCAGAAAGGTTATTTTATGAAGGCTTGAAGGTGTGATGACATCAGAGACACTGTAAAAAGAACTAAAGAATAGGTTACAGTAAAAATTCAACAGGATAAAAAAAAAAAAGTTTAGCAAAAAACCCCCTTAAATCAGTTTTAATATTTTAATATCTTCTCCTTTCTCTTGTTTTTTGACTGTGGTTCTTCTAAGAAATCCTTGTGATACTTTATTTGCTTGGGTCTTTCTCTTGCTATCAATAATCAACATGGTTATCCCTTCCTTTTCCAAACAAAATTGACAACTTTTCTTGGTGGAACATGATGGTTGCCTTTAAATTTATGAGATTTAGAGCTGAGATTTTCAAAGATGGGTAAAACTATGGATAGTTAATTCTTATTTGAGTTTTTTGATTTGGCCCCATTTTGAGAAAGTATACATTACCAAATAAAACGATCTTCCAAAATTACCTGACTCTGACCTGAAATTTATGGCTTGGCTCAATGCACTTCACTGACTTGTGCTGTTAGCTATCTCTTTTTGAATTTATACAATAACTCCTTTGCAAAGCAGTTGTTTGAGTAGTCTCCAGGGCTATAATGTATGATTACATACACTGGGTTCCATTACATACAATGGCACCCATATTGTATGGTGTTTATCAAGGATACTCCCTTAAAACAAGAAATTATTAGCTTTGGCTTTTTTAGTGCTATATTTCAAAGCTTAGTATGTTAGAAAGGAGTTGTGAATAAATCTCAGCTTCAGGAAAATTCAGTGGCAGTCTCAGCTCAGCTAGCCTGCGTGGATCTGCTTTCATTTTTTAGGCTATTGTCTATAAGGAAAAAGGAAGGACATTTCTTTCTTCTAAAATGAAACCTCACCGTCAGTGTCTCAGACCAGACATGGGCATAAAGAAAAAGGCATTGAGAGCTCTGGCCACCTAAACTGCTAACTCATCGACGAGTCTGTGGAATGTGTCAGACACGTTGAGGTACATATAACAGGAAGCCTTGGGAATATTTGTCTCAATTGTAACTGTTCAACTCACTGAATCCACAGATTCCTTATCAGCATATAACCAAGATAATTTATGGCCCGCTCCCTGCCAGTGCAGAGCCTGACTAACCCTGTACCCTCCGTGGCTCAGTGCACCACCTCATCACACGGGCACACCACTCGCTCCAGGCTTACGCTTCCCACACCAAGGGCAGCAGTTATTGCAAGGCAGAGCTCTTAGGTGCGATGTGCTAACTGGGAAATTACCACTCAAGTAACAATAACGATGAAATGGATATTACTTAATCCGAGGCCCAGAAATTAGGATAACCTGTCTGCATGAAAGTTAAGACTTGGGGGAGATGGCATTTACGCAGAACAGTGGGAGTCTGAAAAGTTTCTTTTCAAGCTCCACAAATTAAAACAGACACAAAGCTGTTGCCATTTAGAAATGAAAAAGTAAGAACGTTGGTAGTGGAAGTGGAAAATGGATTTATAAAGAGATTTCATTTTAATGGAGAAGCTGGGTGGAAGGTAGGGACAGGAATGGGCACCACTTAGACCTGTATGTGATGTCAAGTGGAAAGCTCAGGAGAGGGATGCTGGATACTGGAGTAAGATTGATTTAACAATAGATGCAATTTAAGTGAAAAGGCGAAGGTGCTGGCAACTGGGGGTTGGGATAACATCCATTTAAAAGCAGATTTAATTTAAACAGAAAGGCCATGGAGGTGGAAGGTGGAGACTAAAACAAAATCAATATTAAATTAGCTAAGTAGAAGCTTGAATCAAATCAGCTGGTTAAAAAAAGGGCATGCTGAGTATTTGCGAGTGGGGAAGCAATACATGGACCTAAGAAATGTCAAGGAACACTCGGTAAACAATATATGCCCTCTAATCAGAATAATGTTTCCATTTTAATAAGAATAATATTTATTACAGAAGTAAACAAAAAATCTTAACAGAAGGTATGATCCCCAGTTTAAGGAAAATTATATTATTATAATTATATTCCTATTTTAAGTTATCTTTTATGTATTTACATGTGATTGTATATATATAGAGAGAGAGAGGATATGGCAAGTAATATTCGGAATCAATGGCAAAAATCCTTAACATTAATTATATTTGCAAACCAGAAATTTATGAGGTAGTAGTGCACTAGCCTTTAAAAACTCTCCTTTCTAGTTATCAGTCTGAAAATCAATTCAAAGCTAAGGGGAGTCTGTACCTTTCTATGTTTGAAACAAAATATGTATATATACATATATACATATATATATCCATCCATATGCATATACATATCTATCTACACACATATATACATGTATATGTATGTATTTATCCAAAGAGGTAAAAATTATCCAATACATGACATAATACTGTTCTGACACATTTCTCTGTTCAGAGAACTGTTAGTACTTTCTGCAAATAATACATAAAAATATTTTGCTTTCCATGCAGATATTTCTAAATACTTCACCTGTACTCCTGAAGTCCCATTTAAACCATTATATGTGTGTATATATATATATATATGTGCATATTTCTACAGTCAGAATCCAAAATCGTGGATGGAAGCTAGTGATTGCGGTTCTGTACCTTTCGGTATCTGAAAGCTCACACAATTCACTGGTATAAAAGACATCTTAAAAAAAATAATTAGATCTTACACTCCTAAACTCTCCCTCAACTTTGTACAAAAAAAGAATGAGTACAGAACTACAACTCAAGTATCATTTTGACGCATGAGGTAGAGGAGAGTATGTATTGTCTGCTGCGCTATCTGTAGCACCAGGCAGCTGGCTCTGGGTACTCGGCTTTTTTTCACCCACGCAGGAACATTGCAAAGCTGTACTGTGTGTTCACTACTACTGCTACCATTTACCAACGTTCTGGGGAACAGCCAACAATAATTCTTCATGCTAAAGTGATTGAGGTGGTTCTTTCCTACTGAATTTCAGGAAAAAATTTCCATCTTGTGCCTATGGGAGGAATTGTGGGAAGGCACTGGAGGACTCATAACTTGAGTGATTTACCCTTTTCCTTAATGAAAAATAAATGAGCTGCTGGCTTGCATGGAAATGGCATCTTGACGGTTATCTTCATACCTACTGCCAGACACGTCAGTCCGAGATTAAAGTCATAATTAAACCGGTACAGGAAGGGGAAATTTGAGGCAACCCTACAGTAAGAAACGAGTTCTTTGCTGAAGATAGACTAAAATATTTTACTCAAGTGGTATAGAAACTCAAGGGGCGTTTCTTCAAGTTACTTGAGTCACACCTTATAGTAAGCTATGCTCTATGAATGAAAAACTGGAATTAGTTTACACATGTCATTTAGATGATGCCATTTTCTCATGCTTTGCCTGCACCCTATCTGGATAAACCTTACACGTTGCATTGCGCATCAAATGTGTGGTACTTTCAGGCAGATAATTTCTGTTGCTGCTAGAAATACTACGGAGACATGACTTCCCTTTTTGTATATTGTGCACTATCTATTATTTAAAGACAATCTCTTAGCTAGAAGAAGGTGTTCTACAACAGTCCATGGAGATTACAACTGGAAATTAAGACTATTTTGTACATTTTGCTAGGGGAATGTAAAAGCAGAAGGTGGCATGGGTACTTTTTTTTTTTTTTTTTTTTGAGTTGCTTTCCTGTGACGTATTATTCAGCTATGGTTTTTAAGCAGAAAAAAAAAAAGGGCGAATCATGCTTCCACCGCAAATTTTTTGCCACTGACTTACCTAGGGTCAAGATTTTTTCTAGTATTTAGTATTTATATTGTTTAACTGCTTTTACTTTACACCACCTCAGGCATTTTACCTTGGTTGTGTGCATTTGTATGCACACAAATGTGTGTACACACGTTTCCATAAGAACCAGAACGAATGCTTGCTCAGGCAATGTATGATAGCTTAATGTAAAAAAAAAAAAAAAATTGAAATAATATGTAGTGGTAATTTATATATTATAACATCCCTGCTCAATTTCTTCTTTCAGTATTCATTGCGTTAGTTTAGTGTAGCAGTGAGATGCGTTTTCGGTTAATTCACACATTAAGGCTAATGATAAATAGGAGGACACCAATGGGACTGTAAGACCATACGATGTTGTTAGAATAACAGGTTTATCCTTTATGTTTCCAGTATGAGAGAAAGTGGACTCAGTTATAAGTAGGATAGCAAATAGGTCAGTCTGCATCTATTCAACAAACTCCAGCTGGACAGACTGCTAAAGTCTGCAGAAACTGTAACTTGACATCTGTCTCCATTAAGTGTTTGGTGGGATTGGCCTGGGCCACAGCTGAACTGATGGAGGCCCATGGATACTCCTGGTGCTGTTTCTGATGGTAATTCAACCTCTCCTGCAGTTCATGGTGGGCATCTGCAAGGCGATGGGAGCAGCTGCTGGCAGGGAACGAGTCGCTGCCCGGCACCAGCCTCCCTGAAACGTGGGCAGCACCTCAGTGCAAGGAGCAGCAGGAACGCCTGTCATCAGCCAGATGTTTTACAGCGTTAGCTGGGCTCCCTGGCTTTCCAGATGTCACAGACCACGCGTGAGGACAGCTATGTTAAACTCTTCATCTCTGCAAGAGTCCACATTTGTTTATTTTCAGAAAATTGTTCAGTTGGATGAACACTTATGGAATACATTTTGGTTATGGTTCCATTACAGTTCTGTGCCTAGCGATACCTACAGTCTATGACTGGTGAAAACAACTGATTCTGTTGTTTTACCAAAACTAGTATATCAAAATTCTGGGCGTTTGGGTTGCTTGTCCAGATGAACAAGAAGATGCAAATTGCTTTTCAAACCTTCCAAAAATACTGATAGTCACTGTCATTTTACAAAAATGCCAAAGCCAGGACAGTGCTGTCAACCTGGCAGCTATAGTGCTGTTTCAGTGCCAGGCGGTAAAACTTAATATTTTAAAAATCTGTGTCAAGCATCTTCATCCATTGATCAGCAACGACACATTTTGTTCCAGTATCTCAAGTCATTATGGCCTAAAGGTGAGAGTGGTGAGTGCTAATCATCATCAGTGATGATCTGCGCTGCTGAATACTGTTTGGAAAGTTTCATAAGTCCTCATTTTCAGTGAGGTAATTTAGGATAGTCGTTGCCTGGGGATGTTCGATTTTTGTAATGCCCGACAGAAGTGTAGTAGATCCTCCTTCTTGGTCATCTTTTATATTAACCATTTTATGATAAAAATTCTCTTTTCTAGAAGGTAAATGCACTCAGCCAGATGGGAAATTGCAATTGATGTAAAGATATTAGTGGTGGGTTCCCCAAAACTGCTTAGTTAAGGAAGCTTGTATTTTTATACATAAAGGTAATCACACATACAAACATATATGAATCTGTTGCTAGTTCTTCATTCCTTTTGCAAAAAATTAGCATATGTATATTAAATTTATCCCTGCTGGACCTACTGTGTAACTACAAATATTAAATTAAATGTGAAGAAAGAATTCTTTCTCTCTTGTTTGACTGCTGCCAACAGATGCTCAATGGTGTGTATAAATGTATTGCCATATGTCAGATAAGGTAATGTAGTAGTTTTTCAATGATGGTAATAATGTGTCTTGCTTTACTAAATATTTGTCTAATGATGGCATATGGAGGTTCCTATTGATACCACAGTACGGAGAAACTCTTCCTTTTTCAAAATAGATTCATCTTCTCTTCTGAAAGTACAGCTGAGCTCTGAATACAACTGGTATAGGGAAGAGACCAAAAAAAAAAATCTTTTTTTTTTGTTTATTAAACAAAATGCCATTTGTACACAAGTCAGCTTCCGCTCCCCAAATTCACATACGATACAGCATTATCACTGCTGACATGTGTCAGTGTCATATTTATGAACTAGTATTTAGCAGCAATACCGCTATCAACTGTTTCTGAAAGAAAGTCCAGAAACTATTTAGAAATTTAATAATGATTTTAACAATGTATTTTGCCTAGTCTCCAGACTCTGCTTTATTAAAACCATTCACTACCTCTGACAATGTAGCAACAAGCTTCTGAGTTCATTTTTAGGAGAAAATGATTCACAAACAGGATAGTGACAGGCTTTTATGATTACAGATTTCACATATTCTGTTCCTTCAAAAGGGCTTATATAGATTGATAGATCTACAAAGAAAGAAATGAAAAAATGAAGGGAAGAGATATAAAAAGACTTTTTCATTAGGATGAATGATGGAAGGTATTAACCCCACTACAGCAGTGTGCCTTTTACATGTCTTCTTTTTCATTCCTTTTGACCTGCTATCATCTTCCTTCGAAGTAAAAGTTAACTACAGTCTGAAACATAGGTAAGGTGAGCAATAGCTGGAAATAAATGTTTCCTCAAGCATTATTACTGTTCAGAAAAGTGTCCATCAGCCAAAATGTCAGGCTCAAAATCCATTTAAGCACTGCACAGAGGCTAAACAGGCAGCTATTATTAATTTTTAAGTCTGCCTGACGGGTTTCAGGCCAAGAACTGGGTTTAACTTGATGCACTGAATATTGCAGAGTATATTTAATTAGGGAGGCTTTGACCTCAGATGGCTGAGGATTTATTCTGACCAAACTACTGCAAAAATGTGATAGAACAGCTGCATCTACCTAAGAAAAGTATCTGCTGCATGCTCTTTCGTTGCAGTTTCTTGGACTTTTATCCTAATGTGATCACTGTCTATTTTTAACCTGACTGTTCTGAAGCACCGCTGTACTTCTCTCTTAAGTAAATTTTTGCTCATTATGCTGCAAGTTAACGATGTGAATTTTTCCAGAATAAGTCCTGTTCTTCTCAGCTAATTACCTAACCAAACCATTTTCCCACTGTGCCTTGCACAGATGTTTCTTCCTTTAAAACTTATCTGTAGGATTGCTACAAATGAGTTAACATTTGTCTTCAATGTATTTATCTGTAAGCACGGAGGACTCTAAAACACAAATAGGCATTAAGACACAAATTAGCACAAAGTGAGATAGTGAAGCACTATTCAGTTGCTTTTGATTGGATTCAGCATTTTAAAAGGAAAAAAAGGAAGAAGTAACAAACCAGACAAATTATTTTCCTCCACTGGTTGTAAAATCTCCTAGCTGTATCTATTCTGTTTCTTTGCTCCGCTTCCAGTACATCTCGCACTCTGACCGAGATCATCCTCCGCTAACTAAAAAAAATAAAATATCTATTCACACAAAAATCTAGAAGATTATATGTAAAGGTACAAATAAGGATGGGAAACTTCCCTGTTCCTAACGAAGGACATAGAGCTAAATCACACTGTACTTTTCAAGATGAGCAAGATGATTTTCACTTGTACGTAACAAAATGCCAAATTGCCACTGGCAGTTCTGGAAGACAAGAAATTAAATGCAAATACCCAATTCCTTTGTGGGGAATGGGCACTGGGTTGATTTTACATACTGGATCACCTTAGCACTTGATGTGTTTTACTGGTTAATGTATGTCAGCTGTTCTCCATTCTTGGTGATTTAAATTTCCATTGGTGTCATATGGCATGAAACTCTCAAAGGGTGGGCTCGCAGTCAGAGGAGAGTGGATCAGGACTCAGATGCCAAAGACAGGCATTGCCCTGACTCTTCTGAAGTGAACAAGGTCATTAACATGACAATAACCCTTTTGTGAGGCCCTGAGTATAAACCGCATACGCTCTTTAGCAGGTGACTGCATTTTCCAAGAACATGTTGTATTCTTCGGTGGGAGTTTTGCCTTTCTTCCGCACATGCATAAAACATGGATGCGTGAAGCACACTGTAAAGGACTAAACAAACCCAACAATAATACAGCATACTTCTGTAAAAAGTGAAGAGCTGGTCTTCCCACGTACATATATAACTGTGTTTGCGTGTGGGTGTGCATGTACACCCACTACTACTCTTTTAAAGGCACTCTAGTTTGTGCCTTCCTTATCAGTCTGCCAACCTTCCTAATCATTTAATGAAGCCTCCCTGTTCCAGGAATTGTGTTAGTAATTGTCTCATAAACGAAGTTTCCAGATATCCGTATGAAGCCCTAGCTACCATCATGACTCACTGCAGCCGTACGGAAAGGACAGTTGTCTCTGGATTTCACTCACCAAAGACTCTGTTTCTACATCCCAAATTATACGTCTGTCTCGCTGACGTGCTATCCTCCGCTGTTACCCGGTGGTACCGGTTCCTGGCTAACTGGCAATTCCTAGCTTTCCAAGGGAGAGTTGCCTGGGCTTTTACATTTCACGTTGCTTCTCTGGGTTTTGGTATTTCTCCTTTACAGCATGGGTCTTTGCCCAGGCTCCTTGTGCCTTTTCACAGTACGCTGCGTGCACAACACGCTTATAACTCCTTCCCGCTCAGTTTTACCCAAGAATCTTTTTGATCTATTTCTTCCTATTAGAAATCTAAATGAAACTGTTAAAACAGATTTGACATTAATGTCTGTTGCATTATGATGGAGAACCAAACACTGTACAGTTTGTAGCAAACAAAATTTTTATTTTGTTTATGGTCCTTCACACTGTTTTCAATCAAAAAGTCTGCTTTTCCATCACAGCCATGAATTACTTGAATTATGTTTTCAATAAGATTTTCCAGATATTATCAAATGCTTTCCTACAAACTGAATTAATTTTTTCTACTGTATTCATTTCACCCACTAGTGCTATTCTGTGAAGAAAGAAAACAACTATCTTAAGATTTATGAATAAAAGTTTATGAATAAATATTTAGATGTGTATTATTTATCCTATAGCTATAAAATGGTATTGGCATGTGTTCTTTATTTTTTTTTTTTTCCCCTAGAGGTAGATATTTTACTGCTTAACTCCTCATGTATGAGAGGAAGTAACTGACAGGACCACACGTTGTCTGTTTTTTAAATAGGCTTGTTCTTGTATTTGCTCCTCTTTGCTCATCCAATATTTGTTCCATACTCACTAACCATTCGCTGTGCTAGTCATGTGGGTATGGTGACCTCTTTAGGCAATTCTCACAATCTCTTTTCACAAAGAATCCTACCAAAATGTTCAGCATATTCATTTTTCCAATGCCCATGTAATGACTTTAGAGAAATACTTTTTCAAAGGTGCGCACATTTTCAAACTTTTTGAACAATATGAGTATGTATTTAAGGGTTTTATTGATAAAGGCAGGTTAAGAACATGGGGTCAGCATTTTAGATGCATTGTCTAGGTAGTTATAAGTGTTGAACAAATGTATCTAATTATTCATCAGAGTGATATTGCACACTGTAAATGGCTTGATCTGTCACCTCTATTAACTTTAGTGCTGATAAAGTTGTAATTTAAAAAAAAAAAGACTAAATGTCTTTAGGACCTTTGATTCAAATATAAATGTACATACATAAAGACATATAAATATATATATATACGAAGCATGGATCACGTGATTTTCAGCAGTGTGACTGGCTCATGCAAGTGGTTCACAGACACCTATGAAGAAGTTTAGTAAGTACAATCCTGACACCTAAATAAGGTGGTAGTACCTAAATAAGCGTGTGTCTGAGCAAAATCGGTTGTGTACATGAAGGCCAGATTCTGCCATTTTTCAAACTTTGTTCTTCACCTTGGTAGTTAATGCAAGACTAAGTCTCACCCCAGGTGCTGTGGCTCCAGAGATGGAGAGGTGTGTATCAGTACTTACAGCTGTCCTCCTCCTCCATGAAAATACTGATCACGTAACAGGCATACACAAATCCAATCAGCTGCATGAAAGAAGAGGAAAAGCAATCATCAGAACACATTGAACACCTAAGCTTTTAGTGCAATGCTCTATAAATACAGGTATCACCTCTATATTTAGAAAATATTTGCTTCCATTTCCTGTATTTATATGTAAATTTCAGTGCAAGTGGTCACAAACAGCTACATTAAAGAGACTTTCTTTCTTTTGTTCATGTTGTATTATATTTTAATTTTTTTTCCTAGCCCCGTTGAGGTGAGTATTGATGAACACTACTATTGAGTAATGCTGGTGGAAAACACTTGGACTTTGATGTTCAGCTATCATTTATTTTCGTTTGTTTGTTCAGTACCTCTGTTCTCACATGCCTTTGTCCACGTGAATGTGGGCCCCCTAAGCAACTAATTACTTATTAAAAAGCTAAAATATTTATTGACTGCTACAGAATTAAGTCATAGTAAAATTTGTATGGAATCCACAGGAGATGTCTTTTTGTGTTGCATAAAGTGTCCCAGTGAAGAAATGCTTGGCAAAAGTTTAATTTGATATGTGAAATGTCATGATGTAGCTAAACAATAAAGCTGGGTTAGGATTCATCAGTGTCAGGAAACACCTTATCAGAACAGCCTATCAGTAAATCACATTAACTATGCAAGGAATGAGCAGACTCATTTGCCCAAAGGACACCACCAGCAAAATCATGTCATTATTTTAACAGCAGCTCCCACAAAAACATCCTCCTCAACCCAGATCTGTGGCATTTGTGCCAGCAAGAGGAAGGGATTAAGATCTTTAGGATCAGGGATTAGAAACTCCTCTCGTTTGCTTTCCATATAGACAAAATATTTTCTTATGACCACCACCAAAGAAGAAATAAATCCCACTGGGCAAGGAAACCTATTAAACTGCACTGCCCAGACATGTCCATGCTTGAGAAAATATTGTTTGTGCAGCTGTACACAATTCGTGCTATCTGAAAGCCTTGAAAAGACTGTTCATGAGAGATTTCTAAAATAACCCAGAGATTAGTTTTAAGAAAACTCCTTTTTCTCTGGTCCATTCAAAAAATCTAATTAAAATAGTTCTTCTAAGGGTGTCACGGATCAACCGTCTCAGAAAGAGGTAATTTAATAATATCTAGACAGGTATAAGCTCCTTCAGAGGCACAGAAATCATTCCAACCTGCTTTCTGGTTGGGCTGCACGAGGAGCTTTACAAGCAGCTCCAAGAGTCTCTCTGCAGACAAAAAGCTTGTCCACACAAGGGAATTCAGGGAAGTTAAGATGAATTAACTAAAGCTGTGAAATCAATGCACATAAGATAAAGTACATTAAATCCCTGTGTGGCCTTTCCCATTCAGAAATAAAGTGGCCTTAGTTCACTGTAGCTTAATCCTCCTCCAAGGGATTAATCTTCCCTGTGGAGAATTAAGCTACAGTAGACTAACGCCGAGTTACTTGTGAATGAGAGCTGTCTCCATGCTGCGGCACAGTCCTGTTGGAGCTTCCTCCCCAGGGCACTCGCTTCACTGGTGTTTTGGGAAAGTGAGTTTAATCCACCTTTCCTCTTTCTCTGAGTGGGCTGCAGTATCAGCAGCTTCCCTGGCTTTTTTTGGGTCCAATTTACTGGGGCCATATTGCCACAACCTCTACCAAGTGGACACCGCTTAGTTGTACTGATGCTCTGAGCCAAGTAAATGCAAATCAGCTCTGGAGGATGCACTTGCTGGAGACAGCTAGGACCAAGTTGTGCTTGAGTTACTAAGCCCCGCTGTGCCCGGTGTCATGGTGCCTGGATGGGACCCAGAGCCACGGCGGGGCTGGCTGCCTCTCTGCGAGCCTGCGTCTACCTGCTGCAGACTGTGCGGGCGGGTGAGAGGAATCCAGCCTCCTGCTATTAACGAAAATGGGATCTTGTGGTTCTGCTGCCCTGCACCTCCAGGATCAGCACTGGCTTACAGACTCCTTGACAGACTAAGCACATTTTTTCCCTAAACTTCTCAGTTTAGAGAACCTTTCAGGCATGACAACTGAAGCAATATGATATAAAGGCTTCCAAGGGATCAAAACCCAATCCCAGTGAAGTGTATTGCTTGTGCCATCTGAACATTACATATGGATTAAATAGTTATTGCATTAGCACCTCACAAATACCACAAAAACAGGTGGCTTTTTATGAGAAAACGTCACCTGTTTATTTACAGTATTTCCTGTTCGGCATTCATGTTGTGCAATTTGACTGCGTAAGTCACTTGGGTTTGTTTCTTTTCCCTAAACATGACTGAAATATTTTGAAGAGTAAAACTGCTGAGTAAATAATGAGTAAGATAAAAATGAGTTGTAGTACAGCTCATGAGTTAAATGTTTGTGAAGGAAGATCATATCTTTAGAATTATTTACCAGTTTCCAGTTGTGTATTTCTTTGTTTTTTTCTTCTTATTAATATTATGTATTAAATTAACTTTACTTTTATAAATGCAATTCCTTCTTTATATGTACATGTGTACTCCATATCCATGCACATTATATAAAACATCTACCCACAAGGGCTTCCAGCAAATTTCTCACACATGTGAGATGTTGGACAGGTGGATGAAGCACAGAAAGAGACTTCCACTCTAATGTGTAATAAACCACCTGACACAAAGAAGAAAGAAACAGGGAAAAATACTGTAAAAGGTCTTCTCTCCAAAAAAGTATGGGGCTTGGCAAGCCTGATTGTTTTAACGGTCCTAACAGCTTACATCTTGCTCTTTCAATAGATCTTCTTAAAGTAGATCTTTTTCCACTCACTTCAGAGTTTGAAACACACTTTGTCTAATCTATGACCTTCTTGCAAAATCAGTAGCCTCTCCCTGCTTCTCAATATTTCTTTATATCTCTCAGCATTAGTAGATAAATATTCCTCAGTCAGATAGAAATCACTGTCACCTGTTGTGTTTATGGCATATATTTATTTAAAATATACCATTTCTCCCCATCTGTTTAGTTATTAATACCCAGACAAATAAAAAAAGGTATGCACCCTGTCTCAATTTCATGGTCCTTTTGGGGAAAAAAGAAAGATCAGGTCTCTAATCATGCCGGGAGGTATCATAATGCACCATATTCCAAGAATATCTTTCTGTAATTAAATGGCAGAATGCACATTTCTGAAAGAATAAAGCAACAAAGAGGAAAAAGGGCCCTTTAACATCAATTGTCAGGTATTGCTGTTCAGAGGCAGACAGCAATGTTTGGCTTGTAACTAACACACTAGTAATTATAGCTGGGTAACTGATACCTACAGTACAATTAACATGAAGTGATAAAGTGGGAATATACCCTTCTACAGATGAGACTTGTTTCCAGATCCTTAAACAGAGTTACAGCCACTACAGTGTGAATATTTTTATAAATGAATTAATTAAAACCTCTTCTTTTGCTTTATTGATGGACACACTAATAAAATATTTATTCCAACAAATTACTTTTGCTATCTTGATTAACCCAGCTGCTGTTTAATTAATAACGTTATGCTCATGTGAACCTATCTAACCATCATGTTAATTGCCAATTTGCAGTGAGCTCACTGATGTGTACTGCCCAGTTTCTTGACATCGGAAATGTTGGCTATTGGCCTGGCATTAAGTGATACACTTAAATGTGTGTTCCCTGATAACTAAAGAAAATGTGATGCAAATGAGCTGGAAGATACTTAATTTGCTCATCTTGGATTTCAGTAATCTTTCAAAGGGACTATTGATGTGGTCGGAACAGGATGTCCAAAGCATCAAAGGCTACTAGCACCTGAAAGTAGAAATAGGAACCTCTGGCTTGGCAATTTAGATGCCAAGGTGGGCTTGTCTTGACAATGTTGAGTTTCAAGGCATGGCAACCTTCTGGAATCCCTGCACTGTACAGGGAACTGCCTCTCTTGCCTGCAGAGCTCAGTCTAGTAAACTGTTTCCGAAGACACTTGTCAGTGCTATTCTCCAGAAAATCAAATGGGAAACTGTGGGAAGAGGCTGTTGTCCCCTCCTTTCATCCAGTTACACCATGGCTAGAGTACACATCCTGCTCTGGAGAGAATAAGCGATACATAAAATACTCTCATATTTTCTGGAATCACAGAATTACAAAATGGTTTGGGTTAGAAGGGACCTTAAAGATCATCTACTCCAACCCCCCTGCCATGGGCAGAAACATCTTTCACTAGACCAGGTTGCTCAAAGCCCCATCCATCCTGATTTTGAATAGTTCAGGGGATGGGGCATGCAGTACTTCTCTGGGCAACCTGTTCCAGTGTCTCACCGCCCTCATTGTAAAAATTTGTTCCTTACGTCTAATCTAAATCTACCCTCTTTCTGTATAAAACCATTGCCCCTTGTCCTGTCACCACAGACCATGGTAAAAAGCCTCTCTCCATCTTTTTATAAGCCCCCTTTATATATTGAAAGGCTGCTGTAAGGTCTCTCTGGAGCTAAATAACCACAGCGCTCTCAGCTTTTCTTCATAGGAGAGGTGTTCCAATCCTCTGATCATCTTCATGGCCCTCCAGTGGACCTGCTCAAACAGCTCCATGTCTTTCTTGTGCTAGGGACCCCAAAGCTGGATGCAGTACTCCAGGTGGAGTCTCACAAGAGTGGAGTAGAGGGGGAGAATCACCTCCCTTGACCTGCTGGCCACACTTGTTGTGATGCAGCCCAGGATACAGTTGGCTTTCTGGGCTGCAAGCGCACACTGCCAGGTCATGTCCAGTTTTTCATCCACCAGGATCCCCAAGTCCTTCTCCTCAGGGCTGCTCTCAACCCATTCATTCTCTAGCCTGTATTGATATTGGGGGTTGCCCCAACCCACATGCAGGACCTTGTACTTGGCCTTGTTGAACTTCATGAGGTTTACAAGGGTCCACTTCTCCAGCCTGTCAAGGTCCCTCTGAATGGCATCCCTTCCCTCCAGTGTATCAACTGCACCATCCAGCTTGGTGCCGTCAGCAAACTTGCTGAGGGTGCACTCAATCCCACTATGCCATCATTGAAGATGTGAAATAGCACTGGTCCCAGTAGGGACCCCTGAGGGACACCACTTGTTACTGGTCTCCATTTGGACATTCAGCCATTGACTTTAACTCTTTGGACACAGACATCCAGTATTTTTGGAACCACCAGTATCTTCATACCAAAAACCTTATTTCTTCAATGACTAGCTGAGAAATGTCACTCACATTCTCCAAATCATAGTGATGAGCAGGCTCAGGGTGTGGGAAACAATTGTCACCTAGGTTAAGTTGGCAGAGACTTCAGTGTGCAGTGCACAAATGGATTTCTTATTAGTGGAATGTGAGTACATTTATATGACCTTATTTTCAAGGCTTTTGATGCATAATTTATTTTCTGCTGATAGCCTTAGGTAGAAATGAAGTAGTAGTCTCTGTTATTTCTTCCCTGTGCAGGTAGTATAGTCCCTAGAGGACCTAAATGCTTGAGTCTGACTAAAATCTCTAGGCTTAAGATATGGATATCTGCATGAAATATAAATGCCTAGTCTAATAGAAGTGAAATTAGATTATATAATTGCCTATCATTAAACTGTAAGGAACTATGAAAAAACATAAGAAATTAAAAAACTAATCATCTGAGCAAATATATGCTGTGCCATATTATTGCTTTAATAAATGAATATTGCTAGAATATATCCTGTTAAAAAGAACCAAACTGAGTGTAAAATGTATATTTACTTGTAAATTAATGTATTTTAATAGTTACTAGTTAATGTGGATTAGCCTTTCCTTAGGAAAACAAGGACAAATGCAAAATAAAATTAGAAGTGATTATTTAAATCAAGGCTATTGTCTGCAGACTGAAATGTTTTTGATTGAATTAATGATTTAAATAATTTTGATTTAAATTTTTCTGCTTGGCTTTTTCATAATTAGCTGTGGCCTTTAAATACACTCTCACAGTATGTGATCACTTTCCTATCTATCTGTTTCATGTACTGCAGTTCCGCTGGTTCAGAGGAGATATGTAAGTGTATACCAGGTATTTAAGATTACATGAAGCAGTGTCCTAGGCTATCAGATTAATCTTCAAGATCAGGTGTACAATAGGACGCTTATCACTCTTAAGCTATTATGCAGAGTGTTGTAGAGATCTCATTACAACAACACAGGACTATCCAAATAAACTAAATAAATGTTCAGTAGTTCTAGCTCCCAGAGGATGTATGTGTCATTGTAGGTAAACTAGATTTGGAAGGTTTCTCCAGTCAAAAAGATAAGACAACTGTGTTTCATGTCCTTCCTTGTACACAGCCAGTCCACTCAGATTGTCATCTCACTGAATACGGCTTTTTCTTGACTTCTTTTTTGCTGATGACAGCTGTAGACCATTATTTCCTATCTCTCTCTTGGTACTTTAGAAGTGTAACCTGGTGAACGCAACTGTTTTCTGCAAGATATTTCACTATTACCCAATTTCCCACAGAGACTGAGGGAGTATGAAAGGAGAATAAACTTTTAAAATTGACTATTTATGTATAAAAAAGGTGTAGGATCCAAAGCTTTACAAGATGTGTTTAAATTTAACTTATAAAAGGGAAACTGTGTAGCAAGAGTGAATTTACTGAGTAAAAAGGTAAAGATGCATTCAATTCAATTCCAAAATATCCCAACTATTACTGTCTCCTGACTAGCTTTTTCAGGAAAGCAAATTCTGAAGAAAAGGTGAAATATGAGTAGTTCGTCTTCTTAGCAACCTACTTGCCACTAACAAAGAGGACTGTAAAGCACTTTTCTTCCATTAAAGACTGAAAAGCATTAAATCAGAATGGGAGATACATAAAAGAAACAGGATATTATCCCAGGATGTCTGTGTATACATGAGTCAGCAAGATAGAAATATGACTAGGATTATCAGCCACAAAGGAATTATAACTCCATGTATTTTAAGACAATGACAAAGGAACTAGAATCACGAGTAGCAGTAGTATATAGCTGTAGTATAATAATAACCATTCACCATTCACCATGATTATATATTATATACCATTGTATATAGTTATCCAATTATATGACTGCATATAATTATGCACTATAACTGCTTGATTATATACATTTTATTAGAAATATATTGTAAAACTACATATTTACAGACAATTTCAAAACCGAATGCAATTTTTTGAATCAAAGAACAGACAACCTCAAATGAATGTTCTCATTTTCTAGATCTAAATGATGAAATGCAGAACATTTTACAGTGGTAGCAATAGGAGCCTCAACCTTAAAGTACCTAGAAATCTAAAATCATAAAAGCAGACAACATAGCAGGAAATGGTAGCAGCAATGTCTGAAGTACACGATGTTGACTAAGCATTATTTTTTTTTCTTTCCTTTATCTTCCTAAAATCTGCTGGATTTGACTTGAATAAAATTCAGGCTTTAGGGGCATTGCCTACCAATTTCATTGGCATGACCCAGAGCCAGTCTGGTCCAACTGTGCTGTTTACAGCTGTAGTGGAGAGCTCCCAGAGGTTACAACTCTGATAGGACTTAAAATGTGTTAAGGACTCTAAAAGTGGGTGACAGGAGCCTACAGGTACTTTGGCTTTATATTGGTCAAGGAGAAACAAGTGAGCAGAGATACTAAAATAAATGTCTATTCTTAAAATACATAGAGGTTGCTGTTGGATAATACTGCGGGAGGTAATTCCTCTTGAATGCCATTTACTTGCACTGGGAGAGGAGAGCAGCATGCTGGAAAAGACTATACCTGTTAGCTACTGTCCGACCGTGTATCCACTCTTCTCAAAGCCTGGTCTCCACAGTGTCCCTTTGTCTTTAAATTAAAAATTGTATTTGACCATCTAATTTTTCCAGAACAAGATCAAAACCATTGCTACCTGCACTTGGTCTGCTTTGGTTTTGTTGCAGGACCTTTAGGAAAGATATCATGTGTTCTGAGAACAGAAAGTTGGAGGATTTGGAATAAACTGTTTAATCCAGATTCCTGTATAATTCTGTAGATCACAAAATTTCATCTAGATACTCTGGTAGTGCAATGATAACATTGTCAGAGCATCCCTCACAGATTAAGTTAGGGTACTCGTGCTCCCCATCAGTTATGTCCACAGAAGGGATCTGGGAACCTTTGCCCTTCACTTACAGCAGAGAAAGAATTAAGCCCCAAGCATTAATCTTTATTGGTTGTTTATTATGTGATAGACATCTAAGTTTTACATTTTGAATAAAATTAATTTCTTAATATGTAAAAACACTGAACACCATATTTAAACACGACTGGCTAGAATACACTGCTTTATCTTGCAACATATAAATTGCTTGTTAATGATTTAAATGAATACAGTGAAAGTCAATAGTGTAAAACAGAACAACCTCAAACCTTGAAAGTTAAAGAAGAAAATGACAGAAAGGGAAGGGGATGAGGGTGGTAAGACAGAAGAAGGAGAGAAGGGAGATCTACATCTGAAGAGACTCTGGCAAAATCACCAGGAAAGAGCTGGTTAAACAAGCAAGACTTTCTCTAGATCTAGTTTTCCTCCAGCGTGCAAAGAAAATAAAAGTTCTCCTGAGAATGGGGTCAAAGTTCTCATATTTAGGTTAATGACTAATTAGCTTGTCAGCTGAATAACAGGGACTGAGAAAACCCTTCACTTCCAATTTTACAATAAGCAGACAGAAAGATGGCCTTCCTTCATTTCTGTAAACCTGATTTTGTGTTATTTGTTCTTATATTTTCTGAATAACTACTTTTATTTGCTTTTATGTTAACTTGTCAGTATTAAGGATAATTTCAGAGCTACTTGCAGATGACACGATATTTCACATCTTTTAAGAAAGCAAAGAAATTCAGGTTTGATCGTGTCTTGTAACCCAAAGTGTTACAAGGTAACATCAGGTAATGACTTCACCTCCACTAAGTTGAACGTACCACTTTGGAAGCTGGTAATGAAATCAGAAGAAAGCATGAAAGAAATGTCTGCCAGTTACTAGAGCCGACAGAAGTCTTTTTGTCATCTGACAAGGTACTTGGGAAGGTTTCTGAATCCCAGGGAAACCAATTATGCATGCAGGAGCGTGCTGGTTTTGGCTGGGATAGAGTTAATTTTCTTCACAGTAGCTAGCATGGGGCTGTGTTTTGGATTTGTGCTGAAAACAGTGTTGCTAACACACACAGAAATGTTTTCGTTACTGCTGAGCAGTGCTCACACAGAGCCCAGGCCTCTTCTGCTCCTCACCCCACTCCACCAGTGAGCAGGCTGGGGGTGCACAAGGAACTGGGAGGGGACACAGCCGGGCCAGCTGACCCCCACTGACCAAAGGGATATTCCATACCCTATGGCATCATGCTCAGCATATCAAGCTGGGGGGGGAAGAAGGAAGGGGGAGATGTTGGGAGCGATGATGTTTGTCTTCCCAAGTCACCGTTACGCGTGATGGACCCTGCTTTCCTGGAGATGGCTGAACACCTGCCTGCCCATGGGAAGTGGGGACTGAATTCCTTGTCTTGCTTTGTTTCTGAGCATGGGTTTTTCTTTACCTATTAAACCGACATTATCTCAACCCACGAGTTTTCTCACTTTTACTCTTCTGATTCTCTCCCCCATCCCACCGGGGGAAAGTGAGTGAGTGGTTGTGTAGTGCTTAGTTGCCAGCTGGGGTTAAAGTATGACAAGGAGGTACCAAAGTAAACTCCTTTCAGAACAGCAGCATATTGCAAATCTTGGCCATTTTTTATGCTAATACTCCTTTTAAAATTCTTCCACTGCTTTTACTGCAATTATGAAAGATGTCCTTTGTTGATAGAATGCCAAAAGATATTTTTTCCCTCCTTATTAGATCAGAAGGCACATAATGAGAGTATTATTTCCACTTACTTGTGGTGACAGACACAGAGAATGCATTTTAATTCAAACAATGCATTGCAATCTGTAAGAATGACTTATTTTCTACTGAATCATTACTTTCTCTTCATACACCATGTAAATTACACATGCATGAAACTATTGAGGCAGTACCCATTTAAAGACAGACCAACTGTGGCATAGAAATAAAAATAAATAGTTTAAGATTTCGGTGGGGTGACAGTGAGTGCAAGAATAGAATTACTGCAGCCTGATCCCTACTATTCTCTAACCTCCTTTATAGATACTTCTTAAGTACCTAGGTAATAATAGCTAAGACTGTACACATTATTATTCTAGCTCCTGTTAATCCGTAGACAGGGCTTGAAAATTGTATGAAAAAAAATGCAAAGCTTTCACTGACAACAATTATGCCAGAGTATACCTCAGGGAAAAATAGAACAACAAAAAGCAATCCACAGATAAAAACTAAGCCATCATATTAACTCATGTTAGGAAATGTTATATGATCTAATGAACTGCAAAGTAAGATTTAATCTCTCCCCATAGCAGGCTGCTCATATTAGCCCCCCTAGCGCAACCCTCAGAGAGGATTTTCAGGAGTAGTAGACACAGAAATGCACCTCAGAAGTAAGCACCAAAGCCTGAAAGACATGCACCAGCTTAGACCAGGCACTAATTAAATCACAGGGAAAAAAAGGCTTGAATAATAGCCAAGACCTGGTTAAAATTCACAACTGTGTAGAAATTCAAATAAGGCAGCATGGATGAGCACAGATTGTCTGAAAACTTTTCTTATAATCTAGTCTGCAGAGGGAGCTGGAAAAGCAGCATACAGTATTTCTCTGTATGGATCTCAATTCCAAATTATTTTTGGACATTGCATAGTTCAATTTTCTTTTTCTGTTACTATTTTGTTCAATACAGACAAGGAAAATAAAAAACAAATATTAATTTTGATATTTTTTCTTGGATATGTAAATATATACTCAAAATTCTTAAAATTTTACCTTCCTTAGAGGACAACAGATGATAAGTTTGTTTATTCTTGGCAAAGAAAATTTACCTACATCTTTAAGAAGGTAAGAAAAGATGAAACAGGCAAACATATGATGGATTTCGATTCTCAAAAATGAAAAAAATCACTTCTACATCCACCAGATTTGTTTTGCCTTTTTTTGTGTGTTCTTTGAAATACTACAGTGATGAACAATAGTATATCACAGATAGAAGAGGTAGATAAGAAACTCCTTCCTGATCATAATTCTGTTTTTCCTAATCAATTTCCATCTAGCAGGAGATTTATCAGATGATCTACCACATGTGTGCTTTCACTCGTGTATGAACCTGCCGTATTCAAACCGCAGAACAAATGACTCGATTTTGAGCCACAGTTGAGCTGGTTTTACTCTTTGGAAGAAACAATACTATCATCAGAAACATGGCTGGATTTATGTGTTTGGCAGGTAACGTAGCGGCCTCTTTGCTCAGCTGTAACATCTAAAATTGCACAACACAAAGAAATCTACAATAGCAACGCAGGTCATTTTTAAAAACCCTTGTATGGCAGTTGGTTTTCTTTTATGGCTATCCTTCCCACTGTAGTTCTTCTTACTATGGATAATATTGTTTAATTCCGTCAAGCTGCTGCCTGAATGTGCAGATGAAGGTACACAAACACACATGCACACACACACACACACACACACGTGCGCGTCCTTATAATGCTTTGTGGAGTGGCCTGCTGTGATATGTGAGAAACAAGACTACCATAAAAGCAGCAATGTTATCAGTTTGCTCAGGTATTCCCAGTTAAACTGTGTGCTAAAAGGCTTTTGTGCTGGATTCCCACTGGGCAGAAAAGCTATCAAGAACTGCAATGAAGCTTCGCTCTCTATCAGTGCCTAATGAATTTCAGAAGCTGCTTCTTCAGTCATATCTGACCCAGTGTCATCTCTTGTATCACCTCTCCCAGGCACAGTTTATTTGCTTGCAGTGTATGGTCCCCGTATGTATGTTGTGGTTTCGTGTCCTATATATTCCTGTTTCTTACCAACAGCTTCGACTTGACACTGCATCCCACTGATCCCTTTACCTTCATCTGGGTCTGATTCTGCAGCCCAAAGCCCAGAGTGCACCCAAAATCAATATTTCTTTTCCAAGGAGCCTAAACTCAGCCTGTAATCAGGCAGTTTGCAAATACACAAGTAAAACTGGAGCCATTCTAGAAAGGACTTTGTCTCCCCCCTCAGTAGAAAACCAGCATAAGCATCCCTACATGGCTGCTGAACGTGGCCCCATGTGCTGGGCATATGCGTGGGAGCAAATGTCAACCCCGGTGCCCCAGAGTCAACTGTCAGGATGTCAGCGAACCGGAGGCAGACTTGGCCTTAAGTCCTACTTTGAGGCTACTGCTACAAAGAAATGCAAATGCAGCAAGAGAGTCTGCGCTTGGTAAAAGCAATACCAAAAGGAGCCAAAGCAGAATTTGCTGCACTGAGAATATGTCTTGACCAGAGACTGGAAGCATCTCTTTGGAGTGCCTGACTCCGGCTCACTTAGACTGAGCTTTTGACTACAGCACATGGAGTTTCTTTCCAGAACACAAGCTCAGATTTAAAGAAATGTAGGACATAGGTGATGGTGCTTATTCTGGTCTTGTCCTGACATGAAGACAGACTATGAATTACACAGCCTGAAGGACAGGGAGTCAGTCAGAGAAAATGCCAGCCTATTTCTCCTCCTCCTTCTCCTTGTATCCAGAGCTGGGACAGATCTTTGCCACAAAATCTCCCCCTTGTACATGGGGGACACCAGGACCTCAGGAGTACGTCCTTAGTCCTTGGAAGAAACATTAAAATACAGACATCACCAAAACAGGCAGCTTTGGAAATCTGGGGTATGTTTCTAGGGTTCCTCTGCTTCCATTGGACTAGTTGTTTGTTTGAACCCTCTTGCTTTGCTTCCTTGCAGGTACAAATTAATTTAAGCCTACTAAAGCATGCAGTGCCACACAGACTAGCTGAATAAATATCTGGGAAGTTAAACTTCATGGCACTCTACCCCTTTGGGGGATAAGTGATCCAATTGATATAGAGCACTTGCACCTACAAAAATTTGTTGACCAGATCCCTAACCACAGCTTCTCAAGAATTATATGCTGTCATGGAATAAAAAGGATTAATCTCTTAATCTCATAGATTAGTAAAAGGCCAAAGTATAAGGATATGTAAACGGTGGGTGAATAGATCTGTGTCCACAGTGAGGGAAGTTATCTGTAGTGCCCTATACAGAATCATGGTCAGCCCTATGCATTTCAAATATTCATGAACGATTAGGAAATCAGGTGAGAAACTCAATCAAGATTGGTGACAATTCAAAATGAAAGTCAACTGCAAAATGTCATTGATGAATTTCATGACATTGAGTGACTGAATGATAAAATTAGAGCTGAAATTCAATGTCAATAAATGGAAAGTAATGCATATAAGGAAAAACAACCTTAACTACATATAAACAGTAATAGGCTCTGAATTTGCTATTACGTCTTAGAAAACTTGTGCATAGTTCACTACAAGCATCAGCCCAATGGCAGTCAGAAAGGAGAATCAAATAGTAGGAGAGCAGTAGAAAAGAATGTAGAATACATCATTATGCCACTGTACAAATCTCTTGTGTCCTGCATCCTCAGTGTTACATACAGTTCTTTCTCCTCATCTCAGAAAGGAAGTAGTTGAATCAGAATAAGTACAGAGAAAGGTGTCAATGATAATCAAAGGTATGGGTGGCTTTAGAATAAGGAAAGATTAAACAAATCCACCCTTGGAAAGGAGAAAATTGATGACAGAATTATTAAAAAAAAAAAAAAATCACAAATGGCTTGGAAAAGATGAATACAAAAAAATTAACCCCACTTTTCATTGTATAAGAACAATGGAAAATCAAACCAAATGATCAGATCACAGACTAAGGGGCTGCCTTTCATCATAAGCTGAAGGAAGGACAGTTTCCACACAAATCAGAACTAAACCGTGGAACTCAATGCCCAGAACATGCTGGAGAGGTGAGACCTATACAGGGGTCAAAAGCTGATTAGGCACATTCAGGGAAAAAATGCTCATTGATGGCTATGAAAAACAAGATTTCAGCTACAACAGATTTGTCTCTGGAAGTCCCAGGTAATATTGCCAGGAGATGTTAAGCACTCATGTTTGCTGCACTAAACATGTCAATTTATTACTACTTACATTTGCTAAATTCAGCTGTGAATCACATAGCTGGAAAACTGGAAGTATGGAAGTCTAACTTACACAATGGGAAAGAGATTAAAATATTAGCTCTAGGCTTAATGTATGTATTATAATTTCAATCCACTATTTGTTGAATTGAAATGCATTAACTGAAATTTGGTTGCATTCAGGTTTTGGATTTCATGTGAAATGATTCAGTTAGGTATGCTACCTATTCCAGATGAAATGGAAGACATAATGTAAGATACTTGCACATAAAATGTTGAGAATAGGTATGGGAGATGCTCAGCTACCATCCTAGATTTCTAGGATTACTCTCAGCAGTTCGTAATCCAAGATTTCCTTGCAACATTATTCATTGTGAGAAATACGGACAATGATCCGAGCCGGGCCAGGAAAACTGTTATTGTTTAATTATGAATAAATTTGCTATAGCAAAATGTCAAAATACTTTATGGATTTGGTTCTGAAGCCTTTAAAAAGTCAAAAGTCACACTAGTCAGCCAACCTTTGCTGGTAAAAAATCAAGAACTAAAACAACTGCAGGGAGAAAAAAAAGCCCTCTTAAGTGAAAGGAAGGATGTGTTATGTTACTCATTACATTTCTAAACTACTATTTAGCTGACTGAGGGACTCATTCACAACCTTATCTCAAAAACTGGCATCTTTCAAGTCTTTCAAGTGCCAACCATACCTATGAGCTCTTTGTATTTTTCAGACTTTTGGAAAATTAGTTCATCCACGGTCAACTTAGCAGATATGTTGAAATGAAAAGCTGTGCACAGAAGCAACTTTCCCCTGTGACCAAAGGCCTAAAAGTCTGTCCAGTGTGAGAGGACTGAACTGTATTCATAATCCAGAATATCAACTAGTTGGTCCTGAAAATTGGCCTAAGAAAACCATCCCCAAGTGAGGAGTACTTAGAAGAAAATTATTCTTTTGTTATATAACTTCTTTTCTTATGGAATGGCCTACAAAATTCAATGCCGCTCTTTCTCCATTTAGGCTCTCCAGAAACAAAAGTGACCTGAGGATTTAGTTAAGGGAGTTCGGTAAATTTACTAAAACCTAAAGATTGTATACTCATCAGGTAAACTGCTACTGCCTGTTTAGAGATAGTGACAATTGTGTGACTCAAGCTTCACTAGAACTCATTCTTCCTTAATTTTTCTCTGTTTTTTCTTAGGGATAGGGCTCATTCGTTACCTGTGTACAATGGGAAAATGTGTGTGCTTACAAAATGACACTTCCAAAAATTCCCAGCATTAAACAACAAAGATTTTTAATCTCTAGATTAAATGTACATTAAATATTTTTTAAAAAAATCAACCAAAACCTTGTATTATGCTGAACTTGACTTTTATTTATTTTAAGTTAGGGGAAAGATTCTATGTTACTACAAGAAAAGAGGAACAGAGCCATAAACCAATAATATTTGGTTTTAAGACAGAAATAGTAAAATAGCTTCACTGTGATGGAACTGAAGGACATCTCTGTTCTGGGAAATGCCCAGTAGCTGAAGTGCAATAATCAATGCACCGATATGTAAGTTGTACCTAAACTGTGACCTGTAGCTCCTTGTGTCTTTTGCATGCTTAATGCTAAAATTGTATTGGTTACTAATATGATCTTAATCAGGAAGGAAAATGGACTCTAAAGAAATAACAAATAACTATTTCCAGTGGCATTCAATGTCATTATCTGGTGGCGTATTAGCTGGATGTTGCGAGAAACTGAACTCACTGGTTCATTGACTCAATCTTAATTGTAGTCTTGATTTAATCATATATTCCATCCTTTCCATTAGCTGAATTGAAGTAAATTATCTTAATAATATGCTTGCTTAGGCTCCTATTTGTTTGCTAAATATTTTAACAAAGTCCATAAGAAATTTATAGAATAAGTTGTCGTCTCAGACTGCAACATGGATTATGAACATAAGCACAGTTAAAGAAAATATTTACAAGGCACTTGACTCTGTGTCCAAAGTGACAGGGATATATCAGAATGGATAAACAGTGAATGAAAGAAAACAGTATAATACAATTCCCCAAATCAATCTAAGCAAAGAAATAATTTTCACATAGTTCCTTTAAGACAAAAAAAAAAAAGCTTGTGCATCTTTACTGGTGAAGAAATTAAAATACAGATGTTCAATAACTTTATTTAAAATTCTTTAATGTATTAATTTAAGGTAAGAAGAAACTTCTTATAATAGCTTTTGTTAGATTATAAATCATTGTATAATGAAATACTAAAATGTCAGTGATCTCTCTTACAATTGGAAACATTTTGGTCAGGGAGCAGAAAATTTTAAAGTCTGTATGATCTTACTCACTTTCATGCAGAAAGTCCTGCATGTTACAATGACTAAAACTGGTAACATTTATGAGAAATAACATTGAACAGGAAGACAGCTTGCGCTACAGCAACTGTGAACTATTAGAGATAACGATTCAGGAAGAGAACAGTGGAACGAGGACACTAAACACCCAGGAACCGAGATGGAAGGTAGTTTTTAGGATCAAACAGGTCTATCAGAAAAAGGAGCTCAAGAAAGCGGTCAGACTGACTGGAAGAACACACACTGAAAGAGTACAAACTTTTCCAAGAAGCAGCATAGAAAGTGATGGATTTGGCATAATAATGGTCTCTTGAATGATCTGCATACAGATTGCCAGAGACAAATATAAAACAAAACCAGAATTGTATAGGAACAAACTCAGAAGGCATATTACCGATAAAGAGCAAGCTCAAACAACGAGCTGTCACAGTCCTCAGTGATGTGACCCTGAGGCTGTAGGTGCATGTGGCAGCAGTAATTATTTTCCAGCATGGGCAGGTGACCCATCAGCTGGGCAGCCCACTGCAGCTACACAAACATTTCCTCCAGCTGACTGGAGGCATGGGTTTGAGCAGCTGGGGAGAAGGTCTGGAGATGTTAAATAGCATTGCCTCCAAGGGAGTGAATACAGAACCATGGCCTTCAGATGGCTGAAAAATCCAATGTCTTTTCTCTTTATTCCCTTCTTCAGTAGAAAGATTAACTGTGGTCAGTGAAGTAATGCCACTAATGAAGTACTCAGGGGAGAATAAGGAAGAATATGTTATTTATCATTTGCATAAATTAGAAATCTGAAGAAATTCAGATGCGCTAGCCCTGGTAAATTCAACTCAAAGCCTGTGGAAGTCTGGCTAAAGCAATCAATCTGAAATTGATTAGAACATACTTGTGAGAATTTGATTAAAACAGGAGAGGCTGAAGAACAGGAAGCCAAAGATTGTCCCTATCTCTTTACACAAAAACAGGAAAAGAGAAGGGAAAGAGGACCCACAGAATTATATCCCTAACTTCATTTACTATAAACTTACTGAAACAAAGAATCAACATACTAGCAAGAAGACAAGGTGATAAGTAATAGCCAATATGATTTTATCAGAAACTGAATCATGTTAAATCATGTCTGTTCCTTTTTAGGAGAGATAATGGGGTTTGTGGTTAGGGAAGGAGCAACAGGTGTGATATATCTTGATTTCAGTAAGCATTTTGACAGTGCTTGATATTCTCATAAGCACACTATGAAAACATCACTTAGACCAAAGTACTGTTATATAGATTGAACAACTGGCTTGAAAATTGCAAAGAAATAGCTACCCACTGTTCTCCATCAAATTAATCATGTTAGCCAATGGGGTTCTGTAGAATTCCACCTGGGTCCAGTACTATCCAGTAGTTTCATTAGTCACTTCACTATCTGAAGAGATATTATGCCTTTTACACTTCCAGATGGAAGCAAGCTGGCAGTGGTTGCAAGTTCCTTAGAGGACAAGATTAGAATTAAAATAATCTTGAGAAACTGACAAAGGGTCTGGAAAAAATAGGATGTGATTCAGTAAGACCAAGTGCAAATTACTATACTTAACTAGGAATAATGAAGTAGTCAAAGACAGAATAGGGCGAACAACAGGCTACATAGCAGTTCCACAGAATAATGAATCACACCCTGACTATGACTTAATAATATCATAGTGTTGGGAAAGAAATCAGATGGCATACTGGGATGCAAAACTGAATTTCAGGGTGCCGTAGTACACAGCACCATTAAGGCATCGGTTGGCAGATTGTGTATATTTTGGAGACTTCCCTTCAGCAAGGATGAGAACCAATTAGAGGAAGTCCAGATGAGAATTATAAGGATGATCAAACATCTAGAGAACATGACCTCTGTTGAAAGCTTATGATACCAAATTACACACTCCCTTAAAACTTCTGGATCTGGGAGACTGCATTTACAGTGTATTGTTAGCTCACATTGTTCATAGAAAGATTAAGTGCAAAGAGCTTCTTCAGGCTGCTGCCATCTAAACCACTTATCAAACAATTTTATTCTAGAAATAATAAGTTCCTGTCAGAGGATAAAAATCTTAACAGAGCTTTTCAAATTCAATTACAACATGAAACAACTACTAATATCGAAAGACTCAAGGGTTTTCTCATTAGTATTTTAAAGCAGCATGACAGATTATTTGAGTGTGTCAATAATGATTCATACTTCTTGTTGAATCCTCATTGTAAGAGGAAAATCTTAAGACAGTTGAACCGTCTTTTTTCAGGCCAATATATGAAAAACATCATTAAAGTTGTTATGAATCTAGACAGGGCATAACTTTGTCTGACAGCTATAATGAGCGGATGAGATGCAAAGCAGAATCTGATCACTTCAGGTTTTGTGATGGCTGCTATGTGGGCAAGATTCAATTATTAAGAAAGAAATATGACACACGGGAAAACTATCCAAAGCTGAAAAGAGAAACAAGGTGTGTGGGGGTATTATTCTCTGATGGTGAAGAGATACTATTCAAGATGGTATATTACCTTCCCAGTAGGCTAAACTAATCATCACCATGAAATAGTAAATATCTTCAACATTAAGCAAAACATAAGTTGCTGCTGGACCCCGGGATGTACATGAGAATAACTGTAATTCTTGCTAGGAAGCATCTTTGAGACATTACCAGCCAGATGTCTGGGTACCCACACCTATCCAGAAGGTGGACATATGCCTAAACCTATACATCTAATATAATTTTAGGAATCATAGAGTACTCTGCCAAACTTCCAGCTACCCCTCCACGAGGTCAATACCTTGTAGGTTCCACTTCACACCCACTTACCGTATGCAGATGTCTTTAGGCATTTAAAATAGCCAGCTGAAAACTTGGTGGGATAGCATAAGGTGCCTACAATGACACCAAATGCTTTCATTTAGAAGGCACAAGATATCTTCCAAATTGGTGAGAATAAAAAAAAAAAGGTATTCTAGAAAGTCTTTCTTCATTGTCTAAATTTTACCTCACTTATATTGAATGTGAGTAGGTTTCGTACAGTTGTACTGCACACAACGCTTGATGTTCTTCCCATCTACATCATACACCTTGACCCTATCAAGAGAAGTTGAATTAGACGTGGGTTGGGGGTGGTTGTACCTAGCTAGATTAAAGTCTTCTTCCCAGAGTAGGCAGACGAGTGCAAGAACCTAGTGGTCCACAGGGTGCAAGAGAATTTTCTTCCAAAAGGTGTGATTGTGTTCTGTGGTCAAAAAGGCACCAAGAAACACAAGTTTCAGGTGAAAACTAAGTGGAATGCTTGAAATATATGTCATACTAAAAATATTGTGTAAGCTATGGACATCACCTTCTGAACTCTGGGAAAATAACAAGTTCAGCCAAAGTCTGAAATGACAGTTTCCCCTGTCCTGCATGTACCTCAGAGACATTTAACTAATTAAGAAGGTGGACAATCTTAATCCAGGCTAAGAATCAGGAATTACTTCATTACAAGATGGTATTTATAAGGAATAGGATAGTTACAATATTTTGGTTTATGCTTTAAGTTTTGAAAAATGACAACAGAGTTCAGGCAGTATGTTTCTCTTTAGTCTGGACCCTCAAAGGAGTGATGTGAGACCATTTTTACACCCTTTCCTGTATCATCTTTCTTGGGAAAGTCTGCAAAAGATAGGAGGAGGGCAGAGTGAGGGCCATCAGCTTTCCAAAGAAGGAGGTGAAGGAAGCTGAAAGGAAAGTAGAAGTGCCTGGCTGTGTGTGTATCCGATAACTTTGTTTTCAAGAACAGTTTTGATTCTCAGTGCTTAATGACTGGGAATCAGAGAAGAGGAACTGTACATCAAAAGGCCAGTTAAGGAACAGGATTTCACTGCTTGTCCTACTCTTGCATCAGCGCATACCTGGCTGCCTTTCTGAAAGCATATGCAAAATTAGAAGGCTGTGCTGTCCAAGCTTGGCTGAAGAGGATAAAATAGGTAAAATCTTACCTTAGAATATGTTAAGATATAGTCCAACTACCTTTTCGAGAAAGATGCCGAATAATAGCAATGAGAGCTACAGCAAGTGTGGAAGTGATAATTACAATGTAGGTTGGAGAGTTTCTTGTTCAAACATCCTTTTCTCATCTGCATAGTTCTGCCAAATACTACTGAATGGTGGTTCTTGCTGTGAAAACTTTTATCAATAAAGTTTGTATAGCTTTATTAAGATTTAGTTGACTAAAATGTAGTGTATAAACATGAGTGATTATTATACTGAAAAAGCGGTAGTACTATACAGAAGGAAAATATTTTATAATTGCAACATTTCAATACAAAAATTCCTGAAAGCTGTATCCGTCTCAGATTTCTAAGACAGGTCAAGTGGTTACACTGGCAAAATAACTATCATTTTATCTTTTTTTTTTTTTCAGAAAAGGAAGCTGTAATTTTTGCAGTAAACAGTAGCAAATGCAATTTCCTTCATTTTTGTATTTTCTCTTTTTAATATATGCCTATCCTAACCATTTTGTACCTATGCCATGTCCTATCTGTATTAGAGAAGGTGAATAATCCAGGTTGGAAGAATTTTCTCTGCTTATTTGTCTGCACAGAACCCTGGGAAATGAGATATTTTGACTTGCATTTCTAGTTTATTTTTTTGTTAGTTGTAGCATTATATATCTCCCAAACACTTTTTAAAAATGTTTACTTCTTCTGAAACTTCCTTAGATGAGTTGTTCAGAAAAACAATTATACCATGGTGTACAAAAATTAATCCATACTATAGCAAAATTCGTACTTTTGGAAGACAATTAATTCAAATAAGGATTTAATGTGTGTGAACATCATTTAAGGTACTGAGTTACTGTCAGAAAGAGAAAAAAGCTATTGACATATTGACAGTTAGGTAAACAACTCTTCTACCATGCATTTCCCATATTTTCAATAAAATCTTATTAGTACAATCTATCCTTTGTCCAGATACTGATGTCATCTACCTGGACTTGTGCAAGGCATTTGACACTGTCCCACATGACATCCTTGTCCTTAAATTGGAGAGATATGGATTTGATGGACTCAGTGGATAAGGAATTGGCTGGATGGTTGCATGCAAACAGTTGTGGTCAATGGCTCGATGTGCAAGTGGAGATCAGTGATGACTGGCATTCCTCAGGGGTCAGTACTGAGACCAGTGCTGTTTAACATCTTTGTCAGTGACATGGACAGTAGGATAAAGAGCACCCTCAGCAAGTTTGCTGATGACACCCACCTGTGTGGAGCAGTCACCATGCTGGAGGGGAGAGATGCCATCCAGAGGGACCTTGACAGGCTGGAGAGGTGGGACTGTGCAAACCTCATGAAATTCAACAAGGCCCAGTGCAAGGTCCTGCACATGCCTCACAGCAATCCCAAGCACAACTACAGGCTGGGTGGAGAATAGATTGAGAGTAGCCCTGAGGAGAAGGACTTGGGGGTATTGATTGATGAAAAGCTCAACATGAGTCATCAATGCGCACTTGCAGCCCAGAAAGCCAACTGTGTCCTGGGCTACATTAAAAACAGCATGACCAGCAGGTCGAGGGAGCTGATCCTGCCCCTCCGCTCCACTCTTGTGAGACCCAACCTGGAGTACTGCATCCAGCTTTGGGGCCCCCAGCACAAGAAAGACATGGAGCTGTTGGAGTGAGTCCAGAGGAGGGCCACAAAGATGATCAGAGGGCTGGAGCACCTCTCCTATGAGGACAGGCTGAGAGAGTTGGGGTTGTTCAGCCTGGAGAAGAGAAGGTTCCAGGGAGACCTTATAGCAGCCTTCCAGTACCTAAAGGGGGCCTATAAGAAATCTGGAGAGGGACTGTTTACAAGGGCACGTAGTGACAGGACAAGGGGTAATGGGTTTAAACTAGAAGAGGGTAGATCTAGATTAGATGTTAGAAAGAAATTCTTCACTGTGAGGGTGGTAAGGCACTGGAACAGGTTGTCCAGAGAAGCTGTGGAGGCCCCATCCTTGGAAGTGTTGAAGCCCAGGCTGGATGGGGCTTTGGGCAACCTGGTCTAGTGGAGGGTGTCCCTGTCCATGGCAGGGGGGTTGGAACTAGATGATCTTTGAGGTCCCTTCCAACCCAAACCATTCTATGATTCTATGATAAAGTGCTTTACAGACCCAGTTTCATGTGTTTAAAATATCCTTCTTTTTTAAAGTAATGGACTAGCAAGAATAAAGAATTCCGGTTGGTGCAGCATGTATGAAAGCATTATCTTCTCTTAGGTAAGTGACTGAAGTTTTGTCTTCTGCCCAGCTTAGCTAGTTTAACATAACTAATATGCAATAGACATTAACAGTTAGCTTATTTTGTGTCCTAAGGGTTTTTATGTCCATGTTGAAAACTGACAGAAAGAAGAGGTAAAGAAGAAGAGATATTAAAAGTGAACCAGAGGTTGTGTGGGAAAGAGAACTGGGTGAACCAGAGCAAAATCCTTCCTTGTATTTTCTCGTTGCTTGCCTGCAGGAGGCCAGCTGACTCCACAAAGGGCTATGGAAGTAGCTGTGTATAATCTGCAGCTTAGCAAGGATTTCAGACTAACTGTGCTTTCTAATGCTATTGCCTTGCTTATTTTCCCCTTCAAAAGAGGATCTACCGGAAAGTTATCTATTTATATTGCAGAGAGATTGTATGCTTTCGATGTAATGGTTAGTGTCTCCAGCTGCGGAGCTCAAGGACACCCTCTGTCATGATGGTTAGCTGTTTTCTGTCCTCAGCTCTCATGAAGCTAACTTTTAGTCAGAGCAGCTAGTTAAGATCAAGAAAAGAGGGAACCTGTGTTTTATGCTTTATATATCTAAAGCATCCTGCAGTCATAGCTCAGCTAACTTCAAAGAAAAGCACTTATGGAAGGCAATTTCTTTGCTTTAAAGAAGTATCTCACCGTAGCAGTAGTTCAGGTTGGCAGACCTTAGGACAGACACACTTGAGACTGCTTGGGTCCTTGGGGGAGGACAACCGATCTCAGCTGAATCCAGCTGGACTGTCCTAGTGATTGATGCATTAACAGAAGAATGGGTGACCATAGAAACTGTTTTGACGTGGTACAGAAAAAACTTTTCTATTCCTAAAAAACTCAGTAGAGGCTTTCCAAGGCCCTACAATAACTGCTTGAACTATTACTTTTATAGCATATTTTAAGCAAGTGCTCAATAAAAATATGGCACACTACTGTATAGAGGGGATATTTAAACCTGTGTATTGGGTCTGGCTGAGATGGAGTTAATTTTCCCCAAAGCAGCCCTCACAGTGCTGTGCTGTGTATTGGTAGCTAGAAGGGTGTTGGTAACACCCCGGTGTTGTGGCTGCTGCTGAGCAGTGCTGGCACAGCACCCAGGCTGTCTCTCTCCAACATTCCCCCTCAGCAGCCCGCTGGGCCTGGGCAAGATCTTGGGAGGGGACACAGCTGGGACGGCTGACCCCAACTGACCAAAGGGATATCCAAAGGGATATGTCTGCTCAGTGATAAAAGCTAAGAGAAAGGGGTGGGAAGGGGGGGGGGGGTGTGTATTCGTTATTTACAGTGTTTATCTTCAGAGCAAATGCTACACGTACTGAAGCCGTGCTTCCCAGGAAGTGGCTGGACATCGCCTGCTGATGGGAAGTAAAGAATAAATCTTTTGGTTTTCCTTTGCTTCCACACATGACCTTTGCTTTTGCTTTATTAAATTGCCTTTATCTTGACCCACAAGTTTTTTTCTGTCTTATTTTCTTCCCCGTCCTGCTGAAGAGGGGAGTGATAGAGCAGCTTGGTGGGCACTTGGTGTCCAGCCAAGGCCAACCCACCACAACCTGCTAAGATAAATTTGCAAAACCTCTAAAAAACCTGACTAGGTATTGCAGCTGAGGCAGCAGAAAGAAGTATTTTATTCAGTGAATAAAAGTTGATACTGAGATAGCATTTATTGGATTATAAACAAGGTAGCATTCAAACATGGCTTTATTGAAACATTATTTTAATAATGTTTAAGATGAAATGATTCCAGATGGTTAATCTGGAATCCCCACAGCTAGGCCTGTCAGATATACTAAAAATTTAATCAGACTTTTAACACACCAATGGGCTTTGAACAGCCTGGATCCTCAGGAAAAAAAATTCCTCAGGAACAATCATGAAGAGATTGATGAAGATATCTAATAGTAGGCAGTAGCAGTTATGAACATCAAGAGAATGCTTGAGTGCACCGAATTCAGGCAGAAGGTAACAGCATATTAAAGCAAAGCAACTGTAGCCAACAATAATGCACTTCTAACATAGGAAACTGTGCTTTTGATATTCCCTACCTTGCTGAAGAAACCTAGCTGAGACTTCAAATCTTGAAAATAAAGGCACATATATAAAGGATTAGCAAATATTTATTTTAACACTTTGTGCAAGACTTACCTATAGACGAAGATCACAGTAATGATTATCTGTTTATCATCTTTGTCAACCATGGCAGGGGGGTTGGAACTAGATGATCTTTAAGGTCCCTTCCCACCGAAACCATTCTATGAATCTATGATCTCTAACATTTCACTACTGACAGAATATGACAAATGACTGCCCCTGTTTTGTTATGGACAGAAGCTATTCAGCCTAGAATGAGTACAGAGTAGATACTTTCCACTCCCTTCCTTTCACAGAAATGCAAAAATTATGCTTACTTCTATAAGATCAAAAATTGCTAATTAACCCTCATATGAGGTACATATCTACACACTGATATTTTCATTTAATAGTTATGGAAGCATAATTTTTAAACTATTCCCTCCCCCCCGCAGTGTCACACAGAACGAGAACAAGGACGAAGACCTATCAGCTTACAGGTTTCCATCAGCGAACCACTTAGACTTTGTCTCAGTTTTTAAAGGTACACAGTGTGTTAAAAGATATCAAGTCAAATAATGATAACTCACGGACATATTTTAGAGCTTTTGTGATTAACGCCCAAGGAGAGATGAGGTCTTAAAATTATATATAAAAAAAAAAAAATTAGATACTGGAGTTTAACTGCAGACTGGCAGAATAAGAGAAGCCTAAATCCTAATCCCATGTCACATGCCAGCCAACACCTGCAATCTCATGTTGACATAAGCAGGACAGGCAAAGCCCCAAGTGCAAATCAGGCCTCTAACCCATCCTTATCCCTGTTTCGTGGCTACAAAATACTTCTGATATTACTTCACACAGAATTTTTCCAAGGCAAGGCAGAAGGCAATCTAATCTCATGACCACTTTACACACCTCAAGTGGTGTTTCTGAGGTACTGTGATATAGTGAGTGAGAAGCTGATCTGACATGAAGGAAAATTAGCTTCTTCTCCCAGATCTGCTGAAGCATTCCACTGAGTCCACTGTGCCCACTGTGTTTCACCTATTACATGAGTAAAACCAAGTGAAAGGGCGCACCTCTTTCTTAGGGATGTGGCATCCCATCACCCCAAGCTTTAAAAACATCTGCCTCTCTCTCAGCTACTCCCTAGAAGTCCAATTCTGCCGAGGCTCACGCTGTCCTGAAAAGCTAGTCTAAAAACCAGTTGCACCCAAAGGCTCTTAACAGCATTTCTGTGACTTTCCAGAGACGGATCTGAGGCTGCTCCACACAAACCACCTACCCCTGGCTCCCCAGAGGAAAATCCACGCAGCGCAGGGATCTGAGCCACGGCAACATTGCACTTCTCCATACGAAAGGCGGGGGAATAAGGATGCGCCACACAGGTAATATTGGCCAGATTAATTGGATGATTGTATCAAAGTCCCTAATAACAGTGTACGGGTACTACAGCCCCACAGAACCTCTCCTGTCTGCAGCTAATTGTTTCTGCTGTGGGTCTCCCCGACCTTACAGGGTGATTAATAACACATTCTCTCATTACTAGAGTTTACATCTCCCATGTCAGGTCATAGCCTGTTTCTCCCATAGGTAAAACTCATCCAGAGCAAAATGAGGGATCCCGTGTCATGACAATTATTGTCTCAATTAGTGACATTATTAATATGCTCTAGCAAAAGAACAACCACGCTTTACTGCATTAACAGGTGGAAATGTTCAATTCTTAATTAACTTTATAGGACAGAAAATTATTAGACTACATCTAGAAAGGTCAAATTAAAGGGTAAGAGAAGAGCAGAACTATACTGTAATAAATTCTGTAGCCAGGGAGCCCATTTCAAGTTGTAAAACTCTCTGCAATTGACAGAAAAGCAAAAAGCCAAAGACCTCTTCACACAGGGACAATTTCTGAAGGTGTGTGCAGCATTCTTCTAAGAAATCAATACTGCATTTGCAGAACAAATTACTGCACAAATGTTAACGTGCATATGCACTGTTGACTGCCTCTGCATTTAGAAACTCCCAATTATAATTCAGAGTAACAGAAAAAGCCTCCCCAATCTACTTTTTCATTGACTACTTAGCCAGCCATGCGGCAGGAATTCTCTCACCTTTCAAGCCCTATGTCCTTCTATTATTTCCCTGGTTTCCACCCTCCTTACTCAATGAAAGATGATATGAGGAAGATTCACAATATAGTAGAGAAGAATGTAAAAATAACAGTTTTTACACAGCACTTGCAAATGGTTGAATGTTCTTGAAGTTTCAAAACTCAATAGTAGGCAAATCTAGGCTCTCCTTCAAAATTCCCAGGCTTCCAATGAACCTCTTCTTTTTTTTTTTTAACCCAGTCGTTCTGGTTTTTAACACTCTCTTGTTCATGATGTTTTTTTCTAAGGATTATCTCATACAGCGTTTACAGAATTAGTGATTGGGTTTTCAGAATACCACTAAATACTGTGTTTGTGTGGAGGAATTAGTCTCAGTTTTTAAAGACTGGAGCTATTTTCCCTTAATAAAGCTTGTTTTCATATTTTCAGTCCTCACAACTTCACCGCAACAGAACTGAACAATATGGTATTTCACATGCAAACTTAGCCATGGAAATCCAGAACAAAGTCTTCAAGCTTCATGTTTGGATATCCAGCAGGTCAAACAGTCTGAGGGGGTCTCAGGGCACTTTACCAAATTATTTTGCTTTGTTGTATTTCAAAATTGATTTAGACTGGAAACTCATCTTTGTCCAAAGTTTTTGGCAGATGCCTTCAAATACTTGGATGGAGGGCAAATTGAGTAAATAATTATTTATACATTTAAGAGGATTTATGTGTATTTTATAGAGTCTAAAATCCTTGCAATAAGCATTGCCTGTTCTGCTGAGAAGCTTCTATCGTCGATGCGTTGCCAAAGCTTGCTTTCAGGCTTTGTGTGGCCTCGGTGAAGCTGGCCACGACAGGAGGACTGACAGCCAAGGAACACGCACAAAAGGGAGAGAGCACTTTGGGGTATGGGAATAACACAAGAAACTCTGTGAGATGGTAGAATTAGTTTGAAAGTGAGCAGAATACGGTATTCTATAATGATTGCCATGCTCTCAGCAGCAGAGGAACTGAGTGAAGAGCTGCTTTCCCATTCATTATTATTATGGTTATTATTGCTGTTGTAAGGAAATGGTACCCAAAAATTGATAGGAGACTGATGTGCTATTTCTTTTTCATTAGTTGCTGTTATTACTTAATCTAAACTACAGTTATCACTTAAACTCTCAGCATTTTTTATTTTTTAAATGGCATCAGAGAATGTATTTTGTAGATGTGGTAAAATCTGTACAGAAAGGAAAAAAAAAAATCCCTTCTGATTTAAACAAGTGGGAGTTTTGTGATTCATTGCACTGGGGCCAGGATTTCATCCACACTCTTAACTTCTCTTAGATTCCTGCTTCTCACTTTGCTAACAACAGTGATGTCTAAAATAATTTCTCATTTTAGGAACTAGCATCCTGCCCTTTCCTTGTTAACTGCTTCTGTATCTCTTATCTGACAAGGGAGCCAGTAGGGTGATTTAAAGACTTTGGCTGTTTTGATTTATATGGAAAAAAAGAAAAATATTTTGCTTTTCAGCACCCAGAGTCTTTGCCAAGGGAGGCTGAAGTTACCCAGGCACTTCCATCACCATCGAGGTGAATTCCTCACCCTGAATCCCCTTTGATGTCTCCTGTTTGCCTGTGGCATGACCTGCTGCTCCCCTCTCAGCTGTGCTGCTGGCACTGTTTCTGCATGCAGGCTGTAAGACTGGTGGTAGAAACGTCCAAGCTTTGGAAAAAGGTGAAGGGCGGCGGCGGGGGGGAAGCTTTAAAATAATAAACAGCAAAGAAAAAGATTTAAAGCGTGCCAGTACAAGAATTTACATCAGTAAAGAGACAGGGAGCTGCTGCATGCTGGGTCAGAGCATCGTCTTCCAAAATTGTCTTTCCGGCTCTGAAAGCAGGTGGGTGCAGCTGTGCCCCGAGGGGCTCCTCCCCTCGCAAAGTCCTGCCTGGCGAAGGGTGAGGCTCCCACTCTGCACCCCGCCAGCAGGGATTAGCCATGCAGAACACTCCTTGAATTTTCACTTATTGCATTTTTTTGTTATTCATGACCCTATGACAATGTTTCTGCAAGGGAAACATTCACTGAATTGAAGCTTCAAATGGGTTTCAATGCTTGATTCTTTCTCTCTCTCTCTTTTTTTTTTTTTGTCAAATCCATAACATATTTACTTATGGAATAGAATCAGTTTCTCTCTCACTTCTTTTCATATTCATTACTATTCTGTTGACAAGTTAACCTATGGGATATAGAAACCCAAGTACCTTTACGTTGAATCGATAACTTGCAGAAGGGACACTGAACCTCTGGAAGTCCTTATGTAAAGGGTACATTATCTCTTTAACTTCACAGAGCTTTCCTGTCAAATAAATGACCTACGATCTCAAAGAGTCTTCACCTTCAGGTTTTCCCCTCCTCTCGCTTTCTCTCTCTCTTTTTATTTATTAAAATATGGATCAAAATCACATTTTCCTCTGATGCTCTTTCATCATGACTATGAATGAGCGCGAGATTTTCCCTGGAAATAAAATGATTGTGTTCATTTTCCAACAGATATTCAGATAATGAAAATGCTTTCAAAAGTCATGTATTTATAGATTTGATTGAGAGTCTACTTTCAAGAAGAAGAAACCAGTCATATTTATTTCAGAGTTCCCCAAATCAGGCGTTATTTGTCCTCCATCTTCTTAAACTGTCTAATTATATGTTTTAAAATGTACTTATATCTTGATACCTATTGTGACTACTTTTAATCCAGTAGATTTATGTTTATATCTTTACTTTAATATCCCAGGTGGTGTATGCTTAGAATGAATATTGTTAGAATGAATATTGCTACCTCTGCAAGGTAGCAGATTTTGCTTCTAGTTTTATCTACCGGATAAAAGCAGTTTGGATTTTTTTTTTGTCAATAAAAAAAAAGCAGGAGACAGCTGCTTAGTTTTACTGCTCTTGTCTCCGCTAACATCCTCATTTGTTCTTATGAGATGAATCATTTTCTTCCTTCCAGTCAGAATCAGTGGTCAAATAGAAAATGTGAATGGCACATAACGAAGTAAATAAGGCACGATGCGAGGGGAAATCTGGTTGGTTAGAGCAGAGGTCTAGGATATAAGGACAATAATAGAGCTCTAAAAGTGCCATATGGTGACTAAAAGACTCAATTTGTTTCACAAGCGCTGCATTACACTAGATAAAAGACCTTTTATATCAGCTTCTTTATATCTCATCTTCACAAATCGGCCCTACTTTATTCCTTCATTCATTTACATATTTTCTGTTGTTAATAGCAAATGTAAGAAAGCCCAAAATTGCCCAAGTTCCATAAAAAATCAGATTTATTCTTCACAAGGTTGCAAATGTATGAATAGTCTTAGAGCTAGAAAATATATCTATTACACTTTTGCCCAAGTAAAATATAGTAAAATACACTATATGGATAGAAATAGGAGTTATCCATAAAATTAGAATTCACTAACATATACCAGGTGACTGTGTTAATCAACCAGACCATGAAATAAGTAATTTGCATCTTTTATTTTTTGATTGACATAATATCAGTTTAATGTATACATACTAAAATATATGTTATTTATATTTCAATTTTAGACAAAATAAGGCAAACAGGGTTTTAAGAAAGGAAATTAATATCTGGCCACAAAGAAAACAAATTGCATTGGGGTGCTAATTAGATAGACCCCTAATTTGGCCAAAATTACAAGCTTTATATCTAAGCAATTCAATTGTATGTCTTTTCATTTCTGTACAAATAATAAATAGATACATAAAGCCAACATTTGATATAGAGGACTTGGTTTTAATCTTGCTTAAACTAGCATAAATCAAAGGCTGCTTGGTTAACGGCAGTAGAAATACAGCAATGTAAAATAAGTGTGAAATGAGAATTAAGCCCATACTCTCCTTTTGGCATAGCCTTTTTCTTCCGAGATGTAGTATTATGTGCTGTTCTCTCAGCACCAAAGACACTGTCTTTGCCAAAGGCATAAAATATATTGCCTGGCAGACAGTAAAAGAACTCATATTAACGTAGAATGACACTTTAGAGTAGGGATTGGTTTGCCATATATTCCTGAAAGGCATAGTAAAGGATAATTGCTATTTTCATTAACTATCATCTCACTTACAGAGTTACTTGCAGTGGTTTAGAAAGCCAGCAACTTGGACCGGTCCCAAAACCCCACAGATAGCTGTCTCTTTGATACCCTGATAGCCAGAGGCAATGTTCAGTCACTTCTGACAGACATGCAGTATCTTTTAATTGAATGCTAGCACTTCAGCCAAGCAAAAATCTTGGAGCTATACAGAACAGAAATGAAAACTGGCCAGGAAAGTGTTTTGAGATTGAAATACTCAACTGCAGTCAGTGGGACAGGATATTTATGGCTGTGAAAATGCCACATAAATCTGTACCTCTCACTTCAAATTCTGTCTTTAAAAAGAAAAAAAAAAAACAACAAAACAACCCACAAAACAAAACATAACAGACTATTATAGTTCATTTTCCACTAAGGTTTCATTCAGTTTTATTTTCCATAATCCATATAAGAAATGCAGTCAGTGACCATTAGCAGTAGTGTATCTCAAGAACACTTTGAAATATGTGTCAGAAGCCCAAGTGCAACAAAAGACAGACTAGAGGGTAAGAGTATTTTTGAGTGTCCGACATACTTGGAGAAAAGGTGAGGAGTCACTGGATAGACATTTAGCAGTGAAAGCTGAACAAAGAAAAATGGAAAGAGGAAGTGAAAGAGAAGGCAAGCAGACTGTCTCTTTGCTTCCCTTCAACCTCTCTGCTTGCGGTTCCTTGCTTTAACAAAGCAAAACAAAACAACACAACAACATCAGGAAAACCTGAATCTGGTGCTCCAGAAACATGCCCAGTGGAGAATCAGAGTGAGTTGTTATGGCCTGGGGAGTATGAGCTTCCCTACACCATAAATAAATGAGTGCATAAAGAGTCATAGAGCGATGCATTTTTCATGAGAGAAAAGATGGACACTAGAATTTAATGAGAGGCTGACATTTATAACAAGGAGATTATATTCTCCTCGTAGTTACCTAAAAAAGGAGATAGTGAGAGCAGTATATGAGAAAAACAGAGCAAAGAATATATATAAGAATTTTCTTGTAAGAACACTGTTCTTAATACTTAAACATAGATTGATTTGCACTGTTCTGTATCTTCCTAGGTATCTGTTTCTGGAAAGATCGAAATTTGACCATTAGCCATTTTTTCTGAACATCACATAAAAAGATTCATTTCTGCTGTATAATTAAAAAAAAAAAAAAAAAAAAAAGAAAACCTTGCACAAGACCCATTCTCCTTTTGATAAATCCAGACCTGTATTTTTGATCATTGATTTACAAAACAAAAAAATATGTTTGCCTAGGCTTCAGTTAAGTCTTGCTGCTTACATTCAAATATGGTTCCTGCTGATGCACACTCAGTTTGAATGAGTGAACTACGCCAATCAAAACTGGCACTCCTAAATTTTAATTCTTATTAAGAATTAAACTATAACTTGCTTTGAAAGGAAACCATTAACAATGGAACAAGTAGGAAAATACTGGAATTCATCCTTTTTGTTCTGGGGGACTTCCACGTAGTGATGGTCTGACCGTGTGTACAAGAGCATTAAGAGAGCTGAAGTTTCACCCTGTTTTCAGCGTGCGTTACTAAGTGTTAAAAGTCATCACCACCTTACCCTGTAATTTCCTGTGATTACTTTGTAGATGTCTAACACATACAACAGTGAGGCTGTAGTACCCTCTTACACTGGAAAGCTGATACAAAGTTTCCTGAAATCAATAAGAAGGCATAGCATGTTACCTTTATTATTATGGTAAGCAGAAAGTATGGGCTGCTGGAGAGCCCATTGAGTATTTTCAAGTGTTCATTCAAACTCTGAACTTTAACCATTCTCTCTTTTTTCTAATCAGACAACTTAGAGTGTAATTATCTTGATATATGAAAGGAGGAGGGCCGTTCAGAAACAATTAATACTTGCAACGCTTATTTTGACTGCTAGCAGTGGACTTCGCCATCCTTCACTCCCTCATGGTGTCATTTAATTCTTGTTTAAACAGCTCCTGTCTTCTTATTTCTTCAGCTGTGACTGTTGGACCATTTCTCATAGTCATGGCTCTCAATATGATAATGGCTTTGCAATTTTCAGGCACCTGTTCCAGATTTGTTTTCCTTCAAGTTTCCTTTATCAACATATCTCTTCTAGAATTACTACCTAGCATGAACGGAATAATTTACCTAGAGTAGACTAAACATAACACTCATACACATCTAAGTTTAGAGGATTTTTCTGTCAGGTCCTAACCCTCTAATGTGTGCATTTATGTGCATTTTGCTTTTGTTGTGCTAAAATATGTTTATATTGATTGACCACATTTGAATTAAATAAGCAAACCCTGTGCTGAAAAGAAAATCAATCCTATTTTAATTCTGAACATATCACTTTGTGTGTAGGAGAAAAATATATCCCCAATTAAACATCTGCATGATACCAGACAGACCGAAATACAGATATAGATTGATTTTTCAAAATCATGTCCTTTAAATACGTATGTAGTAAAAATGGACCAGATTTTTCACAGCCACTATCAAGTCCACTATCTAGCCAACCGTATCCTGGGCTGCATCAAAAGAAGCGTGACCAGCAGGTTGAGAGATGTGATTCTGCCCCTCTACCCTGCTCTCATGAGACCCCACCTGGAGTACTGCATCCAGCTCTGGGGGCCCCAGCACAAGACAGACATTGAGCGAGTCCAGAGGAGGCCACAAAGATGATCAGAGGGCTGGAGCACCTCTCCTATGAGGACAGGCTGAGAGAGTTGGGGTTGTTCAGCCTGGAGAAGAGAAGGCTCCAGGGAGACCTTATAGCAGCCTTCCGGTACCTAAAGGGGGCCTATAAGAAAGCTGGAGAGGGACTGTTTACAAGGGCATGTAGTGATAGGACAAGGGGTAATGGGTTTAAGCTGAAGGAGGGTACATTTAGATTTGATATAAGGAAGAAATTCTTCACTGTGAGGGTGTTGAGGCACTGGAACAGGTTGTCCAGAGAAGCTGTGGAGGCCCCATCCCTGGAAGTGTTGAAGCCCAGATTGGATGGGGCTTTGTGGAGGGTGTCCCTGCCCATGGCAGGGGGGTTGGAACTAGATGATCTTTGAGGTGCCTTCCAACCCAAACCATTGATTCTATGATTGTATGATTCTATAAGTAATGAGAGAAAGGAAAGCAATTCAAAAGTATGTACTGAAAAAATAAAACTATTTCAATTTTTCTGTATCCTCATTCTATATTTATGATTTAACTCATTTTGCAGCTGTCCTATGTGTATCTCTGGAATCCATAGCAATACTTTTTTGCTAAATTACTTTTAATTTGCTAAATTACTTTTAGCAATAATCTAGCTTGTTGATTTTTACCAGGGGCTTTTAGAAGATGTTAATAATTTACATTAGTGGCTATAGATTGGCATTACCATTAAGCCTGGTTAAACAAAATATTCCTGAAGTCTAACTGACCATTTTCTATTGAGAATATTATAACACTACCTTCAGTAGTCTTGTATTCACTATGTCTTTTGATAGTCCTAAGGAACTTTTTCGTTGTGGGCTTTCCATTTAAAAATCCGCAAGAAAAATGAAAGCATGTTAAAAGAATTAAAAATAACAGTACTCATAATGAATCAATTTCAGGACTACGTGATAGTCCAATCTCTCTATACATACTGGTAAATTTAGTTGCCCAGATAGAATTTTAAGCTTCATGTTTCTAACCCTCATTTTGTTTTTTCTCTCATGAGCATTTCACCGGTAACTAGAGCCACATAATTCAAGCTGCTAAGTCTATGAACATATTTAAGGTTTATTTATATGAGCTAAGATTTCTAGGACTGAGTCTCCAGCTCCTCATTCCCATCTCATACCTTCCACTGTTTTCAGAGTCAGAGTTATCAGACTTATTTCAATAAAGCCTGAGTTTGCGCATGCATTCCAAGTGATGCCAAAAAAGCACCTCCTTTGTTTCTTTCTCTGCAGTCCTGGATTACTTACCTCTTGAAGGAGCTCTGGGATACATTTTCTATCTAAATGTCTAAAAGGCAGTTGCCAGAGTCCTGTATTGCTAAAGCAAGAGAAGATAAAATGTTATTCTTCAGAGCCAAGAAACCTCCTTTCTCTGAAAATAGCCTTTAAGTCCAAATGCATTCCTGAATCCAGATTTCTCAGGGCAAAGAAGTAGAAGATAAAAGCAGTGGCGATTCTTCCCACATACGTTGTGGGGAACCAAGAAGCATCTGGCTTGTTACTTAACCACGATTCAAGACAAAGAGAAGCTGTCACGAGAAACAGCATAGACACTACTGGCTACAATAATATGAATATTGTATTTCCCCTCCTTCATGGGAATTCTAAACATCACAGGCTACTGCTTCACACCACTTTTTAGTCCTTTTATCCTTGTCAAACAGACCTTACATATCCTGCTGCTGCAATCCTACTACTTTTCTCTATAGTTTGGTGATATGATGAATCCTTCTGGCAAGGTTCAAAGACAGAGATAGGACACATGTTCTTTCATTTGTCCCATATTAGTCCCTTTCTCTCTCATAAGGCCATCTATTTTATTTCCTCTAAAAAAATGTGTTCTCTCCATGTTCTTTGCTCCACTCTCCATCATTCCTCGTGTCTCAGACCCTGCGATCGTGACATCAGCTGCTTCTTTGTGCCGGCTTCGGTGTCTCGGTGTTACCCATACTCCTCCTTTTGGTGTTCTCACAGTCTCTCCTCATGCCCATACCCTTTCTTTTCATTACTCATCCCCATCAGTTCCTATAGTCTCTTGCACGCTGTCCACAGCCATGGCTCTCGAAAACACGTCTCTTCATCCATAGAGCCACACCTGCTCTTGTTATTTTATGTCCCTCTCGCTCTGTTTTCAGGAATGTTGATACTTCCAAAAGCAAAGCTGCTGCACCTTTTCTGCACAAGCTTCTTTCATATTCCTTTTTTTCAACTACTGTATTATTTCAGTTACTTTGATATAAAATATTAAAGTTGGTTTTCATTAGTTTCCCTTTCCTTCCTTTTATGTTCGTATCAGTATTCTCGCACACAAACTAATCTTCTTACTTCTCCCCTTATAACTTCTAAATTCCTCTGTTCTCCTCCACTGCTATCTAAAACCATGATAAGGCTATGGTTTTATTTTTTCTTTGTGTTTTATCAGAACAACAAATCATCCTCTTTTTTAGCCTTCTCGGACTTCTTTGCTTTCAAAAATGAACTTACAACTACTTATAGCAACAAAACTGGAAGGCACTATCTGGAAGGGCAAAGCATGCTCCGATAAGACTGAAATAAGTAATATCTGTCATAGGATGGACAAGAGAATGAAGCAAGGCCATGCTCATTAAAAATGCATGTTAATTCCTTAAGCAATGTTTCTCATAGCCTTTCTAACACAGCCTAACCCTTTTACCGTTAGCTGGGGCTTCTCAGAAAACAGATATTAACAAAGTCTTGCGGCAGTGATGAATAGAGACTAGTAGATCTTTCTGCTCTCTGTGAAGAGAAAATGTCTTTTAGTGGCAGAAAATTAGACCTTTATTCTCTCCAGTCCAGAGGGAGCTTTCAGTTATGCAGTTAAACAAATGGCATGTGCTCCTCTTTTCTTCATTTATTCTGTTGGCAGTATCTGTGCAGGCTTTATCCTTGTGAGACTGTTAGCATTATGCCATTTAAGATTAATTGAGCAAGGTTAGGAATTAAATTAATATGATTTCATTAATATTTGAAGAGCGTGTTACAACTGCCTATAAGATTATTTATAGCTCTTTGTGCATCACAGTATCATTAATATATATTGTGTAAATGAAAAAATTCTATTCAAAATATGTTTGATCTTGTGAATTAAAATACATACTACAGGGTGAGTGCATGTAATAAACACATTAGTTATTAAAATAAATGCATATGTGCATTAGCTAATTATTTTATTTACGTTTCCCAACCAGCGGCAGAATGAATCCATATATGTGACACAATTCCATAAATTAGTCACACCGTAAGTAAATTGACCTTACTTCACCTTTCCAAACAGCCTTAGAAGGTTTTAAATAAAAAGAATATTTTTGCATGCTCAGAAATTCAATTACTTAAGCCCCAAACCCTAGACCTATTTATAAAAAAATGTACTAATCTTAAGCAAAGTTATAATTTTAGTTTTACTCTGTTGGTCCAAATAGAGGCAGTTAGTTAGAGTAAGGCTCAGAGAACTCCCCAGCGCAGCAAGCACCCCGTCCGCTCAGTGCAGTGGTCAACGTTTTATTCAGAGGAAAGATCGGATTAACTTGTTGTTAGTGTAGGAAACCAGATATGTCATTTCCCAAATAGGCACATTATGCTAACCTGGGAAAAGCTATGAACAGGCAAAATCAAACAACAAGCAAGAAGGTGGCAAAATGGACAGGAACAGGAGCCTGAGATTCAAGTGGTGGAAAAAAAGCAGGTCAGCACATTCTGAAAATAATAATCTAAAACATAACTTTTCTGATGGAAATATTTGGAAAGCAATAATGCTGCGAGAGACCAAGCGGAAATACAAGGTAGTAAATTGGATACGAATCTGTGCTGGGAAACAAAGGAAGTCAGTGTGATTTTGGGCTGGATAGACATAAACAGTGCGTGCTAGGACACCGGTAGCATCTTTCTACACAGCACCGATAAAGTCACATCTAGAATATTCCACCCCAGTATGAGAAGATGCCAACAAACAGAAATTTTGAGGAAAATAAAGATATAGATGCAAGTGAGAAATGGAGTTTTCACATGTGAAAAGATGAAAATAATGAAAAAAAAATCACCCAAGACTCTAGAAATAGAATATAACACGGGAGTCCTGAATTTATAGTTCTGTACCTTTATGTATGATTTACTTAAAATATACTTGTTTTCAAAATAACAAGGATTTCTATTCAACACCTTTCAAGTAAAGCTACTTTAAAAATAAAAACAAACATATTAACACAGATATGAATCCAGCAGATTAACCCACTTTACGTTTCTTTTCCTTAATTTTCATTTTCAATTGTTGGCCATTATGCATTGTTTAGGTGAAGTGCTGAAATAAAGGAATGTATATTTCAGGAGATACAAAACTGAAGAGGAAAAAAAAAAGATTTTTGTCAAAGATTTAACAATAGTGAGTAAATAGTATTTCTTTAGACTTTCTGCCCTTCAGTGTGTTCTGAGCAAGTGGTCATGTTTTGCTCTTCTTACAGATGTAGCAATATTTTCTAGCTCTAGACTGTTACTTCAGAGATCATAATCTTTTATATATATACATATATAATATATGTAAGTAAATAAACTTTAAAGATAAAGATGAAAGTACCAGAAAATAGTTGTGATAATGAGATAGAATGAGAATCAGATTTTTTTGTGTGTTAAACAACAGGAAATATTACAACTGTCATTTAGAATTGGATTATATGTTTTGAAGCAGACTTCTCTGACCCTGTATGGATGTTGAACAGAAGGACTATTATTTTTGCATCTGTGGTTTAAATGGATTGTTAATTTTAACCTTTGCTTGTAAGACAACAGAGCAATGACAGAAAGAGGGAAGGAGAGCAGAGCCAACCCAGGCTCTACATCACCACTCGGGGCAAGACGCAGGGTGACAAATTGCTCAGATTCACAATTTTCCATCTGAAAATCTGTGAGGTCACGCAGAGAAATTAGGGTTGCCCAGTATTTCCTGATAGTTCCAATTTCCTCTGATCACTCTTTCTCAAGGACAGTGAACCACTGAGTTCCCTGGTTTCCCCAAGCATCTTTCTTTGCTAAAGCTGAGAGATTCGCTGCAATTTATTGCCATGCCCAGAACAAAATGTCAGATGTTTTTAGCCAGCTGTTTGACTGAAGAGCAATGCCTTGGGTTCATTAGGGCAACACAGGAAGTATTTGCAGACAGTGCACTAGTTATTTATTGTTGCTTCTTTTTCAAATTAAAGAAAATGCCAAAGTTGGCCAGTTAGCAATGCTAGGGAAAAGAAAAAAAAAAAAAAAAAAAGCCTGATTAAGATCTAGCATATACGGAATTTTATATTAATGGCAAAAAATGTGCATGGTCTCAAATACAGGTATCATATATAAATATCTCTGTGTCTTGAATAATTATAGTTTAAAAAATACTGTTCAATATCTCAAAGAAATAAGAGGAGATTAATGATAAAAAGAGCAGGTATTTCATTTAATCCTAGACCCCTTCTGTAGCTTTTGTTAGTGATAATGACTTTTGAGGCAAACTAATTACCTGATCAGAGACCTACCCCTAAAAAAGCCTGAAGCAAGTGTTGCTTCAAAGGTTTTGCTAAATCCAGTTCTGGTAGATTTTCAAGACCGTCACATTTTGATTTTGATACTTTTGATTGTTCTGATTGCAACAAAGATGCTCAACCGGGAAAAAGAAATCTTGTGAGAAATACAGGAACGATGTCACAGAAAAAGATGTTTTATGGAAATGAGAGCAGTGCTTTTGAGAATGCAGAGGTACCCAACACTTAGGGGTATCTTTCTGCCTGTGTTTCAGCGGCGTTTTAGTGGATCTCTTCACAAAAAGTTCCCGCAGACAATTCCTTTGGCAGTGCATTTTAGGCAGTAGCCTCTTAAATTTCTCCACAAGGCATAGCCAGGACTCACCGTGCACCCACTGAGTTGTTTTTACAGATTTTTTGTAATGAGAAACCCTCGGTGCTTACCTGTTTTCTCCCTTTACAACCTCATGCTTACAGTCCTTTAATTTCTGAAGGGAGCTGAACTGAGCAGGGAATGGCAGAAAGGATGGCTAGAATGGAAAGCGAGCGCAGTAATGTAGGTGACAGCAAGTCAGAGGATGGGGAAGACTAGTAGGAGATGCCAAGCAGGCAGGCGAAGCCTCGGGCAAGGAGTGGGGTGATGGGGAGGGTGCACAGCTGAACCAGGATGCTGTTCAAGCCCGTTTTGAGTGCACTGTCAAACATCTCTGAAGATTAAGATTCAGCTTAAACCCATTACCCCTTGTCCTATAAAAAACCCCAGAAATTAAGCTGAAGGAGGGTCGATTTAGATTAGATGTTAGAAAGAAATTCTTTACTGTGAGGGTGGTGAGGCACTGGAACAGGTTGCCCAAAGAGGTTGTGGATGCCCCATCCCTGGAAGTGTTCAAGGCCAGGTTGGATGAGGCTTTGGGCAACCTGGTCTAGTGGAGGGTGTCCCTGCCCATGGCAGGGGGGTTGGAACTAGATGGTCTTTGAGGTCCCTTCCAACCCAAACCGTTCTATGATTCTGATTCTATGATTAAGGTCAGAGTCTGGGCCTCAGAATTTCCTTTCCTTTTTTTTTTTTTTTTTTTTTAGGTGAAATGAATGGGACTTTTTCTCAAACTGACCAAAACCAACAACAATTTTACTTTTTAATCATGTGTATCACAAAATTCAGACATTTGTAAATTTAGCAGCAGATGCTGCTTTCTGCTGCTGCTGTACGGTGTATCTTGATTTAATCTGAACAAAATAAGTCTTTTCAAATGAATCTGGTGATTATTCAAATGGAATTATGCACACAAAAAATTTATTTTAAATAGGGAAATGCATTTTTAGCATATATATTTCCCAGAAAGCAATTTGCCAAATTGATCTTTGAAAAAGATCTCATCCAAAATTATGATAACAAAACTCCGAAAACCTTTCAACTATTCCTTATTTAAAGAGCAGATACTAATCAATTAAAATTAGTAAAGACAACTTTGAAAATAAAATTACGCAAGCATTTTTATAAATTTAAGGTTTTCCAACATTTTACAGCCAACATTAATTGTAAACTACAAGTCAGAATCAGTTTACATCTTGGTAGTTTAACCCAAAAAGGGAGCAAGAGTTTGCCAACAAAGCCAGATTATGCCCATTAACAAAACAAATTATTAAAATTTGATTGCTTACTGTTGCAGCAAAACACAATTTGAAATTATTTTAGGGAAATTATTTTCCCACTTTTAAATACCTTTTCACAACCCTAGAATTCCTAAGTAATTATAGAAATGTATATATTTATAAATATACATTTACTATATATATAATATGTTTTTATTTATTATTTTATAATTATAATAGTCATCTATATTGTCCTTCTAAGGGCTCATATCTGTATAATTCAACCACAAAAACAAAGCACAGACAGAAGGAAACACTAGAATTGTTGAGAACATATGTTCTCATTCATATCAACTATTCAGGTTAATACAAATTTTTTTCCTTTGAATATTTTGGGAGTGGATAGCACTTACTCCATGGAGCCAACTGGATTAAGCGGTGAAACAAAGCCTGAGAAAGGCTGGCAGTTTATAACAGCTGCAAAAACATTCCTGCAAAAGTTTGCTTTTCCAAGGAGGACAATATTAATGAACGTAAAGTTCCAATGCAATTAGTGTCTTATGAAAATTTTGTTTATTTACATAGCTTCTTCTCTTCTGAAGATATATATTGATTAGCAATTCACATGCAGTTGTATGGTCCTATGAGTATTTTGAACATAACAAAGCTAAGATACAGGTCAGCAAGGTGCAATATCCTTCTCATTTTTTTCTGCTTGTAAAAGCATTTTACAATGAGGTAATAGGGCAGAAAAAACCATAAATGTAAGAAAAGTGCCTGCATGCTTGTGAATCACACTTGCAGACAGAACCAATATAATGAGATTAGTTCAAACTGGGATCATTTCCCAGCCTCATTTCAACCTGCAGGTCTTCCTCAGACACTGGTCCCACAGGTTCATTTGAAGCATGTGGGTGCTCAATTAGACTTTTTTATGATGCCTATTAAATTATACAAGGTGGTCTACGCTCAAACCTGTGAAGCACTCATTAGCGCGGTGTTATAATGGTGAGCAAGCTTGATTGCAAAAGCGGAGGCTGAGTAGCTTGTTCGTGTTTTCTGAATGAATCGGATTTTAATTGCCTGCCACCTTATACTCTGTGCCATTGCAACGCCTCGTCCTAACAAACAGTATCAAAGGCTCCACCAGCTGTGCCCACGCTTTCATCTTCCTTTCAGTAACAGCTTCATCAAGAGGACGCGGGACACAGGACTGTGGTTAACCGAGGAAAGGCGGGCGCTCCTTGGCTCAAAGAGCCCCTGTAGCAAGACAACCGGTCGTCCAGACAATGAGATCAGCACGGCTTTGTGCTCGACTGACCAACGGTGCTGCGTCCCTGACAGTGTGTTTGACTCTCATGTCAGAAATAGCCAGCTTGACTCGATTTCCTTCACTCGCTCACAACTCTCTCTCTCGCTGCTTTGCAAGGCTACCGGAGGCTGCTGCAAGTTTCCAGGCAGCCTGGAAACCGCTCTGACCTTTTCATTTCACTCAATGTTTCTTTCAAGCACTTGTGTTCAAAGGGAACATCAATTACTCCAGATCAGAGCCTGATAGCTTGTACGAAACAAATCTGTGAGTCCGATGCCTCTGACTCGCATCCCACCTTTGTTCCCTACTAACACTGCTGTTACTTGGCTTTTCTTTTAGTTTCTGCCTGTCTTGCAGCTACCTGTAACTCAGCAGCGAGCCAGAGAAGAGACTGATCCATGGCTAATAGTGTGAGCACGGTGACACACCGTGTGACGAGTGTATGTCAACTCTGAATAGAGAGGTCATAGGACTAAACCAGTTAATAACGCAGTAATGGCTGCACAGCCCAGCGCTGGGGGAGTGATGACACCGGCACTGCCTCGCCAGGGAAGAACGTTCCCCAAGAGACGCCCACGGGTGAGGCCGCGTCACCTCTCTGCACATTTGGTGATGTGTTTGTCGTACAGGTTACTTCACTGATTTTGATGAGCTCCCCTCCACAGTCAGGTGCTGCTCGGCTGGCAAAACCCGGCCTCACGGAGCAATCACGTGAGGTAGCGGGCAAACCGCGGCCAGCGTGCAGGAGGAACATTCCTGCTTCTAATCCGCAGTGTAATTTCAGACGACATTAGACTGGTGCATAACACAAATATTTACTAAGAGATGACTAAGGTAGTAGTACTGACAAAGCTCTTACTGGCTCACAACTATATCTATTTCCACGCTGAACTCCTTGAGAGAGAATCTATGCTTTCTGCATATTTCATTTACAGCAAAAGTAATTGAAAAAGCATTTTACCTCTGGCTGCTATGTAGAATGTGGAAAAATGACATTTTCTAGGATTGCTACACAATGCTCCCTTCATATTAGAGGAGTCTCTGAATGGAGAAAGTGACTTTTAGCGATTCCCTCAGTAGCAAAATAATATACATGAAGCAAGATAATATCTGTTATCAGATCAGCTTCCAGACACAAAGAAGGAATCGTGTACCTGGGACCTTGTTTGTTCTTACCAACTACAATCATCGGTCTGATTTCTGTTTCCCGAGTTTTGTACAAGCTTTGCAGGGGCCTGGGGAAGAGCCTCACAGATGCCAGCAGAGAGACGCCATCGAAGTTTAGACTGGCAAGACAGAAGAGGGCCAGCCTTAGGGAGGCCCTGTGGTCACGCCGTGAGAGCACAAGCAACCCGTGAAGAAAGAAGGTCATTTCATCTAAGATACAAATGAGGCTCACTGCTCAATTCTTTTTTATTATATAGTGGGTGGAATTTTTAAATGATGCTTTTTGGGAATTTAGTGCAAGTATAAGGTAGGATGGCATCAGCAGTTAAAGTCTACCTTAGGTAGCATATTCTTTGCTGGGCACCACACTTCAGGAAATATTGGAGAGAATCCAGAGCACAATGACAATGATCATGGGCATGAGAAGAGTGACCTAAAGTCACAACTGGAAGAATTAGTGCAGCTAGCTGGAGAAGAAAAGACCATGGTAAGCAGCAGGATGTATGATAATAGTTTTCAAATATGTGAAAAAAAATTCTTGAGAGAAATGTAATCAATTTTTTCCCTTGTTTACTGAATGAAAAACATGGGGGGAAAATGCTCTTCATTTTTGGCAAAGAAAATTCAGGTTGGATAATTTTCTAGTTATAAGAATTGTTAAAGAGAAAGACTGGAAATGCCGGCGTGGTCAGACTTTGCAGAACAGATTGTACAAACATCTATAAAAGATGGTAAAGATTACTTGATCTTGCCTCAGTGCAGAAGGTGAGACCTGATGATCTCTTGAAATACCATGGAACTTTTTTCAGATGTTCAGTGATGTCTTAATAAACAAATATTACATGCACTAAAGTAAGCATTGCAAGCAGTAGATTTTTTTTAATTTTTATTTTTAAGCAAACATATGTATTGCTGAACCATATTAATAAGCATTTCAGATTAGAAAAATGATAAACCGAGAGCAGGTTTTTGTTACCATGGCCATAGGTCCAGGTCAGTTGTTTGCTTACCTGTTATCCCCAGCAGCTACATCTGCAGTAAATTAACCACGTAGACTACTTTCTCATAGGAAAAAGATACAAGAGGATAAGTCGTCAATGATGTCCATCTAATCATTGTTTTTTCTTAGATATTGCATAAATACATATTTGAAAGGCTTTCCAGAGTCCTAGGAGCCTGAGCAATGGTTTCACACATATGTCTTTCTGTGAAATGCATAATGTGTGTTAGCAAGCCAAAAGCAAGTGTGTGTGTGTGGTGTATGATAACAGGAATTCCTTATGGGCTGTCGGTTAGATAAGGCAGGTGCTAGTAATTGCCTACACGTCTCCATGAACTACTGACGGGTGGGTTGATATCAGTTGTGGAAAGGTTCAAAGCAAAGCAAAATAATTCCTTGTGCATGTCTCAAAGTTGTTTCTTTGGAGATGTCTTTCAAAAAAGGCACTGAAGAACTCTTTGCAGAAAGGCAACAGGAAAACTAGGCAATGGTAGTTACTGCTATTTATTCCAGAGCTAGCGCGGACAAGGAAGGTAGAAAGAGATGCTGGCAGCAGGACAAGGAGAGTTGTATGGCAGTGCCTGGCAGTGTGGGCTCTGAGCTGGATGCAGGGACAGTACAGGGTACTGGCAGTGTTCATTTTCATACCTGAAAACCAACACACAGTGGATAACTTGTCTTTCAATACTTCACGTCAGCTCAAAGTAGAGTCCTTAAATGCAACCACAAAACAACCCCTTCCTTCGCTACTTTTTCTTTTCTTTCTGTTGCCATAAATGCTCTTTTTTCCTTGAATGATATTCTTGTCAGCCCATGACGTGCCCTCACCCTTGGCATGGAGAAAAGGACCGAAAAAATAAATCCTATGTAGGGGTTGAGAAGAAAAGCACTAAGGCTGTGTTGCATGCTTAGGGAGAGGGGACATCTAGGTATTTGTATATTTTTCAATTCCTGTCCCATTTTGAGCAGTAGATAGTAGGAAGGTGAGAGAAAAAAGACTGAATGCTCAGGAGGACAGAAAGACAATTGGAATGGTGGCAATGCCATCGTGCTCACAAATCAACACTTTAAGCGTTTCTTACAATCATATTAGTATCACACTGTGCTGATTGAATATAGACTCCTCTCATCTTTAGGCCTCCAACAGATGTGTTATAGCTCCTCACACAAGTTTTAGACAGTATGAAGTCTCCCAGAGGCCCTATCATTTTGCTAGCACTCCTCCAACCTGCCACGAGCTCCTCTGCTTTATTATGTTGCCGCTTTCCATCCCAGCCTTTTTATTCTGCTTGCAGACCTGCTGGTCGATCCTGCTAAGTGACTGTTAATCACTCAGAGAGACCTGTACTTACCCCCTCTCCCAGAGAGGACCGGTACCAGCAACCCTAATGCGAGACTACCCAGAAATATCCACACACCCAACAAGCTGGAGCACGAAGGGGCGACATCCAGCTGCATGTTGCATCAGGGAGGTGACGCTGGGCTGGGGTGGTCTCAGAGCACTAGTGGCACACACAGGCAGACCCATGAGAAGGCATGGTCATTGCATGTCACTTCTTCTGGGGGAGGAAGCATCTAGGCTTGTTAACAAGAAGGGCAAACCAGCAAAGGCAGTGTGATAACGCTCATGAAGATGACATACTGTACCCAGGCACAGAAATGACTTATGGAAGAAAATGGTGTCAATGAAAATCAATCCTACTTCACCCACAAGAAACCTGAAGTTCAGACACATCCTCATCCCCACAAGGAACATTCCTTTTTACTCCCTGAGGGAATCAAGGGTTTCAGTGCTTGATCTTAATAGTCCTCTATTACAGTCATGTTCATATAACTAGAGAACAGGGCTTAAAACACATGGCTGAATGACCCATTTCCAGCTGATAATTATTTATAATTAATACAATCAAAAAGTTGTGCAGGCAACTGACTGCCTAAAATTTATTTGCGTGGAAGATGTCCTGAATAACTTTCTGTGACAAAATCACAAAAATCACACTCTATTCACATAAGATTCATGAATGAATGTGGGGAAAAATTATTTGTAATTATGTGCTCCTTGTAGTTGGCCCCACTAAATATTCTCTCCATTTTAACAGACCCAGGCTGTCATTGCACAAGCACAGATATTAATGGTTGGAAAGAACCAGATAATTTTCTTCTCTAGCTGAGTACTGTTGTTCTCTCTCTTTGTGATGTGCTTCCTAACAAAAAGCTGTGAGGGATTTCTACAGTGTCTGTGCATTCCTTTGATGCTTTGTACTTGTCCAGTCTCAAAATCTTCAGCATTGCTTTGAGCATGTCTGCTCAGTTGAAATGTGTTAATGACAGTAGGGGTTTCTTTACTGCTGACTGAGATTGATGCTTTCTTTGAAGGCTGCTTGCTCATTTAAATCTTCGCCTGGTAGTTAAAAAGCAGTAGTACATGCCTGTGTGACAGACATCGGTGTTCTGTCTGCTTCATCCCACGTGTCTCACTTTGGCTCATTGTAAATCATAATTCACAGACAAGACACTGCTAAAACTTGAGTGAAAGGATGTTCTGAGAATCTCAAAATGCCAATTAGTAAATGACAGTCAGATGCAATGTGTTCCTGCTTATTCAGGATTGTAACTTCTAAAATAAATTTATCTCAGTGTCTAAACCAGCTTTTTTGCCACTAAATTTTCCTGAAGAAGCTCTAGAAAGTCTCCAGTTACCACTGACCATGTCTTGTGCCTGTAGGACAGCAGCCCAATGTCAGGCAAACAAACAGATGATAGTGACCCACTCTCTCGTAAACAGACTACTTATTTTCAGATACATATCACTGGATAAAGCCTAAGCACAGCGTTCAAGCAATTGCTCACCACAGAAAAGGAGAGAGAAAAGAGTGGGAAAAACCACTTTACTGTATCGTGTGGTGTGGTGCATACTAGGAGTCTGACCACTGCTATACCGAGCACCCGTCTTCCAGAGCTGCCTGACTTTACTCATTGGCAGATGATGGTGTTTCTGTTTGCTAAGCACCAGCACTGTGCTCACCTGTGTGGACAAATACAAACAGAATCACTCAGCCAACATGTTTACATCAAAGAGTTTGATCTGGGAGGTGCTCAGCACCTTCTGAAGATCTTCAGGGCTTTTTTCAGAATCAGACAGATGACAGAAAAGTTACCAAAGACACTACAAAGGAAAAAAAGAATGATAAAGATAGCGTAATTTGCCCTAGATTTTGCAGTACACGTCACCTGAGCAGCAGCTAGCAATTCTTCTGAGCCTTTGTATCCTTTTTTTTTTTTTTCCCTTGAAAAAGAGTAAACAGCAATTAGTCCTAACATGAGGAAGTGTGAAATAGCCCAGTGTCAATTACTGTCTACATAGATGCATAGAAGAATAAAGTTAAAAGAATTGGGGTATTTCAAGATTGGTACTTAATTAGTAATGCTCTTTCACTTGAGTTTAGACACACTAACTGTAGATAACACTTAACCCAGAAATGTCAGGCTAGATTAGGCATGCACAATAGTTCAAGTACTGATATGGAAAGGTGCTTAACACTAACTGTGAAGGATGGATCAAGAAATAGAGCATCTGTGCTTTCATATGGGATGTGAACGCACTGTTAGAGTCAGCTTACATATCTTTGGAGAACGCACCTAACGTTAGAAGTGGAGAATTTCCCCTCTCCTTTTATCACTTAGACTCTTCATACATTTTTCACTTTTCTGCCTTCTCTATAGGTCCTTGCTTACCTTGCCTCCTCACACGTTATCAGCAAAGGCATGAGATCAAAAGGCAATGCCTTTTAGTCACTCCTGGAGGAGATGCTCTAAGTGAAAGGTTTGCTGGACCTTTGCAGCTCACCTATGGGTACAGTGCAAAGCAGCTCTGAAGGCTGGAGCCTGGTCTGCATTAACAGAATCATCAGAGAAAGAATATGACATATTTAAGAGAAGTTACTGAAACAAGACTCCACCTGATTTCTGTGTAGTCAGAGAGCAAAAACATTGAATGTTAGAGGACTCCCCTTCATGTCTTTCTCCCTGCAGACTTCAAACTCCTGTTCTACAACAAGGATCTCCTCATTTTTTCTAACTGGCAGGGTGGAACATTTTATCTTGGTCTCATTCTTAGAAAAGGTTGAATAGCTGAGCAAGTTAGCTTCAGGCATTAGCATACTAGGGAAAATTCTAGGGAGGATGTTTCAAATTTGGTAGAATTATATGCTAGTGGAAAATAATTTATAAAGCTAGGCAACCTTAATGACAATGATCGCCAGGGCTGTGTCTAGACTAGCAAGTGGTGCAGACCAATAGGCACAGGACTGTACAGTCAAACAGTTGGACATGAGAAGCTCATATCCACACCATGCACATATCAGGTTCTTTTGGTTTGGTTTGGTTTTAGCTTTTGGATTGGCTCTAGTCTGATCCCATGAGCTGAATGCCTGTTTGGGGATCTCATGACTGAGGTGTCCTCCAGAAGCTCATCTTCCAGTTCAGTTTCATGCAGAGGGGATGCAGCTCATGGGCTTGGAGATCTCTCCTTGATGAGATCCACAGTACAGGAAGCTGGCATGGCTTAGAGATGTGCTGTAAAAGCCAACTCTCATTAGAAATGACACACTAATATAAATGCATGCTATCAGTACTAAGGATAGTATTGCAAGAACTGTAACAAGATTATCTATCAAAATGTTAGCTTGTTCTCATGGGTTCTGGACACCATAATCTTCCATTTGCTTGCACAAGAGCTCACCTGGCATCTTTTCTGCTCAGAATGAGAAGTTCTGATTTCAACAGAACCCAATTTGGGGTTCAGTAGATACCCCAGTTAATGACATTTGCCTATGTCCACTCTTCAGAATGGAACATATGTGAGCATGATTGATCATCAGCAGAGAGAAATGTCAAAACAGGATCATAAATGACTTAGCCCTCAGTTTAGAACAACTGACAAATGAAAAAAAAAAGTCCTAAAGTTGACAGATGAGAGAAAAGTGGGAAGGGAACAAATTTCTTGCTCTACAAAGAGAGTAGATTGCAGTCTATGTTATGACTAAAGATGAATCATAGAAGAGGTAGATGAGGGAAGCATGGAAATTACTCTCAGCTGAAAGATATTAATATTAAATTTGAACTGAGTGTAGACTTGTTTATGTGATAGTATCAGAAACCAAATGAGTTACCCATTTCAGGAAAAGGGCAGCTTTGCAGACCATAAGGCTCACTGAGTTGGCAGCTGGCCTTCTTAGAGCTATTGTACCTGTAAAAATCCAACCAATAAAGTCTAATTTGATTCTCCTGTTGTGTTGGGGTTTTGGTTTGGGGTTTTTTTATTTATTTATTTATTTATTTATTTATTTATTTATTATTTGTCTCCATTTCTTTCCACTAGTCTGAACTACTAATTTAAAAACTACTAATCCAGAGCCCAGCTGATGCTGCCTCAGGTCAAAGTGCAAAGCAGCTCCTACCTTACATCCTCTCCAACCCCAACATATGCTACGTGTATTGGCTTTGAGAATTAGGTGGTCATAGACTAGTTCCTCCTGAATTATGCCCCAAAATATTGTCTGCCAGTAACTGTCTAGAGACTATGCATATGTGATGCAGAGCCACACTGTTAGATGTATTAAGTAGTAACCAAAACATTAGGTTTTACTTTCAACTAACATGGTGCACATTATAAAATCTCCACATGCTGGAAGAAAGAGTAAATCCTCTGTGGTTTACTCATAAATATTTATAGGATTATTCAGTCCATTGTGTAGTGAATAGCCAAATGCATTCTGATGTAAACCAGCCCAGCTCCTGTGTTTGTATAGTCTATCTGACAGAACGCAATTAAAAAACACGTTTTTCTTTTTCAAATTTCTACTTGAGCTCTTTGAAGCACCTAGAATTTGAGCTTGGCAATATAGAACTGTAATTGTCCAGGGACCTGGCATCTTACAGATTAGAAGTGCATGTATTCTTCAAGGACAAAACTATATACTGTATAGTTTATATTCACATAAATGTATGTTGTAAGGACAAATCAATATATTACATACGTACATCCTATATTTTTGCTCCTGTTAGGGAATTCTATCACCAAGTAGAGCAAACCCACAAAACCAACTTAAGTCTACAGATTAAAGAAAGGAATACTGCATTTACTTTTTATTACTCTATTTTCTGTTCAAAATGAACATGGCTCAGGTGTAGGATGTGAATTTCAATTTAACATATTCATGACTGGGGCAATTGCCAAGGTCTGCTATTTCTGACAGGTGTAAACAGTCAGACTCAGCCCTAAATGTGTCTTGTCTTTTTGTATTTATTCTGGTTGTTCCCCACTATTCAGTTTATTTGCTGTTGAAAGTTCTCTTTTATCAGAAAATCGTAATCTGAGCCAGAGACTGAAATGCTGATTTCAGCGACAAATTAGAAACTGAAAAATAAGAGATGAAAGGAATGGGAAAGTGAGTCTGTACTGTGCAGATGCACTTTCATTCTCAAGAGCCTCTGTTTCCTCAAATGAAAGGAATTCCAACAAAAAAAAGGGTTTAATTCACCATGGAAATGTGCAAAACTTTTCAAGGCAAAGTCTTTGCATATGCTAAAGGCACAGATGATGTTCCATGTAAAGCATTACTTTTATCTTTATTGTTTTGAATATGTGGGATCATAAGACTGGATGCACTCCAACTGCCACTACAAAGTTGCACAGATAATCCCACATCCCACTTGCTTTGTTTGCATTTTTAATTTTGCTCAAGTAAAAGCAGAATCAAAGCTCATACTTTATTCTCTGAAAAACTGTACAACCTTCCTCAAAAGTTCAGCTCGTTTGCACCAGGGTAAGTTATGAAGTTCCTAACTCATTTGAGGATATTTCCATTTACTGTGTGTGTTTGCCTTATTTTACATGACAAAGTGCTTCAATTTCTCACTGGATGGAAGTCATCAATCTCTACCATGCTCAAAGATTCTTCCTCTGTAGACCAGGGGGCCCCTAATCTGTGGAGCAGGTGTTGGTGTTGAAGCAGGGGCAACAAGGGGAACGTAATTGTTTCTGATGCACGTGGCAGTCATTGTCACTCAGCCTGCAATGCAGGTGTCGACAAAAGCAAGGTCAGACTCCTAGTCACAGGACATTTTTGCCTGTTCTGGTCCCTGAGACTGAAAAATGGGGCTGACAGCAAGCAGTCTGTCCCCTGTTTCCTTATCAGCTGGCTGCAGGCTCCGTAGGCTAGTGGTGCCTGGTGTGGCTTGCCCAAAGGAAGAGAGAAATGGCAGCAATTGTAAAATTCCTTCATTCCTTGATAAAAAGTTCCCAGGTGACAGGGAGCAGACAAGTCCGGTGCCTCTTTATCTGCCAACTCTCTCCATTCCTTCTTTGAGTTGATCTCTGTTCGGGCTCTAACGGAGACCACAAAAGATGCGGTCCCCACATTGACAGGTATCATTGAAAGATTCCGCCCCCACCCCACCGAAAGAGGTCAAGAATATTAATATAAAAGTGAAAGAGTTGTTTTGGAAGAGTTTATAGATCAAGTGCTTTTCATTGTCATTTCTGTTCAAAATACTTCAAACACAAAAAGAAATGCAAGTTAGGAGTGCTTTACGTGAGTAAAGCCTTTTTCTAGATGACAATATTCCCTCCTTTGGCTTGATATGCAGTGGTTGGTAGTTAAAAATAAATATATTATGGTGATACTCCTTTAGTCTTTCATGAAATCAGGCACCCTATATAGCAAGTGTGTGGATGCATTCCTTCTCACCAGAGGGAATACACCTTCCATCCCCTCTGTAAAACCCTACAAAGAAATGAGTGTCTAGAAACACGCTATTTATTGTAATGAGTGCCCTAGGTTCAATAATGCTGCTAGGAAATATGTGAAAGTCCTGGAAACTGCAAGGTCTAAGCAATCTTCTCCTTATTCATTGTTTCCTATATAAATTCTTTATCAATGAGTGCCTAGGGGCTTATTTTTCACTTGCATCAGCTTTACAACTGTATATTTCCATTTATTTCACCAGAATTATTTCTGGTGAAAATGGTGGTGTGTTTTAGTGGTGTTATTTTACAATATTTTAATAAAAATGAATGACTCCCCTATGAAAAAGAAAAATCCCTAATCAGCTATTTTCAAGCTGCACCTCTAGACTGAAACTAACAGACCAAAGGAGAAAACACTAGTGGCTGTAAAATATTCTTAGCCTGGAGGTATAAGAATCTGCCAATAACATCATGAAAAGCAAGTACCTGGGAGATTTCAATGTTTATTATGCTTTTTGTTTACAGACCTCCCATAGAGTCCCATCTCCATTGTCTGGGGACAAAATCCACAAATCGGTAAAGTAAGAAGAATTTTCAAAAGGCTTAAAAGCAAAAGCAAACACCCGACTCTTTCATCCGCTCTATTACAAGAGTAAATTGGACACCCTTCCATGTATCGTATAGGAGCTGAAAAGTGCGTTCATATCAAATAATAAACTGACATGGTACCAAGCAGTCACATTCCTGTGAAAGTGAGCATATTTCCTCATGAATTTCTGGAGGTGAAGTATGAATTCTCATTAACGTGGGACTGTGTGTAATCTCATAACTGGCCAACACGACCTCCCTGTACCAATAAAAACTGGACAGGCAATGTGGAAAATAGGGGACCAGGAAAAAAAAAAGACCAAAGTAGTCCCAAACTCTGCACAATTTTTGTAACTGCATCAGGCACAAACATCATGGAAATATCCCGTTCATGATGGTGAATCATGGCAAACCCAAGCACAGAAATTCCACAGCACTCTTGCTTCCATGGGCTACGTGGCAGGAGTAAGCAAAATGGGCCAAGGCACAATCCCGGCTGTGCCAGGGTAAGTGGTATGGCTGGCATGGCTCACACCTTGGCACTTATGTCCTCCCCATCTCTCCCTCTGCACGATCCAAACAGGGCGGGTTTGTTCACCCAGGCTCCTAAGCATAGTCCCTGACCTACACTGTGCTCAGCATTGGTGGCCAACATGGCCACCAAAACCGTGATGCTAACATTCACGCACAATGGGTAATAGAGGATGATGCTCAAATTAATTTTCTGGCCCTGTTGGGTTCATTGGTCCACACAGGGCTATTGAAATTCTCCAATGCACACCGAGTGTGTTGGAAACATGAGGACATCCTGCTAATAAGTACGACCGATACAGAAAGCCGAGCACTGGAGGGGAATGGTGAACTGCTCTTTCTATGACTTTCATACTCCACTTTACATGACTGCGGAAAAATGAGCAGATTAAAAATATCCTGAAGTCTTTTGTGCTTTTTCCTTGGAGTCTAATTACTTGGATCTTATTGTAGTTAGGGAGAGTTACATTATTACTGTTATTAATTATATATCATATGATAATATTAAGATAATTACACATTATAGTGTATCAATATCATTTTATATTAGTATTCTTGCTTGCATTAGAAAAGTTTCCGTGGTTAGAAAAAGTAGATGAACTCTCTGGTACAACAAACCCTGATTAAGGTCCCATCTTTACATCATTTATGTAGGATTTGCACAAGAAAATCAAAATGTTAAGGCCAATGAGAATCTTGTAATAGTAAAATTTCTCAAGACAGTCACTAAATTTGATAATAATGTCACATCTATTAAGCTTTCCAGTTGGAAAGGCCTGTTCCTGGATGTTGATAAATGATTAGACTGTATCACTTGTTAAATCTTGGTAGCACAAGGCGGATATGGTCCATGTTACCAGAGAGCTACATGATGGCATAAATAATAAGACTTTCATTACTGAATGTGTTTAAATGAGGCTACGGTTTGGGTCCACAAATGAATTAAACATGGCTTCCAGCACTCTCTAAAAATAACAAATGCAGCACAGAGACTTTTCTTTTTCTTTTATAGTTTGGGTTTGGTCAAGAATCACTTTGATGATTCATTTTCTGCTCACATGGACACTGAACTCACTGCCTTCCATAATATAGGTGAAACTTCAAATGTCTGCTGAATTTGGCTGATACCCATGCCTCTGTAGCTTATGCAGATAAATCTTTTATTTTCAACTGTAGTAGATTTGTTTGGCTTAGTTTTGGATAAGAGCAATAGAACAATTTAATCTATCATAGATTGCTGTTCTTACAACAAAAGCTTTTAAGTAAATGAAGTGCTAAAGAAAAAGTTCTGTGCTAGTTCTAGCAAAAAAAAAATTATTAAAACCACAAAACTGCGGAGAAAGCAAAAAACTTCAAACCTTCAAATATTATTTAAAATCTCCCCTCCCCACAAAAAAAAAAAAAAGTGCAAATACTGCCAACAAACTTTAATAAAGTTGTCCCCAGACAATTAATATTGATCCTGGGTTGCCATTCTCCTACACAAAGAGAATTGTTGTGTCTTGGGCTGATAGAAACAAGATTAGGAGGCTGGTTTCAAATAATTCTTAGGTCTTGTGGATGTAAGGAACTGAGCATTAAACAGTGCCTGTATATGCTGCCATGTGGCTAGAAAAGGTATTTTGAACCTAAGAAGGGGTAAGATGTTAATAAAAGGTTTGCCCATTGTAATATTTAAGCATGAACTAGGGTTTTGCCTCATACTAAGACTGGCTTATTTTTCACTGTAAAATCCATCTCTTTGTATAACTTTTTTTAGAACTGAGTTAGTAATACAAACTGTCAAAACATTTCATATGTAAGATACCAAGGAAGAATTTGAACTAAAAAAAAATAAAACCCCTGTATTTCTTTCCCTCACATTTGGCTGGGAAAGAGTGAAGAGCTGAGCCTTAACGCAGCGGGTGAAGCCGCCGTCCTTGCAAGACGCCCTCATTGAACGCACGAACGCATGGCATGTGATGTGCCCATGGCAAGTCCTGGGACAGTGCCACCCCCTGCCCCACCCCGCGTCCAGGCTAGAGAGGCCCTGTGGAGAGATGGGCGAAGGATTTTGGGACACGACACATCCATAGTCCCAGATGTTGTTCTGCATTTTGGGTGGGAAAGGATCTTTAGGGGACCTGAAGCAAATTAGTAAACTTGTATGTTTTTCTTTCTTTCTTTTTTTTTTTTTTAAAGATATAATCTCCTTCTGTACTCACAAGTTTTAGGAATAGCATTAAAGTTGCTTTCTAAAGCAAGTTAGGTGAAATGGTCTGGGGTAGCTGTTATTATTAATAAAGTCTAAGCTAGACTCTTTTCAGACAAAACAAAACAAACACAGGCAAAAGAAGCTAGAAATGAACAGAAGAGCCAGAAAACACAGCTTCTCTTTCTAGAATGGGTGCTTATGTATGAGGTCAGTGGTGGGAAACCTCAGTATGGCATGGCTTTCCATAATTCACTCCCACTCCTGGTCATCTGTATCCGTAACAAAATATTAAGAAAAATTGATTTTGGCTGCCTAAAGCTATGACAGAGTGATGGCAGTGAGGCAACAGATGCCCTTGTATATAGTTAAGTCAGATGTCACTGCATAGGTGGTAGAGAAAAGACAGAAATAAAGTGGAGAAGTAAAAGAAATGCAAAGCTTGCAGTCCAGTTGTGTTCTGGACTCAGACGAAACTACTGCTCCTCCGCTGGGGCTGGGTCAGGGAGAGCACCTTCAGGTGGTGTCACTGGTGGAACCATGGTCCCAGGAAGAGGCAAGGGAGAAGCACTTGGGTCCTTCCAGTTCACTCCTACTTTCCTGACTAAAATAATTAGTATCCAGGGAGGGGGAACTTGGCAATCCTTGGACATTAGTGACAAAAGCTACCAAGAAGATCAAATTTATAAGAAAAGCCTACAGGTGATGGAGAGGGTGTTTCAAACACTCACTATGCACGATTTCACTCTTGAAAACTCTTTCTGGAAATCAGTGTATTACTTGACTAAACACTCAGGCTACCTGGTATAAGTGACCACAATGCAGCTTTAGTTTTCTATGTTGACCTTTATATTTTAACTATTTATTTGAATCTGTATACATGTACATGTGTGAATATATCAGGTGCATTATAAGTTAATAAACGAGATAAAAAGAAATTAAACTAATCACAAATAAAAATGGAAATGATCATGTTCTTTCAAGAGGCTGTTTAAGTATCTACTACTTTTTACTGTCCTTCACAATGATTGTCAATTAATCTACATAGGAGGAATTTACATAGGAGGTAATGAAAAGTCAAGCTAGAAAAGTTTCACATCACTAGGAATGATTTCTTGAAAAATCTTCACCTGTATTATAGATTCAGACAGAGATGTAGCAGATGTCTTTCACAACACCTGATTTATTTGATTATCATTTTGATTCAGACAAACATCAGAATTATAGAGCAACATCATTATCCATCATTTTTGTTATTCCATGTGGGCAATTGTTTCAAGTGAAGCCTTCTACATAATATACAAGGGTGAGAAGAAATTAAATTTGCTTTTCAGGCTTCTACTTCAAGGTGATTTTGTTCTCTCAGAATAGTTACTGACACCAGAAAAAAACTTACAAGCTGGAAAGTAATTCACATCAGTCTCCCTTTCAAGACCACTAGCAATCTTACCTGCTCAAATCATAATCAAACCACAGCAAAGAAATGCCTCAAGCATCCGTTTCACTCTATCTATTCTGAACCTTCAGAGAACACAAAAATCCTCATATATACTTATTCCTAACCACAACCTCAACCTCTGTCCTTCTCACCTGTGTTTGTTGGTTTTCTTTCCATGACATGAGACTCATTTTTTTTGTTCTATAAAAGTGTATTAAAAGTGCTTACTCCCTTCGGCAAGCCTGATAACCACTGAAAACCAAATCCAACCAAAAAAAAAAAAAGAGGCAAATTCTACCAAAATTACTGTTATAAAGCATCACTTCTATCACTTCTTAGGTACTCATCAACATGCGCCTTGGCTATACTCATGTACGAATTTTGTATTAGTCTTCCTTTGTGTGTTGGGTTTGTGTGGCAAGGTTTTGGTGGCGGGGGGGCTACAGGGGTGGCTTCTGTGAGAAGCTGCTAGAAGCTCCCCCTGTGTCTGACAGAGCCAATGCCAGCCGGCTCCAAGACGGGCCTGCCGCTGGCCAAGGCCAAGCCCATCAGCGCCTCTGTGATAACACATTTAAGAAGAAGAAAAACACTTAGAGAGAGCGAGCTTTTGCAGCCGGAGAGAGGAGTGAGAAGATGTAAGGAACTCTGCAGACACCAAGGTCACGGAAGAAGGAGGGGGAGGAGGTGCTCCAGGCACCGGGGCAGAGATCCCCCTGCAGCCCGTGGTGAAGACCATGGTGAAGCAGGCTGTCCCCCTGCAGCCCATGGAGGAAGGATGAGGGGGTGTAGAGATTCCACCTGCAGCCCGTGGAGGACCCCACGCCGGAGCAGGTGCAGGCACCTGAAGGAGGCTGTGGCCCGTGGGAAGCCCACGCTGGAGCAAGTTCCAGGCTGGACCGGTGGACCCGTGAAGAGGGGAGCCCACGCCAGGGCAGGTTTGCTGGCAGGACTTGTGACCCCGTGGGGGACCCCATGCTGGAGCAGTTTGCTCCTGAAGGTCTGCACCCCGTGAGAGGGACTCCATGCTGGAGCAGGGGAACGATGAGAGGAGTCCTCCCCCTGAGGATGAAGAAGCGGCAGAAACACCGTGAGATGAACTGACCGTAACCCCCATTCCCTGTCCCCCTGTGCCGCTGAGGGGGGGGAAGGTTGAAGCCGGGAGTGAAGTTGAGCCCGGGAAGATGGGAGGGGTGGGGGGAAGTGTTTTAAGAGTTGATTTCATTTCTCATTCCTCTACTCTGTTTTGCCTAGTGATAAATTAGATGAATTCCCTCTCTAAGTTTGGTCTGTTTTGCTCGTGACGATAATTAGTGAGTGATCTCTCCCTGTCCTTATCTCGACCCACAAGCATTTCGTTATGCCTTTTCTCCCCTGTTTAGTGAATGAGGGGAGTGAGAGAGCGGCTCTGGTGGGCACCTGGCCTCCAGCCAGGGTCAACCCACTACACTTTGTCACCTGAACTCTGCTATCTGCTACCTGTGTGAATGAGTCTTATGGCTTATATTTTACATATAGGCTCAGTGCCTTTCCCTACACGCTGTGTCAGAGGATTTTACACAAGCTGGGCTGTTTCCACGCCCAGCACCTTCCACGGGGGAGCAGACAGCAGACATTTGTAGCAGAGGATGGAACAGCCCCGTAACAAGTTTCCACGCCCCATTTCCAAACCTGTCAACTACGTGGGTGCCGGGGAAACATACCCCATGCTGGACCTCACACCTGCTGGTGGGATTCCCTGCTCTGCTTTGCAGAAATACAAAGGAAATAGTTAAAAGAAGTTTTACAACAGTTTCTGCAATACTAGACAGTGAACAAAGAACAGTCAAAAGACACACAGATATATTACGGCATTTGGGCCAGAAGCATTAACTATAAAAACTCATGAAGGCAGCATTTACAGAATGCAGGCCTTTTAAATCTTGCTCTGCATTGCCATCTTCCTAAATCAAACTATGTTTTTCCACAAAACCCTGTCTGTCTTTCTGTGAGTTGTTCTAAGAGGAGCACATATGCACATTGACTTTCTTCCTCGGTGAAAACCAAATCATTCCCTCAAAGCTTGAGGAGTATGAGCTGTTTCACTGCTTGTTTAGTGAAATCCCTGTTCTGACTTCTTATATTTCCCTAGGACAAAATAGACAGCCTTGCAAATCATCGGGGACGGTAGTGGAGAGAAAAAAAGAGTTCTTTCTGCAGTCAGGTCACATTCAGGCAACATATTTTAATGGAAGTCCTAGGCTGTGAATTCAGTACATGATTAAAAGAAAAATGTCCTGTCAGTGGAAGCTCACAGAGAAATGGGTTTTAATCAGTGAATATTTTTCCCCCATATAAAAAGGTCTGGTCACATGGCTATCACCTACGATATGCCGAAGGAATCATTCCCGTATGAGGGAGCAAAGATCTATTGCTGTGAGGATCGGTGAGGCTGTAGCGTGAGGCTTGCGTCTGGTTTGCCTGCGTCCTTTACACTCCATGTGCAGATGCAGGCTAAGGGATCAGACCCTTTCAGTAAAATAACTTTTCATTATTTAAAAGCACGTCTGCATGTAAAAATCAATTAGAATTGCATTTTCTGGAAATAAAATCCCCCAACACAGTCAAGCCTATTCAGCCAGAGCTGTCAATCACCATGCGAACACTTAGCCTAGGGAAGGAGTTAATTTCCTTGGTTGGTTTCTCAGCTTTGCAACCAGAGCAGACCTGGTGCAGCACACTGCTGGAGACGGAGCAGACCTGTTTGTCCTGAATTGCAGCTTGGCAGGAAGGTATGAATTTGATTCCAACTCTTGAGGAAACTGTCATGCCCTGATTGCCACAGAGGTTGCTGAAAGCTTGGGAGTGACCTAAGAGTCATGACGACAAATATCCTTGGATCACCATGCTCTGGCTTTCTGAATTTCCAGGATCTATTGTGTCCCACTAGCCCATCAAACAGTTAATGGCTTCAGACAATATCGTCAATAAAATATCCCTGAACTACAAAGGAAATACTACTTCAATTTTTCTAAATGAAAAAAGTTGGATTTCCTTGTTCTCTAAAAAAATATTTAAATGCTACTCTTTGTTACACTTTCCACTTTCTCTTATAATTTCCAAATTCCTAGTGCAACATTCAGCATTCTGCTCAGTTCTGAAGATAACACGTAGGCATACGAGTTTGCCGAGGCACTTTAACTTGTCCTTACCTCTTCCACTGCCTCTCCCACGTATTTGCAGAGATGCTGCCTTGTATTGGAATCAGCGACCACTGAGTTCACTGTGCACCAGGCCGCTGCAGTTCCCTGTTCAGTGTCAGTTCAGGTTCACTTGAAAATACTCAAAATGGATGTGAATGAAAGTATATAACCAAGAATTACAGTTACTAAGTTGCAGACATATAGTCTATTACACTGCTCCTTCCTTGAGGAGGTAATTTGGGGCAAAAGTGGAAGGGGAAAAAATATTATGTTTTCCAAATCTTCCATTTACCTCCAGTGTTTCTGCATCATTTTTACTGAAATATTAATATACTAAAAAAAAATTAAAATAAGCAATGGACTTTTATTTTTACTCTAAATATTTTTCATGTAAATAAAAATATTTCATAGTACCTGCACACAATTTCATTGAAATTTTTGTACAATATTGAAAAAAATGCCATAGCAATTTTCATGTAAAATGGAAAACAAATCTATATCAAGTACTGCAAAATGTCTAGAACAATTTAGATCTTGTATCGATTAGTTGACAAGGTGAAGGCACTACTATATTGCGGGTGTTTAAATTCCTGTCCCCTATCCCCTCATCTTTAGCCAGCTGCACTGCATAAGTTGCCTAACTCTTTTTCACAAATCTACATCATAACACTTAATGAATAAATGAGCATGCAAATAGTTATAATATCAGTGGTTTCAGTTCCTTTTAAATGAGCTGCTTGAAAAAGCAGATGCTCCCGGAAAGGACAACTGAGATGGAAAAAGCACGGATTTTTCTTGATTCTGTCTCATGTAGTGGCTTTATTGACCCAGACTGGTAATTAGACAAATATACTTGTGTATTTTACTACCTACACACTACCATGCATAATGGAGTCTAACTAAATCTAACGAGAAAGGACAAGGTCATTTCTAGAACATAGCTGAAGATAAAGTCTCTCATTAATTTTGTTTCTCTTGGTTTTATTTTTTTCAGCACTGAAGGTCTGATATTGGCAAAGGGCTGTATGCATCCCTGGTCCGATACAATAAACATTGGAGGAACTGCAGAAAACATAGACTGCTACAAAAATACAATAAGGCAACTACTACAAAGAATTTGGGGTAACTTCAAAAGCCATTTGCACAAGCCATCATCTCTGCTGTCTGTTCTAGAGACCGACAGCTCCTCTGTAACATTGCTCAGGCTGAAAATGTCCTTCTGAGTTTCAGTAATCTGGTGATCTCTCTGAACTTACTAATGAGTCCTTGAGAAGCCAATAGCCAACCTTAACTAACTATTCATGTGGCTAAGAGGCAAGTCTTCCTGGCTATGATGATGATGATGATGATGAAGAATAGGCCTATCTTTCATCCTCTCTTTGCAGTAATGTTGAACTTCAGTTCTGCAGGCAATGCAAAGTCAATTTTCCATGCCACTTGTGCAATGGTTTGTTAGGGAAAAGGAGACATGTTAACTGTTTCCTAAACAAAAAAGGTGAAAAAGTTGCAAGCAAAAATTCAAGAAAAGATTTAATACCTTCAGGACAATTATATTTTGCTGATGTACCATTCCTGTAGCCCTTAATACTAAATTACCTCATGTTTTTCTATCACATGCTGATGTTGACCAGCTTTCTTAATCAATCACATGTCACTCGAGGAAATGGAAAGAGAGCAAGGAACCTTGCTGAGCACTGGTATCAGCTCCTACAGGGATTTTCTTTGGAGAACGACATACATGGTGTGATTCCTAGCATCCTTTTCTGTCCAATTATAAAAATAACAGGGCCATAACTAACGGGAAAAAAGGGGCTGCTTCAGTGCCCCGGAGGAACCACATTATATATTGATATCGTTAGCCCTTTTGTTACAATAAATGAATACAAACCAAACTGCAGCTCTGGCTGCCTGAAGGGAGGGACAAAAGCTGCTTTGCAACCTCTTTCGGAGCAACTCCTGGAGCTTTTCAAATGGCATAGAGAAGGCAATCTTAATACTAGGGATAGAGGAAGAACCATCCAAATTAACCCTAAAAAGCATTCAAACTTATGGCTCAGTAGTAAAAGCTTGGTCAATGATCTGAACTTCATTTGGTCACTGGCACTGCCCCTGATCTGAGTCTCTCTATAGCTCAATAGTCACAATGTTTCCCTTGATTAATTATATAAATGGGACTCATAACCTGCATTTTAGTGTCTGTTGTGCTAAATACATTTGTTACTTAAGTTCTATTTTTCTCTGATGAAAAAAAGCATTTAAGTCTACCAAATGTCATAATTCATTTTGATATTAAATAACAACATTTGGCAGATTCTTTGAAGATAGCATGGCAGAAATAATTCAAAAAGTAAGGCAATTGCATGGGGTCAGTATGAGGCAATGACTGTGATAGATATCCAGAAATAATGTAATCAGATCACATTGTTTTTCATTTCCTTATGGAAGTGACTCTATGTTCTGGGGAGAAGAACGCACATATAAGACATCATAGACTTGTGAGAAAAAAGTAAGAGGAATTAATTCTTAAAAAATAACTGAATTATGATTTTTATGACAGGCATGATTGCATTATTATGAATCATCATAACAGCAACAAAAATTCAAAATATTTGAAATCATCCTACCTGGATAATTAATAAGGGTTACAAGTCTAAGAATATTAATGATTAGATTTTTTTAAAGTATTCAGCATCAATTTATATCAATAATTATGAATCTTCTGGAAAGGTATGTACTATTTTTACAGAAAATGAGGTAAGAGCTAGAATATTATTAATTTTATTGGGGTTTTTTTAGCATAACATGCCTCATGAAGTTCCACAAGGGGAAGTGAAAAGGCTTGCACCTGAGGAAGAACAACGACATGTACCGATAAATGCTGAGGCCACCCAGCTGGAAAGCAACTTGGCAGAGAAGTACCTGATGATCTTGGTGGACACCAGGCAGAACGTGAGTCATCAGCAACGTGCCCTTGCCACAAAGAAGGCGAATGGTATCCTGGGCTGTGTTAGACAAGTATTGCCAGCAGGTCAAGGGAGGTGATCCTGCCCCTCTGCTCAGCGCTGGTTAGACCACACCTGGAGTGCTGTGTCCAGTTCTGGGCTCTCCAGTACAAGAGAGACATGGACATACTGGAGAGAGTCCAGAAAAGGGCCACAAGGATGATTAAGGGATTGGAGCATGTCTCCCATGAAGAAAGGCTGAGAGCTGGGACTGTTCAACCTGGAGAAGAGAAAGCTCAGGTGGGATCTTATCAATACCTGAAGGGAGGATACAAAGAGGATAGAGTCAGGCTCTTTCCAGTGGTGTCCAGTGACAGGACCAGAGGCAACGGGCACACACTGAAACACAGGAGGTTCCCTCTAAACATCAGGAGACAGTCTTTTACTGTGAGGGTGACTGAGCACTGGCCCAGGTTGTCCAGGGAGATTGTGGAGTCTCCCTCCTTGGAGATATTCAAAAGCTGTCTGGACATGGTATACATAGAAAGTATACACTGTTTATAGCTTTGGGAACTGAAAGGTGCACTGAGAAGACATGTATTTTAGTGGTTATGTTTTATATGCTCTTGTTGTCTAATTCAAATCCTGGAAGACAGTGACCATTTACAGTGGTTTTGCCATTTCTTGCATGCAGACTTATAGTTAGATATACCCAGATATGAACTACTATACAATGATACAAGCTGCCTCCACACTGTCACACTGCAGTACCCATACCAGATCCATTCCTGTACCAGAGCGAACACATGCTCCAGACCAAGGCAACCAGTACTGAAGGAAGACCAACTTCCGTATCTTCAAACTCCTTTAATGGTTTTGGCCCCAACAGTCTCTAGGGCACCAGAGAAAGGGTTTCAGACTAAAACTATGGTCAGCAGCCCCACTACTTCTGATATAGTATCTTCACTCCACCATTTACACAAAAGAAAGACCTTTCCTGGGGGCGAGAATGAGGCCAAATATAAATGAAATTAACTGCCACAATAAAGAAAGAACATCTCAAGCCTTGCAGATCTGTACCCCAAGTTCAAAGAGTTTTCAGCTTTCTTTTCTGTCCGCACATCAAGAGGGCACATGTTCAAGAGTTAAACACCATTCAGCAACAGCATAGAAACTCAATTCTTATTCAAAGCCTCAGCTCCATGCCCCATTCTCCATCCGGGGACAAGGTGGCAGAACAATGGATAGAGGACAGGTATACGTTGCTTAATGCAGGGCTGGAGGTGCTGACACATTCGCACATGGGGATGGTAGGAGAGCTTAAAAGGACAGAATGGCCCTGAATGGAAACCCACCGTTTCTAGTTTCATTATCAGTGGAATTAGTTAACCACAAAAAGGGATATTAACAAGAATAACAATTCATGAGATTAGTCAAAAATTGATTGCCTGACATTGAGTACTGTCATACATGTCACCATAACCGCTAGGTGTCATGTGAAAACACACCTTTCTCTGCCATGTCAAAAAGGTAGGCAATTAGTTTCTCTGGCAGAGATTTAAAAAATAAAACGTTGTATAAATCACAGACTTCTACACCCCTCTAGTTAAATAGGCCTTTTCTGCCAGCTCCTGCCTTGGTCCACTCTGAGGAACAAATTGTGGCTGGACATTTGCCCAGCTGCATCAATAGGAGGGAATTCCCGCATGCCTGGGAGCATTCCTGGCACCAGCACGCCGTCACCCATGCTGCTACAGGGGTGTGAGGTTGCTCTGCTCCAGGCAGCACTCTCCCCACACAGTTCCCAGGCACAGTTTTGGTCAGGAGGACAATCCCGGGGATTATTCCCAGCGGGTGGCTTGAACAAGGCTGAGACCGTTAGTGGAGACACGAGCTGTTCTGAGCCAGCTGGCCTCAGTACCCAGCTCCCTTGTCCATCTTGCAGGAGAATTGTTCAGATTCACAGTGAACACGGTATCCAGCTCCCAGTTTGGCTGCCAGGAGTGCTTTTTCTTATACTTGTGATATTACAATTTCATTATATTCTGTAGAAAGTAATTTATTTTTCTGGCTATGTTTTGTGCTTAGTAGTGTTACTGATAAGCTATTCCCCATTGATTAGTGCCTAACTTTATCTTAGGCAGGTATGTTCACTGCTTTTCACTCCACTATGGAAGATTCAATACTCTTAATCTCCCTATATCACATCTTTGCCTGGCTTTGTAGTGTAGCGAAAGCCAGGTCACTCTCCAGGAGTGGGTTTTTTCGGTGAGTGTTCCTCATCTGTAGGTCCAGCAGTCACGTAGGGGTTACAATAATTGACACTTATGAGAGGCAACGGATGGACCTCTGCTAAGTAAACCAGTGCTTTTCTTCAAAATATCCTGCATTTGGTCAGCATCAACATGCTTAACAGCTTAAATATTTTACGTGTTTTCAGGCTTAGGGGTTTTTCTTTCCCTCCTCCCTTCAGAGGTCTAGATTTTAGGTACAGCTCTTCTATACAGTGATGAGAACGGGTGGAACGTTAACCTCACCTTGTGCAACACAGTGTTGTGAGAACGTAATAGCCCCTGTCCCCAGAAGAATTCTAGTTGTGTCAGCCTGTTGCTGTGCCAAAATTAAATTGTTCTGCTTTTTTGGCACTGATGAAGTTATACAGCTGCTAATTCCAGAGCTACCTCGGTGAACCCTAGCTTGGGGGTCTCTGCTTCACAGTGCAGCTGTGGATGAGCGTAGTGTGGTATTAGGGTCAGGGTCCAGTACAAAACTCTCTGCAATCACTTGGAGAAGTTTTTAAAGCTCAGGCTATTGAAGCCAGTGTGTGCCTGGCATTTAACATTCTCAGTGTGCATTATGTATTTTCAAATGACAAAAAGACTGTATGAAGGGCCTTTCTCAAAGTTGCTAAACTGTCACCATTTTGACTGTAATATTAATTTGTTCTCCAAAATTTCAGGTTTCAGTAAAGATGATCTGCCTTGCATTGTAAAATTAAAGGCATTGCTCAGAAGGATATATTAATCAAAATAACATGTACTGTGCCCTACGCATCAAATAAATGTAGATTTTAAACACACAATTTAAATATAATTCTTCTTTACTATTAATTGCATCCCATTGTCTCTCATATTTCTCTTGATTTTCCTCCAATTTAAATAAATGTTCAACACCTTCAACTCCCAATCATTTCAATAGCCACTGAGAATCAGGATAGGATGTAAAGTTACTGTTTCACCAATAAAAGATACTTTTTTTAAGAGACAACTATAAAGCAAATACAAGAAGATCCTTACTGTGTTAGAATTAAATAAATGACTGTCGAGCCTGTTCCCTGAAGCAGAGTCTAATGTAGTCACAGCTGCAGCATTCCGTGCATATAAAAAATTTTATACCAGTTAAAAAAAAAAAAATTCAATAAAAAGTCACCTTTCAAAAATGGAGAACTGCTGCTAGTGAGTTATATATCTCGACAGGTATCCAATATTTACCCCTGGAGGGATTTCTTCTTACAGAGGCTCTAACTCCCTACCAAATGGCAGTGCTCACCTTCCCAGTCGTTTGGACAAGGGTTAGCATGATAAAATGATTTGTTATGCCAATAAAGTTTTTGTTACACTGTAAAATGGTTTGTTACACTACTACTGCTACATAAAAATTTTATGAAAATTAAGTAGGTTATAAGGTCCAAACTACAGGAAGAGGCTACTTTTAGGACTAGCTACTAGGAAACGAAAAAAAGAAGGATCTTCTGATCTACAGTTCTTCAGTACTGTAAAAAGACAACCTAAACGACCTTTTAACTAAGAATTGAAATTGGTGCCCCAATTAGGAAAGCAGTTATGCATCCGCAATGAATGGGAACTTCCTCAGGTCAACAGTACTCAGAAAATGGCAGGAAACTGCAACAAGTTTGATAATCTAGGTGGTGAGTTCTGTCCTATGTGACAGTAAATTAAACAAGCCTAAACTACAATTCAGAATGGAAACCGGAGTACACAGTCATGGTATGCTAATCATAACGTGTCACAGATGGGATAGCAAGATAATAAGACTGGAGGAAAATCTTACTTTGTGTACGGGATTTTAATTTTAACATTGTGTATATCAGTTCAAAGCAGTATCTGAAACAGGCAACTATTTAATTCACAGTCAGGCCTGCAATGAATTGTATCCAGAATTTATTTATGATTGTTCCAGGCAGTCAGTCACTCCATAAGAAAGGGAAGGCCTGTTACATCTTATGCTTTAAAATTATTACATAATTTTTATACTTTCTTATTTTCATATTTGTTTTAGTTTGTATATATTAAATGTTTTTATTCTATTATTCTAATATTAATATTTGTGTTCCTGTCATGTGGTAAATTTTGACCAGAACTTTACAGTTCCTGATTTCAACAACCAGCTGTATTTCCACTGAACACGAAATCTGTTTCTAATCACAAGAGTTCTAGAAAAATTTCTAACACAATGCATTTTTTCTTAGAGAAGTGAGGAAGTATTGGAAATATTTATGGTTTTCTCCGTTTAAACCAACCATACTTCAGTTACCCTTGTACAGGCTTACTGAAGCAGAGCGAATGACACTGCGTTGTGAGGGGAATCTGCTGCAAATGAAGAGGTCACGGGAGAAGAAACCTGCTTTGAGTGTGAGGCCCCCACAAGAGTAAGGAAGGTGCAGTCAGTTACACTTTGCAGATGTAGTCTGCAAAATTCTTCTGCAAGGCCTGCTTGCGCAGAAATGTTATAATGCATGTTGACGTACACAGGGCTGGGCCTCAAGAGAAGTAATTTTATCTTCACTGGAAAAGATCTTGAAACACAATCTTTGCTGCCTGACTGAACAACAGTGAGGAGAAGGCTTGTGTACGTGCATGTGATGTCACTGGTGCACTAAGCAAGTGCACTAATTCAGACCTAGATTGTCAAGTGGAAGTTCATTAATCACTGCTGTAGCATACAAGTTTATCAAATGTTGTTTAAAAGCAGTAGCAAGGAAAAAGCACTTGGCATCTTACAAAAGCCATTTAGTAATGCAGAGAAATTATCTTGAACTTTTAGACTACTGCATTCTAGACAGTTGGACAGGTTGATAGACATACCCACAGACACTGATTTTTTTCCTTCAAAAGAGAAATGTTCTTATCTCGAAAAAAAGTAAAAACTAAAATTTGAGAATTATTTTAAAGTAATGAGTGAGATTTATTCTATATAACAGTTAGTTACCAGTCAGTTAGTAAAACAGCTTGAAGTACTGAATAGACCAGAAATATCCCACCTTTCTGGTTGCCCAGACCAGGCAGCTCACCTGACTAGCAGGTGTGGACTGCAGACTGCGTCTCTTCTCCCGCTGGCTGACAAGCACTGCTGGCCACGGTTAGGACCGTGAGCCACAAGCACTTATGCTCTCAGAATAGGTCCAGACATCAAAACTATGTGTACCCTCTCAGGGTGGGCTGGTTGCTACGTACTACACACAGCTATGTAAAGAGCTACTACTTCTAGGAGATCACATGCAGCTCATGCCAAACAACCTTTCATCACAAACAGAAGCAGCCATCAGATTGGGGAGAGATTGTGGCCAAGACCGGGCTGCTGCTGCCAGAGCACCTCATCCAGCCCCAGCGCTTCCCTACACTGCAGACTTTTTATAAAGACTTGGAGGTTTTGACTGATATTGTAACTACAAAATGTGGATCACGGAGGTAGAGTATTCTGATAGTGCAGAGTCCCAGGAGAGAATAAATAATATGGTTAAATATGAAGGAGTATGTTTAATTCCTAGTACTTCTCTGACTTTTTTCAAGTGTTACATCCATACCTCACTTTGGGAAGAAACTTAGACACATATCATGTAAAATATATTTACATTCAGGGCTGAATGAATACCATCATTGATTGTGAACTTTGGAAAGGTTTAGGTAAATTAATTTTGGACAAGTCTGCTCTCCTTTGCTGTACATGCCTCAGTGAATGAGAGCCAAGCACTTGAGTTAATTTTCACCTGTCCAAGCAAAGGCCAGAATGGGGACTATGCCTGTACACAGCTTTATGGGATATAAGCAAAGAGAAGAGCAGTGCACATTTTAATAACACAAACGTAATTATCAAATGCAAAATACAACCAAAAATCTATGCTGCTATCCATCAACTACTACATCCCCCTTTCAGGACAGAGACACCCAACAGCAGCAGGCTGCATGCAAAAGGACTGCTGGAATCTGAGGACAAAAAGAAACGGGAACTTACAGAGAGGAGTATTTGGATAGCGCTGTGAATGACCTCTAGGTACTGGAAATCAATTATGCAGCCCGTCACGGAGACGTAGGAGTAATCATCTAGGATGCCAGGGGCAGAAGGACGCACCACCCTTCGTATGCAGCCGGGACCATGTTCCCGCCACCAGGAGCGATGCATTGAGATGTTAAAGGTCATGAGATCCGTTTCCTGGAAGACAGGGAGGTAAAAAGCATGAAAACCTCTAATTTAGTATTATTTAAGGTAAAGCAAGGGAAATAAAAGAAGTTTTCAATTATTAAAAGGAAAATAAGATTAATAAATTGCTTTCCCGCTCACCTCAATAATTTTAACATGAAAGTAGGTCATTAAAGGGGAGAAAGAAAATTGCAAACATTTATCATTTATTTTGTAATTGTGCATAGGAGCTTCTGCCTGGCAGAAGAACTGTCCTACCAGGTACTGTACAAAACACTGTGCATGTCCTACATCTCCATGGACTTACAGCCTGAAAAGGAATTTCATTGTTACTTGATTAGAATGTGTCTCAAGCGTTAATTTTTTTAATAGTCAACAGAGACAGTGTTACCCCATGGTACTGGAGGCAATCTAAACCAAACTTCCACCATATTTTTTTTAAAGTAATAACTATAACTTATAGCTGTTATTTTCAGTAGGACCACAGCTGGGCAGACTGTTCCAGCTGCCAAAGATTCAACTGAAAGTTTTCCTCCAGCCAAGCACCCTGCTCTCTTTTCTCCCCTCTGCCCCCACAGAGATTACCATCATCTCAGTTTAGCTAAGAAACCTGCTTCTGTGAACTGATCTGGGTTTAAAATAGACGCAATAACTTCTCTTCACTCAACCACACACGCCTCCTGCCTCAACCACAGCTTGTCTGATCAGGCCTTAGATCTACCATAACAGGTACTGGCTGCATTGTAGCGTACACGGGAAGTATAACCTCTGCATTTTAGCTAATGTCATCCCACTTCCCCTTGCAGCAGCGAAGGTGGCAAACATACTAACGTACTAGAGATTTTCTAACAGCTTACCTGTGAAGTACAAACAGGAAAATTCATCTGAATTAACAACAGATTTAGGTCTTTAGGTCATGCTCAAGTAAGATACACTGAAGTTGAATGGATGCCCTTTAAGTGCAAAAAAACCCCATCCTCACTGGAGATAAACGAGAGATGAATTATACTGATACCTTAAATAATTAATTCAGACTTACGTTTCTATGTTTCCCCATCTCAACTCCAAGGTAGTTGTAAAAAATACGTGCAAAATTGTCAGCCATATGCCCACAAAATACTAGTTTGTGAATGCTGCCCTGACACTCATTCGCCCTTTGCATCCCACTCTGAAAATCTGTCCCGTCAGTCTGTCTGCAGCCGTTTACTTTCACCCTGACCAAAGGGACATCCAGTGCAGATTCTAGCTGCAGAAAGTTTTCTTGTTGTTTTCCTGTTACCTGCCTTTATTCTGGCCACACCGGAAAATTACTGGGTGAATTATATCCTGCCAGTCTCTGTTACTGCCAGAGAGCAGTAAGAAATCTGCCTTTCTGATTTGCTGCTTTGCTCTACGTAACTTCTTTACCCTCAAAATGCAGACATGCTGGAGCATTATTTACAGTTGATGAAGCATTTGTCTTTTGACTTTGCATGTCATTCCTTGATAGCGATTTAGAAAATTTTCAGCTGCAGTATGTGAATTGTGAAATCAGAAGTTGACAGACAATTCAGTTTAATGAAAATATAACTGTAAATATATAGTCATAGGAAACAGCCAAGGCTTTCTGTGTACAACGACAGAGATTGCGCAGTGTTGTCAAGTGCTTTCAACAATTGTCAACTGTAAGAAATGCCATTTGTCAAACAGCGCACACATATTCACTCTCATCTAGTTCAGTAACTCTTTGTTGAGTAGAAATATGGATTTGTCATGTGGGTTAGTGAGGTAACACTTTGTTGTCACAACTGTAGGAATAAATTGTTGATGGCATTGGTGTCACAGCTTTCTTTGCTCTCAAGGGTTTTTTCCCCTCCTTTTTTTTTTGGGGGGGGGGGGGGGTGTTGGGTTTTAATATTTGATTGTTATGCCATGTTTAGTGTTTGTGCTTGGCTAGTTCACAGCCAATAGCAAAAAAAATGGTGCATAGGGAAACAGCTTGATAAATGTTGCCGACACATTAAATTTGGCATGTGGTCAGTACAAACACCTCTGTAAATAAAATCTCTCATTTCTGGAATACTGTTATGTTTCGTTCCTGGGGAGATATAAAAAAACCCCGCCTAATGTGATGGTCATGTTTAGAGAAGTCCCTCTGACCTTGTTTACTAAGAAACTGATGAACATGACACATGTTTCATATTTCTAGGCTGCTGGTGATGCAGTAAGAGAAGGAAGCAGCAATATTATAGTTAAAATTCTTGAATTAAAACCAAAAGACACGTCATTGCAGCACTTGCTGCTCTTTCTTTTTTTTAATTATTATTCAGAAATTAGGGATAAAGGCTGGGAGAAGAGCTTTTCGTAATTACTTTTCACTGTGTGTATTACATCCCGAGTCCTCAAAGCAGGTAAAAGTGGATAATGACGGCCCAGCAAAGATCAGTTTTAGAAATGCAAACAAAACCACCTGGTGCATTAGCTTGACCTCTAAAAGATCACTTCACAAAATGGCAGCCGTAAGCTGTTCGAGCTGATAAATGTTAAGCTGCCAATCAATAAAAGAAAGCTTGACAAAAATCAATTTTATTTTTTTTTAGCAACTGAAGCACACTCCTCTCTAATGTCTTGGAGATTCTTGATCCATAAAGTGAGTGAAATGTGCTAGGCATTAAAAAATTAACCCGTATCTCTATTGTCATTTATAGAAGTATAGAAAATTCAAAGACTCTGCCTTGGTGTATTATGCTTGGATTTTAAATACCAGTGAACTTCAGTATTTGTGAATTCAGAGCTTGGAAACCCTGTACATCGTGAAAAAGCTGCTGCACAAGTGGCTTTTTCTCAGTTTTATGTTTAATAAAAGTTAATAATTCTTTCAGAAAGTAGAAGCAGATGCTTGAAGTTTTCCAATAGATCATGTACTATTTTCCAATGTCACAAGCAATCATTAAGCAAATGCCTATAAAATGCTTAAACTTCAGCAGGTGATGTAACGTGGACTGCTTATTTCTTATAGAAGAATGCTGCTGCTTCATAGCAAAAGACTCAATTTCAGGCTCTGTACAAGAGACATCAAGTGGCCTCTTTGATGAATCCAGTTGGGATTCATTTAACAATTTAAATTTCAATCATGGATGGAAAATTGCTGTCTTCTGAGCTTCAGACTCATGATATCTATCTTGAATTCAATACCATATATCAGCAGGCAAACTATACTTCCTCAGCAGGTAACCTCTCATACAGGTGCCGTAAACGAAGAGTAGGCAGAACACAGATAATAGGACTTCCAGGAAAATCATGTGGGACTTATGGAAGTCACACAGGCATGCGAAACCCTACGTCCTACTCCTCCCTTTTTCAGTCAGCACTGAAGCAATACTCCAGCCTGTGGTAAGAAGTTTGCTCCTGTGTGTAGGATCGGCCCAATAATCACGCTTCTACTGATGTAGAGTTCCACTTAACTGTCTACGGCGTTTTAAGCTTTTAAACTATGTATAGGATTTGTGTTGGCTGTCAGCCCAAGGATTAATTTTGATCATTATTGGAAATCGTTGCTATGGCAGGTACTTCCTTTTAGGTGAGATGTAATCCCTTTAAGTCCTAATAATACTGTCTTCTAAGTGCTTGGAGATAATCTTTAATTTCATTATATCTGCTTAAATTCTACATTTGGGTTCAAGCAGACATTTTCTATTGGGCAGGGCCTTGAGCAACCTGATCTAGTGAAAGATGTCCCTGCCCATGGCAGGGAGGTTGATCTAGGCACTCTTTGAAGGTCCCTTCCAACCCAAACCATTCTATGATTTGATTCTATTTCTAGGTAGTGAATCTAGATAAATTCTAACAGATAATAACATAACACAGTTTATTTTAAAACTAAAGAGCAATAATAAGGATGATGTTCCTTTCATTTATTTGTATATACTTTATGTACGGTGCCTATAACAACGACACAAAAAAATAATGAGAAATTAAGACTAACTAAAATCACCAGATGTAAAGAAAAAAAGACACTAAAACTCCAGGAAAAACCCCAACACACCAAGATTGCCTTGTACAACAAAAAAAATATTGTGCTGTGACACGGTGATTATGCATTGCAGAAATATTTTTTTCACTGTATGTTTCCACTTTTATGACATGCTATTTTATATTTCTTTCATTCATTGTCAATATCTGAAAAATGCACTCTTAAGAAAACTGTACGAAAGGCATTAGTGTGTTCAGTGGGATGGAGGAGAAGCACTTATACCTCCACAAGACAGTAGTAAACACTTGAAATTTCCCAGAAAGGTGCAAGAGCACTAAGGCCTGGCAGAGCATAATGTTAGAGATCTTGAATTTATTGTTGCTTGTGTGGTACCTAGCCCTTCCTAACACTTTCTATTTTATTGATACATACTATAATGCTTATTAGAAATGAACATTAATTAGGCTGAGGCAATAAATTTGCCCATCCCATTTCCTAAGAGTAACAAGGATGCTGTAGTTCTGACTTGCTGCCCAGTTTCTATTTTTACCAATGAGGAGAAAAGATTTTCCATCAAACACCTGGTCTATAGGTAATAAAAGATAATACACATAATGCTAGGAAAAAACCAGTACATTTCCTTGTAATTCCCTACACCCAATTAAGCTTGTAGTTAAGATGCAGTGGTGTTGGCATAGACAAGGGACACGCACATTCATTAGTATCTAATTTCAAGGAGACATTAATCCTCATTAGATACAAATGATGTGTTCCAGAATTAACGAAACCTGCTCTAATTGTAGAAGTACTTTGAAGCATGAGCATGAGCTATTAGCTAAGACCCCCATTGGCAGTATAACCTTGGTTTTCCACCCTGTTATTTCCTGAAACCACAGGCTAGCTCTGCATGTGACCAGTTATGCTCCATCTCCTCTCACTACTGTTGAACAGATTGGTTTGAAGGCCTGGGCAGATAATACTGAAGAAGTCCATTGGCAAATAGGGAAACTTCTGTTACTAGCTCCCACATTGTCTTGATTAGGATGATCATTTTTGAATACTGACTATTGATTCAATTTTTTTTTCTGTTTACTTTTAATTTAAACTCTTGCTTCAGTATTACACAGATGGCTTTTACCTGCCCAATGAGCTAGAGATCGAAGGTAGCCCACTCAATAATTGTGACACTCCTGCTAACACAATGGAACAATGAACCATGCTGCTTCCAGGCAAGCTCTCTAGGTTGAGGTGGCTGCTGAAAATATAATACAGTCAATATCTCGTCCTCATCCTGAGCACTCTGGTGAAGAGATTACATGAAGACCATTCTTAAATTGAAGCACATGGGTTGATCTTGGACTATTCAGTTGTCTGAATTGGCTGATAGACTAGGCCTAGCAAATTCATCTCCTTTTGGTAGCAAACCAAATGCACACTAAACCAGAGGAATCAGGTGATAAACCTAAATTAATTACTACTAAAAGAGAAAATTCACAATATTAAGATCTTCAGACATAGACCATGAGGTAACCCCAGCATCGTGGGCTGAGAGAGGTTAAGAGAGGTAAAAATGCAAAGTCATTTTAGGGAGTAAGGTTAGAGGTTCGTGGTTCTCAATCACTGACATTACAGGTTCACAGATTGGGCAAATCCTGTAACCATGACATCAGATGATGACTACAGGAAAGGATTTACATATCAAGCATAACTACTATTACAAAGTTACAATGATTTAATCTATTTTTTTTTTTCCAATCAATGTACAATACGACGCTACATGCCATCCCCTACCCACCCCCCAAAAAAAATATGTATGAGTTAGCATTGTCTTCTCCTTCTTTCACTTCTTTTACTCCTTGAGCTACAGAGAATGTTGTCAGATTTTATTTTATTTTTTTAAAGCGAACAAAAGAACTTTTGGAAATTTATTTGAGAAGCAGGCAGATGATCTACCTAAATGATAAAAATAGATTGTCTGCATTGTTTAATTTGCCACATGCTCAGGGATCTCTTTCCTGCCTTGCAAACCAGGCAATTTTAAAATTAGATTTACCAAACTTACTAGCAAAGTGGAATGTCTTTAGAGAGCCAGAAGGCAAGAAGTGAACAAGAGAAGCATACTGCTGTCTTCTTCATGCACCATTAGTATTAGTCACAAGAACAAGTCATAAGAACCAGCAAGGGACTGTTTTCTGAAACTTGTTGCCCCTAAAGATGAGCTCTGATCTTTGACATTATTCAGATCCATGCTCAAATCCCAGCTCCATGGCTTATGCTTTTAATTTGGTTTATCTCCCTTTTGTGGCAGTCTCTCTGTCTGAGAAACAGCCCAGAGAGGTGACATAGTATGGCAGAAATAAGGTCCAAGCCCAAAGGAAAAAAATGGCATGAGACAGAGTGACTGGATCAATATAAACCTTACTCATCACTTCTCATAGCAGGTTCAACATGAGCACAAAGAAGTCCTGTCTGCCCAGAAAAGCTGTTGTGCTCTGATGGAGTCCTCAACATGTGATTAAGCAGAGCACTTTGAAAATTGCCCTCACTTGTTCCCTCTGGTGATCCAGAGGTATGAAACAACACAGGTTTGCGGCGATGGCAGGCTGTGAGCACTGCTTTCAGTTTTGAAGACTGGAAATAGGACATGGGTTTGTGTGAAGTCAAGGATTTGCGTGGGTTGTTATGTCATTCACTCAAGTCATATCTGATTCTAACCAAAACAAAGAATTGAGAGAAGCCTGAAATTGCATTCTAATACTGAAGAACTGGAAACAGCATTGGCAGGCCATATACAGCCACCAGCACAAATGCTGTAGGAAAACTCAGGGCAGAAAACCAGGCTTTCATGTAAAAGAAGGTTTGAAAAAGGTATAAAAAAAAAAAATGTAAAAAAATTCCAATTATGTGACATTAAAAAAGTTCTGTCCAAAAGGCTCATAAAACTATGAACATCTGAAAAAAAAAACATTTTGGAGTTTATAATGTAAAGCAATTTTGAGTCTGAGCAAGAACATTTTAACCTATCATTTTTATCTGATTTTTTTGCTGTTGTTTTTAAACAAAATTGCTGAGATCCCTATGGAGCTATGCATGCATACATTTGAAATACCACAAAATTAAAATTTATCACCAGCATATCTTCCCTCAAAGATAAACTGTTAGGCTACAGAAAGCTCTTCCCACAGAACTACAGAAAGCTCTTCTCACACTATTTTTTAATATTTTATCTATTGACACCCAAAGGAGAAAGGATCAGACTCATGTACCTGAGTACCTCACCACTGTATACAGCCTCCAAGCATTCAACAAATACATTGGTGAAGGAAGTACACACCTAGTGAGAAGACTCTTGCAATGCTGATAGGAACTGGACTTCTACACTTAAAATGGACAGATCTGGCCTGGCTTCATCATGCTAGACCTGTTAGTACCATGGACACCATAATGTGACAAACCGACCCCTTCTTGGGGTGGTAGTTGTAACGTTCCTAGGAAATGTATGCAAATAGGAGACACAGCTTGTGCCAAAAGCCCACATAATCCAGTATGAGGAACAGATGCAATCCAGCCTCTAGCCAAAACAGGATTCAACTTTGTTATTATCCAAATAACTGTATTTTGTGCACAGCGGTTGTGAACAAAGACAAAGCATGGGAATAAAGGCATGATTAAGAACACAATGTTGCAATAATAGTACAGTTAATTTTAATAATACCCTTCATTTCTGGTGGGTTCTGTGCTCTGTATCTCTGTCCCAACTATAGGAATACCTTAACATCTCTTGCTATGTAAGGAAATAAATGCTATGCTGGAGATAAATGCACGTGAGAGCGGGTCCTGAATTTAAGGGTCTGTACCAGACTCCAATGACATTAAAAAGCACCATAAAAAGACTTTCGAAAATTCACTTGAATGTTAAAATTTCTGACAAGAAAAATAACTCCCTCTTTTGAGACTAACCAGAATGTTCCCACCTGCATCCAGGAACACTTTTAAAGATTAATAGGCCAGTTTAAGCAACTGCTGTTGTGTTCTCTGCTTTGCTTGCTCGAAGCAATGCAATTGCTCACAATATTGCCAACTCGTGTTGTTTTATGGCAAGTCTGGTTATGTTCAGCCTTTCTGTTAAAGCCTCCATTCCCAGGGACATGAGATTACAATAAGAAGTTTGGCTTGTTACAAGAAAGTGAGCTGAAGATTAAAAGCTTCAAAAATCTTGAGCCCTACTGCTAGGAACTTCCAGTCTGTGCCATAACTGGCATTATTTGCTACTTTTTGTAAAGCTGAGCTCCTGGAATCTGGATGGGAAGCATCTGCATCACCAGTTCAGGTGATGGCTATCCAGGGCACCATGTGCCCCCATCTGAGATGATCATGGATCCTTCAGGGTATAGGAAAGGACCAACTGGCTTTTAACTGTTTGATCAAAGAGAATGACTCAAGTGTACCCCAAAAACTTAAGGAACACTCAATTTTATTGATATTTAAATCAAACCACATTATTTCTTGGAACTTACGTTAGGAGATCCTATTTTTTATTTTAGAGTGTTTGCAAAGGGCAACCAGAAAGATGTGCTAATTCACTGTATCTTTTGAGCGAGCTCCTATATAGCTCATTGAATAAAACTGTCTGCCACTAACAGATTGCCAGGAAGAGAGTATCTGCACTGCTGAAACCCTTGTGAAGACTCAGAATACAAAATGAGACATGAAACAATAAGCAGCAGAAGTGTATTGAACTGGTAGGGGTCTATTTTCTTATTATTTTTGTTTCAGTTAAGCACATGATGCTCCTAGAAACATACACTTCCCCATGACACTTTTGTTTCTATATTTCTTGTCTGTGATACCAGGTCATCACATTTTTTGCCAGTCCCTCAAGTTTTGTGGTGCTGTTTGGCAATGACCTTGGCTTTAGCAGAGCAATCCTTTAATCACAGGCCTCACTTGCATTCTGCTGGAGCAATGACAGTCTCCAAAATGAATTTGTTACACATTATTAAAAAAGCAAAGACAACCCCTATAGAAACTTTAAGTTCAGATGATGAAATGTGAAATCTTCCCTTTCCTAGCAGAGGAATGGAAACACCAACAATTACAGAAAAGAGAATGTGCTGTAGCAGAGTTCAGTTAATATGATTTATTTAATTATTAATTTCAGATTGACTATAGGCATTAGTCCACATTTTAGGTTCCTTAAAATATATTATGTATTTATGTAAATATATGCACAGCTGCATTTTATTTATGTATACACAGTTTGCATATATTTATATACTTACATAAATATATGAAATATATATACATATATTTATATTTACCTGTACAAATTAATGACTCCACAGTGCTTTCCTGAGAACAACTATCAACTGTCATCAAAGGCAGCATTAACAATCTCCTTCAGCAGTGCACTGTACCCTGGTCTTAATCAGATTAATTTAATTTGCAGGCTGATCCACCTCCAAACCTCAATAACTCTCACAGACATTCACACAAAAGAGAGTTTTTATTTGTCCTCTCCACTCATTTCCAGATTTTCAGATGACTGTTTCAGGAACAAGGAGCCCTTTTTCTCTGACATACTCTCTCTATAGCAGGTCTGCACTCATCATAATCAAACTTCTGAAGTTCTTTTGATGAGATTAATCAGAAGGATCTGATGGTGCCCAATAACTTTTGGATAATATCATGTTTGTCATGCCAAAGGAAATCAGTGAGGTGCTAAGTCTACTTACATTTTTTTGATTCTGAAGAAATTTCTCACAAAAGTTCCTTTAATCAACATGGTTGAATATGTTCCCCAGAAATGTATTTTTAAATCAAGTGAGAAATACAAAAGGCTCTGTTAAGAACTTCAAGTCTAGGTAGATTACTTAATGGTCCTGTTAACAGTTGTTATATAAATCTGGTCATTTAAAGAGATAAATAAAGCCACAGAGAAGCCTAATCATCCATTCACTCTTTAACATCACAGACTTGTCTGTAATCCTTCATCATACAATTTTTTATATATCCTGCTCAAATAAGAACAAAATGAGACCACTGCAAAGATATAAGAGCATATTGATATTTGAAATTATAGTTTCATTTCCCTGTCAAATTTGAAATAATATTAACAGACAAAGGGAAGAGCAATAATAAATTTTTAGATAGGCTGAGTTGTGAATGACAGCAGAACACAAGTGTAAAAGGACAAGTAATATTAACATCAGTTTACATACTTACACTGAATGTAAAAAATCAAGACTACTATGTAAAGAGCTTCCTCAAATATAATAGAAAAAAAATTTTGTGTTTGCTTGAGGAAAAAAAAAAGATCACAACATGGCCAATATGAGGCCTTTTTCTGCAAGCTGCTGAGTATCTACAAAATACAATACACTTCCGAGATTATTCATCTTTACAATAAATAACAGTAATTACTACTATAACTAGCATTTTCACTTTGTGTTTCTATTTTTAAAAATGGTTTTAAAAGCATTGATATGAGGATGTCACTATGTCAGTGTGACTGCAGAAGGCAGCTGAAAGTCTGAGAAGTCTACGAAGCTGCAGGGTTGATGAAGCAAGCATGCACGTTACTTAATTTCAACAAGCATCCCACTGACATGAGGGATCTACATATATTTGCTGGATTAGGGCAAGCAAGAAAGGCAATGAGAAAGACATGAGAGGAAAAGGATGGGAAAGATAAGAACATATGAGTAAATTCTTACTAGCCTAATTGTATACACCTTGGAGATAATACAGAATTTCTTGTCTGTATAGTAGGTCCTATACAGAGTTGTGTAGTGCAATGACGCATAGAGGAAGATTTCATTGAAAAAACGTGTGGCATATTTTGCTGTAAGACTCTAGCTAAGTCTGTGAAAATAGTCCACAGGTACCTGCAGTGGATGTGAATGTTACTCTCAGGTGCAAATGCTGCTGTTTTAAGAGTGTGTTTTTAAAGGTGAATTTCCCTTTCAGTCTCTGGGAGAGGAAGAGACTACACATTGTTTACATTTAGCTTATTCCTTGCCTATAGCCAGCTAAAGTCTGTGTGCTAAATAGCAAAGATATAGACAAATTCAGTGCTAAGCATGTCTGAGGGGAGACAGTAGATAGGATAAAGCGGAGAAATTTTGAGATGTGGAGATATTAAGTAGAACTGGAGAAAGTTTCCTGTCTCTTATTGCTCCCTGGCTCTCGCAGACTTCCCCACTGCTGCCGTCTTAGTAATTGCCTCTTCTCAGAGCCAGAGACCGACCAACAATTTTGCTTCTTAAAGCACTGCTGAGGGCTGGCTGGATGAGAGGGGACGGGTCAGCTTTAATTGCTTGCCGGCTGGGCGCAGGCTGCGTGTCTGTGGGCATCGAAGCAGTGCCAGCTCAGGTGACAGCAGCTGTGGGGAAGAAGAACAGAAAGCAGCCCTGCCTGGGAAACCTGCCTCAGTGCCAAATATTTGGGTATTGTCTAACAGGGCTAGGGATCAGGAAACACAATGGGAACAATCTCACCAAATGCTCCCCTCAGTATTTCCAGATAACTCTCGTGTCTTCACATCTATAGCACTGCAAGTCTTAACATCTACGTGTTCTCGGATTTGGCTTCAAGTCTAAGCTGCATGGTAGCGATACAGCCAAGAAGACACCTTCAAGAACTTCAGACAGCTTTGAATTAGATCCCTTTCAACCTAACTCCGGGGCAGGGAAGCACACATCACTTTGGTCTAAGACAGAAGGGTCTGAGATGACAGGACAGCTACAGATGGGTAGCTATAAAGGCACGTCGACATGCACACCTAGAAAACAGATACACCTTCGCTGCCCTCCACTGAACTTTGCTTTCCTGTTTGGAATCCAAATAGATTTTGCCAACTTGATATTGTCTTTTTAAAAAAATTACAATTACTCATGCAAACACAAGGAGGGCATTATGTCACTCGTATATTGTAATCAGGTATGTCTTTGCACAGCATGCAGAATATTGTAGGGAGGGAGCACTTAGCTTCACAGATTAGAAAACAAGGTAAACATCTGCAGACATCTGAACTTGACAATCCTTTTAAAAAATGAAGTTGTTATTTCTGATTTTTTGTCTTGCCACAGGAAAAGTGAATATTACACAGTAAAGACTTATGACCTGAACATAGAAAATTTAAATATCCTAATGGGAAAAAAAAGAACCCACACAAAAACCCCTCAATGTTCACATTCTGTTTCATTTTAAATTCATTGGGAAGGAAGCCATTTTTCAGCTGAAAATGCACTTCCACAGTAAGAGTACTAAAAAACAGTAATAAAAAGACCATATGTCTCAAGGTTTATCTCTGCACAAAGAATATGGCCTAGATAGAAACTCATGAAAAGGAGGATTTCTGAGGAGAGATCTGATCTGATTTCACAGCTTTAAATATAATCTAGAATATGCTACTGTATAATTCTGCTACTGGTCTGCTTCTTACGGAAATATAGAAATATTACAATTATTTCACATGGTTTTATAAAGTTATTATTTCAAATAGGTCCAAAGTTTGAAACAAAAAATTAAATGTTTGAGATGTCACCTTTAAAATGTCCCTTCACATGATTTTATTGAACTCTCTAACATGAAGATAGTGGTCTAGTTAGAGTTTCTTTAAAAAAAATATTGATAAAAGCTACATGGTTTTCAAAAGACTCCAAAATCTTTATATGTAAGTTGTTATACTTTATTAAATTCGGCTCCTACTTGGGAGGAAAACAAAACAAACAAACAAACAAACAAACAAAAGTTTTAATTGTTTTTACTGGTATTGTTCAGAAAGCAGTTCAGTCTTGTAAAATCATGCTAACTATACTGCACTGTATTTTAGAGAGGTAAGATCTGTGGAGTGCAGACTGTTAAGTCCACAGTTGCCATTCACTTCCCAGCAAATTCTCCCTGTTGTAGATATTGCGGACTGCTGACTGCTGGAAGCCACGAAACATGATATTTGTGGAAAAGAAATCCTAATCCTATAATCAACCATACTGCTCTGCTTTCTTTTCAGAAACAGTACAGTGGATTGGATGCTTTGTTGGTGTAGCTTGAAATTTGACATGGAACAGGCTGCCCAGAGAAGCTGTGGCTGCCCCCTCCCTGGAAGTGTTCAAGGCCAGGTTGGATGGGGCTTTGGGCAACGTGGTCTAGTGGAGGGTGTCCCTGTCCATGGCAGGGGGGTTGGAACTAGGTGATCTTCGAGGTCCCTTCCAACCCAAACTGTCCTGTGATTCTATGATTCTGTGAAATCATTCCACTGATTTAGGTTTCAATAAACACAGATTATATAGGTGTATATGGCAGGGCTACCTCTCCTGTTTGATAGCAGAATGAGCAACTCCTGAAGTCACTGTGAGTGAGTAATATCTTCTAAGGTCACCATTAAATTCCTAAGTCAAAAGTGAGACTTCATAGTTATTCAAATTAATTACTTTAAAAATGTAGATGACTACAATTTATTCAACTTTAAAAAAATATGTGATGAGAGATTGACAAAAGTAGGAAACAATGTCTAAATTTCATAAACAGACTATGGCGTTAATGTGTTTACACACATGAAGTAATTTTAAGTAGTGGTTGGCAGAAAGGAAACAATTAAACTGCAAGGCTCTGTCGTTGAATGATACCCTCTTACATTCCCAAATGAGCTTTATTGGAATGTACTTCCAGAATGGAGCACATGCAGGTCATGCTATATAATGAGAAGAATGAAATATCAGTACAATTAATGAGGGCAACTCCCAATGCTAGCATTATGATTCATGGAGGCATAACTCTCTTTTTCTTTCTATATTAGTACATTGCTGCTTTAAAAATCACTTCCCCATGATTTGGGGAAAATATCTATGTTCTTCAAAAGTTGTGTTAGTCTGACTTGTCAATCTAAGTTAATAATGCCGTGCTAGAATAATAAAGTTATTGTGATTACCTTAACGGATGGACTTGACAGCAAAAGGATGTTTCAATAGCTATGATTAGCTTAACTGATTACTTTTGTGGAAGGTGTACTTTCTTAGAAGCGGGGACACCACCTCCACTGTATGATTTAGACTCAATTCAAGTACAATCCCTCCCACAATTCTTTTAATTTTAAGGTATGTATCTCAGAAAGGCCAAGAAGGAGTGAGAAAAGAAAAAGAACAAAGAAAAAAAAAAAAAGACTGCTTTCTACAAAACACCTGATTTCTAAGAAGGCAAAAAATTTGTTTTCCCTGAAATAAAAATCATAAAACCTGACAAAGTTTATACACGGATTATGTCTGTAGAATAAATTCTTTGGAGTCCTCTTACTACAGCAAAAAAGAGAAAACAGCTCTAAACAAAGGAGGTTTGCTCCTGCTCACTTTAAATGCTGGCACAGATGATTCTCTGGACAACTTTTAATATCTAAGAACTTTACTCATGTAGATTGTGCTAACTCATGAATAAAAAGCAAAAGAATAACCCAAATCAGAAAAAAACAAAAAACTATTATTAACATACCCTGAGTAAGTCATACAGAAGTAAATCACATAGATTGCCACAGCCGAAGCCTGGCCACAGAGTGGTTCTATTTCAGCTAAATTGGTATAATTATATTGGCATGACTTGTATTGCCATAGAAACAATTATAATGTTATAAAGGCATTTTAACAGTCTGTCTTATTGTGCTACCGTATGGAGAATAAACCATAATGGTATCGGGAAGCTTCGCAATATAAAGCATAATAATGACCATGGTGGTGACTATACCATTTCAATAATTTAATTAAAACTAAAATTTCACCACTAACTCTTGTAGCAGTATTGCTGTTTAGCCCAAGTCTTTACTTCCTGTAAACTGTAAAATGGTCTATCAAGGAGTAAATCAGCCCCCAAATGTCATATAAAGGGCCCGAACAAAGTTACAATTGGCCATTCACTGCAGGTGTGACTCAAAGTCCACTAAAGAATTTTTTTGCATATGGTCCTTACAGACACTTTTAAGGAAATGAGAAAGCCTGCCAATCTGCACCTACCAGCTTCAGCAATATGCATGGATGAAGTACTGCTTTGGGTGGTAATCTACTAAATTCCGATAGTCCTGTACCAAGTTTCTGGAAATCCTAAAATAAAAAATGACCACAGCTCATGTACAGAGCAACTTTACATCAAACATACGTTGTGCTGACTGTCCGACTTGCTGCGTGTCTCAGGTCAGCCGAGCGTTTGCAGTACGTTCTAGTGAGAACTGTTGGAGCTGTGTCTTGAATGGCCAGTGCTCACAGGTGTGTAATAATTCAGGTATGCTTTTTACTCTGATCCTATCTCGTTTTAGTTTGGTTTCCTAAAGAAAGAACGCTCATAACATCTCAGTATGTACACATGTCTGTGTCTCAATCCCCTCAGGTCATTTTAATGCCTTTGCAAATGAGGAAAGGTGTCAAGTATATTAACTTTCCTAAAGATTTCATTAAAATAAGAAACTAGGAAGAGGAGAAGGACCCTGGGGAAAGTTTGCCTTTTTCTGATATCAGAGAAACCATAAGGGAAATCGATGTCAAAGCACAAATAAAAAATGAGGCATCATTACTTCTGCTGCTCATACAACTATTTATATTGCATATTTGCTAGGGTTTCAACAATGCTATGATTGAATGTTGTCAAGCAATGAAATGACTACATTTTGGGGAGACTGGTCATCAGAAATTGTGAATGGTTTTCAAAGTATCAAAATATATTATGTACCCTTTAAAAGGAAAAAGAAAGGAAAAAAAAAAAAGTCTTGCCCCACTGGAACCGAGAGAGACAGACTGACCTTTTCCTGCCCATTGCATTCAGGCAGGATGTCCAGGGGTGCTGGACTTACAAGAAGATCCTGTAAGAGCAAGCTAAGTTGAAGCAAAACAAACAGCTTGCATTAGGCAAGAGGTTTAAAATCCTAGCAACTGCTACTGGTTCTGGTCCATCAAAGACCATAAAACAAAGTCCTCCCTGCTGGCCAGCCTCAGTTGTTGCAGTAAGAGCAAGCAGCAAAAGAGCATGTTGTCATTGTGTTTTACGAGCAGAGAAGGATGTTTGAAGACTAGGCTGTGGAAGGGTCCCAAAAAGAGTGAGAGAAGCTGTCTTGAAAAGAGGCAAGGGAGCTTTGGTAGTTCTTATTTCCCTTTTTGATACCTAAAGATAGGTGGAACAAGCAAGAAAAGTCCAGCCTAGGTTCTGGGAGGAAACATGGTTAAAAAAAAACAGAAGAAAGGCTGTAAATAACAACCAGATACAAACTGGTGATCTAAGGAAGAGAGAATGGGAAACTAGGAAACTTGGTCTACAACCTATATACTATGGTTGCTATCCTAAAGAGTATATGACTTAAATTTAAGATCAGAAAGCATAAAAATTTCATAATAGGAGAGAAAAAAAAAAAGAAGTTGCAGGCTGGGGATGTGTAAGACAAAGTCTTAAAAAAGTCTGAAAAATATTCCACCAGATTTTTGGTCTGTCATGAGCAGGAGAAACTGATGAGTGAGAAAAGAGAGAAAGCATTCAAGAAAATGAAAGTGCTTAGGACTGATCTTGTTGAGCTCTACGTAGCAGCAAACACCCTCTCCTCTCAAATACGAAGCAGGGAGGTCAGCAGAAGACAGTTCCCGGTTTAACTCTTAGAAGCATTTTGTGATACTTACTTTCAGTATAATTTCTTTCAATTCCTCTCTGTTACTTCTACTTAAAGCCACATGTATTATCCTAAAGAAACCATCTGGGTCTTGTGCGTCATTATATTCTTTTAGATTTATGTCTTGTTCTAGCTGTTACGTCAGCAGATATGAATCATTTATTCTTTATTGCTCTATTTTCATAATATAGTCCATTTTGCGTACTTTGATCTGTACAGAAAACAGCTGCAAAAATTACATGAATCACATCTGGTGAAATGCTGGTCTGCTGAAACCAACACGTGTTTCTTTGTTGATTCCACTGGAGTTAAAGTTTCACTTCAGCTGCATTACTTTTGCTTCCGTCTCTGCTTAAATTTCCACATCCTATGTTGAAACTTGTCTTCCAGACCCTACTCATCTCCAACTCAGTCACCACGCTGGATTGCTATTCCTATCACAGTCATCTTGAGTCCTTTAAATTTTGCCAAAGACTAGAATCCTTTTTCTGTGCATTTTTAACACCTAAAGAAGTAAACAAGAATAAAGGAAAACAACTATTACCTACTGCAACTCACAGTATTTAAAAAATATTCTTCTCTAAACAAATCAGAGAGTTTGTTCTCTACCATGGTACAATATGCAAACAAAATATATAGTCATGGGAATTACTGCTCCAGAACATGACATGAGGCTGTGGCACTACGGAACAGTACATACTTTTATAATATATGCATACTCATCTGTAACACCTGGCTCTTTTTAAGTTATGAATAGTTACAAGCCCTTCCATGCTACATAAACAACAAAGGAAGAGAAAACATAATTCAAAACTAATGCTATGCTACAGGGCAGAAAAAAAGTTTGTCTCTCTAGAATATTTCCTTTCCTTCCCCCTCCTAACTTAGGTTCTCTGCTAGAGAAAAATGGGCAATGAAATGCAGTGATGAACCTGTACTGAAGTGAATGCAGAGAAGAACATTTAGCTTGCTCAAGAATTTGGCCTTGGGAATGTGGTAGTCATGGAAGGACAGAAATTAGGCATTGGATTTTAGCTTGGAAAAGCCAATAGGAAGAGAGTAAGAAACACCAACAGATATGAATACTGACAGCATCACTTGGATAATTAGAGTTTCTGCAGCAGACACATTCCAGGCATTAATGCCATTGTCATTTATAGCCATAGAGTAATTATTAAAAGTTTAAAAATCTCCTGTGGCCGAGGTTTACTGTTGCACATTAGACTTACAGTCAAATAATCACTGTCATCATATTTTACAGTTTTGTCTAATGCCGTGAATAATTTCAGGTGTCTGACTGGAAAGATACAGAGTGATGCTAATATTATCTTATTAATATTTAATCCCTGTCGTGTTCAGAGAAGTCTGTTTTTCTATTTTTTTGCTTTCAGGATATTAGGGTTGATTTAGAGAAGTATTTTCACTAATTTATACAGGTAAAATTAGTTGAAATTATAAAACTGCAAATATCACAAATATTTCTCCTATTTCAGTATTTGAATTTATAAACTGTATAAAATACCAAAGCTGCAATCATGCTTCATTCAGAATGTTGATGAGTGAGTCCAAGGTCATTGCAGCCCTGCTTATTATGAATGCTTAGGTTGAGTTTTTATGTGTACGCTGGCTGTCTACGAAAAGGGAAAAGTAACTCCAAATCAAACTTACACTTCTGCCAAATCTTGGTGTCAGGCTAATTCAGAGCAGTCCTTCTGTAACTCCCTATTCCACCAGCTAAAATAATTCCTGTCAATGGAATCTCCTGTATGTAACGCACTTCTCAAGTAATTTTTTTAAAAACTCTTAGTGTTGCAAACAGGTGAGGTAAGTTTATGACACAAGGATGAAGGAGATCCTCAACCACTTATTTAAAGCAGGGTTATTCAGACTTTCTTTAAAGATCAGTCCAAATAAGTACAATGAAGAGTGGTGCCTGTCCTGCCCTCCGTCTGTTTGTCCCTCCAGTTCTTCAGAAATATCTAAAAGTGGCACCTGACAGACACCATCTGTATCATCAGGATCATCAGTAGGACATTGTCACAAACAAAATGCTGGTGGCAATGTCATCATTAACATCTTCTTTATTTTAGGCATGATTTTTTTTTTTTTTCCTGAAGCAGAAGATAATGTAAAATAGATCAACAGTACCAGCCAGGCAGGGAGATATCACCAGCACTAGCTGCAATCATGTAATTACTGCTACTGCATCATTTCTCAGATGACATAGGAAAAGCCTAAAATTTCAGTTTTCCAGAATGTGGCTAGTTTGCCCGTAGTCAAATGGTGCAATAGCATTGAAGGAGCTTTTTTATTCTCTGAAAATAGCTACAGATTTCTAAGGAAGAGTTTAAGTGTACTGGAAAATGCAGTGTTAGCGTCAATGCTCCTCTGCAAGCAGTTTATGCTCTCAGTCCCTCATCCAGGGTAGTCTTCGCTGTTGATAGTAACAGTCTGAGAAGGAAAACAAGGTAAACACAGCAGCTAATGTTGAGAACCTCATTTTTTAATGATTTCTCTGGAAAATTTCCCAGATTCCACATCTGCCTTGGCACAGCAGCCTGCACTTCAGACAGCAAGTCTCGCTGGAGGTGCGGTGATCACACAGCTACATTTACTCACAGTGGGTAGGCTGCTTTCCCTCTCTTCATTTGAAATACTCTGCCTGCTACTTACCTTTTCAAAACAATCCAGCTAGTCAGTAAGAACAATATACTTCATAAAAGACACAGATGGGTCTCCTTCAAGATCCCAATATGCCAGTTGTGACACCAAGAGCAGAAAAAGTGGAGAAACAAACCCCTGTGACAGACAGATCTTCAACACGGTGAAGATGCTTTCTGTTGTTTTTTCAGTGTGATATTTTTAGCTTGTCTCCTGTTTTCTTTCCTTAGTTGTAATATGGAAGTACTAGTTATGGACAAGACACAAAAGGTACAGTCCTAGGCATTAATGCTTTGAACAATTTTTCTATTGTACAAATATCAGATTCAATTTCCCATATGTAATCTTTCTCCCATAGAATTTAATTTTTAGAATATCTCCATTCCTATTGCACATGATTTTTAGTCACGTAATGTTAAAAAAAAAAATGCTAAAATAAATCATCACATGACCATGAAAGTCATTGTGTTTATTCAGTGTTGCCACTAAGTGGACATCGCAGCATATATGAAGGAGTCGCCTTACTTCTGACAAAACAAAAAATGGCAAATATCCTGGTGGGTTTTTTCCATGATGTCCAGGAGTAAAATGATGCATACTATATAGACTTACTGGCTATTACTTTGCCATATTCTTAAATTAAACTATGTAAGTTTGAAAACAGTGGAAAACTCAGCCAGTTTCCAACACTCTTGCAGTCCGTTCTTCCCTCTAAAACCAACTCTCTCTCTTCTCCTCGTGAGGAGAAGAAGATAAAGAAAATCCTGATGAGAAAAGAAAAAATGGCAGAATTGCTTGACAAACTTACATTTTCTTTTATAACCTGGAGTAGATTTAAGAAAGAAATTGCCTGTTTATTTCATAAAGAATTTCTGTGTTTTGCAGAGGGCTATTTATTTTTGTGTAAGGGATGGTAATTGAGCAACCATAACACACAATGTGAGAGTACGCTCTCTTTTCTTTTTATGGCTAAAGGGGGCACTATCCCCACAGGACAACCCTTCCAGTCCTTTCTCCTCCCTTGATTCTCCTCAAAATAATTCTTTGCATGAAGGCCCCAGATCAAAATCTTAAAAGTTTCTAAAAAAAATCAACCTGTAAGGCCCCATTTTTGTTTCATAGCTATTGGTCCCATGGAGAAAATAAGTTCTGTATCGGCAATGAAATTCCATTTGTTCTGCAGTCCTGTTAAGACACGCGTGTACATGTTTCCCAAGGACCAGGGTACATCTCCAGACAATCATGGACTCAGGTGTGCTGAAAAGGTTATTCAAGAGGGCCCAAGGGCAATCACAGTCTCTTCATTCATGCACTTTTTGTCCTGGTAAGGCTCCAGCATGCCCATACAATTTGAGATCTTTCTCATATGCTGGTTCTGTGCTCTCCCTGGCCCATAAGTCAGCTATCACTTCATATTTTTCACAGGTTTCACTATAATTTCCTTAACATCTTACAGAAGATGCTTGAATATCTATGTGACTGTAAATGCACATAAACCCCATTCTTGACAAAGGAAAAAAAAAAAACCAACACAAAAAACCCCAAGGAAAATAAAAGCTACCGTTAGTTCAAAGGCCTGGAAAGGAAAAAAAATCAACATCCCTTAACTCAGCTGAAGGAAAACTAACTGCTGATGCTTTAGACTGGGAGACTAAAAGATTATTTGCTAACTGCTGAAGATCGGATTATGATAGTGGACCTCAGGAAGTTAATGTGTGTTAAAGCTGTTTCACTTAGTTCAGAGGACTGTACAGACAATGAAACTGAGCAGAACAGAAAGAGCTATTTGAAGGGGTGACCTGGGAGTAAAGTGTGCACTGTTCTTAATATGACTTGTCATGAAAGCGATCAGCTGGTATAATTTAGCATTCTCCAACTAGAAGGTCTCCCCATGGTACCAAATTTAGTGACCACAGGCAAGTAATATCTAGCATTATTCTTTAACAGACCCATGCTGACTGAAACTTTGACTTTCCAATAACTTTATATCAAACAAATAGCCATTTTTAAAGATCTGAATTAATATTTAAATGGAAGGATGAGCTGATGCAAGCTTCCATTATTTTCCCTTGATAATAATCTTTTTCTTTAAATAAAGAAAATAGAGGAAGAGAGAATTTCTGAGTCAATAGGAAGGAGAGTGACAAAGAAAGAATCAGCCATCTTAGAGACAAGAGAGATAAAAAGAGAATTTTGTCTCTCTCTATCAGTTAATTAGTTAAAGCTTATGTTTAATTTTACCAATTCTTACTACTCATTAGATGGATCTAATTTGTAGAGCCATGCAGTCCATTCACCATTTATCTAAAGTATTTCAATGGCACACATTAGGAGTTCTTTTACAGGGTATCAAAAGGAAACGAATGATTAGACTCTCAGGAGAAAAGATCAATCTCACCTATCTTCAGTAGGTCTACAGGGTCTAAAAGTTAAGTACCTCATTTCATCCAACTGTCTATCCCTCCCGGAAAGAGAGACCTACCTCTAATGGGTGGTTGTTCCTACAAATTTGTATTTAAAAGGAGTGTGAGAGTCCTCTGGAGGTTGTCTCTCCCTCTTTCTGCTGAGGATGGAAGGAGCCCACATAATCAACCTAAACTAGTTTGAGATGATTAATCCTCCAAAATGTTTTGAAATGTAAATCAAGACTTTAAATCCAGCAGACAGGATCTGCACTAGATACATTTACTTAATAAATGACTTTTTTCTTTTTTTTTCATCATTTAGAGGTACCGATGAGGCTAAATCCATTTATATGTATAAGTTGCTTTCAAATCCTGGAAGATGGTGTATAATAAGGTGACTACTTCTAAATAGCACACTGAAAAGTTGAAATATAGTCATTTAAGAAGCAGGCAACAGCTTGGCTTTCTTTAAATATAGTAATCATACTACTAAATTATATTGGTAATTATTAGTATTAAGATTTTCCTTTAATAAAACACTTCATTCCAGATTGACATTTCTATCTTTTATTATTAGTGATGAAAACCTAATCCAATTTCCAGCTATAAATAACACTGTTCTGAGCTCTTCACTTTTTCAAAGGTGTTGACAAATAGAGGATAAAGTAGAAAAGGCTGATATATGAGAAAAGATTAATTATCTTTAACTTTGTCAGACAACAAGTACAGGGAAGATATCACAACCACCTACAAGTGTGCTTAGAAGTGTAAACACCAACAAGCTCCTGAATAAGGAGGCTGGCTGGAGGAGGATGAGATCCCTTCCCTCATGCATGCCTCTCCCAGACCTCCCCTAAGGCTGCACCAGTGAGAGGCTTAAGCGTTTTTGGTACCGGACACTCCAAAGCAGGACAATATGTTCAAGTACATAAACTGGATTTGGACACTTTTACAAGAGTGTAACGGGGTCTTACAAGAAGAAAGCCAATGGATGTTTGGGAGCATGGCAAAGGGTAGCTCGCTGGGCAGCCCCACAAGGCTGCAAGCCCTCCAGCCACATTGCTCCGAACAGTAGCCACTGAAGACAGGGCTAATTTGTTCCCAGAAGGGTAAAAGGCTGAAAAAAACCATGGAAATGTCATGTTCTTCAAGCCTCCTTAAGGTGGGTTGACCCTGGCTGGACACCAGGTGCCCACCAAAGCCGCTCTATCACTACCCCTTCTCAACTGGTGTGGTGGGTTGAGCCTGGCTGGGGGCCAGGTGCCCACCAGAGCCTCTCTCTCACTCCCCTCATTCACTAAACAGGGGAGAAAAGGCATAACGAAATGCTTGCAGGTCGAGATAAGGACAGGGAGAGATCACTCACTAATTATCGTCACGAGCAAAACAGACCAAACTTAGAGAGGGAATTCATCTAATTTATTACTAGGCAAAAACAGAGTAGAGGAATGAGAAAATAAAATCAACTCTTAAAACACTTCCCCCCACCCCTCCCATCTTCCCGGGCTCAACTTCACTCCCGGCTTCAACCTTCCCCCCCTCAGCGGCACAGGGGGACGGGGAGTGGGGGTTACGGTCAGTTCATCTCACGGTGTTTCTGCCGCTTCTTCATCCTCAGGGGGAGGACTCCTCTCATCGTTCCCCTGCTCCAGCATGGAGTCCCTCTCACGGGGTGCAGACCTTCAGGAGCAAACTGCTCCAGCATGGGGTCCCCCATGGGGTCACAAGTCCTGCCAGCAAACCTGCCCTGGCGTGGGCTCCCCTCTTCACGGGTCCACCGGTCCGGCCTGGAACTTGCTCCAGCGTGGGCTTCCCACGGGCCACAGCCTCCTTCAGGTGCCTCCACCTGCTCCGGCGTGGGGTCCTCCACGGGCTGCAGGTGGAATCGCTACACCCCCTCATCCTTCCTCCATGGGCTGCAGGGGGACAGCCTGCTTCACCATGGCCTTCACCACAGGCTGCAGGGGGATCTCTGCTCCGGCGCCTGGAGCTCCTCCTCCCCCTCCATCTGCACTGACCTTGGTGTCTGCAGAGTTTCTTACATCTTCTCACTCCTCTCTCCGGCTGCAAAAGCTCTCTCTCTAAGTGTTTTTCTACTTCTTAAATATGTTATCACAGAGGCGCTGATTGGCTTGGCCTTGGCCAGCGGCGGGTCCGTCTTAGAGCCGGCTGGCATTGGCTCTATCAGACACAGGGGGAGCTTCTAGCAGCTTCTCACAGAAGCCACCCCTGTAGCCCCCCCGCCACCAAAACCCTGCCACGCAAACCCAACACAACTGGACAGAGGAGAGAAAGTATAATGAAAGACTCATGGGTGGAGATAAGGACAGGGAGAGATCGTTCACTGATTACTGTCATGGGCAAAACAGACTCAACTTAGAAAAACTTAATCTGATTTATTATCAAGCAAATCAGAGTAGGATATTGAGGAACAAAACCAAATCTTAAAACACGTTCCCCCACCCCTCCCTTCTTCCCGGACTCGTCTTTACTCCCGATTTTCTCTCCCTCCTCCCCAGCGGCACAGGGGGACAGGGAATGGGGGTTGCAGTCAGTTCATCACACGTTGTCTCTGCCACTGAGGGGGAGGACTCCTCACTCTCTTCCCCTGTTCCAGTGTGGGCTCCCTCCCACAGGAGACAGTCCTCCACCAACTTCTCCAACGTGAGTCCTTCCCACGGGCTGCAGCTCTTCACAAACTGCTCCAGCGTGGGTCTCTCCCATGGGGTGCAGACCTTCACGAACAGACTGCTCCAGCGTGGGTCCCTCACAGGGTCACGGCCTCCTTCAGGTGCATCCACCTGCTCTGGCGTGGGGTCGTCCGTGGGCTGCAGGTGGAATCTCTGCCCCACCATCAACCTCCATGGGCTGCAGAGGACAGCCTGCCTCATCACGGTCTTCTCTGCTGGCTGCAGGGGGATCTCTGCTCCAGCACCTGGAGCACCTCCTCCCCCTCCTTCTGCACTGACCTTGGTGTCTGCAGAGTTGTTCCTCTCGCATATTCTCACTCCACTCTCTGGCTGCAAAAACTGCTGCTAGGTTGGTTGTTTTTTTCCCCTTTCCTAGCTCTGTTATCACAGAGGCGCTACCACTGTCACTGATTGGCTTGGCCTTGGCCAGCGGCAGGCCCGTCTTGGAGCCGGCTGGCATTGGCTCTATCAGACACAGGGGAAGCTTCCAGCAGCTTCTCACAGAAGCCACCCCTGTAGCCTCCCCTGCTACTAAAAACCTCACCACGTAAACCTGATACACTCCTCTATAAGAGAACCTTTATAATCCACCTTCACAAACAAGTCAAATAAGACTTATATGCCCTAAAATACGTAGTATTGTGGATTGTTGTCCTTCTGGGTGGAAGGTCCAAAAATCTCTGGTTTGCAGTTTAGAGCTGGTCCAAGACTAAAACTCCTGTTGCTTTCAGACTGCTCCATTGGGCTGCCATTCCTCTTTTGTCTAATCTGATGGCTGTTGCCTTACCTATACGTTTTACTTCTCCTGGTGTATCAGACATTTTATAACCCACATTCTCTGCTCTCCCGAAAAAGACTCTGGAAGGGCTGACCACTTTCTTCATAACTTATATACATACTTATATTTGCACCACATTTACGGAAAAAAAAAAACCCCAATACATTTTTTGTGTAGTAACAATGTATCAGTATCTATGAAATAAATAACCATTTCACAATTATTTGATTCCTTTCAAACTGCAAAACCTGGAAGTAATCTGTGCTGGTAAAGTAGGCTGGAGCACAAAAATCAGTGTACTTCTAGAATGACTTGGCATTTTGTAGCAAAGAACTTACGTTGCATTTATCAAACTGAAAAGATCCTTTCCTCGGGGGTGCATAATCCTTTCTGCTCCTTGCATTATAATGAACTAGATTTATCCCTAACCTTCTGTATAAAATTTTTCAGACCTATTGCCTGTAGGTTTTAAACCAAATCTGCAAAGATATTGCTTTCCAATTTTCTCCAGAAAAGCAGTCTTAATGCTTTAAGGAAGTCACTTCCTACATTTCCTTCTTGTTCTGCTTTCAGGCACAGAAATCACACCATTAATCTCCATAAGAGTGAAAAAACCTGAATTCTCCACCAGCCAATATTTTGTGAGTGTGTCTATTTTAATAGCTGCAGTTACAATTGCAAGTAGACTGGCTGAATTCTGTACTTAGTGCTAGTTACAGAATTGTGTTAAACATGAAAACTCAAACTGAAATAATACTCTGAGTCTAATAGTCAGCAATTTTCTCAGTGAACAGAGGGCAGTGGATAATGCTAAGGAATATCAATGACAGTTCACTTCAAGCCCAAAGAGAAATTTGACTTCAAACTATTTGCCACAGAAGATGAATACATGATAGAAAAAAATCTCAAACATTCCTTTAAAAATAGCATGAAAATAAATTATTCAATACTTCACTACTTTTCTTCACTAACTTTTCATCACTTACAGCTTAAAATTTCCAAAGTAAAATTTGCAGAATGAGTAAGGAAAATAATATTAATTTTTCTAATGAGATGTAATTCTTTTCATCTGATGTAATTTCAAAGCAAATTGGGTTAGCAAAGTTACGTTGTGTAATAGTCAAACATCGGCTCTAGTGTATTTAGAAATAGTCAGAAAGAAATATCTGTGAAACCAAATGAAACAAAATTTACTTTTTCTCTGAACAGCATCCAGCCTTATCTGCATAGGGAAAGATATAGACATGAACCTGGCAGAATGGCTGCTCTCTTGTGGTATGAAGTCACGTTTTCCTAAGACAAAAAGGCCAATATTTGTCCTCATGGAAATGGTTGTCAAGGGAGAGTAAATGTTAAGAGAAATTAATTACACTAAGATAACTGATATATTCTTTCAGAGATACAAGTTTCAAGAACAATTCAGAAAAAAAAATTCTCATGTGTACCTGAAGAGAAAGATATGATGGAGGGTTATGTTTAGTCTATTGAATCCAGCTCATAGGTATGAAATTGAAATGCAATAGCTATGAAATTGCTGAGATTAAATGACATATGGACAGAGCAATAGTGTATTTGATTTTTCTACCACATTGGAGTTCAAGCTCAGGACAAAAGCAGAAATAAATGTGATGGCTTCCTCCTAGGATTTAAAGATCCAGATTCTAACAATTTTTCCAAATAAAATTAAAAACCCAAAGAATTCCTGGTATCATACACTCCAGTCTGGTGTACCACACTCTCTAATTTACTTTCTTTTCCTGGCAGCAGTGTCTGTGTTCACCATGTTGTGCTTGATAAAGAGGCACTAATCAGCCTAGCACCCCTATTCTTCAATAAGTTCATGGACAAATTAGGAAAATAATATGTTGTGCTCATATATTACCTCTTTCTTGACTGACTGTAGTGAAGCAAAAATAAAACAGGAATTCCTCCCTGAGGAAGATGGACTGGAGGTTTTCCGTGATTTTACTCAGGGTGGGAATTTGATCTTCTAGCTACATTTTTAAAAATCTCTGGAAAACTTGCCCTCTGTTGCCTGGCATCACATTTAACTTTGTACAAAATCCATAAGCACTGTCTCTTGCCTTGTGGATGCAAACAGAAGGATGATTGTTGGCTAACTGAAAAATAAAATAACTGGGTTTTTTTAACAAATAACTTTCGTTGTACCAGCAGGAATTTTCAAATAAAAGAACAAGCAACTCTGACATCAAACACCAACCGATATCTCTGTATAAATAAGTGTCTCTCCTTGTGGATGGCAAAACAACTGCAAGAGCACACTACCTGTAAAGGTCTACCAGGAGACTTATGTTCTCAGATCCATAAATATGAAGTGATAGAGAATGTCATCTTCAAGTAATGAGGTATACTTTGAAGTTACCAGCAGCATATTTATGTAGGCAACACTGGCAAACATGACATTTATATAAATTAACTAAATGGTGATTGCAATAACTAACTGCTGAACTAAATTTCAGAGAAATTATTACTTTAATTTGAAGTACTTAGGGGAATTTTCCTTATCCATTTTATTTTCAATGTATGTATGAACATGAAAAAATCTTTAATAATTGTATGAGAAATGCGTTATAAACATCCTGAGGAATTAACTATTTCTGCAGAACATTTGTCAGCCACATTTGAAATAATCCAGTTAGTTATTTAGTGATTAATTATCATGCAACCTGCAGTCTTTAGATCTCATGAAAATGGTGACTTCTTTTAAAATACAGGAAAAAAAAAAAAAAGGATAATTATGTACTACTAAGGATACAGTGTCATCAGTTTTTACAGTATAATTAGGAAGGTGTTACCTTATTGTATGGAAAATAAGAACTGACAGGCAGTGAGGCTGCATATTTAGGACACCACCTCAGTAGTGATGTCAGATGTAAGGCCAAAGAGTGAACCGTTTCCTCTCCCAGAAAGAGCAAGTAGGGAGTGCACTCCCACAGTGCTGTTGCTGATATGAAATAGGATTTATGTGCAGTGAGGGAAACCAGATTCAGGTGTCATTGCCAGTGCTATGACTTTTAATACCATTGCGAGCACCTAAGAACGTTGTCAAGGAGAAACAGGCCAAGTGCTTCACAGACAGAACCGTACATGGGCAGGAACACAAAGTTCTTTTTGAGCATCTCAAGCTAGTTCTTAGTTTCTAGCAACCCAAACCTTATTTATGATTATTTTCGTGACTATGTAGCTCCTTGTTATTAGGAATTATTCTGAAACACTGAAAACATTCTGAAACACTGAAAAGTTTGGCTGACAGCTGAAGAAGGCATGGTTTTAAGTCATTCGAATCCCCTCTCTGAATCTCTGATGCTCTATACAAACAAAAAAGGAGACATAACCAATGCATTAAAAAAAATAATCTTCAAAACTAACATTCTGAATTATAAAGAAATGCTATAAGTTCACCCCCGCAAATATTCAGTGAAAAATCCTCTTAGTGAGTGAATTTACTTTAGCAATCTTAGTTACAGAAACTCCTTCCACAGCTGTGATGATAATGTGTACCTTCCAGATGAGAAAAATCACCAAGGAGAACTTCTTGAGCTGTTTTATCCTGTACCCCACTTTCAACAGAACCCAGAAAGGACTTTCGAAGGGGTCACAAGAGCTGTCAAGACCGGTTTTCTACAACCACGAGCAACTATGCAATAGATTTTTAGTTCAGAAAGGTCCACGATTATCTTTCCACCTATTCCCATACCTATCCATAAAACCCCTCCCAGAGCTTTGTGGAAAATGTAAGAACTGCAGTACAAAAGACTAAAAACTGCAAAAATACTAAGTTACTCTGAGTTCATCATGACGTTGATGTGATTCAATGTACAGATCTACTTCAAGAAATTACCTTGTCTCCAGATCGCTTTATCTTGTGCTCTCATCAAGGATTTCTCAAATCAAAATTAGGAGTTCTACAATGCCATGTTATGCTCTTTTCCTCTAGAACAGGCTTCTTGTGGTGGTTTTTTGTTTGTTTTGGTTTGGGGGTTTTTTTTGTTTTTTTAAACTGTGTTATCAGAGCATCTGTCATGGTGTAATAGCTGACACAGCCAACATTTTTTTCCAATGCAGCTTGTTCATTTTTCTTTTCTTACACTTCTTTGGGAAAAACTGACTCTGGGTTTGTACCAGCAAAGGAAGGATCAAAGCTATGTCCCTGCCATGCCTTCCATCTCGGACACAGAGCTGAGGTCTCAGTCCCAGTGTGTGGGACTCCATTTGGGGACAAAGAATTATAAGGCCAAGAGCAATGTATTTTATTGTATATATTACTATCTTCCAGCTGGGCTCCTGGCAGGCTGGCAGAGTAAACCTCAGCTGGGAAAGATTTGGGGCATCTGAGCCTTATCACATTTATGTATATTTATACCTGCCAACTGTCATGGACACATACTTGTCCCAATGGCTCTGACCCCTCCTGAAACACCACCCTTTGCTTGCTGCAACAGGAGGAGATTATTTTCACTTCCCTCTTTTAGCCACTCAGGTTTGCTGATGAAATAAACCTGAAATTGTACTCTACCTCATTCAGACAACCGTGGATTTCGGCACTGTTTTCCTTTGGGAATAGCATGAAGCCATTCCAGCTCCCTTTCCTAGGAAACAAGTCAACTAATTTGGGAATATTACAAAGGCTTATCTCCCTGGCCTTCCTGCAAATCCTATAGTCTTCTCTGTGTGCACCATAAAAAATGGAATAACAGACGGACATCGCTTAACATTTGACGCTGAGTGTGCAAAACCATATTTTTAATAGCTCCAACTGAGAAAGCTAAAGCTGTTTTAAAAGTACAGTTAAGTGGGAAAGGGAGGAGGAAGGGGAAAAATTAATGGTGAAGCGGAAGAACAACAATGTCTGCTTCTACGGTCCAGTCTTGTGTTCCAACTCTGCATATAGTAACAGAATCAAATTAGCACTGGAGAGAAATAAATGAGGAATAATACTGGGACAGAGGAAGATGGATTGAACTAGTGGAAGGCTTATGGGATAGGACAGAAAGAAGGCTAGAGCTGAAGGAAAGGGCACTAGAAAATACAAGAAGGCAGCAGTAGCAGAGAAGAACACAAAAAAACCAGAGGGGGGCGGGGGGGAGATAAAAGGTATACAAAGAGAGAGGGGAGCAGAGGAGAGAGAATGCTACAGATAAAAATAGATGTAGGAAAGCAGGCCCAATTATAAAAAAGCTTCCTTACTTCCCATGCTCATACTGATGAAAAACGTCCCTCTTGAAGCTACACCGACCTTCACAACCTTGCGTCCTACCACACACAGAACCACTTTTCTGTGTTCTCCAATACCTGCTCACCTAGTCACAAAATTACATTACTGAAATGAGACATTAGCAAAAAGGTACTTAAAGATAATTTCTGAGCACATTAATTTCTTTCTCCTCTGTTCTATCTCTTCATTACCTCACTGTGCTGCAGACTCTTCTGTGGTCTTTTGTGCAAACCTTGATTTGCCCATGCTCAAATTTTTTTTAAATACTGGACACTTCTTAGTAGTTTTGGAAACAGCATGGAAGTGGAATTGTTAGCCAGATTGATCCAAATTTAAGCTTTTAGTACTCCCTTCTTTGACTTACTGCTATGACTTTGTAAGATTGTATTTAATTTTCTTTTTTCCAGATCTTCCACAGCTGAGAAGCATGTAATAAAATGTAAAACCCTCACAAAGTACCTTTCCTGCCAAGCGTATGTAATGTAATCTGTCTCCGTAATATTTCGTGTGTTCACTGATGATCTGGAAGAGAGAGTTTGTTATCAGCAATAAACTTCAGGTAAGATGCCAAACACGAAGATGTTTCAAATAGCAGCATAGAAAATGGATTTACGTGCAGCTGGAGAGCTGGGAGTTGCTTAGAAGGATACTGTTTAAGGGAGAAAGGGTGAGAAGGGAACAAAAGGTCCTTAAGAGGGACATTAGGACTGTTAGTCTTGATAGAAATGCAATAGTGAAGGAAGCAGGAAAAGGTAGAGATGTCAGAGGAATACAAATCTGGTAGAGGATAAGGTTCCTGCATGGTGGAGTGGGACTGACAAAGTGGAGAGGACAAAAAGGAGGAAGAAGAGACAGGCTGGGGAGGACAGAGCAGAAAGTGGCAAGCACTTCACCTCCTCAGAGCTCTGGGCTTCCTCAAGCACAGTCATGACTTTACCTGTGAGTAGAGTCCAAAAAATCCTATTCCCCTGTAAAACCCATGGGAAAAATCTCTTCTCCCTCTCCAGTTCTGCTCCACCAAGATGCCAAATCACTTTTTCCAGCTGCTGTTCTACTAGGCACAGTGGCAGAAGTCTATGCCAGGGACCAGAAAGCTCAAATCTAAGTAACGAACCATGTGTTAATATTATTAAACACACATACCTGTGCTAAAGAAGAATAACAAAGCTCTTCAATCAAAAATAATATTTCTATTTTGTTTTGGTGAAAAATTGGTACGCCAAAATTTCCTCTTGTTCAAGTAGAAAAAACAATGACTAAATTTTTAAAAAATAGAATGGCATTCTAAATGTTATGTGTTTAGAAACCTCAGAACGACCTGGATTAGCTTTAAAAATTTCTTTCCCTTTCTTAGTTTATGTAAAACAGTGTCCTATAAGAGTGACACAAAACCTGAATCAGTAAAATGAATGTAAGACTTCCTGACCTAACCAAAATGGAAAGTTTTGAGAAGAATCTTACTACAATGTCAACTGAAATCCATACACTCCTGAAAATTCATTCTGTGGGTGGAACATTTTCTGCTAGAGACCCTTCTTTTCATAAATTCCTGTCCAGCTGCTAGTCAGAGCAGAGATGCAATGCCAGGCTACTCCTTGTGTGTCCAGACTCAGATCAAGGAGGAACTGGGACAATAGTGGCAGTTTCCACAGAGAAGTCCTTTGCAGTTCCAGAGAAGGCTGCACACGACAGAGACCTTTTAATTTTGTTGGATTTTTTTTTGCTGTACATGACTAGTGCAAAGAGTGCAATTTCATGCTGATGAAGTCAGAGGAGGATTTACTGTATGGGAGTAACGAAAGAGGCTGCAGTCTTCTCCCAGTCCTGATGTCGTGGCAATGAAATGACGGCTCAGCTCCCCCAGAGGCTGCAGGTGGTTCTCACTGGAGACCTTTCACAGTATGACCCACCATGTAATTAAATAAACCTAAATACATTTGGTATTAAATCATCACCCTCCAGCCCACTCCATACTATTCACAGTTGTAAAAAAACAAAACCAAAACCCAGCTAATTTGGTCTCCTTGCCTCCTACTAGGTTTGTGCCTGAGAGCTGGTCTCCAGTTAGTGGCATTCCTGGTTCGGGTTGACAGAGCACATCTCTTGCTTGCTGGAGATGGAGGGCAGCCCTTCTCCCTGACCTCCCCACCTACACACAGGGCAGAGACTCTCCGAAACAAGAGGAGCCACATCAAAGCCAAGGAAAGCAAGGAGACACTGTCCCACTGTCACCTTCTGGAGCCTGGTGACAATTTCTAATGGTTTCCTTTATGTCCTCTGTCTGCTAGAGTAGTAGTAAAAGAAAGATTGGAAAAAAAAAAGGACGAAGACTTAATGGTAGAGGGCTAAGCAGCTCAGCCAAAAAGAGACAAAATCTCCCATGGGAGGATCAAAAGCAGGGGGAAGAAAAGGATGCTGAATAAAAAAACCTGAGAATAAGAAATTCCTCCTTGAAGGAGACTAGAGTAAAATCCCAGTCTGTTCTTTAAAAAACAGCTAATAATATACCATAGATAGAAAAATGTGGAAAATGATTATTTAAAGGGAACTGTGATATGAGGAACAGAAAGCAAGGAGGTGATATAAAAGAGTAGGAAACAAAGGCTAGATATGTAGCATTTACCCAGTATGTGCAGGCCAGGAGATTTTAGCAGTTTACAGACCTTGAAAGGGTTTACACACTAACTGGGTGAGAAAGAAGAGTGAAATAGAAGTAAAGCAGTGAAATGCTTTTTGTAGAAAGTCTTGCAGGTACTTATGGAAACCTGAGAAACCTCTGCTTCTTAAGATAACTAATTTAAAAAAAAATAAATAAAAAACAAACAAAACAAAAAGGGAGAAAAAAAAGAACAAATCACTGTGTAGAGAATACATTGTCAAAGACTACGGTGGACTGAGGACATAACTAGCTTCTGGTAATGGACTTCACTCCCTGTGTAATTTTCATGATTCCATACTCCTGAAATTTTGGGTGCACACTCTATGTTAAGAAAAAAACAAAACAAAACAAAAGCATTTGCATGTAGAACCATTTGCATGTTAAAAATGGGTAGGAAGGAACCTATTTCATCTGCATACACTTATCCACATGTAGATGGGGCTTCTGTGGTGTCAATATTAGTTCAGGAAGGCCCGAGAGCTTAAATGTGGAGGCCAAGTTGATGATCATTTAAAAATTAAATTACTTGGACTTTTTCATTGTAATCTTTGAAATTTCATTTTGTTTTTTCCATAACTCTGTAGCCAAGAACCACATTGCTTCCAGAGAACCAAAGATGGCAGAAGAGTACATCTGAGAATAGTTTATAGCATATGGAACCAAAGGCACTCAGAAAAAAGGCAGAGAGAACACTGGGATTCACTTGGACACAAACTGCTGCTTTAAACCTCACAGAAAAATAATTGAAGAAAACAGATCATTACTGATAGATAAAAACCACAGCTATTTCAGTTTCTTCTGGCAATATTGTATCTTCAGAGGTCAAAGGAGAAAATAAACATCATCATCATCATCATCATTATTATTATTATTATTACTACTACTATTATTATTATTCTTGAAATTATATTGGAAATATAAGCTCTATTGTAGAGTTCAGTGCAGGCTAACAGAAAGAATCAATAAAAAAAAGGAGTCTGTAAATGCATTGTGCTCCACAAGGAATTAGCAACCACCACAGTGTAATTTATGGCTGCCACAACAGCAATTGTTTCAGAGACCCAATTCTTGTTTCTTATTCAGAGAACAGAGATGAATTGGATCCAAGGGAAATAAGATTCTCTTTTAAACAAAGAGTTTCAAAAGAAATAAACTACAATTTCAGACAAAATAATATCTTTATTGTATATTTTGAGGACTAGTGCTTGTAATGTTTGTTTCAGTCTTGGTTATGTTGGCTGCATGTTATTTAATGCAGAGGTGGTTTAAAACTCTGCTTTTAGGCTATCAACCACAGATGCACATGCGTTCATCTCTAGGCAGTTCTTCACACGGAGAACACATTTGTATGATCATATGGACAGCTCAGCAAATGGCAGATGTTGCAAAGATTATCAAATCAGTGAAAAGAAGTAGGTTATTAATTTTTATTTCTAATTATTTAATTTTACATTAAAACATAATGATTTTAATAACATACATATTTTAATACAAAAATTTAAAGTAATTCTGGATGTATGAATCTACTGAAGGCAATGGGGTCCAGAAGCAAATATACAGAAATCTCCATGCTCTTCATTATAGCAGAAAGACTCATGACATTTCAAATACAGTTAAAACATATCACTCAGAAGACTTATGGAATATGCAACTACAGCTTCCCCTGAATGCAAAAAACAAGGAGAGACTGTGACAAGTTATCTAAAGGTAAAGTACCTAGTATTTTAATTTGAAATGTCAAAGTGATATGATTTAGAAGGAAGAACTAGGAGAGGATCCATAAAACAGAAAGTATTATTGTTTCGTCCTTTCATGACACTACTTTTCTCATTCCATTAAAGTACTCGGAATCTTAAGACCTGGTCTCTAAGTTCCATCCAATAAATATGTGATACTGTCATGGATTCATCTTCGATCTGTGTTTAGGTTAGAAGGGCACTATTCATTTCTGAGTGAAAATCTCTGAGGACAGAACCTTTGTGAAATCATCCGTCTGACATGCTTAGCCTGTACAGGAATGAAAAGTACCTACCTCTTAAATTACTTCCAAATCTATATACGTTTTTCCCCTATACTCTCACATATGAGTTTGAAAAGGGGAGGGGAAGGCAGCTCTGACTTCCCACAGTACAGCTGTTAGTAAAAGTAATGCACTGGCCCAATAGTTAAATACCCAGCTCAGCAGGATTTAAGACAGCTCCATCCATCATAGCACAACTCCTTCCATACAACAGTACCAACCAAATGGATGCAAAATAATGGTTGCTTTAAGCAGTCAAATGAAAGAAGACAGTGAAAGCATAATATAAAATCTCTGGACACTCTAGCACTTCTTGGAAATCTTTCTCTTTCTCACTCTGCTTCAAGTCAATTTATTTGCTATTCTTGCAATATTTACTTCTATAGTAGAGACATTAGAGTGAACATTGCATTGCAGGGCATACTGAGACTTTCTCATCTGAACTGAGATTACAATAAAGAAAACAGGGTTAAGCAGGACTGACAGCAAACTAAATGAATACAAACAGGCAGATCTTGGTCTCTGGTTCAACAGCTGGATGCAGTGTTGCATGCATAATGCATAATATTTTTTTTTGTTGTTCAGAAGATGAACAAGAAAAAAACCCAACTAACTAACCAATTTGGGGTCAAGCCAACCTAAAATATTTTTTTTACAGTTTTCTCACTTAAAGGAAAGTTAAAAATGTTACTGAAATTAATACTAGAGAGAACTAGAGAACATACTCTTTTATTAAGTCTGTTAAGTCTCAGAAATACCAGCATGGAACATTCTTACTTTGTCCTGTTAAAGATCCATTTTACAGAAAACATTCAGAAGTTTTATACAAATGGGTTACACAGTTCCTGTGAAGGACCTGGAGATTTATTTAGAACAGGAAAGCAACTTGTAAAGTTATGATCTGAGGTCACATGTGGCCTTTGAGTTTATACACTATACTGAAAGGTAATTGAATAAACTAGCTCTGCATGCTGTTAAGTGATTTTATTTAAAGGCCTAAGCAAGCAAATATACATGTTAAAACATATATAATAAGCACATTTACTGTAATATAACTGTTCATTAAAATGAAGCAACATCATGGCCAATTGAACATGGGGCTCAGACCATGTCAATGTATCTATCATCTGGTGTCATTAATAGATGAACAGAGCTCACAAAAGAGTAAAACAAGTGAACAAAGGGGAAGGCTAACATCTGCAGGATCCAGCTGGTGCTAAGATTAAAGGTAGCAATTACAGTACTTTGACCCGTGGTGGATGGTACTCGGGGAAGGATGACCACAGCAGGATTCACTCAGTTTCAGTATTACGCTGTCGTTATAGCAATATTTTCTGTTCTCGAGTTAGCTAGTTTGAAGTTTTTGCTTTCAAAGCTGAGAGGCAGAAGTCACAGCAAAGACAGAACTGATACAGGGATGGGAAGGACCAGAGACGTTAGAGGCCCATTCGTTGCACCTTGTGCAGGAGAGATCATGCAGTTGTGCCTTCTCTTCCCTCTTCCTCCTCCCATTCCCCACCCCATGTCCCAACATCACCAGTATGGTCCAGTCAGCCCTTGATATTGGAAATGCACTTGAGAAAAATAATTTCTGTTTAAAATAATTAACACATCCTGAACACAGGTCTCTTCCTGGCAAGTACTTGAGTGTTCTCCATACTGCTTAAAATGTCATGTCCTTCAAAAAAAACACAACAAAAACCCCTGGAAGATTAGCAGAAAAGCCATGACTTTCCCTAAGGGCTTTTTACCAAGGAGAACTTAACATTTTACTGGAATAAATTATTTTACAACTTATTTACTTATCAGTATTTGTGTCTGAACCATTTAACTGGAACTTTCTAGAAATAATTCAAATGAAGATAATTCACACGTCAGGTCTAGAAATGATCATCATACATAGCTTAAAAAAAAAAAAAAAAAAGACCACTTTCATTTACAATAACTATGAACAGCAGACAAAGGGCTCAAATGTAATAAATTCAGTTTTAGTGGGACTACTCATCTGCTTTCCCAGGCCGGATGAGAATGATCAACACCTTGGAACCAATTATCATTAACACATTTCCACGCTGTCACATAACTGGTATTTTCAGTCATTTGAAAAGCCTAAGCCAAATGTTAACTTATGCATTAGGCCCTTGCTGCCTTGAACTGACATTTCCCAATCACGCCCTATGGACAGACGAGGAGTTTTTGCTCAAGTGTATCGCACCATTAAAACTTTCACTTATTCAACCGGAAAGATTCTACCTCTACGTGATCAAACGTACTGTTAAATCTTGACCAGAAAGCACTAAGCATCAAGTAAATTGTGTGTGATGGCTTTGGGAGGGCACTGTTCCTCATTTTGTCCAGCAGACCATGACACAGTATCCCCTTCATATAGGGAAGCTGTTCATGACTGCAAGGAAAGAAATCTGTGCTGCAATGCATCATTAAGTCAAATTAACCCAATCATCCACCTGTTAAGTGAACAAAATGAAGGAAAACCTCATTCTCAGCAAGTTCCTTTGCGCACAATCGGCAGGGAATGGCTGCATCATGCCAGCAGTTCCTTAATCTCATTGGTTAACTTTCAGTTCTTTTACAGCCAAGTAATGTACTTTGCTTCTAATGTTTTTAGCACATTTATTATGGCCAAACACAAGTTCTTTCTCAAAATAAATTGTAACAGAAAAATTGTACTTCCTTTGAATGCTTTTGTCTGTTTTCCTGGGATGTGGGATATGTTTCTTTATAAAACAAACAAACAAACAAACAAACAAAAATCCCCAAGAAGAAATATTTAATATTGAAGATGTCACTATGGTACGTGCTACTTTTAATTTGCTTGTGCTATGCCCCTACCCCATCTGGGCTGGGACTTCCACCTAAAACTACATTTTTCTTTATTTACCTCCTCTTCATAACCAGTGACATGATGGACTGGGAAATCCCAACCTTTGCTGGTTCAGAGTGGGGACTAATTTGCTTTTCTTCTTTACCAACAAAGCATCATGAAAACTAAAGAACTATCCCAGAGCATTTTTCTCCCCTGTAAAGGTGTGTGAAATTGCAACGTGCCCCTTATAAGAAAATAAACTACCGCCTATGAAAATTGAATCCTAGTCCTACTTCAACTTTACAAATTGAAGCATCACATTTCAAAGCCCTGCAACAGCATTTTTGTTAATGTGCTCTGACACTGTATAGTTTTATTATTCATAGAAACATAGTACCTTTTTTGCTTTGATATCAATAGTATATAGTTTTCCTATCTGGTGGAAAAGTATTTTATTTTTTAAAAAGTGAGATCTTGCTTAAGACGGGAGTAGGCAGGAGAAAAATCTTGATATATTGGCTGATATAGGAGAAGTTACAAGCCATTTTCCTATTATTAATTATACTAAATGAAATCAAATTATATTTACATTTACACAAATAAACAAACCTTCTTGTTTATTAAGGTAAAGTAGGCAATCCTTTCAAAATACAAACTGGAAAAGTAAAACAAAATCAGGAATGACTGCAGCTGATCTGACTTCCATGTGGTAGGCAAAGGACCGTGGATAAAAAAATTTGCAAAGCTGTGGAAGATATGTATTTATTGTGTTTATTACAGTAAAGAATGAAGAGAAAGGCTTTAGGTTGGACAATAATTTAGAAGCCTTGAAGATCACACCAGAATATCAAATCATTTCTTATAAGATGAAATGTTTCTTGTGATTCTATTAAGCCTTGGTTTCGGTTCTTTGGGCATATGTACATATATCAACGAGGAGATTTAAAAAAAGCAGCAAGAAGAACGGTAATTTAAAATTATGTGCTAAGGCTTCTATTTAAGATTACCATTTTCGACATCCTGGTCAGTATATTTGGTAACTGTTATTCATGCAGTAAATTCTGAAATTAAAATGCAAGATAACACGAATATGCAGAAAATCCTGACATTCTACAATTTATAACTAATAAGGACATAATGGAAAAGCTATCCAGCAAATAGCTAGCAAACAGAAAGCGAAGAAATGTGTGAGCAATAAACATTTTATTGCTCAGTTTTCTGAACAAACAAACAAACCTTCAGTCTAGCTTTCAGATAGCATAAAATCATTGATAAAAAAGGAAAAAAGGACTTAAGTGTGAAAAATAATTAATGCAACAACCTACTTATTTCAGAAATACACCAGGCTCTTTAAAAACGTTACACATCATGAACATTTAAAATTTTTGCACATACCTAGTGTATCCATAGGATGTGTGTGACTTTTACAGTGGAAAAGGCTTTTGTGATTGATGCTGTGGAAGTACAGTCTATTGACAAAGAAGTAAGGTTCTTCACCCAAGGTGAACTGCTGTTGCACAGTACAGTAGCACAAAAGGAGGGACTGAAGAATAACACAAAATCATCAACCTTAATGGCCTGACAGTCATCAGGAAAAAAACCCCACCTGAACAACACCCCTCTCCATCCCAACCCACCAAAAAAAAAAAGCAGAGAATAAAAAGCATCTGCTTTCAAAGTAGCACAACAGCAGCATTTGATGCAATCAAGGCTATCATCTGTAGGTCTGACCCTGACCTTCTTGAGGAGGAGGAATATGTGGGGCAAGTGTTACTAGGGGCTGTGAATATGTCTTGCTTTGAGCAATGCTGTAATTCTTGTACGGTAAGACTTCTCCCTTTTACCCTCGAGCTAACCTGGGAACCAGGAATGTAAGTTAGCCTTTTACTCTCTGAGTTGTGTTTAGGGCTGGATCCAAAGGCACAACCTGGTGTTACAGACCAATAAAGTGAATACTCATGCTAGTCTCCAAGAGCTCTCTTTGATAGTTACTGACAAACAAGTATATCTGTCCTCTTTTGAAGAGGCTGTAAGGGTGTTTCAGAACAACCTTAAATGACTCATATCACTCAGTCTGAATCCCTATCGGCAATATTTTGTCCACCTCAAACCTTTTCCTGCAAGAGCCAAAAGGCTCATCTGCTATTGCATGCAGTTTTCTAAGACAACATAGGCTGAATTCTAAAATTAAAAACACTTAAGAATTCCTCTATATAAAAACAAACCACCTTTTTCTTAGTTTTTTTAATGACCAAAGAAAGCTCCTGAAGTGTTTCTGCCTTTTAGTAAAACACCGAAGCAAAGTATTTCCTGAGACAAAACTGTTCTTTGAAGAACATGATTCCTTTACAGCATCCCCTGCTAGGGATGGGATCTCCATCTACATGATTGAAATACCAGGATACTTGGGAGCTGCTTTTGAATCTCAAGCAGACAGTGCTCTTGAATATCCAGAAGCAGAACTTGGAGAGACGATTTCATGCAATACAATTAAATGGAGAACAGAAACAAAAATCCTTGTACATGTGATAGTCAAGTTTGATTGGTACTGGCAAAAAAAAAAAAAAAATTAAAAAAAAAAATACAGAACTACCATCAGACAGCAAACAGGTTAGTTTCTGCACTAGATGTCTCAGGTTACTTTGAACCTACCTTCCCTTTATTCTTTGCCCCTGACCAAGATCTCTGATATTTGAAGACCTCCATAGCTAGATATGATGTACACTTCAGAATTGTTAAACTGAGGAACAGCTTAAAAGTTTAAACTCAAGAGAAAGAATGACAACTCTCTAAAGTGAAAGACCAAAACTTGAATATGACCTCAACCAAGCATTTGCAGGACTTTAACCTTCACATTTCTCACTAAATATATTTTCCTCTCCCTGTCTCTCTCTCACACACTCACCTACCTTTCTACCTCTACTCACTAAAAGCTATAAGCAAGCAAAGTGTCTCTGTTACTCAAGTTATTCCTCTTTCAGCCAGACTGGGGAAAGAAAAAGCAAAGAGTCTCTCCACTCATGCAATACGATGGGCTGCTCAGGTACTGTGTGTTTTCTATACCACGTAAGAATCTAAACAGATAGGATTCAAAGTACTTGCATCACCATAACATGTAACACATAGAGAATTTCCTATTACTGTAGGTGAGATTGCTAAACACCATACGATATAGTTTTATATAATTATAACATTTTAGTTGATAATTAGAACAGAAGCTGGCAGCTAGGACCCAGTATAGGGCTGAGCAATGCTGAATAATGCTGGATCACAGTTAATGCTGGCAGGCAAAGGACACAAGGGGCCAGCAGTTCAGATGAAGCTTGTGAATAGCCATACATATGCCTTCTCCTTCAAAAGGTCACTTGCAACCTGGATCTACTCCAAACATGGCAAGGGTGTGCAGGCAATATTTGGTGGCAGAAGACATGTATACGTACATATATATCTATGCATTTGAAGTTTATAACAATGTTTTGAAGTTAGGGTGTAATGTCCTGGAATATACAACGTAGAGGGAAGCTTTGATTAGCAAATGTTGGATTTCTAGCCCTGCACAGCTAGAAATTTCTTTGTGCTCCTGCTTCCTGACGTATAATATAAACTGGGGTTTTGTTCTCCAGCTTGCTATATATCTTGACAATCCTCCTGCTGCACTTGATGAGGCTGAGGAACCCAGCAGGAGGGGCAGACATCACATGAAAAGACAAAAATGCCTTAAAACAGAGGTCCCCGGACTAAGCTCCACATGACAGGTTTACCATAGGCAAGCAAAATGCAGATTCTGTGTGATAAGCAAACATCTCATCTCATATATATGTATAAGTATATATGTTACTAGGTGGTGCTGCTTCTGCTTTCTCAGTGGTCAAGAGAAAATTAGGAAATCGCTCTGTAAAACATGCCTGAGCAGGAAATAAACCGTAGGCCTCCAGCTCTATCAAATACAGATCTTTCTGTTCTGCTCCAAAGATTTTCTATGTCCTTTCACTCCCAGCTTCACAATCACTTCAGCTGCAGGATGGATGGCATGAAAGAAGCTTTTAGAAGGGATGCTGAGCAGTCCAAACATCTGCTTGGGTTGCAGAAAATTTGTTGAAAATATCTTCAACATTGAAGATCAAAAATTCCATCTCTGGGATGATTAATTCCATTAAAAATGCAGGCTCAACTTACAGAATCACCATGAAAACAGCAATGCAACAATATTTCATAAAACCTTCTGAAAAACATCGCTGTCTGCTCCTATCAGTAAAAGCATTGGAAATTGTAGTGAATTGTATACACAAATTACTGAAAAGGGAGACAATTTTTAAATTTTCATTTCATTACTGGTTTTCTCCTATGAATAATTTTGACTTTCTGGAACAATCTTTAAAAGAAAAATGGAACCTCTTTTATCATGCAAATGTGAATGCAAAAATGTGAACAAAAATTAAACTACAGGTTACACAAAGAAGAAAGAAACATATCAAAGTTGCTCTGAAAAGCTTGCTTCTCCCTTGGGAAATTAAACTTGCAAATGTATTCCCTTTCTTTTCAAACATTTTTCCTTCCCCCCCCACTTTTTTTTTTTTTCTTTTGCAGGTGCTGGTGGGAAATCAGGGAAGGTATTCAAATGTAGATTAATTTAAAAATATACATCTGATTGGATACTGTATTTGCTGTGAGCTTTTACTGACTGCAGTTCAAAGGCTAAATTAAGACAATAAGAAGAGACTAAGATGAGGCTCTTCTAATAGACGCCTTTTCTTTCCATGGAGAGCAAAGATTGTTAATTTAAAAGAAAGGTCTTGTGCAGCCAATTCCATCTGTGTATCTGAGCCACAGAAATCTTTATTTTCAAACACTCTTCCGTAAGTGATGAATAAACACACACACACGCACACACACGCGCACACACAGATATAATCACCAACATGCTGCAGGCACACATTCAACATCCAATATTTAAATCTATATATTCTGCAAACCTTCTGGCACCAAGTGATTACAAACATTGGTAACTATCCAATAGGATTACTTGTTTTCTTCATGGAATATATCTGATACTCGGAGAATGGGAGAGAGGAAGAGGCAGGATACCAATCACTCCATTTAAAAAAAAAACCAGAAGCAAGTGAAAACACATGAAACAAATCAGAGAAGGCAGCTTTTTTTCCCTTTCATACACTTTTGCTGTGGTCACTGCCTGCATCTCCTCCACCTTGCTGGAGTCTGTCATGTGTGTGTGCAAGTTCTTCAGTTTTTTCCACAGCATCCGGACGCAGAAGCACTTTGCTGGAGCACTGGCAGAGCCTCAGCTGGAAGAGCAGCCCTCAGACAAACTGGGTGTACCTGGCCCATGTGGTGCCCAGTCCTCTCTCCCAAAGCTCCCTAAGTCTTCCAGCACCTATTCTGGTGAGTCACCGAGCACAGCACCTACACTGGTGCCCTCAGCATCCTATCAGAGCTTGGGTTAATGCATTTGCTAATGCATTTACTCAGAGTACTGCCATCGCCATAAGAGAGCAGAGGATGGCAGGGATCAGTCAGGATACTGAAAGCCACAGCATTTCCAATTTAAAAATTCCCGAAAATAAAGACATTTTCTGTTAAAAAAGGGAATTAGAACAACTCTGCCCATTCAACAGCAACTGCTTGTCCTTCCTCTGGTGCCTTTCAGCAATCATCTCCACCCAAGAAATCCACCCAAACCAGAAGCCCCTGGAACCTACCACACCAGACAGTAGTCAGGCCCCTGACTTTCCTTCCCAGAAATCTCAACTTTGAGCACGACAAAAACACCCTGGGAGTGGACATTTGAAGTCTCTTCATCCGCTGTAGTGGCGCAGAGCTGGATGGCGCAGGAACCCTGAGGGGTGGTGGTGACCCCATAGCAGAGGGTACGCTGCCTTTACAGCAAAGCTCTTCCAGCTGGAGCCACTGCTTGGTGATCTCCTGCTCCGTGCCAGAGCTAACGCAGCCCTGAGAACCCTTCCACTGCCTTGTTACAGGAACACAACTTCATTAAAATATCCATTCACTTCCTCAGTTTCCCCCATGCTGATGAAAAACATAAGACAGGGTAAGGTAATTGAAAGTCAGGTCTTCAGAGACTGTATGCTTTATCTCCGATAGTAAATATATTGAATTTATTTCTTTTAATTATATTTATATTATGAGCTCTTGCATTAGAAGGTGCTTAAACTGGTTTATTCTGAGAAAGGAATTATGAGAATGATGTATTTATAATTTTAATTCTGTTTTCATCAACATTTATTACTCTGATGTGTTTTGTTTGTTATCATTCTTAAAACATTTGCTTTTATGATGTTTTTCCTGCAGCAAGTTGTTTTTCTATTAGTGTCACTGTTTGTTTACGCAGTTATGAGATTTGCTCGATATGGTGTTTGCCTGGGCACTCGGGTAGATTAATTGAGGAGAAATGTCATTGCTCCCTGTTCAGGCACTGTTGTTATGCTGCAGTTTTATTTTCTACTGAATAATATCTGACTATGGTATTTTTCAACTAATTTAGATTCTTTGATCCTCAGTTCTGCAGCAGATTTAAATTAAGAATAACTGGAGGAACACTGAAAAAAATATGTTATTTGGATAAACAATTTTAAATGTTTGTTCATATCATCGCCGTTACCACTAGCAAGACTGCCACGCTTTCTTCCACAAAGTACATTGATTACCCCCCTAAGTGTAGGAAAAACAGTTCATAGAGTTTATATGTATAAAGCCAGACTTTATGCAACCTAGAAAAACCTGAACAGAAATATGACTGCCACATGTCTTAAATGCTGGGTTTTGAGTGGTCATCTGTAGTTCCTGCCTGGTCTGTTCTTCTGTAGCTGTCATCACTGCTGCTTCCATATCTGAGCTTCTGTCAATAGGACCTGCAAAACAGCTGCTCTGTACAATGTGAGGTACCTCAGCCAGGGTAGATAATTTCCTTTTTTTTTTCTTCTTCTTCTTCTGTTCACAGATTCTATGACGTATTCTTATATACCACTATACAGGTAAATGTATATATGTTTTTACAGACAGATAGATGTACATGGATATCTATCAACATATACATACATACGCATATGCATACATGAGCCAAAACACAGTGCTATTACGCATATAACCCAAATGCTATGGTAATGATGTAAAAAAATGCTGGAGCATTGCAGAAAACAGGAGTATTTACTGAAAAAGAAAATACTTTAGTGGCTGTTACATGCAAAACATTTTGCATAGATGTCTACAATGCATATCTGAAAGAAAAAGCCAGGGTTGAGAATGTGAACACAGAATTAAACTGTCTCCTTTCTGTCTTTAAAGGGTTTATCGGTTGCCATTGATTAATTGTTTGTTACATTATTTATGGACTTCTGGCATTCCTGTAGAAAACTCTAATTTACACCTGAATTCCTATCACTTACCATTATTTTTACTTTAATCATTGCATCCTTATTTTACATTTACTTATTCCAGATTTTAAAAAAAAAAAAAAAGATTCCTAGAATACTAGATACTTCTTACACACCACCATCAATTAGCAACAAAAAACCCAAAAAACCCCATAGGTTTTACACCTTGCCTTCAGGCTTTAAAATAATAATAAAAAAAAGTATTATAATCTTGTTAGGGAATGTAGCTAGTGCACCCATCTCTATGGTGATGAATAGTTTGTGTTTTAATACGCAGTTTACATAAAAATTACTTGGGTGTCTGTGAAGAGTAAAGCTATTCTAGAACAGAGATACTTAGAGTTACTTTAACACATTGGTTTAATACACTTTAGCAGCACTCCTACAGCACGTTTTCAACTAGGGAGGAATGATTGGGTAAGTTTTAATTGCTCAAACCTAGTTTTAATGTAAACTGGCTGTGCTCAGCTGTACTTCATGACTCTCAGGCCTCTCACTGTGGTGGAACAATAGCATGTGATAATTACCACTTCTGCCAGAGCAGGAGTGAAACAATATACTTGATAAAATTCAATGACCTCGAGGCTACACTGTCTGTGCTCTCATATATAACACTGTAAATGCCAGGAGGAATAAGAGCTCATCTTGAAAAAGAAAATGACTGCTGCCAGCAACATGCCTCAGCAACAGGCATGGCTCAACTGGCAAAGCTCAGGAGGCACTTGCCAAGGCTAACAGGGAAAAGCAGTGTTAGGCATCCTCAAAGAAATGCGTGTAAGCGAATGTCGTTTGTCCTGATCCATCTAGAGTGGAAATATTTACTCATGGCATCAGTGGCAAGAATAATCTTCACAGTACACGTGAGCCATTTGGTGGTAGGTTCTCAGCTTAAGGATTGCACGGGCGTGTTGCCCAGGAAACTCTCTGGTGTACTTCATGAGCGAGGAGATTAAAACAAAAAAAGCCCCAAGTCCCACAAGGAGAGCAACAGATGATGCTTGCTGCAGTACATTACCGGTCTTACTGGTCATTCTCCAGCAAAAGTTACCGACCGCTACTTTAGCATATATGCTCCTCAAACAAAATACTTTATTGTCTTATTTGCTTGCCGTGTATTCAGCACATTTCATTGCTGAGGTCATCATTCATCAAGGCATTCAGGAATAGGCTGGATTTAACAGTGAGCAACTCAGAAATCAGTTAATTGCCATTAACAACAGTCAGAGCCAAACAGCTACTCAGCAATGAGTTTCAGCTGAGATGACGCAAGACGTTAAATATCTGGGTTTTTTTCCCCTCTCTTTTTCTTAATTTCTCACCAGAGTCTCAAAATGGACATATACAGTAGAAATTTACACAGACATGCTAGTGATCCATAGAAAACACACTATAAAACCCATTTAAGGGCATGCGTGTGAAAACAGCATAGGAATTTGTTTTGCATTGAATCTCTTTTTTTGTTTCTTTAAATGGACACTAACGGTCACTGAATGAACTCTTTAGCAAACAGAAGAATTAAAACCAGATTTTCTTGAAGAAATTCACATTAATGTATAAAAATAGAATAATGGACGTGTTGATACTTTATTTCAGCTTAGAAAGAATAAATTATAGTACAAGTGTAATCCAGCTGTAAGCATCTGCTGAAGGTGTGTGGTACATTCTTTGGTAACATTCACCAAGATAGAAACCAAAATCAGTTACAACCACAAGCAAGTCTGGCAACAGTTGAACTTAATGATCTTAGGGGTCTTTTCCAACCTCAAGATTCTATGAACTTTCGTACAAGGATTTTGAGTCTTATTGTAAGAAGCCCTGCTGCTTTTCCTTTTTAGTCTTCCACTGAAACTAGAAATGAAGTTGACTTCAACTGATACAACTTACCGAATTTGTGAGAATAGAAAAATTAAATGGTCCGTTACTGCAGTTTAGAGGAAGCGGAGTAATTTAGTAAACCCTGGCAGATGGATCACTTGTCTGAGCCATTGCCACCTTTGACGCTGTTAGGTAGAAAAGATCTGATTTACAAGCTTTGGTTACTTACTGGCCAGTCTCAGTATCCTGTCTCCAAAAGTGGTCTGCATTTGCTAGTTTAAAAAAGAAAAAATACACAAATACTCTTGCCTCAATGTTTGACAGGGCCCAAGGGATGAAAATCTCTCTTAGTTCTGGACCTTAATTATAGATGGTTGTGCACTGTTATTTCAGTTCACAAAGACTGCTGTGCATCCTCATAGCAAATATACAGCTAGATGATCTTCAAAACATTTTTACAAAAGCCTTTCCAGCTTGATTTGCAACTTGTGTTAAACAAAAAAAAAAAAAAGAAAAAAAAAGGAAAAGATAAATGTTTCCTGAAACAAGAGATCCCCGAAGCAGTAGCAATGTCTCACTTCAGAGGCCCCTTATTTGGTTCCAGAGAATGAAGGTGCAAATACCATAACAAATTGAGAAAAGAAAAGCATAACGGTGGAATTCACATCCCCAAGTGAATTACGAGTGAGGGGGTGACTGAACACAGTCACAGAGATATGTATAAGCTGTGACATTCATTTATGCTACCAGCTGCCTCACCAAGAGAGCACCCAAGCTACATCAGACAAATTGATGCATTTTACAGCTATCGGTACCACTAAAAACCAAAGTGGTCAGACAATATGTAAGGAATAAGGTGGTATTAATCTAAGCATGAGACCTGCAGATGGTGCGAAATCTGTTTGAGAAGCATAACAAGGCAGAGTTGCTGCCAAGCTACCTATTTTATATCAAATGTTGGAAGAGGAAAAGGAGACAATGAGTCTTTTCTTAGGTGATTGCTTTGAGAAGCAAATGGTCATTTGGGGATGCTTGCTTTGTTTCTTTTTTAGTTTTAAGTCAAAATACGGCAAGAATCATCTTCTTGATTTCCACAAGATGTTCATGGAACAACAATAAAGCATACATTTCTTGGACTAAAAAGCCCTCGCATTGTTAAGGCATCCATTGTTTCTCATAACTGCAACTTGGTAGTGAGCAGCTATAGGATCTGCTGTCCTGTTTTGGTCAAAAAGAGATACAGTTCTAGGAGTAGCCTGTTTACAGCAGATAGCCAGTTATTCTCATTCCTATTTGGATTTACCAGAGAATATGCCTGCAAGGCTAAAGATAGGTAAAGTAACATAGGGAAAACAAGCATCTGAACAACTATCTGTTACTACAAAGTACTACATATTACACAAACACTGCATTATCTACCCTTATGGCCTATAAAAACAGGATTTTTTTTTTCCCTTTAAGATCATAATGGTAATGAACACATCTGTCACTCATTTCCCTGCTTTTAAGGAGTTCTCAAAAGAAATTCCTGAAAGGATGACATTACTTTATTTTCCAATTTCTTCAGCTATCGAGTTCCACATGGTTCAAGTTATCTTCCACACACTGGGAATCCCTGAAGAGGCAACAATGGGTGAAGCATCATCATTTTGCATAAAATGCCCAAATCTGCATCTCCTTTAAAAAACATTAAGTAACATTACTTCCCATCTTTCAAAATCACCATGCATAAAAAGAGGTGCTAATTGTAGGAAAAACTAATATAACCAGGAAAGAGAAGGAGTACTTCAGAAAAATAAAAAGACAATCTCATTATTTTGGAGTGACCTGGCTCAGCTTGATCTGTTTGGGTGACGAGTACTAATGAAGCTGTCAACCTACAGAGGGAAAATTTTCAGATGCAGACTTCTAAAGAAGCTAATAAGAGATTAAGATCATGCTCATTTAAGTACCTAAACCAGTCATAGGTTTCACTACTTTGCAAAAACTCAATTCTCTAGCTTTGATAATTTTGAACTCACAAAACCACAATGTACCAATTCATCCGCAAATAAAGCAACAGACAAAATTCTAATCAAGAGATTGGAGACTGTGAAAGAAGCAATAAGAATTAAGGATTAATAAACCATGATTCATTGGCATGGGTTTGGACCTGAAAATCAGATATTTCTAGTGTGAAAAAAGCACTTTTTTTTCCAAATCCTATTACTAGAAAGTCACTAGGAGGTAATCTTTATACATCTCAGAGGACAAAGGACAAAAGGTGTGCTACATTATTAGCTCCCCTCAGAGATTTTGCTATTTTTGCTTTGATTTTAATCTGAATTAAAAATTAGCCATTCCTTTGAGGTAATACTCAAACCAAGGCATTGACAAGCAATACTAAAATTCAAGGATTAAGAAGTGCAGCTTGCTAATGGCCTCTTAATGTGTCTCACTAGAAGCATGCACACCTAAGTTAATGGTCCTTTTATTTCATTACTACGAACCAGAAACTTCCCCTATTGCAGCTTCAATAGACCTGTTGGCATTGCTCATCTGCTCATCTGGGAACACCTTCTGTACTGGAGCAGCTCAGTAGGCAGCTTTCCTAATAGACTCTGGCTCGTACAGTGAAGGTTTCTGGCCCTGGATGGCTTCATCTGGACGTCAGGGACAAGAAGAATGTTTGTATACCTTTAATTCCAGTGCTGCATTATAGATCATTGGAGACTTTGAGCTATCTGTGGGGTAAAAGTGTATGATGGCTGATCTATGTTATTTCTTTGATATCTGTCTGTCAGTGCTTCATGTGGACAAAACTCCGCTGCCAAGGCAAAATGAGACTTGCTTCCCATTCATTGTGGCATCCAGCAGTCATAATGTACCTGCTTCTAGAGAAGTCGAATCTCCTCTTAGTTTTCTCTTCCATAGGTCTGCTTGTTTTAATCCCCTCTGTAACCATTTACCATGACTTTATCAGTAGTCACAATATTTTTATATTACTTATGTATGTATAATGTATATATTAATATATTATATTTATTATATTAATACACTAGGCTACCATTGCAGCAGAAGTATGTTTATTTAAGAATTGTACTTTGCTCAAAATGCAAGGGTTTAGCCTTTGTTATTATAGAGGACATTACGAAAATACACTAGAGATCTGAGATATCTGAAGGCAAATTAATAATAAACATTTTTTATTTTGAAATCTCATTATTTTTCTGGCCTCGACTCATTACTTCTGATTGCGTGGGTTAACAGTACTTGACCTTACCAATAATTCTGTGATAGTGCTGGACTCAATTCTTTTCAAATATATGCAAAAAAACCCCACCAACCTCTAAATAAATTTTTGGTCTTTAAACGGGTCCTCTGCAATACAAAATGACAGCAGTATCGCCAGACTCCAAGGTTTCATGTACAGTGGTTTCACACTGCACAGCCACAGGAACTACTCAGGAATTACCTGACAAAATGATTCAGACAAAAGCTGTTATCTACAGAAATGTACTGGTTTGGGTAGCACACAGGTTTCTTCTAATAACTTTTTGGTTCTTCTGACCATCTGTATCAGAAGTCACTGGTTTGGGTGAGCTCTTAAAATTTCTGCCCACTGGGCAGCACCACTACATGATACTGAAAGACCCATGGACTAAGGAACCCAAGCATTTCAAACTTTAGAGTGGTTTTAAAATGTCTTAGAGATAGGTAAACCAGACTCCCAGGAGCCTGGAAGCATTGGAGTCCTTAGGGTCCCATCAGAAGCCGAGATTATCAGGACCTCTGTGTCGCCTGTATTCAGAGGACGGCTATGACTCCTCCATATTTCCCAGGAGGTGCCCGACTTCCTGGGAACAGCATGTCTTTGGGCCAGGACAGCTGGGGAATCTGCAAGACTCAAGCCCAGTTGTGCTGGGTTAGCTTTTTTATTAAAAAAAAATACAAAACATAACAAAACGTAAACCTGGTCACTCATTTCAAATGTATTTTTTCTTTTAGAATGTCTTTTTGCTGAGAAGTTTTGGAGTTTCTCATTTCTGTTCTGATCTCTGTGTGTTAATAGATCATTTTCAACAACACCTACCAGGTTCTGCACAAACCCTGAGGAGCATTGAACAGCCCCCACAAAAACCTGTAGGAAATATATGTAGCTAAGATAGGATGTGGTCCCAGCTTTGACTTAATTCATCAGTGGAAATGTAGAGGGATTTTAGCATTTTCATCTAGTTATTATCTCAATTTGCGCCACTGTAATTTTTTTTTTTTTAAAAAAAATGCTTTAAAAACCTAGATGTGAGATTGAAGCATGGATGGAGACAGGTCCTGATCTACAGCTCTGGTGGCTGCACCCAGCTTTTGAGATTATATGGTGACAAAATGGGTGACCAGACTGACCTAGCTGGGTGCCATCCCTCTCCCTGGTTCCTCTGGCCGCCTGCAACGGGAGCTGCCAGCTAGGAGAAGCACCCGACCACGCTTAGCCACCGTGCACAAAGTCACACAGCCCCTCTTTCACTCTTTCTGAGCCGCTTTAACAAGGTCAGAGTGCTGCTACCGAGGGGAAAAGAAACATTTGGAGTATAATAAACGGCGCTGTTAATCAAGAGAGAGACTTTCCCTGGCCCTTGCCCAGATGCGCAGGGCTATAAACAAGCGTATGAGGAGTTTTGCTCTTTTTCTGCACCCTCCGGGCAAAGGCAGGCTTTGGGGAAAGCAATGGCTGCTTCTGCTATCAACCCCTGGAGTGCAAATTTCCCCCAGAGGCACCCAACAAACGAGAGCCACGATTTCAGCCACAGTCCAGACTCGTGCTGGGGTGTTGGCCAGCTGAAAAGGAGCATGCATGCTCTTATCTCTTTTGGGCAGAAACACTCAGAATTAATGTGCACCAACACACATTGCCTTATGTACCGTTTAGTTTCAAAATGCTTTGAAAATGTGTAACGAATCACCAGAACAGTCAGGACCTCATCTCTTCCCCATTCCCTTAAAAAAAAAAAAAAAAATCAATAGAATAGAATTGTGCTCTGAGACTAATTCAGCCTCATTAAACACCAGAGTAAATATCCATGCTTTTCCCATTTAAAATGCAATTCCAAATTAATTCAAGCATCAGCAATAATACCCAGATACACGGTGCTCCAAGCAAGTACAACTGATGGTATATCTGCTAATTCTGCTATAGCTTCCATACTAACAGTTCACATATTCACCAGCTGAGCAGAGAGGTGAGCCTATGAGAAATTACAAAATTAAACACTAGAAAAAAAAAAAAAAGCAGATAACAAACAACTTTATCTCTTGGTCATTAATGCTACAATTTTGCTGTTTTTATTCAAGGGCTCATCTAACAAATGCTCAAGACAATTTGGATTGATTGGACAATTCTAATTGAAATTTTACAGAGCGATTGCCTACCTACCTGAAAATTTGCACCCCCATAGCTTCTGCAAAAAGACCTCCTTGTTACCTGAGAAATTCTAGAAGAAGATCAGGAGCTCACAGAAAGCAACTATTTTTTTGACAGGATTACTATATGTGTGGCTTCAATATCATGATGCAGGAGAAATCAAGGTTATGGGGTTTGGGTGGGTATTTTGGGGGGGCATGGGGGGGGGGGGGTTGTGTCTCAAGCACCAGAAATGTGCTTGTGGCTGGGAAGACCAGGTTTCCTGTTCAAATAATAATGAATTCTACCACCAGCAGACATTTCCTACTCTTTGAAAAAAAAAGTCTGTAATATGTGATTCTTTATCAGCCCCAGCTGATAAATGCATCCAAGAAAGTTCTCATTTTAAAGTGAACTACAGGAAAAGGCCAGCTGCCAGAGAAATATTTAAATGCACAAACATGCACATACATGTATACACAAATAAAGCATTTCAGAAAAATTCTTGTAGCACACTATAACATAATCCTTTCTGTCATCAACACCTACTATTATTTATTCACAGCTTTTCAAGATGGAGATGAAAGGACTACTCTTCAACATCCATCCTTAGATGAATAAATTTACGGTAGCAAAATAGTGATAAAAATAAATCTTTGAGAAATGCTGCAGTTTTAATTCATGATGTTCTATCATACTGAGAAATCAGGTCTCTGTCTGAATGCTAAGTCTGACCACATAGGAGTCAAACATCCATTTCTGTGTGTGTAAGTTATACCTTCATGACAGAATTCCTGTGGATTTTTTTATTGTTATTATTAACTGCTAGAACTGTCTGATCTTTTTATCGTAACTCGGTAGCTACTATATCAAGTAAAACTTTCAAAATTTGATTGCCAAGAGCTACTGCCCTGTTTACAAATTTTCCAGCGGTAATTTCCCAGATAAAGGAAGATGTTGTCAGTCAGTGTAAACTACATGGGACCTCATTACTGAGTACAGACATTCCAATTAATCTTAAATACATGCAGTGCCAAGAGAGTAATTAGCAACAATAAATTGCTGTGATTTTTTAAAATAACAATCACTCCTACAAATCTCATTAATGCTTCATAAGCCCCAAAATATCAAAGTGTATTTTTTACAAGTGCTATTTTTAAAGACACTAGTTCTTTCTGTTTTTCACCAGTGAGCAACCTAACTTACAAAGTTAGCAAACTCCTCCATGGAAGTCCAAAGCATGTGAATTTTGCAAAACCAAACATAAATAGTTATTAAGTGCAAGAATTAAAATTGCTTATGCAGTCTTTATTTGGCCCCTTTGTGCATCTGCAGTTTGATACATTCTGTGAACATATGCTTTTTTTTCCCCTTAAGAATGTATGTTCTTTATAATAAATATTTGCTTAATTATTCTCTCTTCCCTTTCATATCTGTCATTTAGTGCATAATCCTAAATCTTCACTGCAAACAGTCTACTCACTTGTACTGGTTGTTGCTTAGGGTGGCACACTTTAAATTTGCCTTCACAACTTCCTTGGGATATGGGACTGGGATATTACCGTCCCCATTTTACAGAAGCAAAAGCAGCTCCAAAAGATTAAGACCAACACTGTCTGGGGTATTGGGCATATTTCCTCCTTTTGAAAGCATCAGCAAAAATATACACTTTCTTTGTGCAGAGCAGACCTCAGTCTTATAGTTTTGTGCTATTTTGAGGAGAAGACACAAGCCGCCCGCCATAGTCTGACTCACAAGCAGCTCTTGGCGTTCAGCTGTGAAGGTGGCCTTACTAAATTGGCATGCCAGGTTGTAAGAAGCAAGAAGGTCTGATGCCACACTCATACCAATGTTTTTTTAGTAGGAACACCGTATTAGTTGGGCCCAAGAAGAGCTTTTGGGTAATAGCTGGTGGCTTCAGGCAATAGACACTATTACACATCATCCTGTATCATTTCTGCCTGCTCAGTCACAGCTGATACCGTAGCAGCTGGGCTCTTACAATTTTGTGAGAACTGGCCTAATGAGAGACTGAAGAACACATTTCACTCAATTGCTCAGAGACAAACCAACCCACAAACCAAGAAATTGATTTGAAGCTTTAATCAAAAGAAATGAGAAAAGGCTTCACATAGATGTGTCTATACCACTGGGAGATGATTCTCCTATAATTTCAGATTGCTGTAAGAGAAATCTTGCAGGCCTCAGCTAGCTTTTTTTCTTCTTTCTCCTGGGAGCATTTGGAGCCTAGCAAGAGAAAGCTAAAATCACAGATGGACCCGTTCCTCCACGATAAAGAAAAATTTGCACAACAGAGTCTCCAGGAAGTCCAGCTGGTACCAAATGCATTTATAGAAGGCATCCTCCTAAATGTGGTAATTAATACTGTTCTCTTATTCCAAACTACCGAAAAGGCAAGGAAAATGTGAAGACCCACAGAAGTACAACTTACAAAGTTTATTAATCAGACTACAAGAAAGACAAACTATGACATCAGATTAGTTATAGGATCATAGGATACTTCAAGTTGGAAAGGATCTTAGGGGTTCTCTATGCCAACCTCCTGCTTCTCGCAGGCTCAGCGATGAGATCAGATCAGGTTGCTCAGGGCTTTGTACTGTTGGGTCTTGGAAAAGTCTGTCAAAACTTTAGAAGATTCTCATAGTCTTCTACCTTGACAAGTTCAAACTGGGGTTCAGTACAGATTAATTGACATTAACCCCCAACATAGGAGTGAATATTATATTTGACACATGCCTTCCATGTCTAAGATCTAAAAAAAAGAGGGAGGGATGGGAGGGAGAATAGGAAGAACAACATTCAGAGCACTTTCAACTATGCCAGTTCCTCCTCTTCAACCCTCACTTCCCCAGGATAAAGGCAAAACGTCTTTACACAGACTTAGGCTGCCATAGTGTTTGATTTGGTGACTTGCAGTAGAAAAGGTTCCAGAAACCAGGACGACATTTGCAGAAATCGTTCTGTAGGAACTAAATTTTTAATGTTCATAATTGCTCCAATTTCTATAACATAAAGCTAAATTCCATCCCCGGGAAGTCAGATTTCTTTTAAAAGAGCTGCTGAGTAAGCTTAGTGTTGTAGAATACAGGCTGCACTCATCGCCATTAATACATCTTTGCAGCTATGAGATTAAGTGGAAAAAACCTAATCACAATAACAAAAATTCATCAGTAATCCACTAATGCCTAATAGCACATTTACTTCTGTGTTGATTTGCACTAAGTAGCTCGATGAGAAACCGACATTCAGGAAAACTGAGCTGAGACTGTGTGTTACTTAATAACTCAAGCACAAGACAAAATTGTTAAACACACAGATATGTTTCTTGAGAGAGCTAATGCACCTATTTAGCAGAAGCTGAAGGACTTCTTGGAATACATGCCTTTTCTTAGAATTTGCTCCAAAATAATCTAGCCTAATGCACGCTGTCTACTTTTGTTTAACTCTTGGTGTGGACGTCAGCATGCATTAAATGAACTGAATTAATTCACATATTTTATGTGCCCAGGATTTCCACAGTTGGTGTTAAGATACAGTAGCTGGTATAAATTGAAATAGTATTGTCTTTCACAGACTTTCCAGGGTAGGTAAGCCCCTAAGACAAACCTAGACATAAAACCTGTGTTAGCGTAATAACGCTTAACGATTCAACTTTTAAATGACATTCTTAATATTGTCAAAAATCCTTAGACACTCAAACAGAAAGAAAAGGTTCCTTTGCCAAAATTCCTTCCTTCTTTTGTTCTGGCAGCTGATACAAAATAGTAGCTACTGGCACTAAAACATGAATGTTATGCCACTATATTGTCTTTTGCAGGGTGGACTCAGCCTTGCTGGTAATTTCCCAGGTCATTCCCCCTTGCTTGTAATGGAGTTGAAAAACCCACATATATTAGAAAAATGTTTTACTGTGAGATTAAGAGGTTTGCTAGACTAAGTTGAAAATTCCTCAGTTTTCTCTCCTTTAATTTCCTCTCCTTCTGATAGTATTTATTATTAACTTTGACTCATTTACAGCACAGGGTTTATTCCCTAATTTGAAGGTTGTTTGAAAGTCACTATAGGAAAGAAAACAGACGTGTGGTACATCTGTTTCACTACCAAGTGTGGCAAGAGACTTGGACATCTGACCCTTCCATCCAGTCTCATGATAACCAGGTTTTGAGCTCCAAGCCCAAAGGTGTCCATGGAATGAGACTGATAGTGACCATAAGAATTACGGTTGCTGCTGTTCTCCCTCTGAACTGTCTATTGTCCCCATCCATCCATTCTCTGTACCTTGGACGTACTTCTTTGTCATTCATTTCCTGAACGCTCTTCAGACTTGGTACAGCGCGATCAGTCAGGCCCAATATTCAAGAACGCAGGCAGTACGTGATGCTATTAAAGATGCATTAGCATCCCAGCTTTGAGGCAAGAGACATCACACAGCCCTCGTGAGGAAAGAGGGCCGGCCCTTAGCGAGCGTGAACGGCCAGCATTCAGCCGGAGGGTCTCACAGCACCACGGGAGCTGGGAAAGGCCAAGGTGGGCTCGGCCTCACTGCTGTGTGAATCACTGCCACGGGGGCAGAAATGCTCTGCCCGTACACGCTCACTTGTGTACATCAGCCATACCCGCTGCGCTGAGCTCAACCGCAGACCGAGGGGAATTAGAGAGGGGGGACTCTGGGACTGCAGGGTTACTGGTTCACAGCAAATGAGTAGACACTAACTGGCTTCCCTGCCTCCACATTTCTGATAGACGAGCACCTGGCATTAGCTTCCCCTTGCCAACATGCTTGTTTAGAAGTGGTGAGCACCCTACCATGCATACTTCTCGCTCTTTCAAATCGACATACAATAAACATTTCCTCCAAGCTGATTTGATCTCTAATTAATTGCTATTGACATCTCCATCCTGCGCTACGTTTGCAATAGATTTTACCCTACAAGTATAGGCATTTCTGAGTTCTTCCCAACTAGAACTTAATGAAAAATATAGTTTCTGACTCCTGACCCACACAGTTAGGACACTGTTATTGCAGTATCCCTTTTTTAAAAACATAATAACATAATGATCTGAATATTTGATACAACTCATTAACTGGGAGGGAAAGAGACTTTTCCTAGGAGCTGTCAAAGTATGAAAGATTAGTTTGTCTTCATAAGGAAGCAGAAGAGGTCTAGTCATATCTGTTCATTCAAAAGGCAAAACTATGTTGCACCAACTTCAATAGTTTTCTTTCTGTCTTCTCATACAGTGCCTACTTTCTGTGGTTTTAATTCATTACTCATAGTATCCATCCAGGAGTCACATAGAGAATCTTTCTGCCTTCCCTTTTGGCTTGCTCCCCTTTTATAAATGAGCTACTAAATGCAATTAGCATCCTTATCTATTTATTCAGTGCTGAAACAATATATAAGAGCCAGCAAAGAAGGAAGCAGTTGTTGAGCAAAGCTTGAGAAAGCAGCCTGCAAGGCATTTGACTGGTGGCACTTAATCTCTGACATGAATGAAAGACGCGATCTTCTACAATCTTCTCCTCTCTCTCCCATTCATGGGAGCTGAAAGATAGTCCCCTCATCCTCAGTCCCCTCGGAGACAGATCTTACTGACCAAATGATACACAAGAGTGTCTTCCTCTGACATATAGCACAGGTATGCCACAGCATAACGCACTGTTGCCAGCCCACTAAATGGCTGCTCAATGTCTAGGGTGCTTGACATCCAATACATCTTTTTCAAAGCCCACTAAAGCAAGCAGTCCAACTGCGGTAGCAAGTCTTTTCTTCAGAAATCTGGGTATGTATCTGCCCCTAGGAGGAGGCCAGCTCCCTTTGAAGGTTCTTATATAGGATTTGTCTGGCGCAAAAGCTTGGAATATTTTGTATGAGTGGGTATAAATTCTCAGAAGTAAGAAAGCAAACACACTTTGTATTTACATATGTCTTTTTAAATAGTGGTTTCAGCTTCTTTACCAATATTAATTGATGCTAAAATATAGCCCAGCAAGTAACCAGAATATATATAGAAGGATTATTTCAGCAATCTCTTATGTGGAAACACAGCATTTCTTTTTAATTCCGATAAGAAATACCTCGTCATGTTGAAACACTATGGGGGCTGCAGATAAAGGAATTGGAGTGTTTGACTTCAACACCAACCAACGGTGCCAGAGCATCTTCAATGAGTACAAATGGGCAAAACTAGATTTTTAAAAGATGGCAACTTTAGTAGTGCTGCGCCTCTTGGCACCATCCCAGACACTGACTGGTTTGGGCCTGATTTATGGAAAAAGAACAATTTAACTGTTTTCCCAGATAATCTGCTTTCTATTTATGTGTGTTTCTTGTGCAGACCACATCAAGAGACTGGTTTGATTGCTGCTGCAAACAGCATCTAATTTAGAAACAAGCAAATACAAATAACTTCCCATCCTAAACAGTGCTCTTGCGTCCCAGTGCTTTAGATAGCACCGTCCTACCCAGAAAAATGACATACAAATTTAAGGCTATGCTTGTGCCCAAATGTATCAGGAAACTGTTCAAAGCAATTTTAGGGCAAATTTAAAGATACCTGTTGTTTTCCATTAATAACAGCTGATTAATTGCAACACACATAAAACATGGAAACTCTGATAAGTTTTATTAACGATTCCTAAAAATGAAGAGTCAGCTATTTAAAGGAGCTCAACATTAGCAATTTTCACCTAGTGAAAATAAATTTTAAAAACTCTTGAAAACAGTTCTCCTCTTTTAATTTTGAGCAGCAAAACTCAGAATGGGAATAGACCAATCTTAAAATGGGAATGGTTGGAGAAAATAGCTTTTGGAACAAGAAGTGATATAATCGGTTAAAATTAGATCATAAGCACTTTGGAGAAAGACACTCCACCTTTATTTCACCTAGCACAAGAAGGAGAGGGAGTCTGGGGTCCATAGGAGAGATTCTGAAGTGCTACATTAATACAAACTATGAATAAAATGTTAACTTTCTGGGAAAGTTAGTGATTAAAGCTACAGACTAGGGTGTTGTTGCAACCACTGTATGCAGGACCACAGGCCTGAGCAGTGGTCCTGCACAGGGTATGATAGAGATGAAAATGCTGTTCACTTTTAAAAAACCCTAAGGGTTTAAGTACCTTTTAAAAAAAGGACCATTATTAGTATTTGGGTTTACTTTGCAGGATTTTCTTAAATTTCTTTTGGATAAACTTAATTGTTTGCTTATCTGTCTTCCCAGTCAAAGTGAAAAAAAGAAACAGCAGTTCTAGATCAAACACCTATTTCACTTCAGCACAGAATAATTTAGTTCAGGCAGGTCATTACCAAAAAACAAAATATCAGAAATAAAACTGACTAGAAATAAGAATCTTATCCCATTTAGAGCAACCATTTTGTTAGGGCATTCAGCCAGGCTATGTAAAATCCAGGTTGTTACCCTTTTTTGGACCAAAAGGAGGGATTTAAGTGATGATCATCTGCCTTTTAAAAAAAAAAAAAAAGTTGCTTTGACAACAAGCTACACACTCTTTTGGTGGACATTTTCCTTTTGAAATCATTCCACTGCACAGGAGATATTTTAGTTTGTGTCAAAGTAAAAAGAGTCCTCAGGGGAGCTGTGGGTCCACTCTAGGAGAGAAAAATATTAGAACTTAATCAAATAGACCCTGTCCAGAGCAGACCTAAAAAATAAAAGAGAGCACAGAAGTGTCTGCTCAGCAGTAAAATTAAGAAATAAAAGTCTCTCTACCATCAATTCCCCCACTACTTTGCCCAGAACCACCTCTCTCACATTGAGCCCTATGATTTTTTTGCTCAGAGCCCCTTCATTACCTGCTGTGAATAATAAAATCTACTCATTTTCAACTATCCCTTCCTAAGGTTTGCCTTGCTGCAGACAGCCCCTTGTGACTTAGGCAGTCCCATCCATATGCTAGCAGTTTAGACCATGAACCCCTCTCTCCCACACCATGGCTATGTGCTCTGACAATTGATGACTGAAAAAAAGCAGACAATAGCATCACCATTTTCACCCAGCTTGTGAATCTAGAACGGAGGAAAAAACTCAAAAAAGCCAAACTACTGAAACTTTGGGGGAGTTGGGGTCACTCTTGCTGCTTGATGCTTTTCCATAGATGAATCTTTTGTTGGAAAATAACCCCTGAAAACATAGAATTTGCTACAGTACCTGTCCATGTCTATCCAGAGCACAAAATATTCTCTTTTTGATGCTAAACCAAGCTTAAGTATCTGGCATAAGAGTGTGTACAATGCACACCTCTCACCTACTTAATACACCTCAGACCTCACCTGATGGGAGCAGTGCACAAAGGCTGCTTCTGCTTCTGCTTCCTGTAAAGCAGGAAAATAACAGAAAATGCTCCTAAAAATCTTTATCACATCTTATTCTTGCATCAAACTCCTTCACCTCACTTAACAAAGAGTTTTAACACATTAATGCTATACTAGTGTAGTGAAAGTATGCATGTCTATAGGGATGACATGTTGTGCATACATTTTTAACAGTATTTTTTTTTCTAATGTCAGCATTGGGAATTATGCCAGTCACTGCATTTGAAAAAGGACATCTTAAAATGCAGTTCATTAGTTCTCGGCCACTGTTAAAAATGACTTCTTAATGGCTGGGCTCTGTTCCAGCAAATAATGATTCTCTGTACCCAGTCCCATCTCTGTAAGCTGTCCCATATGAATAGGGATGCTGTCAACAGAACTGAAATAAATAGTTTACTACTTCAACTTTATCTAGTAGTTTGGACTTTTAAAAAAAGGTGAAGGCGAGAAACCTCAAAACTGGATCAAACTACAGAATTGTTCAAACACATTGTTCAAACTACTCTGTTAAAATTACTTTTATAGAGGTGCTCTGTTCACTCTTGGAGAATGATAAATACCTGCTGTTTAGTGACATCTTAGGTTTACTATACAGAAATAAAGTGACATACACCCAACCATCAGCTTTGTGGTAACAATTCAGAGTGGAAAAGAAAGGATTCTGAAATATCATCTTGATGTTAATGGCGACAGCAGTTTGGTTCTTCCTCCTATGCCCTTCAGCTGACTGCAGATCATAGCATCAGTGGTTCAGCAAGAATGGAGAACATGGCAGGGAGGTTGGAACTAGATGATCTTTAAGGTCCCGTCCAACCCAAATCATTCTATGATTCTGTGAACATGGGATGTGGTCACCTCAGATCTCTAGATCAGAAAAGAGAATGAGAGACACGAGGCTGGACTATTACTCCTGTGAGATGCTGCAGCAGTATTTCTAGGTAAAAACTATCAGATTTAAAGTAAAGGTGCTGTTTCATTGGGAAATATTTAGTTTTCCATTTACTTATCTTGAAAATGTCAAATGGTCTCTGAAAAGTATTCGTAGTATCTGCAGACCTTCTTCTCATGGGCATACAGAGCTTTGCCCATCATAGCAAATACTGCATTTTCTATATTATATGAGCTACCCTTATTAGAGCAATGAATTGCTCTAAATATTACCTCAGTTCAATGTGAAACAATCATTTTGTAGCATAAGTGCTGAAAAAAATGATGATACAGAAGGAAAAACTATTCTTATATTCCACATTTACTCTTTCCTCAATGAGGTCCGAGATAGAGCTGTACCCTAGGATGTACTAGATGAAACAATATAACTTTGAGCTATATCTCAAAACAGTGGTCCCCATCATATTTGACCACAAGCAACAGTACTGACACAGAATGAGCAGTAGGCAACATCATCCTCCGCTTCCTCTGAAAGTCTAGGTTTTATTTTTATGGTTTTTATTTCCTATGCCCACAAGCAAAGCTGGAAAGTCTTGTAGGCAGTGCATTGTCTGTGACCCTAGGATAGAGAACAGTGTCGTTAATATTTCCCCAACACACATCAAAAGATCACTTATGCCATGTCTTAACTTGCCAACTCCTCTTGGTTTTTTTGCCAAAAGTGGTGAGCTATAACTTTCCATATTTCTATTGTGAGAGAAGGCTAAGAATCAGGGGAAAAAAGAAAAATTATGTATTTGGTGCACTTCACGCAAAGTTATGGCTTGTAATTAACAGCTCAACTCAATATTGAAAGTACTGAAGAAAGTCCATTTGTCTTGGGTTTTTTAGTTATCTCTGAATACGGAAAAAAAGAGTGTTTTCCTTTAGAACAGTGTAACACTGTAACAGTCCTATAAAACAATATCATCACCCTGGCTCAGCTGTAACCTTATCAGATCTATCTACAGTCCCTCGGTGCTGTTAAATTTAAGAACAAAATGACACACAGCTATTACAGGCACTTTTCACATGGTTATGACCAAATGCTTATCTGAAAAAGGATTCAGCTCTTTTCTTTAAGATGCTCTGTTGGTTCTTCTCTGGAAATAAAAATCCCAGTCTTAGACAAATAGTTCAAAACCGCCTTTACTCTTCTCCCATGCTAGGTGGGATGGAGTCCTGAATGTATAAAGCAGAGGTTTTGGGTAAGAGTCTCTGTACAAGAAAGGCAGTTACAATGCTGAAGTGTAGAGAAATGGGAAAAAAAGAGACAAGACGGTTAAGGGGTTTTCTTAAGATCATAAAAAATACTTAGTGTCAAGAGAAGTCCATCATGTTATCCAACAAATCCAAAATTTGCAACTGCAAATGATTATGTGGTACATGGATCATAAAATCCATGTATTTTGTGATATATCAAAATAAAACAACACTGGATCATATAAACATATGTAATAAATTGATTAGTTTATGAAAGAGATTACATGAGAGGTTATTCAAAAGACTGCAATGGTGAACGAGTGTCTCTTACGTCCACTTTTCTTAATCCAGACTCTTTTAACCTGTTAGCTCAAAAAATGGAAGGATCCTTAACAGGATGCACCATTGGACACTATTTGTTCCTGGATTTTTTTTTTTTATTTATTTATTTTTTTGTGCTTGGAGATATTTGCTTCACTTGTCTGGTCCAGGAAATACCAACTGGATACCACAGCTAATTGATTTGCTAGATTTATCCAACAGCCTTGTTATGTTATAGTGTGCTTGAAAAGGGGAAAAATCTTCAGAAAATCTCGAGGAAAAAATAATGAAGGTAAGACATAAAATGTGAAATCTGTCAAGATTTATTAAAAATTGCAAGAGCAATGCCACTGAGATGAAATTTTCTATTAACAAAGTTACTTTGCCAGCTAAGTATGAGATGTTATTAAAGTTTTCCAAGTTCTACTGTTTAGTTTAAATTCACGAAAAATGTAAAATGTACAACAAAGAGGTAGAAATCATTATAGATAAAATTAGTGTGCAATTTCTGCTATAGCAGTTTTAAAACAATTTAAATCTCAGTTTTGAGGGAGCTGCTATATTCAATCTTTCTTCCTAATCATGATTTTTTTGGAAAATGTGAGCAAAGTACAGCAACCTGTTCTTTAGTTGCTCAAGGAAAGAATAAGTAGCTTATTTCATTGCTTGAGTTGATATATATAATATTTATATTTGAGTATATATGAGGTCATAGGCTGTGAGAGATTATTCACAAATTTCACAAAATCATTTTCTAACAGATTCCTTTATTCTGAGTAGTTTATGTAGATGTTTAGGTTCCAACAATATTTTCTATCCTTTCCAGTTACCTTAAAATAACATAGTATCCTGGACATTTCCTGAAGGAAGATCACAATAGCACACAGAGGAAAAAAAATGGGAAAATGTAAGCGTTCATTTTAAAGATGCTTTTTTTGTCTGTGCACGTAAAACAATTATGCCTACTGCACCTGCCTACATCCATCTCTCCTAGGGGAGATCCGAAATGTGCAATAACATTTCATGATGTGAAAACATTTTCTGACCTTAACACTACAGAGGGATCACTTACCCTTCTAATAAATCCACTCCTGCTTTCTGACTTACACTTCTCATCTATTTTATGTAAATATAATTCACTCTGATAAAGACGTGCTAAAATGATGTAAATATGAGGAGGTAATGAAAGATTATGTGACTGAATCTGTGAACCACAAGGGCTGCATATAGGACACAGAAGGAGATGTCAACAGAGATGGGATTTCGTCATTGGTTTCTAGTGATAACTTCTTCAGAATTCAACACTGAGCAAAAGGATATTATTTACTTTTTAACATGAACTTGCAACCTATTAGAAATAAAAAAAAAAAAGGTGTTGTCTTCTAAGTGAAGGTGAACATCAAACCAGAAAATTAATTTATACCAAACAGGACATCTTCCTCACAAAACACTCACTAAGAAGGCTAAGTGTATATTTCATTGGTGTCCTTGTCCTCATTTTTTGGCTATGCCTTAATTTTTTTTTTACTCTTGAAAAGAAATTTAAAAAACTCTTCCATTGTTCTGGAAAAAAACTGCACAATTATCAGAGAAAACTGACCATGCCAAGGAAAGTTGCATCAAAATATCATGATACAATATTTTACACCATGCAAAATATTGCCAGATGTTTAAAATAAAGAAAAAAATCCCTAAGGTTTTTTTCCATCTAAGATGTTAATTGTAAAAACCAGCAGGTTAAAGACATCCAGAGAAAAATCAAGACTTTAAAGTCAGTATTATTCTCTGAAATGGAATGCTACAGTGGAAAATATGTTTATTCCTCACAGCAGTATAACTATTTCAATTACAACTAGGAAAACAGGCATAAATTTTAACAAGACTGCCATTAACTGTGCTGGAAAAAACCTAAGATATCAAAATCTTACTGCTAAGGACTAGCCTAATTAACAGGCCGATTTCATTACTACAAGTTTTCAAATCTGTGATATTAAGAAACAAAGGGAGACAAATGGCCTGGAAAGAGATGTATCTGCCTTCTGGCCTACAAATGAGCACTCACAATCTGTGTAATCGATACCGAGAAACCGGCTGGAATTAATGCCCAACCTCACGGCTTTCTGCGCCAGCTCCTTCATTTACCTGACCTTTCAGGTAAATGTATCTTGTGGTTCTCAAATGACTAACTGGCACCTTTCTTTACTTTAATCATTGACCTGAAAAAAGTATGTAAATGTCAGCTTTTTTAAGATCATTGTTTAATATATCCATACTTTCTGTACAGATAGGTGTGTCAGTAGCTTGACAGCTGGGAAATGGTCAAGCTTCACGAGTTCTAAGGGGAATGGGGAAAGTTAAAATTATATTTTTTACCCTCTTCCAGCCGTAGCAGTAGTAGAGTTGCTGTTCAATATGTCCTAGAAAAACCTTTACATGTTATATATACACCACTTCCTGATATAAAAGACATCATGTACAGCTGGCTTGTATGGTAATTAATGTAACAGCCGTAATTCAAATGGGGATGTGTGAATCAGGAAAGTAAAGATTCTTTAAGCTTTTATTAAAGAAAATAATGACCTATTACATACCAGGTCCTGGAGTACTGAAAGTGCAGATATTTCCCTCCATCAAGATGAGGGAGTTTAAGTACTTCCAGGCAATCAACAACAAAGAAACAAGAAATGGCCATTTCGTTATTTCTCTTTGAACAGTACAAAAGGAACAGCTCTCCAAACCAGCATCTCTATAAGGCCTGCTTGTATACTCAACTGCCCACGCAGGTGGAGATCTGCCACACGGAGTTTACTGTAAGAAGTCTAAAACAAGAAGATAATGGAGAGGTTCTTCCAATACCATCAACCTAAAAGGTAGTCTGGATGAGCAAATTGGTTTGAATAAAATATGAAAATCTCAAGCTTTCTTCTAAAACAAAATTAACATTCTTGAACTTCGAATCACCAGAAATAAGAATGAAAATTTCCACAACAGCAACAGAAACATTTGCTTTAATAACACTTAAACAAAGAATTTCTAGAACCAATATATTTTTTTGAATTAAGATTATGAGTAAAATAGAAGCTTCTTACTCTCAATTAGTCATATCCACAAAGGCTTGTTTTGATATAATAAACGTAAGAAAGTTCAAATTTCAAATAAACTTTCCCTCTAAGTTTCATATATGTAGATGTGCTTGTGAAGTGAGGGCACATCGTCCCATTGATACAAGTGAATCTGATTATGGAACAAACTATCAGGGCTCCTTTTGTTTGCTTGTAGGTTTGTTGGGTTGGTTGGTTCTGTTTGTTTCTTTAATTTTTTGGGTTTTTTTTTTTTTTTTCACTAATGGGAATGGTTCAAAGCTGTGTCAAGGGAGGTTCAGACTCGACATTAGGAAACATTTCTTTACCGAGAGGGTGGTCAAACTCTGGAACAGGCTTCCTAGAGATGTGGTCTATGCCCCAAGTTTGTTAGTGTTTAAGCAGCATTTGGACGACATCCTTAATAACATGCTTTAACTTCTGGTCAGCCCTGACATGGTCAGGCAGTTGGACTAGATGATTGTTGTAGGTCATTTCCAACTGAAATATTCTAGTCTAAATGTAAACATTAAAAGTTTTTATATAAAAATAAACACTAACCGCTCCAAACACTAATTTATCATTACTGTACAATGCACAATTAATTAATTACCACCCAAAAAAAACATTGGCTCTAGAGAAAAACCATCAAGGCATGATTTGGGATAGCTAATGGTTAGGAATCACTTTATGATTTAGGAAGGTCTCTTGCAAATATCTTGCAAGCTTGAGGTCTTGGTCCCTTAATCCTTCACAAAGCTGTTCCAGCTGAAACATACTTTAATCAGGAGTTCTGCTTACACATCTCGTAATTTTCTTGATCTTTCTCTCCTCTCCCGAATGTAATATGAGGCTTGATATTTATGTAGAAAATGCCACTATTATTTGTTTAAATTTGCTGTTGAATTAGATTCACGTAGAAGTACTATCTGACACTTGCAAAAAAAATAATTAAACAAAATTACTCTAGTGAATTTATAGTGTTCTCCCTCTCTGCGGATACATGCTCCTATATTGTGTACAAAGACTGCTGATGGGATAGAATGAGCAATGGAAGTTTTGATCAAGAGAATAACACACTAAATTCAAACCACATCCTTTGTCCACCCTCATGTGGAGTCTACACAACTACCACATCCTGCTTTTCACTCATAATATTCTCTCCCAGTTCCATAGCAGAACCCATGAGTTCACACAATATGCTCAAAGGCAACACATGACAAAATTACTTAACTAGTTCATTGCAACATATTCCATAAATTCATTGCAAACTGCCTTGTTTATTTTCTTAAAGATCTTGTAATCACAAACTACTGAGATTAAGAATATACTTTTTCATCTTTTTCAGCAATTTTTTACCTTCTTTGTTCATTAAAAAGCATTTTCCCTAGTGAATTGACCCCAGATGACTCATACCACTCAAAAATTTTTGATAGGTAGATGTCAAAGCAGCTTACATTTTCCAATATAAAAATTGGTGATAAAATGATAGGGCTGAGAGCACTCAGAGATTTTAAGGAAAGATGTTGCCTGACATACTCAAACAGAAATCCACAGATAGCAGAAAGTGGTTTTTACAAAGCTGAGTTTTCCATACAGTCACTTGTTCTGTTACTACTCTTTTTGAGGAAGCAGATAAAATAAGATCCTCCTTGCATTTCCTAAAAAAACCGAAGATAAAACCAGCCAGAGAGTCAGAAACTGACAGTAACAAGAAGTTATAAATTATGTGTCCCAGAACATTTTAAACCAGGACTTAGATATTCCATTGATAGAGAATACCATGAGATGTTACTCTGTTTCTTAATTACTTTCAGTAATACATGGATCTTCAAACAAGTCACTAATTATTAAACTTTCAATCTCATGGTTTATTATTGTTTTGATTACACTGTTTTGACATGTTTTCTTTTCAAATGGTAATGACACTAACAAAAACAAGGTCTCTCTGCAGGATTACTTTTTGTTACAAAACATTTTGGAGCCAGGACTTCCAAGTTATTTTAAAAACATACTAAATTCATGCTAAAAGTTATGCACTTTCCTCAGATCAAAATCAGATGCAGTGCATGTATAAATTGAGTAACATAAAAGAATCATCAACTGTATTGTTAGGATCTGTCCAGCCGTAATGCTGCAATCAATTTGTTTAAACCAAATCTTCTAAATAAACAGGGTTTAATCAGATGAGGTTTTAGACTAAAAATTTATACTTGAGGGAAGGCAATAGGTATGGTAGCAATTTAAGATTGTTTCCTGCTTATTGTTCTTTTGTGGTGCTATTTGGTACTTACAAGCATCTATTTAAAGACCTTTTGTTTGTCGATGTCAGGCGGCCAAGAACAACACAAGGCATTGCACAAGATCAGAGGGAGACCAACAGCAAACAGCCCAGGGGTGGTTATTTGGAGGGTCTAGCATTTGTAGAGCATCTCAGAGAGATAAAATAAATGAGCTCACACATCAGAACAAAGTATTTAATACTAATTCTAAAACATGTTTACAAAAATTAATTTGGCAGCCTGCTTTGTTTAGATTCAACACTGGAAAGAGAGCTTGTTTATAACAGTTCAAAAGAGCTAGAAATTTGCATTCAGTCACTTCTCATATGAGAAGGTTGTTTGGGTTTGGGTTTTTTTTTTAAAGAAGAGAATATGAGCAAAGGAACTGTGTTTCTTCCACATAATTCAAAGTAATACTTCTGTTATCAGGTCAGATCTTATGACCTTGTCAGTAACATGCAGCCCATATCTTCCATGCTTGTGGTCTGGCTGGTAAAATAATTACTATTGCAGAGCCAATTTAAAGCTGCCTTGCACATTTCTGAAAAATCAAAAGCTGAGGAAAGATTTCACAGGCCAGTTGGAACTAGCTTGTACAATATTGATCTGACTTATGAAATAACTCACGTAATACCAGACTAATGGGCTAATATTTATCTGTATTCACTGACCGCTTCATTTTTTTTAAATTCCTGTGATGAAGTTCTAACATTTTCTATTCTTGTCCATGGAAGTTTAAAGGGGAAAGAAAACCAGTAATTTATTAAAGAACTGCCATAGCTTTCATTTTTGAGAAAAACTGGGTGAGGACTGGCATTTAGATAAAGCAAAGATGAAAGCAGATACTAATTTGGAGTAGGTTGATTTGAAACTCAAGGAATAAAACCAAAATATTCTAGGACAGCTTTAGGCAGAGTTTACTCTCGCCTTCCTTATCCACAAAGCAGCATTGCTGAATTCCCTGGGAGACTGCAGAACTCGTATCAGCACTCAGTGAGGTGAATTCCTGCACTTACAAGTGAGGCAGGAGATCTCACAACAGCAGCACGGTGCATTACCATGAGCATCGTGGCCTCTACCGCTTCACATTGCCACAAGGTCTCATGCAGACAGACTTGACTAATGTTCCACCAAAGGAAAGAGAATTACGTAGACAGTACATCTACCTCACAGAAACTAAGAAGGGAGCTTTAAATAAAGCAAGTTGGAAAAGGAACCTTTCTGTGCATATGCATATGCATTTTGGGCACAGGGACTGAGTTATAAATCAAAGATGCATAAGTAAAATGTCACAGCAAGACATTTTGCTGTAAGGTTTTGTCTTTTCAATAAATCAGAGACCAGGGACTTTTTGCTAGTGGGAAAGTGACTAAAATGTCGGCTGGGGACAATTAGATCTCCATACGTTTACTGACATTTTTTCAACACTCTGTCTAGTCCAGTATAATGAATAATCCAGGTTGCCTCTGAAGTCAGACTTTTATTTACTGAAGGATAATTCAGTTTATTCTATTTTTTCCCTCTGGTTTAGTGTGTTCTTCCTACAAAGCTGTTCAAGCATATGAGGAAAGAGAACTGATTTCTTCCTTGATATTTGCTTTTTTAATCTGTCTCTTCACTTTTTTTTTTTTCCCCTCACCAAATACTTCAGGAAAGCAGAATTTTCCAAAGGCAACTCCACCTGGTGTGATTGAAGAAGGTACAGGAATGCCAGGCTAGCACCTAACACATCTGTGAATACTAATACACATGGGCACTAGTACCAACAGAGTGCATACGAAACATTGAATTCACTGTTATAATACAGCAACAATATCCATTCATTCCATATAAACAAACTCGAATCCACTGTCAGCAGCTAAGATGTGTTACCTGAGATGCATACTGGCTGAAACTTTTTCCTTCCTTCAGGAGTAATAGGTAATATAATCATCTAGTTCCCAGAAGACCAAACTGTCACCTGCCTGCGACAACTGTAGCTTGTCTGGTTTACAAAGAGGTCCATTCTTTTTTTGCTGTAATCTCTGTTAGGTTTGCCACACATTTCCATCGCCTCTTGTTACCACCTGTCTGTAACACAAGTGCTTATCAGCTCTCAGGTATCCCTGGCTCATACAGCTGAACAAGACTGTCTCTGGATCTTCTCCTCCAATGCATTCTTACACGTAATTCAGATCCCAGTGGTCTGCATCTTTTCCTTCGTCTCTTTTTATATGTGATACTATCTCAGACTCTTTTCTCAAGAGATTCTTCTGAAAATGTTGAACTTTCAAGTTACAGTGCAACTCCTCACGGTCACCTTTTAAAGTGTTCTCCAGTGTTTATGATCGTTTCCTGCTTTAATGATCTCCTGTCTTTGAATCACACTGGTCAAACAATTTTCCAAGTAAGCAGCACTACAAGACATTCTTCTTCGTGCCCATCTGCTAGGGAAGAAGAATCTGGTGTATCGACAGGGTAATGGCGAAGGAAAGAGTCTCCTCTCAGTACTGTTAATTTCTGGTTTTACTCACTTGGACACCATGTCCACAATTTTCCAGACAATGCAATTTTAGGCTGAGTGGCTTTCTTCCTCCTCAGAGAGTTATTGAATCTAGAGTTGTCTTAATTTTTTATGCAAAAATGTTTTTTGGCAAATTTTTTTATGCAAAATCTAGGGATGTCATATCCCTGATAAGAAGAATTTGCTTTCCTAATAACAAATAAGAAAGTTTCAGATTGAAACTTTCAGTGAAAATTTTGGGAAAGATTTATCATCCCTGTAGAGCATACCTTACCAGATGGGCTTTTATCAAAAGAAATTAGAGTTCACTTCTTCTATTCTGGCAGTTCCTGGATGATTCACCAACTGCGATGACTTCTTTATACGAAGGACCTACCCAGACCAATAGCCTGCAAAACTGGCCAGGTTTTGAATGAGTGGCTACCAGAATGTACTTTGCAACTATTTAAAAGACAGAGAACACGAGCAGGAGTTATTTCATGATTAAAAAAACCCCAAACTGTTCCGGAGAACATTATGGTATCTAAGTTAGAGTATGTCTGAGTGCATGCTCATTTCTGCAGGGAACTAGAAAAAGACAAAAGAAAGTGTCATTTATACTAAAACTGTTCCCATGATGTCAAAGAGAAGGTAGTTAAGACAGTGATGAAAGACATTCTTTAGGTCAAGTACTACATGTCTACATGTCATGGAAATATAATGGGAACTGAGTTGGTAGGAAGACTTCCAGTTTAGCTGTTAATTTAAAAAAAAAAAAAAAAGAAAAAGAAAAAAAGAAAAAAAAAGAAAAAAAAAGAAAAAGAGTAAATCCAGATGAATATTCCCTCGTCTGGCCCAATGTCATACTCTGGAATCATCCAGCTCATCTTCAGAAACTAGTTTGATAAACACCACTTACAGAGAGCAGACAAAATGAGGGAGCTGATGCCTATTGCTATACTGCCAGCCATCTGTAGCACTTACAGTCAGAATTTCTGACATACCTCAGAAGAAGGAAGGTATTTCGGAAATACATGACTGTGTTTATGAGATGTAAAACGTCAGCACAGCACCATACACGACTGCAGCACACGAATGTCTAAAAAGATCATGTATAATTTCCCTTGAAAGTACTAATTTGCACGCATACCTACTTTAGTTGCAGTAGGAGGTCTATGTGCTCTTCTCTACCCCAGCAGAAATATAGCTCAACCTCAGTTGTAAGGAGTCCTTCAGTAAACTTTATAACCTCATTCCAAACTCCGTCTGTCAGTTAACAGCTTTTCAGAATGACAGTTTAAATCAAGAAAATGTCACATATGTACAGTAACAGGTCTAATCTTGTCTGCAAATTGCTGCCTGTGGTTTTCAGAAACACAGTAAATTGCTGGCGATTTACAATGAGTCTCACTGCAAGGATAACTTGACTTTTGCACATTTAAGAAAACAGTCAAATTATTCATGCATATCATTCAATGTTTGTGCAATTTTGACAATCATTGATTTCAGGAACCTGTAGTCTGCCTTTTTACTAGATAAATATACATTTTATATTTGACTTTTACTTCTCAGTTCTAAAACTGAAAGCCTATCCTGGTACCAAAGAACCATAATACATTTTAGGACTCACTCATCAATCATAAGTGGCCAATTTTTTTCAAACACCCAACAAACACAATGTTTTAGACTATCTTTGTATAGTACTTCAGGTACCTCAGGGCTACTGGTATCTACGGCAGAAGAGATCTCAATCCGATGATCCAGAACACTACAGCACCGTGTCCCTTTTAAAAACACAGTGAAGCCAAGGATGTCTTCCAGGAATCAAGATCTAAGCAATGGCTGTTTGGAAAGCAAGGGATAAAAGAAATACATAGAGGAAAGCTACACAGCTCAGGTTGAAAAGCAATGACATGAAGTTGGTGGACAGTGCTTTGTGGAAAAAGAAGGACATCACAGCAAAATTTCTTCTACCCTGGTAGATAGATGAGGTGGGACTGCAGCATCCTTCCTTCATGGATGGGAAGAGGCATGACCTATTTATGGAAAGGCATAGTAGGAGAAGTCCTGAATAAACAGATGATGCCCTCTCCTCCCTCTAGAGAGGCAGCAAGATCCATAGAGAGACAGTTTCCTTCCCAGCATTGCCACTGAGACAGAGGCTTCAAAGGAGAAGCTCCATCCTAGCCCATGAGAGGCCTATGTGAAACCTGTGACTGCATCCCTAAAAACGCATTGTTGGTGTCAAGTTAGCTTTACCTCACTGCCCTCCAGAGTTTATTCCTCCTCAGAAAAGGAAACAAAACCCCATCTCTCCTTTAAGGTTACTTTGCCCACAAGTGTCTTCCTTTAAATAAATAAGGTCAAATTTTTATTTAATCTGTATGATCAGGATTTCAATGTCTTTTTCTGCAGCTATGTCAGTTTATACCGCCTCAGCAGAAAGCCAAGAATTCTGAAATATTAACAGCATTACTCAAAATGGAATTCTATCTTTTTCTCCTAAAAATGGTATTTACCAAGAGCCCAAGAGCAGCAGAAAAATCTGCAGGTACTGAAATACTGTATTTTGTTTTGAGTACTATGTCTAGTTATTATGTAATACTTTCTGTTTATCATATTGTAACTCATAGCTCCTGTTTCTTTTCATCTACAGTACAACCTGAATTAAACAGCCACTCAACAGGCTGACAAAATAATCTATTAAGGCAAGTGAAATTTCAAGTAAAAGGGAGAGATGATTCTGTTAGAAAGGCAGAACACAACACTGCAAAATATTAAATCATACTTATTTAATGCACCAACTTGGCATTGGTGGGTAAGGAAAGAGCAACTGATGTGATCTACCTAGACATTTGACATCATCCCACACGACATGCTTGTCTCTAAATTGGAGAGACATGGATTTGACAGATGGACCAGTCAGTGGACAAGGAATTAGCTGGATGGTCGCACTCAAGGAGTTGTGGTCAACGTCTCAATGTTCAAGTAGAGAACAGTGACTAGTGGTGTTCCTCACGGGTTGGCATTGGGACCGGCACTGTTTAACATCTTTGTTGGCAGCATGGACAGTGGGATTGAGTGCACCGTCAGCAAGTTTACCAACAACACCAAGCTGTGTGGTGTGGTCAACACACTGGAGGGAAGGGATGCAATCCAGAGGGACCTTGACAGGCTGGAGAGGTGGGACCATGCAAACCGCACGAAGTTCAACAAGGCCAAGTGCAAGGTCTTGCACATGGGTTGGGGTAATCCCAAACACAACTACGGGCTGCGCAGAGAATGGATTGAGAGCAGCCCTGAGGAGGACTTGGGGGTGTTGGTGGAGCCACCACTGTGCACAGCCCAGAAAGCCAAACGCATCCTGGGATGCATCAGAAGAAGTGTGACCAGCAGGTTGAGGGAGGTGATTCTGCCCCTCTGCTCCGCTCTCGTGAGACCCCACCTGGAGTACTGCATCCAGCTCTGGGGGCCCCAGTACAAGAAGGACATGGAGCTGTTGGAGCGAGTCCAGAGGAGGGCCACAAAGATGATCAGAGGGCTGAAGAACCTCTCCTATGAAGAAAGACTGAGAGAGTTGGGATTGTTCAGCCTGGAGAAAAGAAGGTTCCAGGGAGACCTTATAGCAGCCTTCCAGTACCTAAAAGGGCCTACAGGAAAGATGGAGAGGGACTGTTTACAAGGGCATGTAGTGATAGGACAAGGGGTAATGGCTTTAAACTGAAGGAGGGTAGATTTAGATTTGATATAAGGAAGAAATTCTTCACTGTGAGGGTGGTGAGGCACTGGAACAGGTTGCCCAGAGAAGCTGTGGACGTCCTGTCCCTGGAAGTGTTCAAGGCCAGGCTGGATGGGGCTTTGGGCAACCCCCCATGGCAGGGGGGTTGGAACTAGCTGATCTATGATTCTAGGATTTACTATTGGCAAAACACTTAAATACAGGAACACATATTTCCATGGTATTAAAGGGACTCAAAATGCAGTACTAAATTAAAAGACAAACTATGTCAGAGAGATTTTTATTACACTATTCACAGCCTCAGTGATGTGATGTAGCAGGACAAACTGTAATGAGTGTGTCGCAGATCATAAAAAGCAAGATATCATGCAGTCTTTTTCACAGAAACCTAATGCTTACTTTGACTCTGAATCCTTTTGGGTTCTAAGAATGGCTTTAATTCTCAGCGTTATTTATATTCTTCTTTATAAGGACTGTAAGTTTTGTTAAAACACTGAATGTTTCAGAGATGCACTGAAATAGTAAGCTAAGGCAGATGATTGCTTAAAAAAAAAAAACACTAACGCAAATTTCATACATCTACATATCCTCCCCTGACTTTTTCTGACTCCACTTCATTGAATTTCTCTCACCTCATGTTGTGTATTGGAAGAACTTACAAAGCACAGGCACAACAGAAGAGGTGCCACAGTAATATATACAAGCTCAATACCAGCAAATGCAACCTAGATTACTTGAAAATGCTGTTAAGAGATACTATTAGGCAATATTGTTATGTGCATAATATAAAAACGTAGAATAATATAGATAGATCCATACATCAGCATCTGTTTAACACATTATTGAATATATAAAACCTTTGCATTTCAACTTTATTGCATAAGACAAGATTTTTGATCTGATGAATACTTAGGGTTTTTTTCAGCTTTTATATTAAAGCCTCCTCCATTTCCCAAACTTTAATATGTGAGACATGGAGAGGTCTATGGATTGCCTCTTATTTTAATGCTGATTCTGCAAAGTACTTAAATGCATAGTAAGCATGCGAGTAATTTTAGTGAGTTTAATGAGACTACTCACGCATTTTAAGTTAATCATGTGTATTGCTGTACTGAAGTCGCAGAAAAAAACCCATACAGAAATCTAAGTTGTGGGAATACACAATGTTATAGCACAATAATCTCTATAATTTGCACACACTACCCCTGTGCTTTAGGTTATAGCAGCCCTTTGGGTGTGTGCTGCTCTCATTGCCTTTCTGAAGCAGATGGAGAGGTTGTGCGTATTAAGAGCACAGGAAAGACTTCTCAGCGAGGGAAAATACATTTTTACCATACTGTCCTGAGGGAGTCAGAGAAAGTAAAAGTCCACAGTACTGAGCAAGGGGGGCAGAAGGGCTGTGGAGGCTTTAGGTGAGTGGCACATGGAGTTTCAGGGGTTAATGAGTTAAGGCGTATTCCAGGTCCAGAGCCAGGTGAGTGAAGGAGAGAAACTGGGAAGGAATACACAAGAGTCTCTTTCCCTTCTCCTCCATTGTGGTCTTTCTTCTGGTTTAGTTTAAACTAAAGGCAATCATTATAGAGTTTCTAATGAGAGGCTGCAGCAACTTTTCTCTCTGTGGAGGCACTAGACAGTTTCTTCTGTCCCCTCTTCTGGCTACCTTTTTTCATTTGTAATGGCACACATACACAAGAATTTAATTATGAAAGATTCACCCTTTGTGAAAATTTTTGGAGTACAGAAGGTTTTGGCACCAGGCACACAGACACACATACATACACCGATTGTGTTAGCCTGCTCCTCAAGAAACCAGAATAAAAATGGAAAGAAGGTTTCAGTCAATATAAATTACAGGATATATAGTGGAGAAAATTTAATGGGGAAGAAAAATATGTCAGGTAGAATCCATGCTAGCAAGGTTAAAGGAAGTAAGAAATTGTTCATCAAGCTTATTAGGAACAAAAGAAATTATAGAGATGATCTAGACCTACTAATAGATGAAGACTGTGAATTTTTTAAAGAGGCAGAAAAGGCAGGCATCTTTAATAAATGTTTCTGTTCTTTATTTAGTAAAGAACAGAATGAGAAGAGGAGGAAGAAGCACTGTCTAAACTATTAGTAAATGACCTACCAATTTATAAATTGTATTCGGTCTGTAGGCCTGGACAACTTGCAACCACAGAAAAGCCTTGGATGTTGAGATCCATGAATTTAAAAAAGTTAATTTTTAATAAATCTTAGGAACTTAATGAGACTGAAGAATTTTAAAGCTTATGTAAGTTTCAAAACATGCACATGCGATGGTTCAAGGACGGTTAGTCTAGAATCAGTGCCAAAGTAATTGAGGGAAAGATGACTTAAAAGCAGATGCTTGAGAACTAGAAAAAGCAGTGTAATTGATGCCAGTCAATAAGATTTCATAAGACATTAGGAACTGTTAAATAAACTCAATTTTATTACTTCAAGAGGTTAAAATTCAAGTTTATAGAAGCAGCTGCAAGAAAATAATATACTTAGACCTCTATAAGGCATTCACAAAACATTCTTACTGAAAAAATTAGAATGGCAGTACATTTTTAATGTACTGAAAATTAAATAGATTGAAAACTAGCTAATTAACATAGTTATCAATGGAAAATCATAGCTGAATAAGAGTGTTTCTAGCAGGACTCTCTTGGGATTGATGTAAGGTCTAATGCTATTCAACATTTTCATCAGTGATTTAGAAGTAAATATAAAATCACTGCTTGTAGTGGATATATTTGCAGACGACACAAGGAGAAGAAGGAGGGTAAATAATGAAAAGGCAGGCAGCTGTACGGGGCCATCTGGACTCCTTGGTAAGCTGGGATCAGTGAAACAAAGTCTGTTAAATTATAGGCACAAGCAAAGTGATATAGCCTGGAAGCAGGAAATACAAGTCATGCAACAGAATTGGAAACTGGATCCTAGACAATAAAATGTTAATATGATCCTGGAATGTTTAAGCAAGCTGCCTAGTTACAGATGTAAAAAGTGATCTTACTTAGACATTTAGAAATTAAGAAATCCCAGAATACTGATGACATTGCTAACATTTTAGGAACATTTTAAAAATAACAACCTTTTAAAACCATTTGGTTATTCTATGTATTAAAGCTAGGTAAATATGTGTCCCAAGCACATTTTAAGATGCAGACATTTTCACAAATATTAGCATATTTTATCAGAGTGAAGTAAAAAGTTTTCAAAGAAAATGATTCCACAAGATGATTTAAATTTTTAACAGGAAATCACAGCTTTAAAACCAGAACATGAAGTATATTTTTAACTGTTCATCAGATAGTCAATCGATTCATAAGAGTAAAATATATACAAATAAACCCCAAAATAGCTAAAAAGTATCAACAAATACAAATTAAAGAGTGATTATTAAGAAATGTATATCAATGGATTTTCCAAAATAGCTATTTTCACTGACTGTGCTAATGTTTGCAGGGTATACACAATGTCTACATACCTATCACAATTAACAATAAAAACAGCTAGTTCGTGTGAAAAACAAGACATAAGGGTGGAAGACACCCTGAAGCAAACCATAGTTGAAACTCAGGGTAGACATGAAGCATACAAAAGCAGTCCCAAAACAGCATGAACAACGCTGAAGATAAACAGTGTACAAGCATATTTGAGATGAAGATCTAATGGAAGTTACACTTTCTTCACAGCTGGACATGTACATAGCTTTTTCCTCACTGAATGTAGTCTTTTATCCAACAGCCCACCTTTGAAGTGGAAAAAATAAGCGCTTGTGAATGCCTTGGTAACAGGTAAAGAGGTAGAAACATTAATTTAGTCAAGGTGAGATGGTGCCCTGGCAATACTGGCCATGAGAAAGTTGGCCAGTTGTTTGGTCACTTCTGATCGAACCAAGGAAAACTACTGAACCGAATGAAAATAAAGCTGAAAAGTAAAAATATCATCCATAATTCACAGAAAATAAAGGTAACATGAATCAACTGTGTTACATCTGCTGCAAAGAAGTAATCTGGGTTTTAGGAATAACACCTATGCCCCTTGCAGCAGAACGAGAGAAAGGGTTCAGCAGGCAGTGCAGAGCATTCAGACTGTCTCAGCATAAAAAACGTCCAAGCCTTCAAACAACTTTGAGATAAACAAGGAAAATCTTCAGCCAAAACCCCCAAATCAAACTTGAATCTCTTGATCTACCAAAATAGGAAGGAAAAGAAAGAAAAAAAGAAAAACAAAAAATAAAAAAGCTGTTTCCAAGCACAGAGAAACAAGATTCATGGCAGTAACACAGAGCGGACGGGTATAGTATATTCTCCCCCTGCAATGGAAAAGCTCTTCCAATACAACATCTTAAAGGATTTCTACGTGCTATTTAAAGATATAAGCAGAGAGGGAATCCAAGTACACAGAATGCAATGTTGCTGTAACACAGAGACAATCAAATTATTCATAAACAGCATTTGCCCTTGGAAGACAGTCTCAGGCAAGCACTGTTGCCAGCGCTGTGACTTCTCCTCCAACATTTCTGCCTTTCTCATTTGACTGAAGAGGTCAAAAAGACCCAGCATTATTCCTGGTATAGTAAAGCCACTCTGACAATAAACCTCCTAGCAAAGCAAAGGGCAGGAGGGCAGCCAAATCCCCAACAGGATTCTCTCGCTCTTTCCCCATTAATCCAAACTGAAGAAGTCTGCTCAAAGGAGTGCTGATACTCATGAATAATAAATTCAGTCACATCATCAACTTGAGTGAGGAATTTCCCTGAAGGACGGCTGAAAACGGAAAAGAAAGAGAGTATAGTAATCTAGACAAGGAACAATCCCTCCAATTCCCTTGTGCATTCAAAAGGAGTTCTCAAAACCCCTTTCCCCTTATGGAGGTTAAAGAAATTATTACATGGAAACTAAATTTAGGAGATAAACTTGCTCCAAGATTCAAACTGCAAAGATTAAAAGACTACTTCCTATGACCTACAGAATCAAAAGCCTTCTTCTAATTAAGACAGATAACACAACATAAATGTTAAGCATTCTACAAAAGAAAAGATTGCCAAAACACAGACATGTTGGAAATATATTTAAGGCTTACCCAAGGTATGCTATTGAACTAACTAGAGTTATTTTGTTTGCCGAAGCCTTCAAAAGACATGAGTAGTCCTGCAGTCCCCCTTATTGTGCACCAAGAGAGAACCACTTAATATGAGCTGAATGGCAAAATTTTCTTCTAGGTGCTCTTTTGAAAAATGTGGTGAAAGTCAGGTTCAGGTAGACCCACCAGACTTAAAAGGGCAAAATGCTGACACCAGACCCCTGCAGCAAAGACATTTAAGGCAGATGTTAATTCAGAAAGTTTAAGGCTATGCACATCTAGTGGCGAGATACTAGAAAATCCTAAAGAACCAGGAAATCTCTGGCTGGATACGCAGGCTCTATGTAGTTAGTAAAATAGCCTTGGTTGACAAATGCAGATCTATGAAAAGTTAAACAAACTTGAATCTTCCCTTGCCTTTCCCGTAAATTAGGCAGAGTTTATAAGTCCCAAAGGATGCAAGTGCAGTCACCTAGATGACACCTAGAGAAGATGAGCAATTACTTGCTTCTTGTATTTGTTTTCCAGGTCAAAGATAGGCCCATGTTAACATGTCTATCTACATAATAGCCTGAAGTCACATTATTATCAAGTCCCATAAGAAGCATTTGGCATACTTAAAACCCCGATGCAATTCAGTATCATCATTTCTGGGAAGAACTTTTTCAGATTCTATCACTAACAATAAATCCTCTGTACTTTCATCAAGCTCTAGGACTGTCTTGTGTGTAAATTATTACAAAAAACTCATATAAAATTATATTTTCTTCCAAGTGAGCATGGTTTTCAAATGGAGAGGAAAAAAGCCACAAACAACAACAACAAAAAAACCCCAAACCCCCCAAAAACTCATGAACCACTGCAAAACTTCCTTCAAAACAGTAAAACAGTTTTAAAACTGGACATTAATTGAATGCAAATATTTACTAGAAGACAGGTAAAATAACAGACTTTCCCATAAATAGGAAGAACTCTTTACTTGGCTAGCGTAGGAACTAAAATTACAAAGGTTACGCAACAGAAAAATAGCATATAGAAATTATTAGTAAAAAATATAAATTTGACCATAACAGGCACTAAACCAGCACTAAATTAAGTATACCGCCTCATGTAAGGGTCAAAATTTGTATACAGCAGTCAGTCATGTCAGTAGTTAGAAGCTGCTGGACAGACAGCAGGTATGGTTGATCCAATGTATAGACAAGAACATGATTAAAGAAATAATCAAAATATCTCTCATTGCATTTTTGCCCAAAGGACATCACACTTAGAGAAAAAATAAAAATCTCACCAACACTCTTCTCTTTTTCTACAGTAAAAGAATAACAATCAATACAAAATAGAAAAAATTGTCAATTAATAGATGAAATAATACCCTGAGCAATTTAACCTAGGTTTACCCTTATCTGCAGATGGATTTGCCATACTTGCTTACAACCAAACCACGACTCGGAGAAGTTCCCCTTCCTCACTCCACGAACAAGCTAATCAATTCACCTTCTCCATCCTCGTGCACTGACAGCACGGCACAGCACAGCAGCACCTATCCACCAGTCTCCTTAAGGGTGAGCTGGGGGAGGGGGACACGGACCACGCGACAGCGAAAAACTAAGTGGCAAACAGACTCTTAATAGTAAAAAAGTCCCAGCATGTGTTGGAGATTTAGGATACCAAAATCCAAACTCCTGATCTAATGAGTAATTATAGACCGAAACATGATTTCACTACAGTGCTTAAATCCTTTCACATGAAGTAAGCATTGAATCTATCAGAGCAGGAAAAAAACATATACAAACAATAAACCTATTTAAGAAGCTGATTATTCGCAACTGAACTATCACATAATGTGATGGATTCTTTGTGATTCTGAAAAATATGCTTTAGATTAAGAGACTAAAATTAAATTGAACACAGGGGGAAAAAAAAAAATTCAGTGATCTTCTGGACACATGAGGTTAGAGCAGATGACTGGGTGGCCCTCTCTGACCGTATACGTTCTGACTCCTTATTCTGTATGTTCTTGTTTTACATCTAAATACCCGATCCTTTCTCAAACGTTGTTAGGGGTTTCAGGCACAGATATGCTGTAGATACTCAGGGATTTACCCTCTCTACATCACTAGCCACTGCAAGCATGCACTTCTGCATCACAGGACCCATTTCAGACTGGGACTGCATCCTTATTTCTTTTTCATATCCAAAGGCATCTTTGCAGAGATTTTGCAAGCTACTTGAGCTACTTACCTCTCCCTTGTGAGGCTGTATACATCTTAGCTTTTTTTTTTTTTTATGATTTTTAAAAAAATACTCAAGATCATAGAAATATCTGAAAGATTAAGCTAATGAGCTCAATATGAGTGTGAAGTTTGTATTAATAAATTTTCCTGTGCAGCAGCTAGGTAACTGTATATCACTGTGCTGATTTTGGCTGTGAGTTCATCCTCTTCACAGTAGCTAGCATGGGGCTGTGTTTTGGATTTGTGCTGGAAACAGTGTCGCTAACACACACAGGGATGTTTTCGTTACTGCTGAGCAGTGCTCACACAGAGCCCAGGCCTTTTGCATCAGTCAGTTCAGTGAGCAATTGCTTTTCATTTGCATCACTTGTCTTTCTTGGGTTTTATTTTTCTCTCTTTTTGTTATTTTCCTTTTCATTACAATTTATTATTATTATTTTATTTCATTTCAATTATTAAATTGTTTTTATCTCAACCCATGATTTTTCTCACTTTTACCCTTTCAATTCTCTTCCCCCACAACCCGTTGGAGGGGGAGTGAGCGAGTGGCTCTGTGGTGTTTGGGTGCCATCTGGGTTTAAACCATGACAATCACACCCATCATTCCCAAAGCCAATATCAACCATGGATATTCAACAGATTATTATTAAAAAAAAAAAAAAAAAAGCACCACGTAGATATCGTCTCAGTTATTTAAACCAATGAAGATGATGGTGGCCTACACTCCAAATGTCAACCTTAGAATTTAGCATTAAGGGGTTATAGAAGGACACCAATTCTATTTGAAAAACATATTTTAATGGTGCTGTTTGTATATAACATTACGAACCACTGTAAACGTCACCTGAAAGGATATGAAATACAATTTTTGCACCATCTGGAATGTACTCCTGATTAAGTTGTTCAGCAATGTGATGGTACCACCTAAACAAACTAATTAACATCAGAATGACACATTCTGCAGTTTCGGTGGCATTTATATCTGTGTCCCATTTGTTCCATATAATTTTTTTTTTTCCAGAATGACCTTATGCTCAAATTGTGCCACCAAGCTAGCTACATGTTAATTCTCCTTCCAAGATTAAGCATATATTTCATTAAAACTTAAATGATGCTAAAGCTTTACATAGTAGAGTGAAACAGACTGAATGACAAATTACGTCCGTGACATGAAATCTGGAACATCAAAAACCAACTACAAACTCTCTTCAACTAAAATAGAAGTCTTTGAGGCCAGTTCATTGTTGAAAATTTTGAACTGGAGGAACGTGCACTGATTTCAATATTAGAGTACTAACAGATTAATATTTTTCTTTTACATGAGCATGTATTAAGTCATCTTCTTAAGCACTCTGCAGTTAGCATTCCTTGAGTTTTATTTTCAAATGGCAAGCATGGATGTGTAGTCATTCCCTTTTTTGGCTAAGAAATGTAAATTGTAGATAAAAAGATAATGCATTTTTCCATAGCTTCACCATTATGAACTCACAGTTTGTGGTTAATCATTTTCTAACTTTTCATGGAAACAATCATTGTACTCTAAGCAGAAACTACCACACGCAGTTTCTGCTCCTGCACGTACTGATGTCAGCCTAACACAACATCAAAAAATATAGTTTGCAAATACTGTTGAAAGGCACACCACCAACACACTGAATCTGTGATTAACAGTACTTAATACCAGTCCAGGCCAGAGCTATTATTTTGAAGCTCTGAAATGTTGTTTCTGTTCAATATTACACTGCAGAACTTCACAGTAAATTGGTTTCCGGGTTTATTGCCAAAGTAATTAAAAATTCAAAAGGTTGCTGTTTGAACAGAACATTATGGAAAAGTATTAAATACAATTGAACCTGGAGATTATTTCTCTTTACGGTGAGAGAGCAGCATGATGGGAGGAGCAACTTGCATAAGGAAGGTCATATTAGAAGTTCATATTTTAGCAAACACATTTCAGTGAAACCTCTGTTGTAGGTAAGGGCACAAGAATAACAGAAAGGAGGCAAATGGTTCTAAACACTTGTTTGGTTTTATTTAAAAAAAAATCCCACCCTGTTACTTCTGAAAGCTGGTTCAAAGAAAGAAAGAAGGCCAAAGGAATTAAATGGATTATATGATGCAAGAATTAAAACTTATATTGGGTCCGTTTTTCTTTGCCTTTATATTAGTTTCATTCTATTTACTTAAATGGTGTTTAATTAGCATTCCTCCTTTTTCTATGTCAGAGAAGATTCTGGAACATTACTTTTAAAACAACAATCCTTTAAACCTTTTTGGAATAAAAAATTTGGGGAATGAGGAGGATATGAGAGGGTCCAAACCTTAAAGAAAAGAAAACAATCTTTCCATTGGGTTTAATTTCTGCAAGTTGAATTTTATTAACACACACACGGAAGAGATTATATTTAACTACTGCTATAAAACTAGTAATTTGTAATGTCTAGATATTGCAGAATGCCTACAGCTACATCCACTGCTTTAGCGTGATCCGTTATTGTGCATATCACAGCTAGCAGCCGCTGATAGCAGCAGCTGAAGCAAATGGACATATAGTAGTGGGGAGAATAAGATAATAATGGGTATGTAGTCTCCCAAGGCCCAAGAGAGATGCTGACCAAAAGCAACTGATATGAATCAGAGGTGTGTGGGAAGAAATTCTCGGCTGAGTTGGACATGAATGTATGCACCATGTCCAGCAGTGAAGATTTATACTATTATCACTCTCACATTGTCCTCAGTGAAGGATGCGTTGCTGTGAAAGGCAATGATTTGTGTTGAATTAAAAATCCATCAACAGAACAGAAAGCACATGAATCTTATCTGTAACAGATGCCTAATCTCTATCAGGAGTGAACAGCAATGACAGCATCACTTCCCACTTGGTGTCACAGAACTGAACACCAAAACCCCACCTGTGCACGCTCAAGAACTGTCATCAGCCACCTTGGAGCCTCCACTGGTGTCCCCCATTTTCTGTGTCCCTACACAGTTGCTGGGAAGAAAAGCTAGAGACATCCCAAGTTCCCCAGCTGGAAAGCCGCTCCTGCCAAAGCTAATAAGACTCTGAGTTGATTAAAGATGAGGTTTTGAGTCTTCAACTTGTACTCACTATTTCATTTTTTAACATGCCTACCCTAAACCATCCATGGACACTAACTTGCATTTTTATCTTCAGAAGTTTATTTCTATAGATTATAATGGCAGGGCAGAAGAGTTACCTAGATCGCTCCACATCGATATTCCTTTACTTCATTCTCAAAATACCTAGAGATGAGGCTTTGTAACAGCTTTAGATCCTATTCAGTGCTCTTATTATTAAAAAAACTTCTCCTGATCTCCAACCAAATCTTCTTTACCACATACTGAGCAAATAATTTTTTGCCATTTTCCCATTGCATATGAAAAAATTTGATCACTTTCCTCCATATAAAAGTCACTTACATGTGTGTAGATGTACTATGCCCTACCTTCAGCCTTCTGGTTAGACAAAGGAAACCACGTACCCCTCCCTTCCCCCCCCCCCCCGCCCCCGCAGATTTTTCACACAGCTTTATGGGTGTTTTTTAAAGTTTCTCACTTTTTCTTGCTCTTCTATGGATGTTGCCAATTTTGTCCACAAGATTTTTGGATTGGGCTACACCATAGAGCTAATTATACTGTTAATTATGCCAAAATAATTGTCTTCATTTTCTCACATCAGCACAAGTCAGAATGGGAATCACTTTTTTTTTCATATTGTTAGCCTAAATTCAAGCAATGCCTATGCTTTCATTTCACATTAAAAAAAAAACCAAATGCACAAACATCTCTATTAATTACAAAATGGCATTGGTTTTGAGCTTAACTTACTCCATTTGAGATGATTAGATATAATTGTAGAACAATTAAGGATTGACTGACATGCACCAGATGGAATAAATTGGATTCCAGAAGTAGCCAGGATAAAGTCCACATGATTAGACCCCATTCTGATGTACAATATTTTGTTTAGCAAAAGAGTATTAAGTTACCATTCCCCCAGCATTTTACTAAGTAATTTATTAGTCCATTGTGTCCTCAGATGGAATAGATCATTAATTTTAACAGACTTATAATTCTGTCCTCTGATTACAGAGCCATATAAAAGTTTAGTCTATAGTTCTGTCTCCAGTTTAATAAATTTGGTTGGGATCCCTAGAGGCTTTGAACTTCCATTGATAGAAGTAAATACTAGGAAAAAAATGTGAAAAAGATTGGTTTATGAATTAACATATGCAGAATTTTCTTTGGTGTTAGAGGAAAGGTTAATGAAGCTAGTGTCATCATAGAATCATAAAAACACCATAGTACAGTCTGGGTTGGAAGGCACCTTGAAGATCACCTAGTTCCAGCCCCCCTGCCATGGGCAGGGACACCCTCCACTAGACCAGGTTGCCCAAAGCCCCATCTAACCTGGCCTTGAACACTTCCAGGGATGGGGCCTCCACAACATCTCTGGGCAACCTGTTCCAGTGCCTCAACACCCTCACAGTGAAGAATTTCTTCCTAACATCTAATCTAAATCTAGGCTTTTTCAGTTTAAAATGATTACACCTCATCCTATCACTACACTCCTTAATAAAGAGTCCCTCCCCATTTTTCCAATAGGTCCCCTTTAAATACTGGAAAGCTGCTATAAGGTCTCCCCGGATCATTCTCCAGGCTGAACAACTCCAAGTCTCTCAGCCTGTCTTCATAGGAGAGGTGCTCCAGCCCTCTGATCATCTTCATGGCCCTCCTCTGGACCCACTCCAACAGCTCCATGTCATTCTCATGCTGGGGCCCCCAGAGCTGGATGCAGTACTCCAGGTGGGGTCTCAGGAGAGCAGGGTAGAGGGGCAGAATCACCTCCCTCAACATGCTGGCCATGCTTCTTGTGATGCATCCCAGGATGCGTTTGGCTTTCTGGGCTGCAAACATACATTGCCGGGTCATATTCACTTTTTCATCCGCCAATATCCTCAAGTCCTTCTCCGCAGGGCTGCTCTCAATCCACTCATCACCCAGCCTGCATCCATGTTTGGGATTTCCCCAACCCAGCACTAAGTTCTCAAGTCACAGACATAAGAACTAGTAAATGAAAAACACAGACACATTTCTTTTTTCATACAGGCAGTTTTTTCAGTTCACATTCACCTAAATTCAACACTTATGACTAAGGACTAGATAATAAATGTAAACAGTTTTAGAAGTAGTTTCCTACTGAATATATGAGTCTTTGTCATGCAAATCCTTGGCCAAAAGCAATACAAGAGACATAGTTGACAGATGGCTCAACCTTGAGAGCTAAACTTGAAATTATCCAGAATGAAGCAAAGTTCATGCTCAAGAAGCATGCCACAGAAAACCGGGTAGAATAAGCAGAAACATCATAGAAAAAGAGCTCATCAGCATTGCCCAGCCCCTAAGGTAAGGTATATCAAACAACAGGAAAGGAGTACATAGTATCAGAGGGCTCCTTTACTAGGAGTTCACTTACTAGGTAAAGGCAGTAACACACGCAAACAAATGTCAGTGTAACCCAGAATAAAACAAGTAGTAGAAAAATGGTCTATCAAAAAGTATCAGCTGGCAGAGTGAATGACACACACAAATAAACACAGCTATTTTCACGCTGGATCTGAAATACTGGAGGGATACAAATGATAGAAATATTAACAGTGCACACTAAATAAATGAGGTCTCCTTTGTAACCTAAGCAGTACAGAAATAAATGTATTCTGGGGATGGAGGGCTGGCTTATACAAGTTAGAAGTTCTCTTGTATATATTTAAGAAGAACATACAGAACTTCAAAATAACAGCTACTGGTATTGTATCAGGTAAGATACAATCAAACTTTATTTTCAAATGTGCTTTAGAGAAAATTTTTTTGCCTCTTATTGCCTCGAGATTTGTGTTTATGTCTATATGTTTAAAATTGTCTATACTCTCAAATTAGAACACATTTTCATTTCAAGACATAGAATAAGATCCAAACAATTAATGAGCTCGTGTATGGATGTAGCAATCTGTCAACCTGCAGCGGAGGATTAAAAGGTCATGTTATAATAGCAGCTTTGTTTCTCTCATACAGAGTGGTTAACACTAAAAATTATGCTTTCAATTTCATAAAAGTAGTAAACAAAAAATAGAGGTAAATTTCATTTTTCACACTGGCAGGTTTTTAAACACTGTTAAAATTAGAAATGAAAAAAAAAGAATTAAAAAAACTAAGTTACCACAAACAAACAAACAAACAAACAAAGAGTCGTATGGGTATATTTATTTTATTTCTGATCAAATACAATTTTTTAGCCCTGATCAGGCATTAAAATTTTATTTGCACATCTGTAACATAAGTGAGAGAGGAGCTTCACTTATACATTGTTTATAAGGTAGTTAGAAAGGAAACCTTTACTCATTAGCTTTCTACTTACAACACCCAGCTGTGGAAGAGCCGGGTTTATTTCCCTTTCACAGCCGCGACAACCTGAATCCATACCATCGTTTTCCCAAGAGATTGCCCTAATTACCATACCGTAGTTAATGGGGGGTGCTTTCAGAGAAAGCTCTTTTGTGAAGCTTTCCCTCTTTATATAAAATAATATGATATTAATTGGAGCAGGGACTGAAACCCAAGTGAATTCCTTGACGACAAGCCTACAGCCATAAACACAGTCTTCCAGTCCCCAGCTTACCCCTCCCCACCAGCTTCCTCCCCTCACGTTAACCAGTTTGGCCTTCCAGATTATTAAAACAAACTTTGGTGGGAATTTGGGTATGTATGATATTGCCTTTTTTTTTTTTTTTTTGGCAAATGATTTTAAAACACGACGTGTTTTCACGTAAAATTATGGAGGCTTTCCATGTTACTCTTGTGAAGATACATCATACTTTTCTGAAAGAACAGAAAGGATCAAGTCACATGCATCATGTTTGACACTGGGAGGGTAGGTAGAAGAAGTTTTCATCACTCTTTGTCAGGAAAAGTTTAAAGATCTTGGTGTGCTAGATCCATACTTTAAGCTAAATATCAAACTGTTCCTTTAAAAAGAAAATCAGTTTACCATGAAAATCTGAACATTATGCATTACAATTGAAAGAAAAATGTTTCAAAGTCTCACAGTGAAAAGCAGGCTTAAATTACCTACATTCTTATTCTCATTCAAATTTTCCATTAACTGTAGTGGAACTTCTTGGCAGAATTCAAACAGTGAATATTCAAAGATTTTCCTTTCTGCCACAAGAATAAGATCTGAGCAAAGTTTCAGCAGTGGGGGATTTCTATTCGGACATTTGAAAAGTCTGTCCACATTGTATACGTAGTCCATGTGAAGACATTGAATTAAAATTACCATTTAATACTGCACCAAGTTATATTTTCTGATAGCATTCATGATTGAAGACCTAATAAATTCACAGGACTCTAGGCAACACCTAATTCTGGTCAGAGCAAATATAAACATGATAGTGCTTAAAAACAAACAAACCAACAGAAATCAGGCAGCTGCCAGACAGCATCATAATTTTCCCTGATAGGATGTCAACAGAAGTCGACATTCATTTCAGAAGCAAAACATTTATTTAAATGGAAAAATAGAACAATAGCAAGAAAAAAAAGGTGAATATTCCCTGCCAAGATTTCAACGCTGAGAAAATAGCCACGCTTGAAAAGCTTCTGATGGTGTTTGATTTGCCAACCACACTAACATACCTTGATGACAGCACCTTTCTGTCATGCCTGACAACATGTTAGCATATTAATGAAAAGCAAATTTTTAAGCTAGCATGTTAGGTAAAATGTGGGTCCCGATTAACTCAGTGTCAAATACTCATCAATTTGTAAATACCCAGAATTTTATGCATACAGTGCAAAAAGACCTCAGTCTCTTGATGAACACATCATCCACAGCATAGTTTTCAGAAACATTAAATGGACCCCAAATTCCATGGTTTACTGAACAAAATTCTTGATTCTATCATGACTAGCTTGGTTCCGATATTGGTGCCTTTGGTGTAATCTATACAAGAGCGGCAGGGAGATAATTTTGTGTCTATCACATTGCTGAAAAACTACTTTTCAAATGCTGTAATTATAAACCACAAGATAAAAATTCCAGCCAAATTCTGAGATCAATCGAAGCATGTACTAATAAAAGGGATTTTTCTCAACTGCTGAGTAATATTTGTGCTACTATTTCTCTTTATTGTGATTTCTCATGTGTGTTAAGCAAGAAGACTTAAAAGTGAAACACAGTGGTGAAACTGGAAAATACAAGACTTCAGTTCATACCTGCTGGTTTATAATCCCCTTACACTAACGATATGATCAGAACCCTCTGCAGTCCGTGGAAAGACAACTCAAATTTTCACAAACTCAGGGGTCAGACTAAAAATTTTGCTTCACTTCCTAGGCACTTAGATAAAAACACTAGTTATCTATAAAAATATAATAGTCACTATAAAAACAGCCATCACTGAACTGATTGAAAAAATACAAACTCTATGGATAATGAAAATGAACTATTACTTTGGGCATTCATCACTTCCATGTGTTGCTTTTCTGTTCATCTAATAGATTTTTTAAGTCAGAACATACCAATACGATCATTTATTTTGGTCGTGTATGACGTGCACTAATTTCCTCATCGAGCTTCGGTGAGCTAGATCATATTTGGAGAAAAAATAAACTGTTGTAGCTTTTCATTATGGAATTTTATCACCAAAGGAATCTATCACTGAAAGCTTTAATTTTAATGGAATTTTTACTGAGTAAATTAAATTTTATTTCTTATTAAATCAGTTTCACCAGTTTTCTGTTTGTTGTCAGCCAAAAGCTAGGAGTTTTAATGCCGAAACCAAGAAAGTATGTAGCTCACAAATGTTCCCATCTGAACTGAGTGGGGTTCACAATTCTCCGAAAGCATTTCATGAATTGACAGTGATGTAGTTCATATCACTAAATCTACATTTAGTGGGGACATTTATTCTATTAACAATACCGGGATCAGCATGCGCTATGGGCATAGTGTGCCTGGAATCATTTAAGTATGAATGTGGTGAACAAAAATCAATATCATCTATGCCCAACAGGAGGATAAACAACCAGCGGACATTGTGTGGAACTCACTGTAGACACAATGTTAAATATAACCTATGCTAACATAAGTGCTACCATGTACAAAAGCAACGAGTATCTCGATACTTCCAGCAAACAGTTCTCTAATCAGAGGTTTGAATAAGGAATCAGTGACCTGGGGCACTGAGTGTCATGTAAAGGAAAGTTTTATTCAGATGCAAAAAAAGTCACCCTTTGCCACTTGTTCTTATTTATAAAAAATTAACATTCTCACCGTGAGAGCAATTTGCTCAACAAGTTATTACATTAACCATCTTAGTAATTTTCTTTAGCTGCTTTCAAAGCAGTCGTGGAAATTCAGATACACTTTTCATACACATTTGAAAATTCAACCAAAATGACGTTGTCTGGTTTTCAACAATCAAGCAAAAAGAACCTCAAATTTTTCGCTGAATAATCTTCCCCCTGCTCCCCCAATGGTACTTCAGAAGGCAAGTGTAATTCAGATTCATTGCATTTATGTACTTCCCACCCATGACCATTTACTATCAGCGACAAGTTCAAACGCTGGAGTTCTCGTTGGAGGCAAACTCCAAAGATCAAATTGTATGTTCGAACAAGCACATTTTTCCTCTATGGTTCCAGCCTTTTAAAATCTGAGAGTCCTGCTGTTAAAACACCCTCCCGTAAACCTGAAGAAGGATAAGTGACCTACCTTAGAAAGTCCGCCTACTTCCAAATAGAAGCAGATAATGAAAACATTCCAGGTGACCCACAGGGCAGTCCACACCGTGTACTAAACAGAAAGCCAGATGAAAGCAAAAAGACAGAAAAATAAAATGTGAAGATGAAAGGACTTTATACTGAGCAGATCAATAATAATAAAAAAAACCCCTGATATCAATAAGCACTGTTCTTCTGGGAACAGCCAAGTGCAGAGAGTTCAGAAAAGGAGTTCTCCCTGCAGAAGCCCCATAAGAACCATAGGAAATTACAAATCCAATATTCATTGCTGGTCTAAATACATACCAATAAAACAGATTTATTCTTTACAGTTTTACACTATCCTACTGATGCCAATTAAGTCCATAATGCTGACTTAAACACTAGTTTTGGGGCAACTGTGAGTCATTCGTAAATCATGATTTAGCTCTGTTATGGGAGATTCCAGAAGATTACAATAATTTAAATAAGAAAATGTTATTAATATACTATTTAAATATTATGAAGAATGACACAAGAAAAAAACCCACCAAATAAAACAGAAGATCTATGGATCTGGTAATTTGGATTATTTTTTTTTTTTAAACAAATAGGTAAAGGATAAATCTGATCTCTAAAGAGTCTTTCAGTAAAAGGTATTTTAATTACATTAAAAGTAGCTCGCTACTTCTCCAGTCCTTGTGGCCACAAATCCAATCTCACAATGGACCCTTAACATGTGAATGTACCTGCATCTCTTCTGGGTTCTCCAGTGTCCTACCCTAGCGCACGACTGAACTCATACTCCACCCACAGCGTGAATGGGAGATTAATTTGTCTACCTTAAATCACCTTTTGCATTTTAATTGTCAACATAATTGACAAGCGCTATTTCCTTACGACTGCAAACCATGCCCAGTTACCCCTCCAAGCAGTACACCTCAGAAGCACTTCTGGCTGGCTGGCTAAGTGCACACTCAGCCTCGCTGGAGCTACACCCACCTGACAAACACAACGAGCAGCAGCACGGCCACTTTACATTTATGTGCTTGCAACCTTCATAACAGAGAACTGCTGCTAAGTGCCTTTGCAAGTCTAATTAGCTACGACCAGGTGAGGCTAATATGCTATTGTTTTGCTTCAATATACTCAGTAAAGCTCAACACATTTACAATATGCTGGATCCCAGTTCCATCGCATGAGTGCTGTCACCTTGACATTCTCAGGCAGTTTTGGGTTATGTTCCCCTCTTCTTTCCCCTCACTGTGATGTATAACGAAAGGTTCAGGTGAAGAGGGTTGAGGTTTTTTCCCCACTTTGATTACCTCCACATGCATACAGTCGCTTCTGTACACCAAACAGGTTAATTGCTTTAATTTAATTTCTTATGAGGTATTTAGGCAGTTTGGAGATGGCTATGGCATAAGAAGTAGGTCATTAATAAACAAAATGAGAGTAACCCTCCTGGGCCGTTTCCTCTGGCAGTGTGGCAACTGAAGGCCGGGTTGTTATAAAATAGACAAAGCCGTTGTAGTCTGTGAACAGTATAAGGTCTGTACTACTAATAGGATTAACTTAAAAGAGGATATCACATTTTACCATGTTTGCTGACTCTGTAGCAACTCATCATAAGCTCCTGATTTTCCAACATATGTCTTCAGAACATTAGGTGCAGAGCGTTCAAAATTAATGAACACCTAATACAAGCCCAGCTGCTCCTAAAGAGCAGATTTTAGAATATTCAGGAGAAACCACCCTCTTAAGAAAGAATTTTTATCTGTCCATGAATGAAATCTGTCATCACAACAACGGGAAACCTACTTCATCTGCCAGGCCAAGCCAAATCTGTTAACGGCCTCATTCTGTCCCACGGGCACCAATGACAACTCTGAACCATGCAGGCAAAAAACTGCAGGCAAAAAAAGTGCTTTCCCAGGCCAAGCTAGGCTGTTTTACACAGTCAGGACCTGTTCGGTCCCTTATCTGCTGTGACGATTACTGAAAGACAAGTGCAAGTGCAAAGCAGGTGTGCACCTTGAAACCCAGCTGCTCTGTGAGGGAGAGGCTCTTCCTGACTCTTACTGAACTGCAGGAACATAAATTTAGGCTCCATTTTCTTTAAGAACATAATAATTAAGTGTTTAGTAATTAGTACTTCATAATTTTTAAAAGACAGTTATTCTCCACATTTGAAAACACATTTTTTTTGGTTGTGCAAGTAGCAGATTTTTTCCTTGTACAGTGTCATAGGTACTTAAGGAAGACTTCATTAAAAGAAAAGTTTTGAGACAGCAAAAGCAAGAAAGCAAAATTAAGAAATGTCAGGATTCTGGTTATATTTGCCATCTTAATTTTTCCCTTTTGTGGATGTGCAATACAATGAAAACATTACTTAAATCATCATAGGTATATTTTTATTTTAAAAGACCCTACCTTACTCAATATATTTTATGAACAGCTAGCTCAATACTTCATTTCTCTTTGTCACCCAGACCCTGCTCTGAGGACAGAATATTAATTTCCTCATGAGGTTTTCTAAAATGCTTATCGCTGTAATGTGAGAGCTGCACAAACGTTAACTATTTTATTTTGTAAGAGAATGATACAGCTCTCAGAATGCAAATGATGTTCTGATACATGCAGAGATTACATTCAGAAGTATTCATACATTATAGGCATCCAACCCGAGATGCTAAAGATGTTCATTTTTCAGAACACTTGGGGTTATACAGCACTCTGCAAGTTCAGTGTTCAGCTCCCGGTGGCTGAGCACTCAGCACTTGTGCAAATCAGACCAGAAGGTCTCAAGACAAGAACTCAGAACACAAGGGAAAAACAAAACACATGAGATGTTTGGTTTAAGTGACTCGTTTTGTGTCATAAAGGGTTTTGGTAGTTGAGAGCAGAGATAAAACTCAGCTACCCAGCGCAGCCTTCACAGCAAAAGCAATCCTTCTATTCTTGCTGTCACATACCTCATTCTTGCCATATCTTCTGTTTTCTGCAAATCAAGTTTCTATTCTATAGCTATTATTACCAGAAAATCCCCAAATGGCCATCCTTTCTATCGCAATTGAGTTGCCTCTGGAAAAAAATTGGTATGCGTCCATGCAGTTCAAAACTGCAAATACATAAAAGGATCACATTAAGATTGCACAGGAGAGCTTTAAGAGCAGCTTTTCTTAATTTTTGACTGTTTCTTCCTGAAAAACTTGTAACACTTTCCGAACATTATATGTGTAAGTTGATATGTATATGCCTTCAAGATTTTAAAACAAAAGAAAGTAAGAATATTTCATTATGTGGCATCACAATAACACCTGCTTGGGTCACTAGGTAGGCTTAACTTTTAGATCCATTACGAAGACCTCTCCTTTGAGCTAGCAGGGAAACTGCCTACAGCCCTGGGTTGTTGTCCTTTGCATGGAGGGACAACAGGCAGGGGAAGGTGTCGTGCACACTGGCAGACATTTGCTGTCAACAGAGGAGTGGTTAGGGTCTGAAACATGAGGTCCACACAGAGCTCATTTCCCTTTCAAGGCACTTCACCTAACACGTTTCATGACTTGACCTGCCATTCAACCGTTGCCACTCATGTCCTGAACACTACCCTGACCGTCCTACTGTCTCTGCTCACTCCCCCCCCGCTCCCCGTTGATTTCTGCCCCAGTTCTTCGGCCAGCTACATTCAGTGTCCCCTGGGTCAGATGGTTTAATGCTCAGCATCAAAACCTTGCCGCATCTGGCACGAAGAAGGAATTTTCCACACACAGGTTGAATCAATAAGAAGAGTTGTGGGTTTTTTATTTTATAGTCCATATGATGCATTACTTAAAAATCACCCAAACATTTTCACCTAAGAGATTCCTTCTGCTGGAAGGACCTAGGACACTGGTGATATTTGCTGATTTCTCCCCTTGATGCACTGTATACTTTCTTGCTTTTGGCGTTTTGCACTAAGGATTGTATACTATGTGAGGAAGCATTTGGAGTCTTACAGAATCAAAGAATCACAGAATGGTTTAGGTTGGAATGGACCTTTAGAGATCATCTAGTCCAACCCCCTTGCAATGAGCAGGGCCATCTTCAACTAGATCAGGTTGCTCAGAGCCCCGTCCAACCTGACCTTGAACGCTTCCAATGACGGGGCATCTACAACATCTCTGGGCAAACTGTTAAACCTTACAATTTATGTGGAGAGAGTACTCCCTAAACCTTAGAGGTTAAATGTCTATTAAATTGTTGTCCAGCCAAGTAGGTTCCTTTCAGATCCCCTTTCTTAATGCCAGCCTCTCTATAATAGTGATATTTCCATAACTCTTTTGACTCTACAGATCATATTGAAATCAATGCAGGAGATACCTTTCATATACCAGTGAAATACAACCACCATTTCTAGAGTTAAATCACTGGTATTAGATGGACACAATGTCACAAAAAAAAATGGTTAAGGAACAATATGAAGGATGGCTTCGTAAACTGAAGAGAGAAAAGGGAAATTCCTAATTTTGAATATTACAAGGATTGCGGGATAAGTTTAGTTTTAATGAATAAACTATCATCTCAAGTGTATATTTAATCTGAAATGCAGCACCTCCTCTGACAGTGTCTTGGCATTAGGGGAAATGAATGTCGGCTCAGGGATACTTCAAGGGAAAGGCAGCAACTACTGAGTCATCAGGTCGTCTTCCTGTAATACCTGGCTGTGCCTCAGAGGCATCAGTACTTACAGAGCCCTACTTAGTCATATTTGTGAAAGATGACAAGGAAAGTGGCATAAATCAACATGATGGAACAGTAACAACTCAGGACTTAGCAGAAAAGATATTCAAGGAGTAATTTTGGATGCCTAAATATTTCATACGTGTTTTGAAACTGCAAGAGTCTTTGTATAGCATTAGCTTGAATACTGCGTAAAGCATCCTGTATAGACTCTCTTCTGCTTTTTTTTTTTTTTTTTAAGAAACTGTCTCCTGGCTTTTCAGGTGTACATATTGCCTATATTTCATATTATTTAATAGAATAAATTAAGGCAAGCAAAGCAGAGATATCCACCTTATATTCCCCCTATTTAAGGGGTGTATTATTTCCATCTCTCACTGTTCATTAATACATTTATGTTCAGCTTTGGGCCAAGTTTGTACAACCTTAGCTATATGAGTCATCATTCAGAAGGCTTTTGAGGTCCTGTATCAGAAGAGGGGAAAAAATCCCCAACCTTAACAAGTATCCTGTCATCATCTTTAATCAATTTTAACAGACTGAAAATCTTGCTGGTGATGGCAAGTTCTATCAAGGAAGGAAAAGCATGCACAGGGAAGTGTGCTCTGGAGCTGCATGACGGGTGTGTTACATTGTAGTTGGAACTAAAATTTAGGGTTTTTTTCTTCTTTGCAAATGTTTGTGTAAGTTTCAAATGAACTAATGTGGGAAAATTAGGAATCAGGTCTGCACTTTTATGTCTCCTGGGAACTTCCCACTGATTTAATTCAGCCACAAAATATTCAAGTACTGAAAATAGCACATCCGCTTAGTGACAGGACAAACTGTTCAGAAAAATTGATCTAAATTACTAATACAAACCCTATTAAAAATAATTATTGTATTTAAACTAATTAGGACATTTGGTGTTAATGCTGCTGCTGCCCCTCTCTGTGTGTGTGTTTTCTAAGCTCTGAGGACTCAGAATTTTACCTCTGAGCAAGTGAAATTTCAGATTTATTTCAGAATCACCATCCTTATAGTCCTGTGTGCAAAGGACCAGAGACAGAGAACATGAGCCACTACCCTTATCTATTTGGAATGACACCTTCTCAAAGGGTGGGACATTTTTTTGGTAGAAAGCTCTCAGATCAAATTTTATATCACTCAAACTATGAAGCAAAACTATTCAGATTTTTAATGGCTATGCTTGTGCTGCTGTCAAAGAAATAACTGCAGCTTATGTAGTCATTAAATGCTAGTGATAAACTAGCTACCCTGGGTTCAATGGCAGTGGAAGAGTTAGAAGCATCCAACTGCTTCTCTGTTTATCCAGCTACTATCGCAGCCCTCACTGAGCTCCTTGGCTCTAGGTACCTGCACCAAAAGCCTGATCAGTTGTGTTTGCAGAACTAGTCTCATATTTGACTGCAGTACAGTCGTGCAAAGTGAAAGCTTTTGTGTAACTTCTCTTGTCAGGGAAAACTTCAGGCACAGGCTTCATTGCACAGAAGACAGATTAAAGACGTTCTCTTGAGGTCAAACCAAGGACCTTAGAGCTGGTCAGCTTAAGTCAAGATACTTACCAGCGTATGACAGAATATCATGGGGACAATTTTTGCCCACGTGTGACAGATCAATTTTGCATAGACAGTTTACAGAAGTAAACTGTTTTATCTGACATGATTCTCTCTGTAATTCATTTTTTTTTATATATTCTGATGAGATCTGCACTAGCAAAGCTGATTTCCACGGAAGTCTTAAGGAAAAGACAATGGATATTCAGCATACTTTTCTTGAAGTACTTGGTTACTTTTCCAGTTAAACTGGATTTAGCTTAATCTAAGCCAGAAGCTTGAGCAATCTGAGTACATAAAAGCATGACCCAACATATTTCTTTCGCCAAAGCCACAGCACCAAATTCTCACTCTAATGTGAGACACCAGCCACTAACATGTCCAGGGGCTTAGGTGTGGCTGAAGGTACACCTATGGACTTGGAAGTCCATGAAGCTTCTCAATGAATTTGGAACCCAATTCACTACTCAGAGCATGGGTAGGAATTTTTCAGTACTACTGAAATTCAGGACCCTATTGAAGATTTGGATTGAACAGACTTTATATTTGAAGCCAGCAGTAAAAGTTTACTGCTGTAACAGGTAGGTTGTGTTTTTAAAGGGTTTCAGAAGCAGGGAGGCGGTCCATAGCCTTCTTTGGGAGAGATGCCTTTGCCTTTTTGCCTTAGCGAAGACAGCCCGGAGCTGGCACTGGTAGTGGTCTTTGCTGTCTGTACCGCAGACTCCTCTAGGGTTTCTGAGGACAGTTGGCAAAGTCCAGTTGCAGCTGGGACAGCCATAGGAAGCACATCTTCTGGGAAGCATGTGTTAGGTATAGCTGGAAGATCCTCAGGCTACACCAGCTTAACGTGCGCTTATGCTGGCTTGAAGTATTCACTGAATTCAGCCTGAGGGTGAAGCTAGACAAGAGGCTGAACCGACAAGTTTGTAGCTAGCAACACGGGAAGTCTTGCATCTCCTCCTGTCCCCTCTGCCTCTACGCTGCTGGCCATGATTGTGGAGTCCCAGTCCCTGCCTTATACTGGCCCTGGCACCTGTTGTGAACCTCACAGACTGGATTCAGCTCACCAATCTAGCAAAAAACTCTCCACTTTTAGCTAGGTTGGTTTTCTGACAGCTTAGGAGTGGAACTCCTAAGTGGAACTGTAATTCCTGTCAGAATTTGTGGAGAGGGATTTGGAGAAGTATTCAGCCAGGGAGAAGAACGGTGGGAACAGGGATGCATGCAAGCCACCCCCTTCTGCTGATGTTGAGCTGTGAGGCTAGTTCCAGACAATTTGTGTACTTTCACCCTTCAGACTTCAGAATTTGGCTCAAACTATTCCCACTTCGCTGGGAACCTTATGTTAGTAAGGATAGAAGTTGCTCTAAAGTCTTGATCTTCCCAAGTGGTGAGTATTTGCACCTACTATAGCTTGAGCTCTTAAATATATGCTTAAAGTTAAATCAGAATTTGAGTTCAGTTAAATCTGAGGATAAAGCATCTTGTTGAGGAGTTTCTTTCTTTAATTATGAGTTTTCTGCCTCTACTTTAAAACAACTTTAATATAGTCTAAAATGTTCATTTACATTGGAAAAGATACAGAAACAGTCAACATCTGTTGGGTTTCATTTGAAAACTAAAGCAGAGCTTCCACCACTGAACAGCAGTGCTGAACCTGAGGGGCAAGAGATTTTGTGGCGTTGCACTTCAGACATGAATTTCCTACGTAATTTTACAGCTGCTTACCCTCACTTGCTTCCGATGTCTTATGTATAAAATGGAGAACATGAAGCAGAAAGGTGAGTCATCGATATATGGATGTATATACACTACTGCCCAGTTCTCCAACCACAGCTAACAGATAAAAGTGCTATTATTTACATCAATCCATTTTCAATTACTTATAGTCTGCTTGTGAAGCTTAGCTAATGTGAGTATAAAGAACCTTGAGTGCACTTTTTATTCACTTTTTCTTTTAAGACATGACAAAGAATTACAGGATTACAGGCTTGATTAGATAAGATGAAGCTTTTTAAGTATTTGTTTAATGAGTTTTCCCCAGCAGACATTTATTTCACTCTTTTGTGAGGAAAAAAAAATAACTTTAGTCTCTTAAAATCCATTACTGACAACACAACTGAAATGTTCCAGATATATTGACACTGCCAGGTAAACACATAATATTCATCCATTCAGGAGAGACTGTGGGGGATGAAAAGGGATGTTTTTTGTTGGCATTTTCCTTCACAGATTTGAAGGTTTGTGTTTGGTTTTTTTTGTTTTTGGGGGTTTTTTTGTTGGTTTTTTTTTTTTTTATTCCTGGCTATGTTGAGAACATGGGGAAAAAAGTGTGAATCCTCAAGTTAAAAGCATTACAACAATTTAGGGTCAAGGCCATAAATACAGGTCTTGGCAAAGTTAGATGTAAGTGAGAAGGAGATTTCTTTGGAACCCATGGGTCACAGGACCAAAGGAATTTATACAATCCTTGCTTCTCCCTGTTTAAGAGGAAGATGTAGCTAAATATAACTTGTTCATTACAATTTTTATTTTAAATGGACATTGATTCTGCTTGTCTATTGCAGGGAGAACAACAATTTGTATTTCTTTCCTTCGTTTATGCATTGCCTAATTGTAGATGTTCCCAGGACCCATCTAGGTATTTCATTCTTCAAAGAATCTTGCTAAGAATTTGTATCAGGGTCATAATTTTGGCAGCACTTTCTCTAGTCTACCCATTCTTGATAGCTTCTGAAATCTCAGAAATGCTACTCAGTAGTCCTAAATTTGAAAAAGACATGGAGACCTCTAAAGTTTCTGCAGAAATACCATCTGGCATTTTGAAACCAAGAAAATCTTGCATTGTAATATGACAGGTTTTAAAACCAATTGCAAAAAAAAAAAAAAAAAAAAAAGAGAGACTTACCACGACTATATATCGAGGCCTAAACTGGATGGTTCCAAACAAACCCAAAATGACAACTATTATTTGTAGGAAATTGCCAAGGATAGGAGCCCATTGGAAACCAAGGAAGTCAAAGATCTGTCTCTCTAATGCTGCCAGCTGTAAGAAAACACATAAACAGAACATCCACTTTTTAATTATGGGTGAGACAGACAATTGACATTTTGTTATTTGCACCAGGCTTCACCAGAGAAAAGTACAGCAAAATTCTGAAACCACAGTTCCTGGGTGTAGCCTTTGTCAGCACTGTCAGCACACTGGTATCTGAAGATAGCTACTGGTCAACATAGAGATCTTCTAATGAAAAAGGACTTGAAAAAATGTTAAGAAAATATTTGTAAAACCCTCATATAATACGAAAATACCTCTACAAACCAAATGCAGACAAGTTTTATTTTATTCTTGTATGCTGGAAACTCTAAGACTTGACAATATTTATTTAAATACAAAACTTGTCTTAAACAGAAGCTCACCTAGATTGAGCAAAGCCATGTGAACCTTGCTGCTGTTACTGAAATATCATCATGCTCCCTCCCTTCCCCATGTCTTTGGTTTTTTAGATTTAGTTTCAACTAGACTTGACTGCAAATTCCTTAATATAGTCCTAAAGCAGAGAGATTTGGGCCAAAAAGAGCAGAGGAGGCTCAGAGGACTCCCAGATGTTGCTATTGGGTATGTTCCTGGGATTTCCTTAATGCAGGAATTAAGTCTGTTGGGACTTCCTCACTATCTGAGGCACAGAGGTAGGCTCAGGGTGTGAAAGGTTGTAGAAAATGTTGGAAGACCTTGGAGTAGGTTGCTTCAAAACCAACAGCCACATGAGCTATCTGCACTCTGCCAAAAGCTGCTAAGTTACTTTGAGCAACTGCAAATCAGAAAGACACAGTGGCAGCCTAATGGCTTTATTCCCACTGGGGTGGATTTAGTTGGGTGTGAAAATGAAGGAAGCTAAGAAGCATCAACATTCATCCTTGCAACAGCATGCGGTTCTTAGGTAATTCTGCATTTCTGAATGTTAAGAAAAAAAAAAAAATTCTTCTGCAAATACAATCCAGCCTATTGTTCTAAAGATACTAAAATCAACCTGCTCAGCAGCACACTTGTTGAAGTTTAAACTTGGTTCAATATTTTTCCAGCCATAGCAAGACATTTTTGAGCAGCTAAACGGAACCCTACTGAGAAACAACTGAGTTTCTGTGCTTGATAGACTTTATGACACATCTACTTGATTTTACTATGTTGTACAAACCCTAAAATTTACTGAAATATGCACTTAAAATATTTATAACTGAGACAGATGGAGTAAGCATGGCCCTATGAATACCAACCAAAGTATTATCATATGTGGGTATTTCACATAAAACATTTCATTTTACACATAATGGCCAGTTTCAATCCTCACCTACAAGGCGGGGCTAGGTGTCACTGAGAGCAGAATCCATCTTTTCTGTACAAAAATCATCCCTTACACCAGTCATGACAACTACATTCTCTATGCTGAGGTTAATAAATATGATAAATCTAAACAATTAAATGAACAAAGGTTGAATCATCAAGTTGGTGCACCTCCTCTGCAATCAGTGAAGTTACACTGACATTTATCAGCTAAACATCTGGCCCAGTTTATATAAATGAAAAATTATCACACAGCAGACAATGTTAAAATTATACTATCCTCTTGGACATATAACATGTTCCTATCTTAACAGAAATTATCTTATTCTTTTCATGCTGTAGGTAAGGGAGAATCTCAGAAGGAACTCCACTCCCATGTGAGTGAAGCTGTTGGCTCATGTGGCATTAGCTATCTACCTTGCTTTTGTCACGCTCTGCCCTTTCTTCTTTTAACTCATTGTCCATCTGGATACTCGATATGGAAAAGAATTGCAGAAGTTAATGACCAAATCCAGAAAATTACATATTTCCATGGACCTCAGATGGAATTTCAGTGCCTAATGTTGTGGTTGTCACTCTCCTGGAAGTATGTGGGCATCCTAGCTGGTACACAACAACAATGACCTTGATGTCACTCTCATGTCTTCAGCTTGTAGTAGACTCACAAGCGTCACAATAATGGCCTAGTTGAAACTTCTCTAGGGACACTTCAGAACCACTTGCTTTTTCTACCACTCTCTAATGTACTCCCTCAGGCAATTCAGGTGACCTCACATTTGGGAATACCCCTGCCTGTAGCTTCCCTAAACCACAGGATACCTCACACAGTACAGTACAAGGGTGCCCCCAATTCCATATGTGAGATGGAAGAGAGTTTCAAAAACTCTTTGGCACAGGCAGAACTCGCAGTTTATGGTATTAGCAACAACGCGCCAAGAGTCCTGTTCTGTATCACACAGGAAGACATTTATGACATCCATGACCAGAGTCTGAGCCTGTTTCATTCCCATCACTACAAGTGGAGATCTTCCAGGGTCAGCAAGGCAATTAATAATTCACAGATCACCATTTTTCAGAGACAATGTGTCTTCCTCCTGGAGCCCCGACATTACCAAATGAGCAGAGGATGGAGTTGCCGAATCAGACTAGAATCTGCTTATCAGCCACCTCTGCCCTGACATTCATTGAAACTGTCACGTAGCCTAGGTCTTCACCTGCACAAATAGATCGAGTGTGTCCTGTAATGCTCCCAGCACTGAAGGCAGCTGATTTAGGATTGCCTCCAGTAAAGTGTCCTTGGCCCTGAAATAGGGCAGCTGTGCGCAAACTACGTACCTACCTACTCAAAATGGTCCCTGGGCATGGCTGAACCATCTGGGAAGACCACTGGTTACAATGATCACGGTTAACGTGGCGGAGGACTCTAACAGCTCACTAGCATCCACAGTGGCATGCCACTGCCTGGCTTCTTCCCCAGGCACATGTGAATTAGTCGGTGTAGAGAGCACAGGACTTGGCCAGAGTGGGTACTGAGGAAATTAATTTCACACAGATGATTCACTGCGAGAGATGGCTGCCCTTAGACATTTTATGTAGTGTTGAAACACCTAGAGCTGTCTAAAAGACAAAAAGCCTGCAGCACAGATACGAATGAAGCTGCTTAGTGTGTGTCCCTTCTTCAACTGGTCCTTAGGAGCAATTTTCAGAGCCGTGTAGATCAGCACCTTAAATGCCTAAAAGATGTTGTACTGCAATGTCAACAAACACAGCCCCTGCCCTTTGCCAGCTGACAGGTGTTAACAGGCTTGGTGCTCAGCTCATGCCTAAACTGGATCACATACAGAGTTTGCCTTCACGTGTGCCTCCTCACTATCTGCCAAGCAAGCTCTGACCACATCTAGCAGGACTGGGCTCCCACAAAATAGCACAGTGGCCACAAGTATCTTCCCAAAGATGACTGTACAAATGTGTATATGCACCGTAGATAGACGTACACATTAAAAAGTAATTAGTCTTTTTATGGATTACTGTGGTAAAGGCACCCACCACAAACGCAGAGCAATAAAGTTCAGTTTCCTCTCCCAATGCCTACCAGGGTTTCCATTCCTCTCCTCCCACCTCCTATCCATTAGGATACCAAAGGGGAAAGCTTCTCCTGGAAGCTGTGTCACTGGCCAAAAAAAAAAATAATTTCTGTTTAGTGAGTCAAAAGGAGAGTACAAGCAGAAACATGAGTCTACAGCCTACTGCTTATGGCATTTATCTGCGATTGGGAGAGTTGCTTGTATTTCTTGCCTGCAGGGCTCGCTCTTTATTTTTATATACAGTGACAGCATTTAAACCACCAAAGGAGTCCTGGGAGCAGGATGCCAAACATACAGCACTATTCCTTCCCCACTAACAAGTGCTTTCACCATCAGGCTACGCAGTGAGACTTTCCTGTGCAGCTAAGTCTCATTTATTTTGCTCTTGTCGCCAACACAGAGTAATTTGTCTCATCCCTAAAGCCCACAGAATACATTAGTGGAGGGAAAAAAATCTAAAGAAAAGAAAGAGGTAGGAGGCATGCCTATCCTGCTCAAATTGTTACTCTCTTCTAAATTGTAAAACCTTCTTGCAGACAGCACAGATAGAAGTTAAAAAACTAACAATTCATGATAATGGCAGAGGAAACATATTAAGTTCTGTTTTCTTTATACCATAAGCAATATGCACTAGAGATAGCATATAAGTGCTGCTGCTCTTGGGTCTAGTATTGCACCCAACAGAGTCCCCAAGCAGAGGTGAAGGCCACAGAGTTTTTAGCTCTGTGCAAATTAATAAAAGCAGTCTCTAAACCAGTCCATGATTCAGGTAATTCGCTGCACAGAAATCATCAGAATAAACAGGGAAGCAGGTAGCTGCGCACAATTGCAGGCTGTTTTTACACAGATAGAAAGAACCAGTACTATCTATGTTTGCACAGACCCAAAATCTCAGTAGCCACAAGTGGCCACCAGATTAACCTATGCCACATGTTGCAGTTGGAAAGAAGCAGACACTGTGAGAGATAGTTTCACTTGGAGTTATGTGCATGTGAATACTTTGAAATGTTTCACCAAAAATATTTTGATGATAAAGAGGCTGTTTTTCTCAACCAGAGTTTCCTGCTTTCATCACCATTTTCAGATTCTTCTGGAAACAGCCAAAAAACCTGAACCCTTGAAAGCAAGGAAGAGGTTCCCAAAATTAGCTGGCTCAACTTCTCCCATTGCTGGAAGACAGATATCAACTTAGTAGGGCAGAGGAGACTGAGACTGGAGAAATGGTGTACGCTCGATGTAACTGAGGTCCTCTGGGGGTTTACTGGCATATCACTTTCCTAACAAACACATGTTGGGAGAGGCTGGCACCTCCGCTACTCTTGATAACTAAGACAACAAAGTTTGGGAATGTCCATCATAAATTGTTCTTTGATACTGTTGTTTAATGACTAACATAAAAGTGGAATGAAAACCCAAATCTTTCTTGCAAATAAAAGAAGAGGGTTTCAGTTTTGCAAATTAAATACTGGGGGTCTGTTTTTTGTGAAACCTATGTCCAGTTGTGTGAAAAATTTTCATGAGAATTTATAAAAATCTATCAAAGCTGATAGGAAATAAAATTTTCTTATCATAACAACACTTGGAAAAGGATACATAATATTTCTTATTACTGCTGCCAAGGGAGTGCTTTGTTATTTAGTCATCAGCACCGACAATTGTGTAATGTAATGTGCACCACTCAGGAGACTAGGACTAGCAGTAAAATGTTCTAACGGGACCGTATCAGATCACTTAATGAAGATGTGCCACATTTGTCTTGTTCTTTTACCTCTTTGTTTCACTAAGTCTATCAAACATTCCCCATGTCCCTCTTTCTGCAGAGTGCAAGGAAAAGGTACTAAGCTGCAAGACTGAGCTGCATTAAAGACATGCAGGCTGAACTTTCTGTTCTGGCCATGCCCAAGCCCTTCTGCATTAAGAGCAGCAAAAAGTTCAGGTGAGCTAATCTGTTTGAATTTTGAGCTTCTCCACCTAGATGGATCAACCAGATGTGCTGCACGTTTGGAACATCCTGAAGAGAAGAAATAGGGCAGCTGTAGCCTCCATGCCCCATATACTGCTTATGGGAAGCAGTAACAAAATAAAGTGTGAGGTAGCAATCAGCAATGCTGCATAGAATCTACAGGAAGAAAATACCAATATGTTCCTAGTCAATAGAGTGATCAAAAAGTATTCTTGAGAGCAGGCTCCAACAAATGCCCCCTATGGAGTAAACCCCTCCTCTAAATGCTCAGGTCCTATTATACTTCAAAATACATATCAGAAGCTGTCTGAGTGATAAGACACAACAGCAGAGTTAAGAAGGCAACTTTTCAAAATGAATGTAAAAACTCAATTTCCTCTTCTGTCAGAAACTTCATGGATAACAGTCAGTTTTATATTTTAATGGAAAAGCTTTTATAAAGGACACGTTAGTTTGAGATGAATAAATAGGTCTCAATCCATAACAGAGAGAGTCACTGGATCAAGAAAAAGAGGTTTCACATGTAACAGATCATTTTAGACAATAACAGACTTAAAAATGGCTTTGTATAAATATAAAAATATAAAATTACTTAATATAAAATAAAAGGTTAATGTTATATACAAATACCTACAAATTTGGTACCCTATAAATTACTGAGTTTACAAATTTGGGAAAGTATAATGTGCTCTACATTTGACATTAAAAAGCTGCTTCAATTTCTCACGTAAGACAATCCCTAGAAATTATAACAACCAGAAAAGTATCCATTCTATACCTAACAAACTTGTGTTCAAGAAATCTAACAGCAATCACAGAATTAAATAATAACTACAGAGCTGTAAAACTATATAGCATAGAAATCTTTTTTGAAATAAAAACAATTATAAAAACTAGGAAAAAAAGACACAAATTATTATGACTTCCCAAAAGGACACTGTTTCCCCAGCTTTCAAAAATGAAAATAGTATACAAAAAATGGTGAATCCAAAAAATATCAGTGCAGAGCATTTATATTCTAAGTTCAAGTCAGGAATTATCTGAAACATTTGAATTATGCATGTAAGACTCAGAGCTGGCTGATGCTGCTAATAATCATCACAGGAGAAGTGCCAGAGCACAGCTTACCATCCATACTAACTACTGCTCCTAAGGGTAAAGATGTTTTCTCCAAAACCCTGCTTCATCTTATGGCCATAAATTTAACCTCTGGCTTCAGAAGGAGTTTCCTGGACATGAGGAATCTCTGAGGACTGTTTCTCCTTTTACCGTTACCACTAGTTTCCAACATGCCACGCTGAATTACAGACAGTTCAGTCCAGTTCGACAGATGCAACTGTTAAAAACTGAACTGGTTCCCAAGACTCCTCCAGGAAACTCCACCTGGAGCTTTAAGTGCCCTCATTTTGGAAGCCCCAGGACACCTTTGCTGAGCTCAGCAGTGCAATCATCTTTCCCTTCCATCCCATCCCATCCCATCCTCTCTTCCTCCTTCCTTCTTTTTTGCCTAGATGGCTGCACATCCCCGAAAAGCTACACACCAGCACAAGGACGAGGGCAATGCTGAGGCAGGAGAGGAGCAGTGGGAGCCACTTACACTACCTTGTAGCCTGGGTACTGGGCTGGGATAGAGAAAACCTTGGATCAAGGTCATTTTTAGCACTAGCCACATTTGACTTAAACCTTGTCTTCACATTCCAGTGCTCTTAGGCACGTATTTCCTTTTTCTTGACAGATGTTCCACTGAGAGCACATTTTTGTAAAACCTTGGGGCAAATGTACAATGGTCACATCATACTTTTACATTATTTTTGAGAATACACACTTTCTAATTTAAGGGAAAAAGACATCAAAAAACTACCAAACTAGTCTGCCTAAAACCCCAGTATTGGAGACTAAAAGATTGACTTACCAAATGCTAAAATCCAGAATTTCTAATAGAAAACTAACAGGTGAAGCAAGAAGAAGGTTTAAAAAAACAACAAAATTAGTTCCTTCAAAGACTGCCTGGTAAAGTACAAAATACTTTTTATACAAATTTTATACTCTTACTGTAATTTCAGAATTTTACTGACAGGCTTGACTTCAATAAGAAGGAACATAAGATTTAACATGAAAGAAATGCCAGGTTTGTAACAGAGGGGAGAACATTTAAATCTGAGGTGGAAGGGTGCTGTCAGATGATTGCTCTGGGCTGAAGAATGCTATTTAGGAAGTTAAAGTCCGTCAGCTAAAGGTTACAGCCTCCGTACCTGTGACTTACCACCTTTCAATAGACGCTTCATAACTGAAGGTAAGTGTAGTCTGTGTCACAATGAATTGTTAAAATTTGACTTAAATCACTTCTTTATACCCTCTGTGATGGTTAAAGCAATGATCTGACCACAGAGGAGATTCCCATTAGATTTTTAATGATCTGAACTTACTTGTCTGGGTGAAATACTAGCTTTCAGGTGATTTTAAGATGGTAATCCCTTATAACAGCTCACTAAATACATTTGTAAGATTATGTGGCATGAAGGTTATTGAATTTCAGGGAAGGTTCTGAGTAAATCATTAATGTTTATAGTAAGTTCAGTTTCATGGAGCAAAAGAGAAACTGCTAGCTTTCTGACAAGTAATTGTCAAAAGAAAAAAAACCACCCCAATGATCTAATACCAAAAGGCCCTTTGCAGTGTTGGCCAGATAGGTAATTGGCTGTCAGTTGGGTAGCTGTAAGACTGGATAAAATATAATGCAAAAGAAATAGATATGCTGAAAGAGCTCAGTAACAGACTAGTAGCCAAGGTTAGCAAAGCCCAAGCATAGACACAAAGAAAAGAAATGCAGGTACAAAATATAAACCATCCTTCTTTTTAAGACAGTCTATGTTGCTTTTCAACAGTGAACATTATTCTTATTCATCAGCTATTCAACTTATACAGAAAATAGTCAGAACTAGGTAATGGTCTTTCCACCGTTATTGTGAGCGCTTAATGACCAAGTGAATGAGTTCATTGGGGGAGGGTGGTAGTGATAGCACATAATATTGCAGAAGACATCATATTTTGGCAAAATAATTCAAAGTTTGGGGGTTTTTTGAGAAAAAAAAAGTGTCACTCATCAATACCCTACCAGCAGTTCTTTGAGAACTGCTTAAGGAAAAAACAAGTAAATAGTGAGCAGTTTTGAAAGCCAACACACTGTACTAATGTCTCAGAACCAGCCACTGCTAAATGACTGCCAAAGAAGTTTATCTCAGCCGAGAATTTGTATAATAAGTATAATAAGGAGAGCTAGTGTATGCCAGATCTTAGGTGCTGAAAGGGTTCTCTTCCTTAGCTCATTTTCTCCATCTTAACAAACAGATATTTTTTTTTTTAAATATCACTATTTAACACTACCAGACAACCACAAAGCAAAGGAATTTTTAAAGGAAAAATGTTTTTCTATTTACTACAAAAGTACTACAAAAGCCTCGCAGCTACACTGATGATGTGCAGGAAGCTTTTAAGTGGTGGGTTTGATATGAGGGTGTTGTGTACTTTCACCAAACTGAGCACAAGCCTCCAGTTTTGGCTAAGATGAAACTCCCACGGAAGTCAGAAGGAGCTGTGACTGCATCAAGACTGCAGGACCTGGCTCTCAAAGGCAAAAGTAAATTATTTAAGAATCTCATCAGCATGGAAGAGAGAGTCTGTTAATATTTATTCTACAGGGTCGCCTGACTGCAGTGATATAAAAGGTGGCATCAAATAGTGCCACTTCCCAGAACACTGCGGGTGCCAGTGTGATATACCCGAGGCTGACTGCTACATCTGTACCAAACAGACACCATAAAAATGCAGTTACAGTCTGTGGGTAGCCAAGATAGGGAAGAAGCTAGCTATTGTAATAAAACCCCGTAGCACCAACTTGTTACAGCACAGTGATTTAAGATTGAATTTCAACCCTCCAATGAAGCTGTAACTGATCCCAAAACACTAAAGTCAAGCCCCTTGGCTGGTTGACCTATACAATCCTGCAAACAGCTGGAATGAACGTGCTTATAATGACATTTAAGACTCCCTTGGTTGTTTCATTTAAATGCCAGCACACATACAGCAAAAGACAGTGTAAGAGATAGCTATAGGTTAAAGACCTCTAAAGATTTCCATCTCATTATGAATGATAAACTCTATGTCAAAAGATATTAGAGAAAAGGGAAAAGCAAATTAAAATTTGTCTTCTTTGCAATTATATCAAGCTACATATGCTGTGGCTTTAATCCAAAAGAACGCTTTTATTTGCCACACCATTATATCCCTTCGTGTCTTCAAATCCTCACTTCTCATAATTGTAAAGTGGGGGTGTTTTTTTTGTTTTTTGGGTTTTTGGGGGGTTTGGGGGGTTTATTTATTTATTTATTTATTTGCGCATTTGAACATATCCAGTACACCTACGTACTTTTACAGGCTTCCTCAATCACTGCTTAAGCAATGGTGGAGTAAAGTACTTATTGACTAGCTAACACTAGTGAGAAACGAACCTGTTTACTACTACTTTGAATTCCCAGGACATAGTAGGTAAGGCAAGGAGGTAACTGGTGATGACGGCACTTGATAACAGTGATGCCGATAGCCCTAGATCCCTCGTAGATTCTGATGATTATGGTATCTAGGAAAAAAAAAAAAAAAAAAAAGAGAGAAAAAGAAAAAGCCAGGAACACTTGCTCACTTGCTGCAGGCTCTGTACCCAACCCATCCCCAGCATGAACAGACAGACTGCCAGACTGTCACTGTGTGAAGGGAGAGAGGCTGAGATGGGCACCCAGACTGCAAGGCATGAGATGAATTGAAATCCCAAATTGATGAGTGCTCCTTCTGGCCAAAGAACAACCCTCTACTCTTATGAAATACAACAGGGAGTCTTTAATGCTCTATAAACCCCTGGATTTTCATGTAGGCTCCAAAAGAAGACAGAAATTAAACCAGATGGAGCTCTCCTTACATGACTAAGGAAGACACATGTTCAGAGTTCACAAGGAGCTGGACAAGTCGGACAGTTCATTCAAGGCTGGAGTGTAACCGAGTAAAATTGTTTGATATGAGCTTTGGCATAAAAAATCAAATGGCATAAATTGGCTTATGCCAGGTCTTGTGAAACGTAAGACTTCCCACAGGATGGTGCATCTTCTATTAGGGTTTAGTTTGTGGTTCCAAAGAGGCAATATATCTTGAATCACCAACTCCCTTCAGGCAAAACAAAGTATTAAACCAAGGCAGCATAATCATGTGCTGCCTGTTAACCCTAATTTAAGCCACAGCATAGAGACTCTTTCCACAGCAGAGAAGAGTTCAGATGTCTGCCTGAATAACTTTTCCTTTCTTTCCCCAGGAAACTCTCTAGTGCCTCTCTCGAGTCCCAGCTATGCGAAAACAGAAGAAAGAGAGACTCCATCTGCTTGAATTTGCCAGATGCACAAGGGAAAAACAAGCAGTTTAGCACAGGCGCAGAAGTCTGACGACGTGTCTAAATTGATGCCTGCATTGCAGTTCATTCATTTGCTATCAAATGCCAAATTCAAGCATACTAGAAGCAACAATGGATCCTTTGACTTCTTCATTGCATATGGGTTTGACAAGAAAACTCTCTGATACTGGATCATTTCATGTTGCTACATAAAACAGAGAAAAGTCCTTCCATGGTTACAGCATAGCAACGGTATCCCTTCATCTCATGAGTTATTTGGCCAAGAAGAAGGGTTGCGGTGAGGACATAGGATGCACTCACTACTTCCACATGCTGAAAAGGCTGTGGCTTTTTTTTGTTTGATGAGAGGAAAAGATATTTACCAAGTATCAAATTGACCTGAGTCTCTTCAATAGTCTTCTTTACTGTTGTCATTTTTTTCTCCTTTCAGAGCTCTGTCTCATCCCCACAAGCAACTCAGCTCACCCTTTTGAGGCAAAACCAGTGAGACTGTTCATGACATTATGAGTAAGTCAGTTTACACTGTTGTTAGGAAGGTAAACTGAAGTAACTGAACCAACGGCAGCAATATTTAGAGCAGGTGTGCAAGCCTATTGTTTGAAAAATAATAAATAACAAGCTGGTCTTTGTTCATTCTTCTGTATAATCAGAATATCTAATGCTTCCAGCAGTTCTGCCTGCTGTATGCTGAAATCCTGCAAACTCTCAAAACATAATGCAGGATCTGAACCGGCATATACCAGCTTGCATCATCTAATTCCTATGGATCCAGGTAGCTGGCTGGATGTGAGCCACCAATGGTTCTATGTAGAATGCCCTTTGCACTAAATCTTTCTCTTTTTCTCTTTCAAGTACCATACTTTAATATCAAATATCTGATTATGCAGCCTGGACACATATACAGCATCCCATGAGCATCCTCTTGCCAGCTGCTATCAACAAAAAGTAGGGCAACTGTTTTCTTTTCTTTTTCTAACCTCTGCCACTAAGGGAAAGAAAAAGATAGGACTGAATAGCAGCATGACAAATTATTTTGACCTCATGTTATCTAAAGTAATTCATCAACAAAGTTTATCATCTGAATAACTTCCAATAGGGGGCTATATTTTACAAAGCTTTCTGTGTTGTCTCTCAAAGCTTTTCCTGCTTCTGTGAAGAAAAGAGCAAGAAAGAGGAGAATGAGTACTAAACTCACTGAAATATGAATTATAGGTTTATTGGAGAACTGGGAAGAGAAAGGTACTGCGTTAATGCCCAAATTAGTGTCAGTGGCCGACATGTTAATCCTGTTACTTTACTACTTTAGAAATAAGAATGCTAAAGAGCACTTAAAGTGAATGTATAGAGCAGGGTTCAATGCAATCTGGCTGTAAAGGTGTACTCAGTGTGCCATTTCAACACATTCATAGGGCAGGGAAGTAAGCTTAATCATGTATGAACAGACCCTGATTCCCCTAAATAGGGAGTGGTACCTATATAGCATACAGATAGGTAGGCTAAAAGGGTATTTATGGCTCATTTAGACATAGATGAACATTCTGATTAAAAATAATGGGAAGTCTGAGGTTATTATCAAACATGGAAGAACACAACTACAGTTAGAGGTGAGTGAGAAAATAGCAATATCCTGCTTTAAATCCTGTTGGTTTACATATATTGTAAGATCTGGCTATTCTCTTGTAGAAATAAACCCCCAAATTCTCATTGATTTCTGTGATTTGGTAGCATCCTCACATTGAATGGAGAATGAAATTTTCAACGTATCTATAACTACATGTGTGATTTACTAGAAAGTTGTTAACAGAAGCACAGAACACTACGTTACATGAAACTGCCCTGCCATAAGGATGGTATCTTGTGCTGAGTGCAGGACTCTTCACGAAGCCACTGATTGGTGACTCTTTCTGGAAAATGCTGCAGGATTGATTGTGATAGAGCTGCAGGGGACTAAAATATGTCTTTTGGGTCATCTAAGCCAATTCCTGATGCCAAAAGCAACCCCACTGTATTGGGTTCGTGTGGCAAGGTTTTGGTAGCGGTGGGGGCAAGCATTTAGAAGTCATAAAGAGGTGCAGAAGTTCTTCATATGTGATATATTTGGAGCGCTCTCATAAAATAAGTGTTCAAATTGTTGAATCTTAATATTTCTAGTCTGATTTTAACAGACCTTAATTCACCTCTCAGTGACTTATCTCTGTTTGTCTTATTTCCATTTAATCCTCCAACTTCTGCTTTTCCTCCCTTGAATGACCTCTCATTGACAAAAACCACTGATTTAGCAGTTGGCCTGCAGTGTTTTGAAAGTTTGTCTAGGCTTGTCCCTGCAAACCACAGATGAAGCAATTATCTCCCTTTCCCTTCGCAATTCCTGCCGCTCTCCATTAGCTCCACCATCGGTATTTCAGTATACACTACAAAAAGAAGATAGCTAGTCATATTCAGTGGAGCTCTTCATTTATCTCAGCAGTGTTCTCTCTATTTATCCCATCAGTCAAACTTTCTCCAGCAGCTCTTTTGTCCGTTCCTAAGCTCTGTCAGCAAACAGACAAACCCAAACTTGTCAATTGTCCCTCAAAAGGCTTGGAACAGAACAAACAAGTTGAGGAAAGCAGGAGGGCTACCAGAATGTCATGAAATACACCAACGCTGCTCAAAGGCTAGAGGTAATTATTCCTAATTATCTAGAGATGCTCAGCAAGACTACATAAGCAAATGGGAAGAGGGAGCGTGGTCTGAAGTCATACAATATAATAGATTCCCATGGTAGAAGATTTCTCCTCTGGATTTCAGGGTACTGATCCCAAAGGTTTGCACACATTTGACAGTGAATCACCAGAAGGAGGTGTTTGTGTTAACGCTATATATGTAATGTTCCTATACAGCTGAAAGAGGCTTAATTAGTTGTAAAATACCACACTTTTGTACTGCGCTTTTCTGAGCTGGATCTCCAGACTATTTGCATTGCATAGGCCGTTCATGGATAGCAAAAATACCAGAGCTAGTGTGCTGTGTAAGACAGACCTCACAATCTGTTTCAGACACGATCCTTGCTGTAACAGATGCTCTGCAAATGCCTCCTGGCTATCATCTGAAACTGTACAAACTACCCTACTGGAAACACAAAGAGATTAGATATTATTACAGAAGACCAATGTTAAAGTTAATGCATAGGTCCTACTTGAGTGCTAGGAGAGTTAAAATGCTTCATAGAATGGTTAAATTTGGAAGGGACCTCTGAAGGTCATCTGGTCCAACACCCTGCTCAAGCAGGGCCACCTAGAGCAGTTTCCCAAGGATCATATCTAGATGACTAGATGGAGATTTCACCACCTCTCTGGGCAGCCTGTGCCAGTGCTCTGTCACCCTCACAGCAAAACTGTTTCCTTTTTCAGTGCCTTTCAGTATATGATTTCTAGTGAATTCAGCAGATGTGCTATGACAGTATCTGTGGAAAAGGGGTAACTTTGTGCAAATACAAGAAACTCCAAGGTATGTTCCTGTCTTCAAAACATGCTATTTTTATTGCTGTGGCAGACCTGATAGGACTAAATCAGGAGGAAGTTAGTATTTCATATGCAGATCAAAAGGAGACAGTAACAAATAAGAAGCTAAGAAAAGTTTAGAGCAAAGGCTCTGGCACAACCGAGGGTAGTCATACCAGCATCAGAACCTGAAACCCTCGTTCTCAACAGTAATCCCAGTGAAGTTGATGGGGTTGTTCAGGAACATATGAGTGACAGGATGACACAAATGAATGATAAGTGAGCTAGAGGATAGAACTGTCAAAATTCACCCTCAGCTCTATGAGATAAATGAAGATCTTTATAATGCGACTGCAGTATCACAGCACTATGCAATTTCCTCTATAAAATCATGATGTTAACTTATGCAAAATGAATGTCAGATGAATCAGCACCTGATTAGAGATACTTGCAGTGAAGAAAATGTGAGACCAACCAATCAATTGACCAGTGAACAAAACATAAGTTAAGGACTGAGAAGTAAATGTACCACAAGCATCTGCAGAGGAAGATAATATTGCTGGCTCCATGGCTGAAAAAAATTACACTTGGGAAAAACAGTTGCTACCAGAAATCTCTAGCATTTGCTATACCAGAACTATTGGGACTACAGGCCACAGTGAGAATTTTGGATGATATCATATAGAGATATTTATTATGCAACTATTGAAGTTCATATTAATGACAGCACATGCAGTTGAAACACTGAAATGCCACTTATGTCCTCTGTGAACAGGGTATTAAGCATGCCTTAGAATATTTACTTTGCCTAGTTTTCTGCGAGACACAAATTGCCTGCACTTAGTTTGCAGTGCTAGAAAATATTCTTACCTGCCCAACAAGTGTAAGGCTGGAGAGAATATCTCTACCAAATTGGACTTTACTAAACTCTACATACGTCAAGACTTTCAAGAAGTTGTACTATATATATGATGGCAGATTTTTGTCACTGTGGCACAATAATCTGTTTCCCAGTAGCAGCAGGGTTGTGGTCTTGAAATTTCAGTATTATGACCCGATTTCATGATTCAGCAAAAAAGGGAAATGAATCAGAAGATTCCAAACTCTTATTTGAGCACAAATACTATCAACAGTGAGAAAATGTGATGAGCAAAATTATGACTATATCAAATAGGTATGTTTCATCTATAGTATAATATTTGTATGAAGGTCTTACTGCCATGAAAGTCATTCTTAAAAGTTAGTGAAAAGAATCTTTGAAAAGACCAGGAGGATAAATATGTTACTTGCCTTCCTTTCTTACTCACATTTTATCTATCAAAAGTAACTGGATTAGTACAAAATGTGAAGGGAAGCCTTTAAACCCAGGAAAAAAAGCCAACAAAACCTGCTGCAGACCTTCTGCCTCATTTAATTTTACTGTGCAAGTTCTGAAAGGGAAGACCATGGAGAGAACACATAATGCCAGGTATCATTGTGAATACCAGTAACCACATTAGGCGGTCACATGCTTATACATCCAGTGGATTTCAGTCACTGCAGGCTTATTTATTCCAGCTTCATCTCCCTGGTGAGAGACACCTGTTTTCAGCAGGGCTAAGCAATCAGTCTGTGACAGCGAGTTTTCAGACCCCAGGGAAGGCGTGCTGTAACCTCTGTTCTTATCACTGCTGGAATAAGCATAAAGACAAGGCGAGCCTGACTTATCTGATGCCATGGCAAGAAATGATAAACATTCATTATCTTTCAGGAGCTCCTGAAAATCCACTTTCAGAAGAGAAACCTCTTTAATCCAGTGATTCAGCAAATGGGAGTAATATGGAAGAAGGTGATACAATGAAAACCTACCATATTTCTCCATGTGAGGTATGCCCCCCCGTATCTCTGTAGTCTCATGTCCTTTGTAACTTCAGAGTTGAAGAGGCTGCAAACATGTTTATTCCTGCTTCCACCTGAGTCTCTTGTTACATCTTGCCATAATACCTTCTTTGCGCAATAATGGATTCCTAGAGTTTCAGGTAAACCATGTACACTTTAAGCTGTTCATGGCTTTGTTTGTCGACAAGTTTGGATTCCAAAAATGTACAGTGAATATAGCATATAAGTTATGTTTTGCTATTTAATGCTCAACAAGGTGACAAACATCATTTATTCAGAAATATGCCACGACATGGATGCTTTCACCGTTAAATTTATACCTTACAGACTTTTTATTCCTGGCCTTAATTAAAGGTTGATGTCTATTTGTTCTGCTCTAAGGCTACTAGAATTTTAATGACTTGCCTCTACTTTCACTGAATAACCAAAGTAATCCATAGGACCCAGGAAAGACAGTGTTTATACTGGGGTTTGTGCCCTTTGCACTCTGACACATCTCCATCCCTTATTCCCTACAGGAGAAACATGAGGAACAAGAAGCAGTTTCATGCTCAAGAGTTGGCTGCATAGTGTGCTAGGATAGGATAAAATATTTCTTACTGTAATTCTTTGGTAAAATTAGTTAAACGATAATCCTTTTCAACTGTAAATGAGCAATGTATTAATGCTGTCTTTTCATAAAGTCTCTGACAGTCAAAATCCCCTCCAAATCCCTGTATGTTTCTCGCGCTCTTTCCCTAAAACTCTGAGCACTGTTACAGATAGGAAAGTGGATTACCTAAGTATTTGCTCTGATCCAGCATGGTCATTCTTATGTTCTTGAATGTTCTTGAATTCCTGTGAGTAATTTATTGCAATCTATGACTACTTCCAAAGCTATTGCAACTCAGTGAGATGAATAAACTATCAACCTTTATCTCTGTCTTATGACTACTTACAAAATACAGTGCGAGGCTGTCATCACTCCCTTCATTCTCTACGGTAAACTCATCATATTTCCTTCATTATAATGTATTCTTCTACAAAAGTCAGAAAACTGCTGCTCCAATTGAAATACCTTTTATATTCCAATGAAGATCTGGAAGCACACAAAATATTTATCCAGAAAATAGGTAACTTCCCCTGCACTGAAAGGATAAGGACAAAATCCAAATTCGCTTTCTCAAATGTAGTTCAACTTTCTCATGGATAACTTGCTCATGGTAGTTGACTTCCAGACCCACTCTTAAAAATACCACCCACATGAGTAGCCCCAGGAGGCTTTTAATTTTCAAGCACTTCCACATACTCTCGTACCCCACGTACCTGACCTCCATCTTTCCCCTGCCACTGGTAGACAATAAATACATATAAACTTTTTCATGCTGCAAAAACGCAACTCTAAGGAGCTGCAACACAGCTTTCACCTTTTATTTCCAGCTTACCTCAGACTTGGAACAGAAGAAAACTGCACACAAGAGTAGTCACGCCTTTGCAGCACAGGCACACCGCAGAGAGCCCACAGGAGCCTGCTGGGCTTCTTTCCCTTCTCTATTTGGTAGTATGGATGTACCCTGCTTTTCAGTTCAGTTGGCACTTGCAGGGCCTTTTACTAGGCTTCCTGGTTTTAAAATTTCAAGTTTCTAACATAATATACATAACACAGATTAAGATAACTATTAGGTATATTGCCTATTCTGCAATGAACACCTGTTTAACCAGATAAGATACCCATCTTCTTTCTATTTTTCTCCACGGCCAAGGCAAATTCATTTCTTAAGGTGAAGAATGAGTAGGAATAATAGGAGAGGGATAATGTACAAGATATGTACGTCCTCAGGTATACCTTTAATCTTATCTCCATTTTGATTCTCTAATGATCCAACTTATGGTATATTTTCTCTAAACGTAAATTCAAGATCCTTGTTCTGAATTCACAGTGTATACCCTAAAGTGCCTTGTGGTTTAAAAAATATGCTTGTTCTGATAAGCTCTTTGTATTATACACATAAAAGAATTCAATTCAGAGCTATAAAAATTTCTCCAAGCTCAACTGTAAATTAAAGCTGTCACTTTGTATTGAAAGCCTGGAGATGTTACATGGCTTTGGGAGCACACAAGGAACCATCAACTTTCTATCTTCTTTTTCTCTTCTCATCCCATGTTTCTGTCTTATTTTAAGAACTTCTCCAGGAATAAAGATATTCCAGTTTGTTTTTAATGAAGACTTACTCCCATTACAGAAACACAGGATTATACCAGAAGGCCAAGTTTTCAATCAAAAGTCAATGAAAAATGCTGACTCTGTCTACTGGGAACACTAAACCACGAGTGTAACTTTTTACTGTTTGCAAAGTTTATGTTACTAGATTATGTTGTTGCATTACACTTTTAGCCACCTTCAGTATTCATTTCCTTTTTTTCCATGGTATTAGAAGTTATCATTTTGCATTCCCCATCCAAAGTCTGTAAGAGGTCACACAGAGAATAGAAGCCAGTGAAATAGGACTATATCATTTATCGGAAAATGTTTCACTGAAGTCATTCAATCAAGCCTTTGGAAGAGCTGGAAGCAGACTACAGTTCTTTGATTTCTATTTCTAAGCAGTCCCTTATGATATATCCCAAAGTATCCAAACCTTTTTTTTGTGATTAAGGAATAATCTTGTGGTTAAAACAAAGGAGACACAACAGGCTCCCGCACTTCTCCCCACAAAGATGTGTATGGTCTGTTTGAGAAGGCTGGCATCAGACACGAAGGCAAGTTATGTACGTCCATGCAAACATCCAAATGCGCAGGGAACTAGTTCATAACATGTATCTATATAAAATGCATATATATATATATGTATGTAATTTATTCAATGTCCCTAACTCTTCGTATACATAAGCAACTCTATAGAATTCATTCTGAAAGTCTGGCCCAATCACATATACAGTCTATCTAGATTCAAAATTGTTCCCTTTTCTGAACAATAGAAACCTTGCAAATGGTGTGAGTAAAAAATCATAATACTATAATAATAGGGAGGTAATTTAACCCAAAAGCTCTTCCCCCAGGAAAACTACTAGTTTCAGTGGAGCATGTTGTGCCCCACAAAACCCAAATCCTGGAGACAGCCACGGCACCAGGATAAGGAAATGGTGTGGGCAGGAGGTAGAGACCAGCTGTTCTGGGAACCTTTTCTGACCACAGCTACCTGCAACTCCAAGCAATTTCCTACACCTGAAAACAGCTATGCCAGCAGGGGTTTTTGGCCCTGTATGACATGGTTATTGAAAAGACTGAATTCTTACATCAAATACAACGCTCTAGATATGTGCTAATTTTATTTCTTCAGTGTATTTTCTTCTTCTGTGTTTGTTTATATTTCACATCTACCTGCTTTCAGAAACATTGTAAATTTGGTTATTAACTCATATTTGGTAAAGTCTAACATTGCGTGACTAAGAATTAAACTCTTGTATTTGAAATAAAATATTATTTTGAAATCAACAAGGTTTATATACTATATGTCTTCTAAAGGAAAATATTATCTTTCAGTGATTAAACTAGGGTGCAGAGTTAATGTAGTAGTAATAGTTCTTTTCAAAGAACTTAATGTAGCAGTTTTTTCCAAGAATTTAACTATCCACTTTGATGTGTGGAAATATTTACTTAAATGGGAAGGTCTGATTCTTCAGACACAATGATAATTTGACATAAGGCAATTACTCAAAACTACCACATAAACTTTTCCCCAAAGATGTTTTCTTTGACTGACCAAAAGCACCGCAATTAGCATCATGTTACCAGATGAAGTCTGTCTTGGCCAAAAGCATGTCAGACATAATAAGTTGGAGCTCTTTTCCCAAGATATATGATTAACCCATTTTAAAAGCTACTGTAATAAAACTTTTGTGTTCTTAGTAGACATGAAAAGGTATCAGCTCAGATTCAGGCTGTTTTTTTAAAAAAGACCCCAAAATAACAGAACAATCCTGATATAATATTTATAGGAGTCTAAATAATTTGGGGAGGTTCAGGGCTTTTTTGAGACAAGAACATTAGAACTTCAACATTTATCTTCATTATTTACCACGTCCCTACTTTTGCATTCCTGCATATCTTATAAATTATGATTTGAGGTTTTCTGTTGGTCATTACTGAAATGTTTGGCAGCACAGGACCCAAAGCACCTATACAACTGTTATGGTTTAACCCCACTTGGCAACTGAGCACCACACAGCTGCTTGCTCACTCCCACCCTGGTGGGACTGGAGACCAAATCGGAAGAGTAAAAGTGAGAAAACTCATGTATTGAGATAAGAACAGTTTAGTAATTGAAATAAAATAGAAAAAGTAATAGTAAAAGTAAAAATAATACTAATACAACTAATAATAATATAAAATTATAATGAAAAGGAAAATAACAAAAAGAGAGAGAAATAAAACCCAGGGAAGACAAGTGATGCAAATTAAAGACAGGTGCTCACCACCAACCAACTGATGCCCAGCCTGTTCCTGAGAAGCGGGCCCCTGTCCAGCTTTCCCCCTAGTTTATATGCTGAGAATGACGTTATATGGCATGGAATATCCCTTTGGCCAGTTTGGGTCAGCTGTCCTGGCCATGTCCCCTCCCAACTCCTTCTGCACCCCCAGCCTCCTCGCTGGCAGGGCTGTATGAGAAGCTGAAGTCTTTGACTTAGTGTAAGCATTGCTTAGCAACAACTAAAACATCAGCGTGTTATCAACATTATTCTCATCCTAAAGCCAAGGCATAGCACTATACTAGCTGCTAGGAAGAAAATTAACTCTATTGCAGCCAAAACCCGGAAAACAACCATTAGGAATATAGCCTTTAAACATAATATTCTTAAACAGAAATCCCTTAGGAAATGGTTATATTTTGAGAACTAGAGTTAATGTATTTTTAGTGTATTTAAGGAATGCCATACAATTTTCGTAACACTTTAATTTCTTGATGGAAATTTCATGAGGTGCCCAATTAAGCCCATTAGTATGCACTGAATACAGTAGTAAATCATTTACTTATGACTCCTTCTAAATTATTATGTAACAGTAGCTCTCTTCTGGAACTTCTTTGGTGTTCCAAAATATGGTGAAAACCAAGATCAAATCCCAAGAGAATTCCTTGCCTAATTCTTTCAAAACCTCTGAATGCAAGATACAGGGACATGCCCTTTTCAAAATGTCTATCATTTTAATATTTAGTGCTAGACATCCTCTCTAATTATCACAGGATCAAAAAATGTTTTATCATCGTTATCTTTTCAAACACCTCTATCATTTACTTTGGATTTTTTTCCCAAAGATGGAGAAGAAATGGTGAATGATCACTTTTGTAATTTCTACATTTTTAAGCTATTCTGTTACTGCTCAAGAAACCCACATCATTGCTAACATCCTTCTTACTCTAAATATGTTAATGCTTATTTCCATGCTCTATTTCCATTGCCACAGTTTTCTTTCTTGTCCTCTTTTTATGATTTTAGCAATTTTCTAACAGCTCTAGCTTCAGACATATATTGCTACATACTGGAATATATATCAATCTTTTCTTGATGTACTTTCATTTTTTTTTTTAGTATGTACATTTAAATGCTAATATTGGTTACATTAGATTTAATATTTTCTGTGTTAACCTAAAGCTAAGTGAAGTGGGTTGTTTCTTGTAACTGATCTTCATTTCTTGAGTTTTAAGGGAAAGTAAGGGGAAGACAAATTCTTTCCCAAGGTCCAAGATGCACATTCTGTGGTTTAGCCAAAATCCCAGTATGCTGTATAATATGACCACTGTATAGCTATTCTTTTCTTTACGTTTTACACTTATTTAAAAAAGGATGTGAAATTGAAAACTTTCAGTCATTTCTAGGTACGAGGTCTCGTCTATTGTAGCATATCATAAATATAGTTCTCCAGACCTTTTTACAGAAATGACAAATACTTGTAGAATTGCTAAAAACTATTCTGCTCTACAATTTTATAAAATATCCCTGAGAGCTATCTAGTAGAACATTGCAAAGCTACCATGCTTTGATCTTTCCTCATTATCATCCTGCTGCATCTCTTGAGCTAAGCACAATAAAGAGAAGATGTACTGGGGAAAAAGCTCCCCTTATATACAGCTATTGCTTCCTCTTTCCTTTTCAGGCAACTTCCTTTATTTCCATATTAATGGAATGGCTACATCAGGATAACGATCAATAATCAGTTGTGAACCAGGCTTTCGGTTGCTACAAACTGCTTTATGCTAGCAATAATTCTGGTCCTATATTTTATTGTGGTCCTCATGACATAGCCCTGGGGGAACTACAACTACTACAAAATCTCTGCTGAGTATGAGTATGTGTGTGCAGAAAAGGGCAGACAGGGTGAATAATAAATAGCTGCTGTTAAAAAAAATCATATTTAACACTATGAGATGTACAACTATAGGTTTCAGAGCCATGTTTTTAAATTTTACTGCTCCACTTTTTTGCTGCTATTTCCATGGAAATGCAGTAAAAAGCCAGATAATATTTAGTAAGCAAGTACCTGAATTACAGTTTAGAGAGAGGCCAACAAGTGAGTTGAAAGAAACACATTACAGTCAAAGACCTGCATTTCAGAGGTATTATTCTTCACCTGAAATGGATTATGAAAAAGTTATAGGACCTTGCATTTGGTCTAGTATCTGTAAAAATAACATATGTAAATAAATTGGTCCTGTCACTATGTTGTAAGAGAAATCAAAGCTAGTGATGAAACCAAGGTAAAACATCTAATCCAGAGACTAAGACTATTGAAAGACCCACAACCAGTCTCAGCTCGTTTTCCATCAGGAAACAGCAAAACATCATTTATTAAAAGGTTGAGACAGAATGTGTTTAAGTTAGTGGAATACTTGCTTTTGTTTAAGGATAAAAACTCCACCAGCAATAAGGAATTATATTCCAGCAGACTCCACTGGTGTGGTATACAGCCACTAAATTCAGATCTGAGTCCACTGGATTCCAAATTGGATAATTATGGTTAAAAATAAACAGATGAAACCTCTCTTTCGTGATGCCCTATGATGCAAATAAGAAAGTTTTGTCAGCTTGGAAGAATTGCTCAGACATGATGAGACCTCAGATCAAAACCATGCTGAGATGGCAGTATCAAGCAAAATGAGCCAAGCCCACTCCCCACCCCACGGGAGTAAGCCAATACTACTACTCTTGACAGTATTTCTCATGTGTTGGAATAAGTATATGGAGTGATGATGAAGATGATGAAGAAAAGGGAAACTAGTCACTGCCCGGGATCCCTTTGGAGACTGAAATACACATTTTGTAGCAGTTGTCACTACCAAAGTGTTGTGGGTTGTTGAAAACCCTTTTGTCCCCTCCATAATTGCTCATTCTAACTTTGGCATGTCCATAATTTCCACGTAAGAACACTTTTATCAATAACTTTTAATATTATTAACATTCATGATGAGGATTTGTGGCGCAGTGCTCAGCATACCACTCTCCATTACAGCTAACTCTGTATTTTAAACTTGTAGAATTACAAAGCTGGTGCTGGTTGAAGAAATGAATATGGGCATATTCACCTGTTTCCTATAACGGCACCAGTGAAGGTGGAAGTGACAGGGTAAAGGATTGTATTTTGTGGGCTCTGATTTCAGAGAACTTTAAGTCTATGCTAATCCTGATGTGCAATTAATACGTTTTAATTTGACTGTATATACTACTAACTGGAACAGCTGTTCAATCTGAGCATATCGTGTGTCCTCTGGGGACCTGCGTTCATTTTCAAAATGTCAAGATGTGCTTGGGAGCAAGTGTGGAGCAGTCGCAGCTTCCTATAGAATGGGGGAAATGCTCTTTAGAATAAAAGAGTATAAATATCACAGCTGTTATGTTGAAAGCCTTTAAAAGGAAAGCAAAACAACTTGCAAATCCTGAAGGCCTATTTTGGCAAGCCATGGAAATGCCGTATGTTACAGGAGGATTTTACGCTGGTGCAATTACCTCGGGCTGCAGGGGTTAACCAGAAGTTTTGGAGGTAAAACCAAAAGAACCACTCAAGTTGAAGGCTAATTTTGTTTTCTCTTTCAACCTAGTCCTTAAATGACTCCTACTGGGTCATGTACTTTCAGGAAATTAGTAATTCCTATTTTGCCAGTATTGTCACTGAATTACTCTTTCAGTCAATCAATAATTAACTCAAAATTGGGGCAGATGGGGGTATATATCTCCAAAAAGGAAATGTCTCTTAACTGGCACTGGAAATTTCAAAACAAGTTACTAATCCAGTAAGTATATTTCCATGTGAAATTGCAATGGGGTTTAGATCTGCCTGTAATGATTCAGGGATAACATATCCAATTTTATGGCTCAGAGTGACAAAAGCTATTAACTACATCAAGTTCTTAGTATCTTCCCATATTCCACTATGGAATTCTACACCTTTCGCATGGAAAAATCGCTGAGCATTATTCATATTGAGATTGATTCTCTTATATGGGAGAGGATGCTTTACAACATTATGTCACATAAATTTGGTGTAAATACATTTTCTATACTACATATAATTTAGAATCAGTGCTTCTTAAGTGTTTTAGAAGTGTGAATAAGCTTCACTATCTCCATTCCACAAATGGGGGGGTGCAAATCAGACAATTATGGGCTGCAGTGTTGTTCAAATTTCATATGTGTGCAGGGAGATAAAAATTAAATCGTTGTATGGTTATGGGAGATAAAGAGTCCAAATACATAGAAAGCAAGGAAGGAATTGCATGCCATGCATCAGATAAGGAGTGAGTGATATGAAAGTTTTAACAGCTAAACGAAGCAGATGAGCAAGTGTACATTTATGTTAGTTTTCCTGTGTTGATGTTTAGTAGTTTTACTACAGACAGAGGTAAGCAGCTGATTATTATCCCCCAAGAGCAAGAGAAAGCTGGTAAGCAATTATTCTGAATTGTGGTACGTGGCACAATGCCTCCCAGAGCTATTTGTAGGTTGATGCAATTTACATACCATTGTTTGCTCAAGCTTGTGCTTAAAAACCACAGTTTATCCAAGGTAATACCAATGTGCATGAGCGGTCAGGTCTGAAACAGAACAAGCTTTCCTGTCTCATCGTCTCCTTCACTGCTTTCAGAGACATTCTGTGGCTTTGTTGGTGAAAATGGAGGGTCCTCTCCTTCAAAGTAAAACATTAGCTGAAGGAGCGGTGTCGTTTCTGGAGTGTCAGTGGGAGATAAAAGGAAATGTGCATGTCTGACTGTTATGGAAAATTAGGAAGGGAAGGAATGGACCAAGTTCTTGTTTTCCATACATGGGGATGGAGAAGGAGCAAAATAGAAAGTCCAATTGCATTTCTGAAGAACAACTTCTGGGGTTTTTGTGGTTGGTTTTTTTAATTATTTTTTTTATTTTGAAACACCGTAATATTCCCCTGTTTCTGCCAGAATGGAAGCTCTTTTGGGTTGCAGATTCCTCCCTAACTAACACACAAAAAAGGGGTCCGGCTGACCAGGCAGGGACAGATGTAAGTAGGCAGCAGTTATGTTTCCAATGAAAACATCCTAGAGTTCAGTGGGAATCTCTCCAAACTGACACACTCTACAATTCTTTTTCATTTTTGTTTTAGCAACATCAGAAAATTTCCCACCAGCCTTCAAAAATCCAAACGTTAATGGCATCTGCTTAATAACAGGTGGCTCAACCAGAATCTGTAGTTGGAACGTGTTAATATTGCTCTTTGAAATGTGTGTGATATGTGAAAAACTGAGGGTAGGAGGGTTTGTATATAGATATTTAAATAGATCAATATCTGAAGATTGTACCAAAGATGGCACATGAAGCTAACATGAAGACTCCTTTTATATACCTAATGTACATTTTCCTTTGGAAATTGTTTAGATGAGATTATTTTCTTTATCTATCCTGTGGCATTGTCCTATAAATTCTCACTTTCTTATTTTCAAATTTTCATAAAAGAGAAGCAAAATACAACCATAACTGTATTATTTTCTCTGTTTAAAAAGCAGGTCTGTTTCTGTAGCCTGATGATATGAAATATGAAACGTCCAGACTTTGCATAAACATAATGGCATGCAAATTATTTAGACCTAGAGCAGACAAGAATGCATTTCATATAAATTATTGTATAAGAATCCATACTGTTAAATAAGTGTACAGTTTCACAAACCGCATAATTTTAGACAGGTTTATAAGCAAAATTGGAATCAAGGAAACAAGCTAAAATAAATGAGAACAGGTGATCTGGGTTGTATATAAGACCAGCTTTATACAGCATTCAAAGTGAACCCAGAGGTATCAGGTTCATTTGCCTCTCACCAAAATGTCACATACTGCTCATGTCTTACTTTAAAGACAGCCCATATTTCTAGCTTTGGAGAAGCTGAAGAGTAAGTCTTCCATGTCCTATGGTTATTCAGAAGTGGCAATAAGAAACAAACACCTTTCTGTTGTAGCAAGGAAAAGGTTGCCCTGATTTTAGTCTAGCACTATGGCAAATCAGTAATAACCCCTTGAAATGCTAAGTAGTTAGGCATGCTTAAAAAAATATAAATTAAATCCCAGGAGACAGATCCTTGCCTTGCGTAAATATCACAGCTCTTTTAAATCAGTTGCATTATGGTACTTTACTAAGAGTGAGGATTTGCTTTTATGTGTTTTGGGTCTTTTTCCCCAAAATATAAATAAATTATATCTTATATATTTTGGGGTTTGAGAGTAATTACCACTAAAAAACCCTTCTAAAATAGTCTACTCTTTTACTTAAGTTTGATTTAGAACATTAGAAGCTCTAAAGGAAGGTAAGCGGAGGGTAAAAGGGTTAGAGGGGGAAGGAAGGCTCAGAAATTGTCTCTCCAGCATTCTTCCTCTTGTTGCTCACAGCTCAAACTATATTCTTCACCTGTTCAGAGATCAAGTGTATTTTTGTAATTATTTCCTCCTGTAAGGAGACAATCTGAGAAAAGACCTCATTGTCTCATTAGTTGAAACATAAAACTTCATTACTAAGGCTGCTTCCTTAAGTTTAACCTATTGAGTGAAATTAGACTGCCTACACAGGTTTCTAATCTGCCAGAAAATCATCTTTTCTCTCTTCTGAGGCTCACAATGAATCTCGTATGAACCACGCCTGAGTTAAAACCACCTATTTTTTTCATTCTGGGTTTATTTTATTATCAGCATGTCTGATTTGCTTTAAATTCTATGGGCATTACTTGGAAATTGTTTTGACAGTGCAGCTCCTCAGCACAGGCTCTGCCAAGAGACTCGCCATTGCAGCTCATTAGGATTCAAACAAAATTCAGTCTCCTTCCAGTTTCTCTGGGTTGTTATCTTGTAGGTTGTCTTGAATGTTAAGCCCCAAGTCAGGAAATTCTATCTGAATAATGTCCTAAAACATCTACATTGTAAATAATAAATAACTGTTTCAAGCCAGGGGGATGTTCAAAATGTTTGTTTCAATCTAAGATCAACAAAATCTGTGCAAAGCAAATCATTCATATGCGAGAGCACTGTCTATTATACAAGTGCATGATTGATTGGGTTGTTTCCCATAAAAGCCATTGGGTAATAGTTATTTACTGAAGCAATCTGAAGAGTGGCACTACCCTATTATCTTAAAACATTTTATGTTTCCTGTGTGCTAGATCATGAACGTTGGTTAGATAACAAAGCTAAAATCTGCTTGTAAACTCTGTTCTTCATACTCTTGAATAGAAGCAAGGTATGAGCATATACACACCTATACAAAAGTTCAAAATGCTTGTCATGTCCCTGCTCCCCACAGTTGGATAGCAGAAGGGCCTGAAGATGATCATAAAAATATAGGGTCGGTGTTTCAGAGGTAGTCCATAATGATTTAATGTCTATAGATGCATTGAACCATCCCTCAAGTGCCTTAGCACACTAACTATAAATTTCTACAAGCAACTCTGAAACTTGAACTCTTGGTGACTAGACAACATACTATACACAGAAAGTGAAGAGGTTCCCTTGATTTAGATGAAATTTCTCATTTAAAAGAATTAGATTATGACATGAGGCTGTTTCTTTCACTAATAACACTATGAAGGCTCAATGATGACAATGAGAGAAGTCAAGGAACTAGTCCCCTATTTAGCAACTTAAATCTTTTATTCTGCCATGGACTAGAGTTTAGAAAATCATCAGAAGTATCTACCTTTGTGTTCTAAACTATGCTTAATAAATGCATAATGATTGGTTTCAGCTATTTTCAAATCGTACAGGTTTTTGTGGATTCAGTTGTTGGAGTCTAGTTCAATATATCACTTATGTATCATATTTATGGACCACTTGATGGTGCTTCATTTGTGGTCTGTACCCTTCCCCAGAAGAAATAATCAGCTGTGGTGGTTCTGAGATATTCTTGTGGGAATTGAAATCCATTCCTCTGCAAAGAGCCAGAGGGAGCAGTTTCTGCATCGTTAAATTCCCATTTAACCCTTCAAAATAAGGCTTGAGTAAGTACTGAAGAGACATAAAAGCTTTGTATTAACCTTCTTCAGAGGAATGAATTTCATTCTGCTGTGATTACCTATTACTACGTATCTGTATAACTCATTGACCAATGGAAGCATCATTCTCAGCACAGTTTTCTAGACAGTGCTGTTAAACATATTTTTTTCTTCTTTTTAATAATAATTTGATACAAGAAATCATTGCCTTCGTGCTGGGTTTTTTTAAGGACTCTTAAAACTGTAATGAACTTTGTAATGAACTATCTTTTCCTGTTACATTAATACAAAGTGCCCCTTCCATACATATATGCAACAAACCATTAGTATAAAAGCACTTAACAATTAACATTTTAGCTAAAGTCTGCTGCAACACCATAATTTGACTAATTCTACTGACAAGCTACAAGAAAACATGTGTTAAATGATTCCAAAATACAAAACTAATAGACCTTTTTTTTTTTTTTTTCCCAGACAGATTCTCTATCTGGATCAATTTTTACTTATATTCAACTTTTTAATAGCAATTGAAAAATAGAGAATGAACCATTAACATCACAAGAAAAAAATATCAAAGAATATTGTAAAATCCATAATTCTGGCTGACTGCAAAAGTGTGCTTGCTTTTTCTTCCTCTGCTCCTTTCATTTTTCTGGCATTGACACATATTCTTGTATGGCATGATTAGAAAGAAATGCTAACCTGATGAAAGAGTCATCACCATATATTGTATGTGTCCTGTGAAACAAGCATTTTTCACAGCCATGATAGCACAGTCTTAAATAATGGTTTTGCTTTTCAAAGATACATGCTGAAAAATTGCAGATGTCAAAATGTCAGTGTAATCAGATGGGACCAGATAGAAAGTAGGCATATATCCCAGCTACTTGCCTAAGAAGCTACAGCAGAGATCCTTATTACTATTTCAATTGTAGCTGAAATGCATTTCCATGCAGACAAATTGTGGGAGCACCTGCATGGCACTTAAGTTCTGCTTTAGCATCTTAAGTGAGGCTTATTGCTAAGGCCTCTCCATTTGGGTTGTTTTCACCACGAATGGGACACGCTTTATATAAATCAACATATGGCCGTACAGATATATCAGAGAGGTTGAGAGTGACGAGTCTGAAAAGAAAATTATTTCTGAAACTAACTTAAACACTTGAGGAAAGTACTCTGAGTTATGCATTGCTATTATTATTCTAGTGGCATAAACATCCAACGCACACACATAGGCAGAAAATGATTAGGAATCATTCTGCTGGAGCAGACCAGCAGCCATTCTTACTATTCGCACGACCTGCTTTGTCTTGCCAAGAATGTCACTCTTGCTTGCAAAGCTATACATTATGTTCAAGTGTATTTTAAGAACACAGATAAAAACTATATATATATATGCACATTGGTCAATCAGAGCTAAAAAAGCTATTGCAAATAAAATTAAAAGTATTTTTTAAAGTATTTTTTAATCTTAAAATATTAATTAGGCATCTACACTAGAAGATATCACATTGTTATAAGACCACATCTGTAATGCTTTGCATAAATAACCCCTACACTTGATACTTCAGTATTTAATTTTTAACATGATTTACTAAGGAAATGCGTGTAATCACCTTATGCACAAGCATGTTTCTATGTCTGTCCCCTGTCTCTGCTCCCCCTCTCCTTGCATGATCTGTTGCAACTGCACGTTGAAATATGAGACAGAAAGAGAGGTCTCAAAGATAGTATTTCAAGAAAACGAGCTAAAAGAGACATCTTCTCAGGTAGGAAAAGGCTACAACAAGGAGTCCCATTTGGTAAAACACCAGGCAGAGATTACATCAAAGCCTATACCAAAGTCAATTAACTAGAGGACAAACCTGCAGAAAGCCCAGCTCCTCCTTCCAGAGCTCAGAAACCTCCTTGCAAAGCCTGGAGAAAGGCAAAGACCCAACACGTGTGTCTCGGCAGCTGTGCGGAGAAAGGCAAGGCAGCTCAGCTGGCTGACCTTGCAGCAGGTTGGGGTAACAAAGCTCAGTTCATTTCTTGCTCGTACACACAACGCTGCTGTCTCTGAACTGAGACAACTGGCACCAAACACGGGTGCGGAGGGAAGGATGCCAGTAACAAGATCACAGCGAGGTTTGTGTGCTCAAGCATCGACAAAGTACAGGCCCTTTGAGAGGTGGGTTCCACTCTCTGGACCTCTTTGAATTAAGATGGGTGATTTTTCAGGTTTCACGTATTAGGGAATGCCTCAGTTGATCTAATATATAGACAACAGTACGGTACCTCTATGGAAGTGAAACCTTTCTCACTCCCATAGGCTGAAAGGTGTTTAGAAAAAAACCCTTTAACTAACTGTTAACCTTTTAAATTAGTATCAATTAAGCAGTGATTGAGTATAGTAAGGCAAAAGTTCATCATGGGGGATTTCAAGATCCGTATTTAACTTTGATAATAGGGAAAAGTGACTCTTATCAGGTGTAAAGCATAGAGAGGATACGAATATTTTATGTGCCGGCTTCAATATCTCTATTGGCTTCTATTTCATTAGAAGAAAGTCAACAGCACAGGTCATTGAAAGGACTAAAATTCAACTTTCAACATGCTCAGAGTTTTACTGAAAAGAAGCTAGAGAATCTGAAAAGAGACTAAGATGCCTGTATTATATTCAGCTATAAGCCTACTAAGTGATGCATACTGTATGTTAGAATCAAAATAGGTACTGAATAATTATCTCTGAAAGATGATTAGATGATAATGTGTTTATGTGCATATTAGCATACTGAAATATGCATATTAAAATGAAACAGGATGTGGCAACAGCAACAAATTGGAATGGAAGGCACAACGTTTGACTTACTAATAGCTTTTGTTTAAAGTCATTTAGCATATTCTAAATACTGTTTGCAATTTTTTTTATTTATTAAATGCATATTTACTAGTAAATGGAAGACGCTTTCTTTATGGTTGACAGAACTGTTATTAAAAGCCACATTCAGGACTTTACCACAAAATTGTAATGTTTAGCCTGTTTGATGTATTCCATAAAATCCTCTAAAGACAAAATTTTGTCATATGCTTATTCCACAAAGTGTTACACAACAGCACAGAAAATAGTCTAAAGGAAATTCTATATAAATCATCAGAATACATTACACACACATATCAGACTTGCTGATAAATGTAAGTTTGCTTATATCAGACAGTATCCTTGTATTACAGATCTTTAGTATTTAAAATACTGTAAAACTTGACGACCATACCGAGACCTTTTAAAATGGCAAAGAAGGAACGATTGCAAAATATGCGAGCTGCCATTTTGCAGAGAAGAAATTAAGAGGAATGGAAATTTTCATCAGCTTGTACCGGTTATGGCTGAACCAGTTATGTCTACACATGTGAGCGTTTCTTAGCTCCCAGGCCCCGTGCCTGCCCTGGCTGACATCTGACCATGCCGGACCGAAAGCCAGGCGTGCCCCAGCATACCCTGCCTTCCCTCTTCTCCCTCCCTGCCTCCTCAAGCACGGCCGTTCTCCTGGGGCCAGATGACACTCGGAGCACACGCCTGCCAAAAGAGCCCGTCGCACAAACGGTGGTATGGGACCTCAGTAGAGCAGCCAACAGAGCACCAGATGAACTGGAAGTACATTTGAGGCTTTGTACTCTGCAAAGGTATTTCTAGGGAGAATTAAAATATCTGTCTGCAAACCGACTAAAAATGTTGAATGTAAATGCGCTAACCCCATAACCAGGGCAATTGTGGTAACGTATATAGGCAGTGCAGCATGAAGGCTCTTGATGACTGGAATGTCTATGGAGTCAATAAAGCAAAATGCTATAGATAGCAGTTCTCTGAGCAAAGGGATGAAGGAGACGTAGGTATAGCTTGTGTCTGGACTCTGTAATGACTGACAAAGCGACCGGTCTGATAGGAAACTCCTTGCCTGACAGCCTTGGCTGGGTGTCTCTCCCCTTTCTCTTAAATGGGGCCAGTAGATCCAAAAGACATCAGCAGGAGTGAAAACAGATGGATAAACAAAGGACTGGGTGTGGGTTTTAAAAACTTATGCTAGGATAAAATTGTATTACAAACTGGCTTATTCCTAGCTTTGTCACAGCCTTCCAATATGGCTTTAGGCAATCACTTAAACCCCATTTATATAGGTGCCCAAATACTTCTAAACACCTGGCCATCAACTTCTCTGTCTCTCAGTTGCCTATTGGTAAAATACAGGTAGTACCATTTCTTTTGTTCACACCTTTGTCCATTCATTTAGGATAGCAAATTATACCCAGGCAGCACCTAGCACAAGTAGTTCCCGAGGAGCTCTGCTATTGCTGGAATAGAAATACTGAGTCAGGCAGTTCAAGAAGGAGCTGTAATACATACATACATACATACATACATATATATATATGGTAGTTAAATAGTCTATCCTGGGGTAAAAATGCACATAGCAATTCACCTGCCCCAGATTGTGATTCCAAAGTTGGAATGAAAGGGGAAAATATGCCTTTGTTAAGGACATACACCATCTGAAGAGCAATGTCCTTGATATATTGGGGTGTACATGTCAACTCAGTAAAGCACCAGCTTTGTGACATTGGGTAGTGTAGGACACAGACATGTCTGGAGGAAGAAATGGTCTAATAGTACTTCACTGAAACTCCCACAACAGTCCCTGAGTATCTGCTTAAGACTACCAGCAGTGAGAAATGTAACAGTTGTGAATAGTGGAGTAATTTTTTTTAAAAGTACCAATTCCATGGTTGTTGGTTACTGTAGCAGTATATAGGTATAGGAAAAGTGCAATTACAAACATAACCAACCACTGAGGTATATAATTAGCTAATCAAAATGTGTATACATACGAATTCTTTTGGGGGTTGCCTGATCTAAGGTTTTGTGACTACCTCCCTCCATTGACCACAGCAGGGAGCCAAGGTCTGGCATCCTTAAACACCAGTCTAAAATGTCCAAGCCTCATGAGGGCAGATGTAACAGTAGACTGCAACAAGTGTGAAGATGGCCGTAAGCGTGAGGCTACCAAATGAGTTTGACTTGAAGGATACATTTTTTGCTCAGAAATCACTGTTCTCCTTTCTGAAAATGTGACACTTAAAATGACCCCTTTTCCTTGAATACATCTTCATCTTCTCCATCCTTTCTTCCACTTATTACTCCCTCCTCCTCTTCAGCCCTTTGCCCTTACCTTTCCCACATACTTTTGAGCCTTATTTTTAAAGCAAAAATCAGGCGGGAGTGGTCGTACTTAGTGCAGTTCAAGTTACCAGAGAGAAGGAACCAGTATTTCTTCCACACTTGCTCTGCTCTTTAGAAAATTAGTGCCAGAAAAGGTTGTTTGGGAGCAGGTAGCTGCATCCTACCTAAGAAATTCATAGGTGGTGGGTCAAAACATTGTGTGGAAATCTTTAAACTAAAAGAGGATAGATTTAGATTAGATATAAGGAACAACTTCTTCACTATAGGGGTGGGGAGACACTGGAACAGGTTGCCCAGAGAGGCTGTGGATGCCCCCTCCCTGGAAGTGTTCAAGGCCAGGCTGGACAGGGCTTTGGGCAACCTGGTCTAGTGGAGGGTGTCCCTGGCCCCTGCCCCCAGGCGGTTGGAACCAGATGATCTTTAAGGTCCCTTCCAATCCAAATCATTCTATGGTTCCTTGATTCTATGAAGTCAATATTAGATATATTCTCAGTAAATCTGGTAAAAGAGCAGGATCTTTCTTACTGGCCAGAATGGAGATGTGTAAGGGCAGGTTTAAAGAACAGGTATTTATTTCAAGACCAGTGTAAGACTCCAAACAGAGTTTGTTTTCAGAACAAGCAGTTCCACTTGGAGAAAGAAGGAAAAATCTCTGTTCATCACAGGAGCACCCTCTGTGGAGTTCTCAATGATGGCAAGGGCAAGAAGGTGAAAGCAGAGCAAGCTCTTTCTAACAAACTGAATGAAAAAGGTAAAGCTGTTTCATAGTTTTATAGAGAGAATGGGAGTCAACGCATCCCTGATCCTGCTGTGAGTTTTCTAAAATTTTAATACAACCAATCCAACTTTGTTCATAATCTGTACCTTCAAAAAATCATCCACAGAAGACAAACTAGCTGCTGCTTCTCCATAGTGCCAATTCATACTCAGACTGTTAATAAGACTAATCCCCAAAAATCATGACAATCAGACCTGTCATCTATGAAAACCTGTTTTAGACATTAAAAGAATCTTTCTCATGAAGTTTACACCATTTAACAAAAATAACCCTGGCAGTAACAGTCACCAGCCAGTATCTCTCCAAATGTCACCTAATGCACTTCTCTCTCTCTTTCTCTCTCACCTTTTCCTTTGTGTGTGTGTGTCTTTTCTACAGTCTTGTTGCTCCCTTGCTGGCATTTGCAATGGGCTGCCTCAAGTCAGTTGTCTGCTGTCTCACAGATCTCGCCAAGAAAAGGCTTTTTATCTGCTGACACATTTGGACCATCTGTGGGAAAAGCAGCAGTGCTTTAGCACCAGGAAGGACAAAGAAGTCACAGTCCTGCTCCTGTGATGTCTTCCAGAAGTTCTCACTCATAAAAATCAGAATAAAAGCAATTTTAGCTTTGTTGTTCTCCATTGAGGGAGAATGTAACTTCAGTTGAACCAGTGACTTCATGTAACTTCATGGAAATGGTGAACATAAAAAGAGGTATATAGAAAACTCGGCTGAAGCTGAATATATTAATATACATAAAAAGAATCACAGGATTAGGTCCATCCCCCTCTCCCTCCCCCCCCAAAAAATAATAAAGCCTATATCAGCACAAGGAAAGAGAAAAGGAAATGGAGTGCTACATGCCTATCTAGTAGAAGAGAAAGCACTTTGACTAAGTCTACTGGGGACCAATTAGGCCTACTGAGACCAAATAAATATTTATCAACATAGCCAAAGGGCATGTCCTTGTCCACAGCTATAATTGTGTAAGCTTGTACATTGTGAACATAAAACTTGGAAACCAGAGAGCTCCAACAGACTCCAGTTGGTCCAGGATTTACTTGTCAGTGTAGCGATGTGATGTGCCATCTTTGCATAAGTGAGTGCAAACTCCTCGGTGAAACTTACATCCAAGCTCTTGAGATTCATTTGGGATTTGACATCTCATGCATACTTCTCTAAATTAGAGATAGGCATTAACTAGAGGTCTCACACCATCTGCCTCTTTTGCCCTAGGAATTTCAGGGATGTTGCAGGAAAGGCAATAAAGTGCAATGCACTTCTGTTCATTTTCTTTGAGCAACAAAGTGAGGGCACCTCAAATTTTGGAGTAGAGTGGAAATGGAGCTTTCACCTCTCTGCAAAAAGGGAATATCAAATGCTAGGAAAATCAAATGCTCACCAGGGTTTAAGGCACTGAACATTCCTCAGTATGCCCAAGTTTATTTATACAGACTCAGCCTCCAAGTCTTAGATGGCAGGCAAGATATATATTCTAAACCACAGATAGTACATGGACTTTCCACACATCTGGAGTTGGCCAAGAGTTCAGAAAAACAGGTAAAATAGATAAAAAGTCCAAGTCAAGTAGGGTCTGAAGGGCTACTACACACACCTTTTTGTGAGGAACGTGCCTCCATGTTTGTGTCCAGTGAAGTGAATATAGAAAGAGAAAAAAGCACTGATAAGGACAGTGGAAGAAGGGGTAACATAATCTGGGTGACCCCCCCAGAAAATTCTACAGGAACCCGAGAAAGGAGTGAACAGAAGAGGTAAAACATGGGAAGAGTAAAGCACTGGGTGGGCAGACACCACATTTTCTGTTGCCCATCAAATCCATGTACTGAGAGGTAAAGTGGCCTTAGGCTCACTCAATGGGAGAATAAGCAGTGAAGGGGGAATGAACTGTTGGATTTCACAGAGTATTCCTCATGTATGGGGATTCAACAAAAGCTGATCCCAAAGGTGGGGTTTCATGGTGATTTATCCCAGTGGTCTTCACTACTTTACAGAAAAAGATGAACTTCATTAATAACAAGAACAAAAAAGTTACCATATAAAAAAGCTTCCCACACACATGAGTAGCAAATGAACCACATTTACGCTACATGTTATCGGTTAAAAGACACACAAATTAAACAAATATTCCAAGACCACATCTTCGACATTAATGTTTATTGTAAAATCCAAGACACTCCAATCAAAGGTCTACACTATGCAGGAGGCACTTAGAAACGCATCACAAAACAATGATTTCTGACGCAGGAAGTTTTTTTCTTTTTCAGTCCCAGAAAAGCACAATGGGATTTGCTGTATTAACCTTCGAACCAGAGGTTGGATTCACTCAGAAAAAAGTGAATCCAGAAATCTCACTGCAAATATGCTACTTTGCTGTGACAGCCAGCAAGGACAGACTCAAAAAAATCAAAACGTTCCTTCTCTTCTGTATGGTCAGCAGGCAACCAGATCACAAAAGTATCAGCATACTGTACTCTGAGAGCAAAAGCCTAGCTAGGTAAAGAGAGAGGAATACATTAATGTCAAAGTTTATGGAACAGAATATTTATTTAGAGCATACAGAGAATCAACATATTTTCAGAAGATGCATATAGAGGCAGAGGAACGTTTGAATATGAGGTGTAAAGGGGATAAAACCACTTAGCCAGAAGGTCTGAGCTATTTTACAGGACCCTTGAATAATCTGAGAGGCAAATTTATTTAACTCACATTTTAGTGGGACATAAGAGATCTCACTATCACACGACAAGAACTCCAATCATAAAAACACTGCGCTTTGACAGTTCTCTAACAGTGGTTGAGCACTTCTTGGGACTTCCTGAGAGCATGTTCATTTACATACTTACAGTCTATAGCAATTAAACTTATCAATGATATCTTGACAAGGTATTTGCTTCCTCCTTTAAGTAGTTTTGTCATTGAATGTAATAGACATTGTAGAAGAGGATTTTGAACATTTCTGCTCTTATATAACATTTTGATAGAAAGTGACTTTCTGTGGGAGACCCCCAGATAATAAACCACTGGAGCACTAAACTATGTTGATAGCACATCTGTTTTAAGAGTATGCAGTGCACATGGTGTACTGCAGAATAAACCATTCAGCTGGAAGAGGTTTTCACATCTGTTAAAGGACTTTGCACATGTTCACTGGAATTCAGATTTCATATGCCAAATTTTTTAATTTTTTTTCCTGGAATTGTACCCATGCAAAAAGATTCAAAACCTTAGGAACAAGCATGGCTAGGATAGGGTATCTCAAATTGAAAGAGTTAAGGTACACTTTTTGTTTTTTCTCTCCCTCTCAGTAGATGAAATCATCAGGGTATATTAGTATCGGGGCGGGGGGGGGGCGCAACTAATGGGAGTTTAAAAGGAGGGAATTATAGAAATGACTTAAAGGAGATAGAGAGGGAAACCAGAGATACCACCCAAGAGGGAAAAAGTACTGGTCCTACTGATCAGAGGGCTGGAGCACCTCTCCTGTGAAGAAAGGCTGAGAGAGTTGGGGTTGTTCAGCCTGGAGGAAAGAAGCCTCCAGGGAGACCTTATAGCAGCCGCCCAGTACATAAAGGGGCCTACAGGAAAGCTGGAGAGGGACTGTTTACAAGGGCATGTAGTGTCAGGACAAGGGGTAATGGGTTTAAACAGAAGGAGAGTAGGTTTAGATTAGACGTTAGGAAGAAATTCTTCACTATGAGGGTGGTGAGGCACTGGAACAGGCTGCCCAGAGAGGTTGTGGAGGCCCCCTCCCTGGAAGTGTTCAAGGCCAGGTTGGATGGGGCTTTGGGCAACCTGGTCTAGTGGAGGGTGTCCCTGCCCATGGCAGGGGGGATTGGAACTAGAGGATCTTTGAGGTCCCTTCCAACCCAAACCATTCTATGATTCTATGATTGCATGTTTGACCTGAACTCAAAAAAACCCTGTTTTGTTTTTTTTTTCTGAGCTCTTGGTACTATGTCCTTTCATAATCTTGAGCATATCGTTTCATCACACTGTATCTCAACTGTAGGCACATTACATGAAGACCACAACTCTTTCTACACTATTCAACAGTAATACTGCCAGGGTAATGGCAATAATGTCTAGATGTATCTAGACACTCAGAAGGACCCTGCTCCCAAAGACACCGCCATTGGCAGATTACTAAAACAGGAGAGTTGCACTAACAAAAAAAAAAGTAGTACCGATCTAAGAAGCCACAACAAATTCTGATATATGAAAAAAAACCCTTGCTTTATTAAATCAATTAATTTCTTTGCAAGCATATTCCTTTGAGAAATGTCCTTTTTTTCCTAAACTATATTAATTAGCCACCTAAAAACAATGCTTTTCTATTTAGAGATATAGTTTTTACTTATTTCATAAGACTATTCTTCAGAACTTAAAAAGCTTCTGAAAGTCACTCACACTTAGATGAAACAGTTATTCTTGTTAGGTTTTGGGAAGAAAGCTCCAGTTTTTCATGTGTAATGAGTCAAGAATTTAAGTCTCTTGAACTCTTAGTAAATAACGAATTTAGTCCCTACTATCCATGAAAAACAAGACTGTATGTAGTAATGTCTTGTTACCTTCTCCTTTTAACACAATCACAAAACAAATGAAGTGCAAACATATACAATGTATTCTAACTCACTGCATACCGTCAACCTAAAACATATCAAAAGGTAATGGGGAAAACCACCAGCACTGGCCTTGTCTTGCTAATGGTTTAAAGTGGTTGGCCGAGAGTATTCCAGATGGCTGGGTTTTAGCTTAACTGTTCACAGAGTGAAATGGTCTGTTGCTGTGAGTGATGTCCCACATTAGTAAATGTTGGTCTTTCTCATCACATAAATCATCAGTTATCTATCTTCCTGATGCTATCAGCCCTCTCAAAATGCCTCAACCGTGACAAGAAATAACAAGAGATTAATTAAACTGTTAACCTCTTCTGTAGTACTAGCCATAGCAAGAGAGAGGGAAAGGTGGTCCTTCATGGAGAAAGCTGTCACTACACTACACCTTGGAGAAGAAGTGCTCTGAATTAGCCCCAGACTCTACAGAATGTATAGAACGTGCAGGAATTATATTTCATATAAATTTATAAAAGAGGATTTAACCTCCTGTGATTATAGCTCACATATACAATGAATGACCATATTAAAAAGTATAAATGATGACAATTTAAGGTAAATTAAAGGCAACTGTGTAGGCATCTGATCATTTTCTAGTCCATGCAATATTTTCCAAGAATAAACATATGCTGCAGCTGGCAGGGACACAGGTAAAACAACAAAGCAAAGCTATTGGATATATCAAATAGTCTAAAAATCACATGCAGCAATATTGGCTGAGATTGGAAATAAGTGATTTCTGTTCCTTGTAAAGAGAATTACTTAAAAAACCTAGTTCATCATCTTGCCCATCATTACTAGCACAAATAAGCTTGTGTGTGCAATAGAAGCAATACAGCAAACAATGCTGTGTAGTAGAAGCAGGTCTGTTGAGCAAAACATCCAGTCTATAGCATATGGAGGGGCTTACTATGAACCAGTCTCGTCTCATGGAATGAATGCTTCTGGTTTATTTTCCTTTGAAGGAAACCCAGTTCATGTACTCTGAGAGTGCTCCATGACAGAAAGCAAAGTGCAATTAAGAGGAGACCATCAGAATATTCTCTTCAGAAACACTAATGCTAATGTAGACACAAAGTTTTCTTTCAATGAAAATGAAAGAAGCATAATACATAGTTAATCAGTACTTCTACATTCCAATAAGAGTTAATTAGATCCTAAAAAAGGAACCCGAAACTTTAGACTCCAACATCACACATATGAAAATCCTTATTTTCATGCACACAAGTCCACACAGATTGGCTTCAGTGGGACTAGTACATGTTGCTATTTCAGCAAAGCAATTCAAATGTGTCTTCACAGTTACGTGCAGACACCTCCATTCATCCTTTGAGTTGAGTTACCTGAGCATGAAGTCCTGAAAGACCTGAAAGGCGGAGCTTATAAAGCAATGCAAAAGCACATCCTGATGTGTCTACATGAATTTAACGCTACATATAGTTAATGTTTCACCAGTTCACTGTGCCATGACTATTTGCACTTGACTGGATAAACATGCCCTTCGCTGTCAAAGGGGCAATGCTTGTTTGAACGGATGTTTTTAGATTCTGCTTAAGCAGAGCTGAGCACTGCAAGCAAAGCATCCATCTATTAGAATAAAATGGAGGAGGAACTATGGAACAAAGAGTACATCACAAATTTGTGACACAGAATAATTACTGTTTCAAAAACTTGATAATACTAGATTTAAATTTCACTTATGTAAAAACACAATCACTTGCATTTATATTTTTTCTCTATTTCTGTTGGGTTGGAATTCAAAATCTGGAATAACACTGTGATACAAATAGCCCTTTGCTATTTGCAGAAGAGTATTTCAGCCAGGTTCTGGGATCAGGCAAAGATGATTCATCCAGATGAACCAACGTGACAAAATCAAAGACATTTTCTTACTAGAATATCCACTTCTCATAGGACAGTAAATGTCAGTAGGGAAATGACTTGGGTTTTTTTCCTATTTTAAAAAGACTTTGAATCAATGTGAATTAATTGTGAAATGTATTAAGAGTTTTCAGAAATGACATTATTCTCTAATGCCCCTGTCCATTAATGGAGCACATTCACTGTACTTATTAAGATGGTAAAGAATCATTAGACTGGTAGGAATGAGGGAAAGAAAATTGAAACATTCCCTGCTAAGAAACTAATTTCACAAAAATGATGGGAAGTCAGTGGAACTGAAAAGCAGGAGATGTTAGAATTAGGTCTACTCATTTGAATCACGTTTGATGGAATCAACAAAGGCTGCTTTGAAGAAAATCATCCTGGTCCTCCTGCTCTCTGTATTTTTCCACAGAGTACTCCCTATTCTTTCTACTCTTTTCTGTCAGAATGCCCATGCCCCTACTTTATCCTCTGTAATGGCTCCTGAACCAGGGACTGACCCCTTCAACAGTGCTGGAGTTCCTACTTCACTGCCTCAGGTGGCTTTAAAAAGCTATAAAGTCTGTTACATTCTGGGTATATAAATGAATTATAATAATTTCAGTCCATCAATGCATATAAAAGGTTATTGACCTTTCAAGGCTTTGAATACATACCCAAAAAGCACAGGCAGGAGGAACACATGCAGTAGTGTTAGGAAGGAAATACTTTTCAAAAGTGATTTTTTTTTTTTTTTTGAGGTTTCAGATATGTTCCTTATCTCTACTGAAAGGACCTGTGCTCATCCCAGCATTTTGGAAGGACCAAGGGATGGCAAATGCTGTGCTAATGGTCATCTAGCCTGGGATATGGGAGCAGAAGACATATTGGGATTTGACCAGAATCAGATTCAGGAATTAGATCTTGCTATACTGCATCCAGACAACTGTTCTAACATGGATAAAAACATTCACATTCATGGTCTGGCACAGTAAATCTTTTCTTTAATTCTTCAAAGCACAAAAGATAAGATACAAATGGTAGGCCTAAGTTTTCAGGCTGGAGTGATGGGCTTCATATAGAATATTGAGATACTGATCTTTGCTTCCCTAGTCTGACTCAGAGCTTAGGACTGAACATCGGCATCCCCATATCCTGGCTGAATATTCCAGGCTCCAGGTATTTCTAGGGTCTTGGATTTCTCTGGTTTCGAGAAAAAAATTCAATTATGGAATACAATATCCTTCCTCTCAAAATGGGAAACAGGAAAGAAAGCTGTTCCTACCAAAAGGGAAAGCAATCATCATAAAATTCCTAACTAGCCATGCTCTGTGGTAAAACAGTAAATGGAGATGAATTTTCTAAACAAAGCCTGCATCGCATTTAAGTCTCAGAAAGAGGTAAGGTGGTTGATTCAGTGTTTCATAGTTTTGCTGCCTACGTCGTTACTACAGAATTGAACTATAAGAAGACTGTGCCTATGGGACAGCCCCTACTACAACACAAGGGCACTACTACTAAAATTATCTTTTTCACAGGATAAGAGATGGTGGTTGCCCAATATTCAGCTCAGGACCCCAATTTCCAAGATTTATTTTGTAACTCGGAACCTCAGCTTTGCTTTGTTCTATTTCTAGTATTAACCTGCAGACATATGATCCGAATCAGAACATAGCAAAACACGGAGCAAGAGAACTGATTTTCCCATCATTGGTTTGCTATTTCAAATTCAAGTATGATCATAGCAGTAACTGTTGAGCTGGAGGTGTAGGGAACCGGCCTGGTGAGAACAGCATTAGCACGGCTTTAGCGTGCAGGCTGCTGGGAGCAGCGGATTCAGACTGTGCGATGGAGCAGCCCGGGTGTTTGGGGAAGGGAAATCAAGCAGGTGGTGAATAGGAAAGCTGGATCAGTAAGTGGAAAAGAGCTGTCAGGGGAATCATTAGTAGCAGTTGCCTGGCCAGCTCCCATTTAGGAGCAGCAGCTGTGCCAGCCCGATGAGGGGAGGGGATGCTGCTCCACGCCAGATGTGCACAGCATGAGCGCGCTGTGCTGGCTGCCAGAGATGGGGAGGAATAAAGAGGGAAGCCGTAGGGAGGGTGGTGTGGAGAACTAGGGGAGCAGCTGCCAGGTTACTCCAGGAGACAGATGCTGTGAACAGAATAGCATGTACCACTGCTGCAGCCCTGTGATGTCTGAGCCATTTCTGCCGAGGAGTAAGGGGTTAAATAAATGTCCAGGGAAAAAAAAATATTTCAGGGGCTGTAGGTGCTGATTAGGCTGATCCATACCTCTGTGACTGCTTCCTGCAATCAAGGTGAGCTGGTATTTTCTGCTTGAACTATTGCTTAATTTTATCACTGTACAGTAGCTAAGAATTATTTCTTGCACTAGGCACTGGTTTCAAACTGCAATGAAGAATATTAGATTTTGTTCTGCTGACTACCCTATGAAGTCTTCTTTTTTTTCTCTCATTCTCAGCTCAAATGCAATTCATGAATTCACTCAGAACAGACACATTTGTTGGGCTGCTTCTGAAGCCAAGCTGTGATGAACACCACAGAACACAATCAATCAAAAGTTTCAAGACAGTGTTCATGCCTTGGGACGACGAACATCTATTTTGATTTCCTCTCTTGCTGCTGTGTGATGCCTCTACTATGCATTTGCACATCTTTGACCATCTTCTGAAACTCTTCTGACATATGGTAGTAATTATATTTCTGATCATATGGGGAGGTCTGAGCTTTGGCTAGAATATTGCAAACCAGCAAGCCCATTCTGCCTCCCCTCATTTATAGCAAAAGTTCCCTATTCCATCCTTCATTTTCTGCACTTTTTTCATCAAGTTTCTGTCTTGCCCCACTTTCAATTGTTGTATCTGTAGCATATTCCTTGTCTCTTTGGGGAGGCCTCAAGTTTTTTAAATCATAATTTTTTTAAACATAAAACTTTCAAGCAGGATTCTGACACCCCATTCCCCTGTCGTCGCTGCTGGAGTACAGCAGTACGAGCCACTGAACTGAGCTAAGCTAAACCAGCATTTTCTGTACTTCTACTTACATTTCAATTCATCAAAGAGAACATATCTGGTTTAGGCAGATTCTTCATGCCTGTTTAGAAGTCAGAATATAAATAAATATCAATTTTTTATTTCCCCCAAGAGATCTAAGCTAACTGCCATAATATATAAAGAAAGAGGGATCATGTTTTATGCAACAGTAAATTCCATCAGAAACATTGTACAATGAGCAGGATGGAGCAAATATTTCATAATGATTACATTATTAGAGAAGCTTAACCTGTCTTTTGTCTAAGGCACATATGCCAGGATATTTTCATTCTTTTAAATGTGTACAGTATTCAGTGTTTATGCCATTTTTAATGTCTAAACTGATCAAAACAGATATGTGCTAATACTTCCTAGTTATTATTTGCTGATTGAGTTACATTGTAATTAATCAGAGAGGTCACATAGCACACATTTTGAAGTCTGGATAGACGTTGCATAGAATAACTTTTTAAAACAAAAAGATGCATGTGCAAATGCAAAATATGTTCTGCTAAACTGGGTACTTTGATAGATTTTCTTTTTAGCCTAGTAAAAATTATAAAAAAGTATTAAAATGTTATGCAAAATTTTATTAAAAAACATGTAGGAAAAAATCAAGCATTGGGATAAATTTTGTTAAGGTATATTTTCACAGCTTTAAAGAAATGTTATATTGTTAAAATAGCATGGACTATTTGTGTTTAGGCAGGTTTTGACACTAATGATGCATACATTTAGATAAAATCAGGAATAGATATGATTCCATGCTTTATTATTATTATTATTCTAAAAAAGTAAACACCTCAATAAAGTTTTACAATCATCTCCTGCTCCAAACTCAGGTCTTTAGTGCACTTTCAATTTCAATTTAAATAAAATCAGTTCTTGAGCTTGTAGCCTGAATTACTAACATGAAATAGAAAAGACCAGACTGTGGTCCCAGCTCATGACACCAGAGTAAATAGTTCTTTGTGAGTTTGTAGTCTGTATTAACACTACCATTCACAAACTTCTCAATTTCACATGACTACGACCAAGCTGGTGAGAAATTATGAGGGCGGACCATGGGCCATTAGTCAGAAAAAATGGAGTCTGCTTTTCTAGCCAGTAAGTCATTCTTTAACTACTTACTCCACCTTGTTAAAGCTCCCACTGTAAAATTCTGTTCTGTAGGACACCAATCATCTCTGACTGATTTATTGTCTTCATTCCTCCCTCCTACTCCATATATAATTTGAAGTAGGTAATGAAACACTACACAATGTTTAGTGGAAGCTGCTGGGTGTAACACACAGAAGCTGGCCTCAAAACCAGAGGACAGGTTTCCAAGGTGCAACATTAAGACAGCTTAACAGCAGCATCATTGTTAATTTCATACTTATAAGACACTTTTGGAATTCACAGTATTTGACAATATTTTAAAAATGCATCTTGTTTATCACTGAAATGGTTATTTATATTTGTGATAGTGGTTGTCATATGCTTTTACAGAACTTAGCCTCTACTTTAAAAAAGGGTTTTATCTAGTAAACATACCTAATTAAGCTATAAATACATATTACATTGACAGATGTCAAATATACTTGGATGCTCTAGCCCTGATTTAGGCAAGCATTTAATCAGATGCTTAACACAAAGCACATAAAGAGTACAAATGAACTGAAATTTTCTTCTTTGCCTTTATTTAGATATAACACTTCATCACACAGGCCGTGTTCTGAAATCAGTACAATGCACTTATAAGAATTTTTATTCTAAAACATTGCTTCAACTCTCAGGTGCAGCACAGAAAGGGAAAGTATTGCTTGAACTGTGGGAATAAGAGAAGTCACTAGACCAGAAAATATGAAATTAAGTACATGGAAACAGTGCAAACCTCTCTCTCTCTCTCTCTCTCAAAAAAAAAAAAAAAAAAAAAAAAAAGAAACGATGAGGATTTTTTTCCCTGCCTTTAGTTACCAAGATGAGATAGAAATAGCCTTGTTTCAGAGAAATTTGCATCCAGTATCTTTACCATCTCATTCCAAATCTAACTTGAGGCTTAATATAAAAACTAACGTCATTTTTAGGAATCCCTCCCACTAGAAATAGATTAACACAATCACAATATTATAATTGTCTTAGGTTGTTCCACCCATTCTAATTCTAAAATAATGTTCTGGTTTGTTTTGAGAATTTCATAATGCCTTAGTCAAATGACAGTTGATAATAATAATCTGATGGGTTCCTCCTCAAAAAAAATGGTAGATGTTTATCTGTTTGACCTCTGTCACACAGATAGAAACAGCTAACTGAGGAGTCTGGATAAAAGATGGAAGGCAGAGACATAAAGCCTGTACTCCAGCCTACCTCATCCAGGGCTTGCATGAAGAGACACCCTCAAAATATCTCAGTTTCCCATTTTACACATTGCTTTTATCTTGTCCTCTGCAAATAAGCAGAGATTTCAGTGGAATTAACCCCATGACACACTTGAGTTTGACTTGCCAGAACTCAGCTTTTCTTTTGAGGTCCGCCACAAGCCCTTGCAAAGAAGTTGATCAGGGAAGTACCTGAAACATGAAACCCAAAAATATTGGCATCACACAAAATTCCCTCAATTTTTATTATCCATCAGACTAAAGTATCCATTTCAAACTCATTTTCTGGAAGTGTCTGCTGACTATCCACCCTTGCACAAGAAATAAGACCTTTCTTGATCATGGAATCTTCTACTGTAAAAGATAGCCACGTAACCCTACCATTTGCCCTGAAGTGATGTTGTGTCTCACCTCAGTTAAATATGGTGAGATGATAAATATACACTCTATCTATATGTCTCCGTAAACTCTTAAAATCCTTTTACTGGCCCAATAGGGACTGTAGTAAAAGAGATCATGTAAATAGGTTAGAAATTATTTAATTGCAGGTATTTTTTGTAAGCTATCCAAGCCAATGATAAATGTTTTCTTGCTTTCAAAAGTTTTCTAAATACCCAAGAGAGTGTAGTTTGGAAAATTCTTCAGTAAATACAATGATTCAGTTAGTTTCCATTTTTATCCTCATTCTCACCCTTTGCCTAGGAGCTGTCTTGCTAGTTTTCCTTGTTTGAATAGTAATTTATTACATATGTTTATTCCCTCTTGTGTACTTAAAACATTTTATAGTTCTTAATTTCCTAGTTATAAGATTATACCCTCTGATTTCCATGGCGCTCTGCCAAATATAACAGTTCATTCTGGATTATTGAAAACATATGCAGAAGATTCAGCAAGCCTGATTTCCCATTCGTCTTTTTCTTCCACAAACATTCTTTCTGAACATACTGGTGCCTCAGACCTTCTAACATTTATTTTTTTTCTTTTCTTCATGGACTTGCTGAGGTCAGTAACTACTGTCCCTTGCAATATTAACCGCTTCAGAAATTCTTCACCAAGTATTTTGTAGTAAATGGGGCAGACTCTGAGTAGAAGTCTGGAGTTACATGAGCATCCAGCTGCTCCAGAAGAGTTGTGGGCTCACCTAAAGGAGGAAACTTTGGACTCCAGGTTCCCCCAGCCTGCCAAAGGTGTTGCATATATCTAAGGATTTGCTTACAGGGCAGACTAATGAAACAGCTGTATCTAGCAAAAGCAGCTGCCACGGTTATACCGTGATACTGCTCCACTGGAACCCAGCAGTAAAGCTGTTTGTGTTGGATTTTGCTTTGCTTATCAGCCTTGCTAACAAACGTCTATGTCTATTATAGAATCACAGAATCATAGAATAGTTTGGGTTGAAAAGGACCTTTAAAGTTCATCTAGTCCAACCCCCCTGCAATAAGCAGGGACATCTTCAGCTAGATCAGGTTGCTCAGAGCCCCATCCAACTTGACCTTCAATGTTTCCAGGGATGGGGCATCTACCACCTCTCAGGGCAACCTGTTCTAGTGTTTCACCACCCTCATCATAAAAAATGTCTTCCTTATATCTAGTCTAAATCTACTCTCTTTTAGTTTAAAACCATTACCCCTTTTCCTATCACAACAGGCCCTACTAAAAAGTCTGCCCCCATCTTCCTTATAAGCCCCCTTCAAGTATTGAAAGGCTGCTATAAGGTCTCCCTGGAGCCTTCTCTTCTCCAGGCTGAACAACCCCAACTCTCTCAGCCTGTCTTCACAGGAGAGGGGCTCCAGGCCCTCTGATCATCTTCATGGCTCTCCTCTGGACCCGCTCCAACAAGTCCACATCTTTCCACATCTTGATGACCCCAGAGATGGACGCAGTACTCCAGGTGGGATCTCACAAGAGGAGAGTAGAGGGGGAAAAATCACCTCCCTTGACCTGCTGGTCACACTTCTTTTGATGCAGCCCAGGACACGGTTGGCTTTTTGGGCTGTGAGCATGCATTGCTGGCTCATGTCCAGCTTTTCATCCACCAGTACCCCCCAAGTCCTTCTCCACAGGGCTGCTGTAAGTCCTTTCATTCCCCAGCCTGTATTGATAGCGGGGGTTGCCCTGACTCAGGTCTAGGACCTTGCACTTGGCCTTATTGAACCTTTTTTAATTTATTAATTAATGGAGCAATAACACATCATCTAACTCATTCATATCAGTAACATCTTAAAACTTTCATGCAGTCCATGAAAATCCTTTCTGAAAATGTTCCCACTAAAATCCTACAGGGAACTCTATAATTTTGACTCACTGGAATGCTGAACACATCCCCTGTGCTTGGTGTCCTAGCTGCTGCCTCCATCTGCATAAACATTTCCTAGTCTGCCTTTTCGTTCTGCCCTCTGAGATCTGTAATAGTTCCCTGTGATCGCTCTTATGCCTTTCCTGTGCTTCCCTTCAATCAAAGCTGTCTCTGCACTGGTAGGGAAACCGCATGTCATTTCATCCTTCCGTCAGAGTGTTCTCCCTTGTCTCTCATATTCCTCTGTATTGGTGCGGCAATCCATTTTAAACTGTCTGCGACCCTGTTAGACTGCAACAGGGGGAAAAAAAGTATATAACAGCAATCTCAGAGAAAGACAGGAAAAAGAAAGATGAGGAGACAAAGCAAGGAGACGACTAAGTTTGAGAGAGACTTTCTGCTGTATCTAGTGAGGCAAAGTCCCCACCACCTGCAGAGAAAGCTTGCCAGTGCAAGGCGGCTCACGCTCCCCCACGGGCAGTCGTCCACCTTCCCATGCCGCCTTGCAGGTCACCACGAAGGTACAGTCACGCTTTCAAAACCTGTTTCACACCAGAATTAACACTGGGAAGAAAAACAGAAGTAAAGCTGTAATTCGAATAAAAACATCTGCTGGTTATTTTCCTTTGCCACACTCTGTTTCTATCTTAAATCTACCTGGCTGAAAAGTTCCACAGAAAATATTTTGTTTATTTAAATACCCAGTTAAAACTCTAGGTAATTGACAATTATTTTACGCAGAGCTAACAACCTGAACTGGTTTGCGGTCCGCAGCTCACTGTCACAGAATTACTTGCTAAGGCACTGTACCTGCACCTGAGCTGCACCCACACCTGCCTGTAGCTGAGTAACGGGGTCTCCACGCACACAATACAAACCTGTCTCTAGGAAAGCAACTCGCTCTTCTCCTATTGTAAAACATTCTTCCTATGCTATGTTGATGAAGACAAACTGCTAATGAGATAGCAGGGAATAAACATCATTTGTGGTCATTTACCATATCTCTACTCAATCACAGGCTGAATGCTCAGGTTATGATAACTTTTTTAGGAAAAATTTCTTCACTAAAATAGTTGTCAAGCACTGGAACAGGCTGCCCAGGGAAGCAGTTGAGTCGCCATCCCTGGAGGCATGTAAAAGACATGTAGATGTGGTGCTTAGGGACATGGTTTAGTGGTGGACATGGCAGTGTCAGGTTAACAGTTGGACTCGATGATCTTAAGGGTCTTTTCCAATCTAAATGATTCCATGATTCCATGAGGGTTTTTATTATAACTGGCTTTCGTCTGTGATGTGACCAAGATGAGCTTGGTCCTCAGCCGTACCCCAGAATGGCAGGCAGCAGACACCAGTCCTGCACAGGTTTCGTCTCCAGGGGCCACGGCTTCATGGCTGTCATCTTGGCTACGACACTTGAGTCCCGCTACAGAACCATGGGTCCTCAACAACTACAACAAACATTTTAATTAGATTGCCTTATGATTTGAAGCATAGACAGTGTGAATAAAAAGTATGTTTGCTATATGCTATACAGTATTTTTATTCAGAAAAGAGTCATAAATTGAGTAGGAGTGACTAAAATTAGAGTGTCAGAAAAGACAACAGTTTGTTATCTGAAAAATTTAAACTGTAAATACTGCTAAGTTATTTGAAATGGCTACTGGTTGTGAAAATACATTTTCCACACTGCATTGACTTTCTTGATCAAATTATGAGCATTAATGTACCAGTAGCAGCTTATTTTTCTCAACGTCTGAATTACAGTGAGCAGGGAAGCAGTGAGGGGAAGTGAACCAGAGAATTCTTAGAGAAGGTGACCAAAATTACAAGCATGCCTATAGACTCTGAGTCTTTATTTCCAGATTGATTTTAATTTCATCAAAAGGCTACAATGCCTGATCTAAATAATAACAATAAAAAAAAGGTTTATATGATCAGTTTTATTGGAAAATCTATTGGTCTGTCAAGCTAATTATCTGACACCACTATTGCAGTACATTAAATTCTGCATTAACAAGGCACTTGGCATCCTCATTTATAGATACGCAACTCCTTGGGAGACTGAACATTTGCTAAACAACAAGCTACCAGGCAACGAGAATTCTGAAGTTCCTGCTTCCCAGGCTCTGTCTCTCTCTCGGTGTATACACACAATGCCTTCGCCCATGCACACTGTGCATCCTGCATGTGGACGGAAAACCAAGATATCTAACAAGCAGCTGGAGTAAACCACCTTTCCAAACCGAGGTGCTTTGGGATTTCCTGTAAAGGAAAATGATCTCACTGAACAGATCCATGTCTGTATCAATGCAATCCTCTTCTTTGACTAAATTAACTTTGGATGTGTGCTGGTTTACAGTAAGACATGGCCACTGCAAACATGACACTGTTTAAAGTAGTAACGAAAGCCTTGTCATCCTCTGTGCAACAGGTAGGACAAAATCACTCGAGGGGATTCACTGAAAGCTTGTTGGGTCTTCCCTTCAGCCTCAAAGGGGTGAGAAATGAGGCTGAGGAAAGCAAAATTCTTGTCCGCTACCTTTGCATTTCTCGAGTCCCATGGCTACCAGAAAGAAGACTACAGGGAAATTCTCTTCTGGTTACTTGGGTTGGCTTTAATGCTGCTTTGTGCCACTGAAGATTCCTAAAGTTACCTTAAGAAGTCCTATGAGCTGGGAGCTTAGGATTTCACAGATCTTGAGGTACCAGCTCCTATAATATTCAAATATCTCCAGTTTATCACACTTACGATGTAAACTAGCAATAAGAATCAATTTAATGTCATAGGTTGGACAGGAGGAACTCTTTAAAATTTTATTTGGCAGTTTGTTTCTATAAAATCCCATTTTTTCTTTTTCACCATTTTTGTTGTGTTTTATAACCTTGCTAAGCTGAGGTACAGGCAGAGGTGGTGAACACATAGCATGCATATAAAATAAATGAGATTTTCTAATTTTTGCTGATAAAATAAAAACTTACACCTAAATTAGGTTGAAATACACATCTATTCTTCTGCATTTATGTTGCTTTATTTATTTTAAGTGCCTCTTTGTACTTCAGTGAACAATTACAAATCATTTTCCCAATTTCTTCAGACACTCAGGCATGCCAAGAGCTAATTAACTAGTGTGACAATTGCAAAAAGCAGCAACATAATTCAGTTTTTGAATGACTTGAAGGTATTTAATTTGAATAAAAGAGGAATTAAATAGCAGTAGTAATAAATGGTATTGACAGGTAGGGTACACATATCAGAAAGGTCGCTACTAAAGTATTTGCAGGTATTTTCAAAACTCTGCTTTGGAGTTGTGAAATTAGGATTAATTGGCTGGAGCTGTTTTATAGACTATTTCACACATTTAATACCTTACGATCTATTGAGGTAATCAGCCATGTGTAAAGAACAAGTTTTGAATCGATTCCCTGATTAAGTAAAATATAAAGGTCTTTGTATGCAAAATGTGGAATGCTTAATGCAAGATTCATCTGGTGCAGTGGAATACGGGTAGGAAAGACTTTTTCAGTGTTGTGAATCCCAGGGTCTGAGATACAGTGCTTATGGCAATGAACTTATCAGAATTTGAGCAACTGTTGGCACAGCTCAGAAGCAAATCCTGCTCTTGCTGTTGGAAGTAAATTTTATAAGAGTAATAACTAAATTATTATAGACTTCTATTTGGTAACCATCAGGTTTTTTCTTGTTTAGTTTAAGTTAGCTTTCACTGTGTCATTTAAAATACCAAAAAGAAGAGATCCAGTTGGCTAATGGGATCCCTTTCTCTTCTTAGAACACTAAAACAATATAAGAATGAGTAAGTCTCACAAGAAGTTTGCAAAGCAGAATACAGTTATGAGCTAAAAAACACATTGGCCAGAAATACTAGCCCTATGGGAACTGGATTTTGCTCAACCTTCTACCTCAACCGCCACTCTCAGGTTATGGACTCAAATTACTCTTTACCCAGGGGAGTCCACCATTCTTGCCCCTAGTTTGTGTGTTCTCGCTATTGCCCTTCCTTTGAGTCAAATATCTTGTAGCAGCAAAACCAGTTGGATCAAATACCTGATGGACTCAAAAAACAGAATAGTTCTCCACCACTGATGCAGAGAAGGGACATATAAGCATGGGTAGACCTGATTAAAGAAGACTTACATGTTTAAATCTTAATGAAAATCATAAGTAATTTCACGTTCCTGTGGAGAAAAGGTGCATCATTTATGGGTACATCTATATTAACATTCTTTATTTCAGAGCAGTAGAGAAATTAAGTGAATCCCCTGATCATTCCCACCTATTATGTATTTGTTCTGCTCTGGTGTGTGTGGACTGGATTCTTGTAGGATGAAACCAGCTGGCAGATGCACTGTAGAGAATCACAAGAATCCAAACCAAGAAGCAGGGTCCACTGTGACAAGGTCTTCCAGTGAATAGTGATGCCAATGTACTGGTAAAAGGCTCTGAAATTGTCAATCTGCAACTCCATGATGTGCTTCTATGTGTGGCACGTGCAGAGATGCCCACAAAGATCAAAAGGACTGCAGTTTCCCTAAGATTAGGGGCTGCAGAATACATCTGAACAATCCCCCCAACCGAAATTTAGGACATGTATAGGTTGGAGACAGATCTATCTACTTGGCATAGAAGGTGGTTGGCAGCTGAGGCATAGCTTGGGACTAGTAACACTCTTCTCATACTCCTTTATATTTTGGCAAACATGAAAGCCACCTGGCCTCAGTCTGGTGTGCAGAAGAGATGTACTTCTACTCCAGAAACTTCCAGGCCCCCAGAAAGGGAGAGAAACAGAAAAAGAAGCTCTGTCCCATTTGCTAACATGTCACTGTGAAGTCCCCTGGCATGCCACACCATAACCTAAGGCAAGATGAAGATGTAGGCAAGACTGTGAATCAGAAAGAGTTTCAAGTAGCTGACTACCAAAGAAGCCATAGTGGTGTTTTTGCAGTCTTGGCAACACATCAGCCCATTCTGCAAGCTGGGTGGGCAGTGTCTTGATATGGAACAGGTTCATATTAAACAGTAGTAGAATGCCCTCACTGAGCTTAAAAGCTTCATTCACCATCTTTGGGGACGTTTGAAGCAGTAAAGCAGCAACATGCCCTCATAAAACAAAGCATGACATAATCATTCTGACTTTTCTTCACTCTCACTACTTCAGGCTTTCCTCCCATTTGAGCACCTGAGAGCACCTCTAGCTGTCCTGCATTTTCCAGCTGCCAAGGCTAGCAGATAACAGAAGACAGACTCCCATGGCACATTGTTTTGAGGTAGGTCATCCTGCTCAGAGCTCACCTTCATCAGTCCCTCTCAAAAATTACAGAAGGAATGGGTAAATCTCAGTACTATGCAGAAAATCGTGCCCTAAAGATCTGGAAGACTGTAGGGGTGGATGGCTGTATGCAGTATACTTGCATTGTAACCTTGCACACAGTCCTGGACTCACAGACTTGCTTTTCTTTGCTCCACAGAGGTGAGCTACAAAAGCCTACCTCTCTTCAGGTACCCAAAGCCCCTGGTACCTCAGCCCTACATTGCCTCAGGCAGGAGGCAGTATATACCTGGGATGCCATCCTAGAAAACATGCTGTAGTATCAGTCTGAGGCAATGTTAAGAAGAGAAGAGGGAGAGAAGGTCAACTCCGAAGATGTTTATGGACAGGACCACGTATGAGGAAAGGCTGAGAGAGCTGGGTCTCTTTAGCCTGGAGAAGAGAAGACTGAGAGGGGATCTTATCAACGCTTATAAATATCTAAAGGGTGGATGTCTAGAGGAAGGGGCCAGACTCTTCTCAGTGGTGCCCAGTGACAGGACAAGGGGCAATGGGCACTAACTGGAACACAGGAAGTTCCATCTGAACATGACAAAAAACTTCTTTACTCTGAGGGTGACACAGCACTGGAACAGGCTGCCCAGAGAGGCTGTGGAGTCTCCTCTGGAGATATTCAAAACCCACCTGGATGCAACCCTGTGCAACCTGCTCTAGGTGATCCTGCTCTAGCAGGGGGCTTGGACTAGACGATCTCCAGAAGTCCCTTCCAACCTCTACTGCTCCGAATCTGTGAATCTCTGAATCATCCAGAGTCCTTAACAGGTCTGACAACAGCTCTTGATGAACAGGCTTCAGATTGCAGAGCAAGGGAGCAGGATGCTCCCTTGAGTGCTTTTGAGTGGCAGCCAGTAGCCAGGCAGATGTAGGAGGAACCAATGGAAGAAGGAAAAGAGGACAAGACAGATCTGGGGACTGCCATCTCCACCAACACTTGCTGTGCAACCCCAGACACTCTCTAGACATCAAGTAGTCTTGGGAAGGTATTAGTAGTAGGCTCTGCATAACCTGGTGACTGTTGGGCCTTTCCTCTCCTCCTCACACCTGTGGTCAAAACAGTGCAAGTGACAAACGAAAACAGTTACAGCACAAAAAGTCCCAAGAAAGTCTTTGTATATGTAACTTCCTCATTCAGCAATTGGTAGAGTGGACCACCGGGGAGCTCACAGACCAGAAAGCAAAGATTAGTTTTCATCTGAAGAGCCTCAGGCAACAGATATCGGGGATGTTAGATCTAGTGGATCAGCCCAACTCTAGCCTAAAGTACAAACCGGTATCTTCTATGGTTCTGTGAAAAGGACTTGCATATTTTTTATACACATAAAAAATTGCATCAGGTAAGTACCTGGGACCATTGCAATTTATTCTAAATGAAAGAGTCTAGCCATTATTTTTTTTCCTAGCTGCTCAATTAAAAATGGTAACAGGTTAGAAAAGGCAAGTGCAAATTCATCTGTATATTAAATTGGATGAGAAGTATTCTTATGTACTAGCTCTTTCCAGAAAAAGACGGGCTTGATAACAGTACGCTTTAGTTGGGCAAATACTTTGCACTCCAGTTCCTGTGTAATATATCAAACATTATTTAAATCCTATGTTGAGTGTTTAAACACAGCATCTTATAGCGGTGCTAAACCAACAATCTTTATTTTTCATTGTGATACAAAATCCATATAAATTGTTAGAGTCAGATTAATTTTAGCTCGACTGTCCTTGATCAGGACTTCTTGCAACATGATCAATAAATAAAGTAGTTCCTTTTCTTGTTGGGAGATACTCATTTACCATAAATCTCCTGCTCACCAGTCTGGCTGGTATGTGTCTCTAGGACATAAGAGCATCAGCTTTGAACCACTCAGATTTAGTTTCTCAAGTGAAGAAGTGATTCAGCAAGAATAAACTTGGAGATGTTCTGCAGGTCGGACTAGGAATTATGTGACTAATAGGAATATATTTATGTATCTATGAGGGTTTTTTTGAAAAATATCTTTCTGGATTTTTTGGACTATTACAAACAATACATATAATTAATTAATAAAAACATCACATGCTGTCACATAATAACTGGTTTTGTTACCAAACCCTTCTCTTTTCCTTTCATGCTGATAGTATGTTCCTTTTAGCAATTTACTTGTTAGCCATCTTTTGATCTCTAGGCTACAGCTTTTTATGTTACAAGCGAAAAAAAGGTTGTTTACTTCCCGCATGACCAAAATACACAAATTGAGGTTTTCATGCATCATAGTTAGCCCCATTTGAAATTAAGAACTTATAGTTCATCCTGCTCATTAAAAATCATGCCATGTTTGTTTCTTCAGACCAAAATTCAGACTTTGCTGGGAAGTTAAGACATTAAAAGTAAAGATTTTTTTCTATTTTCTAAAGAAAGAGCTGATTTGGTACTTTTTTTTTTTTTTTTTTTTAACAGCTGCCTTTCTCATGATCTGGACTGCACTCCAGACAGATCTTACTGCTTTAATTTCAAACCTTGATTTCAATTTGCTACTTTGTATTGTCTAGTCAGAAACAAGATGCCTGAGATGACAACTGAATAATGGTACACAGAAATCAGTTAGGTCATTTTGGTCCCTTTTGTTTCTTAGATGTCTGTTCATTTTTTTTTCTGTAGAAATATGATAAATACTACGAGCCATTCTAACTCATCACTTTTTTCTTGCCATTTATTTCCTAATTCTTCCTATTTGAGTTTATCATTACCTCCTTTTTGATTTTTCAAGAATATGTATACAAAAGTATAAAAGAAAGACTTGTGTATTTTGAGGAAATGCCTTTGGAATTAAAATATATGGATATATTCATCCCTGGTGTCAGTCTACTAATGCATACTGAATTTTGTCATGAGCAAACTTATCCAATTTTTGAGGGAACAGATTGAAAGAAGAAAAATATTTTAGGCCCAGGAGAAATGTCTCCTATTTAGTCTTTTCATACAATCTGGAATAGGATAAGATTACTAATCTATGAGGGACTGAAAATGTACAGGAGATTGAAAAGCATTATCGTGTAAAATTCTTCTTTCACTAAGCCAGCCATATATTTTGCTTCTGTGGCAACCAACCTTGCAAGAAAAGAGCCTCTCAAACACTTTGAAAATAGAACTAGCAAGAAAAAAACCAACCCAACATGTAAATTTACAGTGCTAAAATTCATGATGAAAATACATCTGTAGCAATAAGGAAGGCATCACAAGCTTTTCCAGATTTTCATATTCTGTGACCTTGCTTAATCTCACAAAGCACTGTGCAGCAGCATGGAAAATCACCTGTAATTTCTCTAACAATATGATGTGCACTTCATGGAATAGACAGTTGTTGACCTGTTGTAGTCATTGTTTGGCTTCCAATCACACAGCTTGAAAAACATCAAGTCCTTGTGAGAGAGTAGGTAAATTTTATCAGCCAAATGCACCCCTTATGTTACTTCACTATAGTCAAGCTATTCTAACAGAATTACATCAGAGATTAATTTTGTACAATGTTTTATTTATCTAGTGTATTGTTTAGCAAAAGAAAATCAAAATATCAGTTAGCTGTTTTGAAGAGAAACAACAAAGAATATAGCATTGCCAGCCAGTGAAGAGGGGAGTAAACAAGATGGAGCCACACTCTTCTTTGTGGTGTCCAGTGGGAAGACAATATGCAATGAACACAAAAAATGAGAAATTCTATCTGAACTCAAACCACTTTCTTACTGTGAGGGTGGTCAAACACTGAACAGACTGCCCAGAGAAGTTGTGGAGTCTCCATCACTGGAGATATTCAAAACCTGACTAGACAATATCCAGAGCAATCTACTGTAGTTGATTCTGCTTTGAGCAGGGGTTGGAGGGGGGTATGCTAGATGATCTGCAGAGGTTCCTTCCAACCTCAATTATTGTATGATTCTATGATTTACTTTTTCTCAGTTATTTATATTCATAACAAAGTCATTCCACTTCATGAATATCCTTTAGCTGCTTCTGTCATCTACACCATGCTTAAAGTTCTAGTCCCTGGCTTTAAGAAACATCTCTCTTCATTACATCAGCTTTCCTTATGACTCTTCGCTGCTGCTCACCCTTCTCTTCATCAACTTGCCATAATATTCCATCTCCATTTTCATATCTTCTCCCTACATTCTGATAACTACATTCCAGCTCCAGAGAACATCTTGGGTCTTTAATATATGTCTGATTTTTATGAAATTATTGGGAAAAATACTTGGGAACAAAGTTTTCATCTGCATTTCTCTCCCTGCTATTATAGCCTTATCTGCCACCCTTGCTCACAAAGAGTAACAGCTCCTTTCACAAATAATCCCACAAAAACAGAGTAGGTATCCTTCAGCAGCAGAGCACTGCACAACAATAAATTATAATACCCAGAAGGCATCAAAGTTTTCTATTTTGAATTTTTTTAAAAAAATATTAATTTATTTTAAAAAGTATAAATAGCCAACAAAGTAGTTTGATCACTTTATATCATCAATGATAAGATGCAGCAATAAATACGTAGAACTTTGGCTATATTGCCTCTTCTTGTTTAGCCATTCTAGTGTGCTTTCAAGCAGTCATGTAGTTCTTGTTTTTTCAGTAAAGAGCAACAAAACCACACTTGTTATTACCAGTGGACTGTTAAATCATTTCTCATTCTGACTACTAATCACACAACTACTATGAAGAGTTTTTCTGACATTTCCAAGATGTAGATTCAGCCTACAACCTTCAGAAACATTCTCATCCCACTTTAAATCCTGTTGAAACTTCTTTTGTGTTTTTGTAGCCCCCTCTTCTCTCATCACCCTTCAGAGTAAGTATACTTTCTTACTATGACAGCAGTAAAAATTACTGCTTACAGAGTGAAGAACTCTTAAGCATGATTGGGCTAACAGACTTGGTGAGCATTTGCTGCAATAAAAAAAATTATTAACAAGGAAAGAAGAAAAAAAAACACACCCGAAAACCTGAAAATAAAATATTTAGGGGACCTTTTCTTATTTTGCAATTAAGTAATGTGTGGAAAGGAAGTTTTTGCCTGTCATATCAGACCATTCCTTTTCAGCAGGCAATTATGAAAGTGGGAAACTCAAACGAAGGGGACAGAAAATCACATAATCAAAGGAGAAAATATTGCAGTTACTCAGGTAATTTCTGGACATTCGTCTAACACACAGAAATAACAAGGTACTAGTGCTTGCTATGTAGATGATCAAAGGGCAAATTTTGCTGCTAATATCGAGACAAACAAATTTGAAATATAAAGTAATCTGCTAGGTTTTAAATATTTCTTTGCCTTAACTAAATAAACTGTGATTTCTTGGTGCAAAGCAGAATCAGTGATAAATTCTTCCAGCAACTGTTGTATTAGTTACACTTAGAATGAGGAGCAATGACTTATTAGTGAGAAAGAGAATGTGATTTTTATGAAAAAGAACACGCCTATTTAAGTACTTTACATAGCCAGATTAAAGAAGTCTTGCACTGTACCTTTGGATTTGCAAGTCATATATACTATATATACGTCTCATCTTTAGCCAAAAATGGATCTATGAAATATGAATATTAGTAAGATTGTTTAATAAATGTCTTAAGTTTAGTCACATAACCAGATTGTCCCAAATGTTGCAGGATCCAAACTATTTCAATGAATAGTAAATTTTCTTGATTTATTTTTCAGGAGGAATAACTGTAAATCATGATGTGCTGGCAATACATCTTCCTAAAAAGCCACTGGCATAATAAGACTGTGATTCTGTCATAATGACTCACTCCACAATTATTTTGGGTTGGATTAAGTTCCTTTTCTCATACTAAATAACATCTTATTAATTTCAATAGGGTAAAATATTCCCCTGAATGGAGCTACTTTTCAGTTACATAGAACTCAATGTGACTAACATGGAAGAATCTGTTCCTAAATAATTATCACAGAGGGGGCTGTTGATTGCATGATGCTGAGATATGAAGGCATGTAACTAGGCATATTGTACCTCATACTCATATAAGTCTAAAGATAATGGCAGTTAAATTACATGATCAAAAAATTTCTCCTCTTCATATTTGAAAATCAGGCCAAGAAATGTTGTAAAGTTAATAAGCTGTCGTGCTCATTCTTCTTCTTCTATGCCATATGAAGGAAGCTCAAAGGAAAATTTCCTTGAAAGAAGAAATGCAATTAAACAGGACAGAAAAATAAAAGCAAAAAAGCTTCATCAGAAAAGTGTTGAAACATCCTTTTCTGCTGTTTAAATATTCACGTTTCTGTGCCAGAGATGAACATCCAGTTCGTACTCTTAAAAAAAAAGAATGCAGAACAAAACAGCAGCTTTCTTGTCCTTTTCTGCTTGAACTGCAGTATTCAGTAGAGTGAATGAATGATTTAAAAAGAAGTTCTCAAGTAAACACAATAAGCTTTGATTTGTACCTTCTGGAATATCACTGAAGTCAATTAACTCAACTGAGGGTTTGGCTTTTACCTGTAACGTACAAAAAATATGAGATTCAAGTGATTATATCATGAAAGAAGGGTATCTACTCAGGACAAAGCTGGCTAAAATGAAGGATTGCTTTTTCACAAAACATTTATGTTTGTTCAGAATTTGTTTTCAATCCAAATTGAACTTTTTTTTTTCCCAAAAAATTTGCCATTGAACTATAAATTCTGAAAACAGGCTTTTTAAGAAACAAATGAACTGACTGTGGCTGCCTTCCTTTCAGTTCTTGTGTTTGATCAGTCCATATCTCCTCAGATAGTGATGAAATCAGAAGACAGAACGGTCTTTAAAGTAGAAAAGGTCAAGATGCTAGGAATAGCTATCCTTGGCCACCATCATATAGTACTAAATATTAATTTTAACAAGAAATAAAAGATTTTCAATCTTAATTGAATTTCACATCAAATTCTACTACTGTTGATAGTAGCATCACTCAGTGTAGCCAGGACATACGGTCCATCCTCAGTTTTGGCAGGTCAGCAACCCACCATTACACTAAAGCTTCTGCAGAAACTTCCGATACCCCTAGTTAGGACCTATGTTAAAGGAACATGAGAACACATCAGGTTACATCTGTAACAGTGACACAGCAAGTTTCTTTGTTGGACTGAAAGGAGGCAAAATACCTCGCGATAGAGTGGAGAAATGCTAATGCTGAAGCTCTGAGACATCTCTGAGAACCGCTGTAGTACCATCAATCTCCCAGAAATAATGGACTGGACACACCAGCTGGAGCTTGTAGGTCTATCAGTCCTCTGCTGACACACGTATGGATGTTAAGGATGTAAAAACCTGTCATTCTACCTCCACAGCATGACTGGAGCAATATGGATTTATACCAGTTGACAGTCTGACCTAGCAGCTGAACCCTGTGTGAAATGGATGGAAGAAACTTCAGCCATGGAAACTCCTATGCTGAGACAGTCACAACGTCCTCTTCGTGCGCTGCACCTCCACGTGTGCAATCCGGCAGCTACAGCTGTGCTAAGAGGCTCCCTGGGCCTGTTTCTGGTAAGAAACAAGCTGGAACTTCCACTGTGGACCCACAGGAGATTCTGTCAAGTCAAATATTTACCCTTTGACCTTTTGCATCGAAGAGGGTAATTAAAAAACAACAGCAACAAAAACGTGAGTGCATATGTCCCTACAGTAGCTTCAATATATTACTTCATTAGAAATGTAGAAAATTACCTAGGAAATCCAGTGTCAACTGGCACCACTATTATTAAGAAAAAAAATCCCAACGGCCGCAAAGAGCCTTTTTTATTAACAATACTTTCTATAACAAAAAGAATTTCCTTCAAGTGGAGTGTTATTAGTAATGACACAGGACATATATTTTGATTCATTTATTGAATCCCTTGCTCTTCTGATTTATTAATAGGGGACTTCCCCAGGTTGGTGGGGCTTATTACAATCCGGTTTAATTCTTCTTCATTTTTCATTATTAGGTTCCTATACACTTTAAGCCACTACTTTTTTCTGCTTTCTGAACTCCAGGCAACTTAGCCCAAAGATATAGCACAGGAAGAGACTGCAGATAAGGAAAATAAAAAGCTATGAAATTCTAAATATGTTTTAACTGGACAGTGGGCGGGGGAAGCTTAAAAGACATTTTGATTCAAATATTCCCAAATCCTTCCCTAGGGACGGTGATACTCTTTTTATTCTGCAATTTATATACGTACCCTCCCACACATTTCTTTTAGTCAAAGCTTTCAGGCTAAGCGGATGACAGGTGGCAGTCCTGGTGTGAGCGGACCACACGCTGTGGACATTAATGAGTTTCCTTCAGGCCCAAACGGAAGTTTTATAACCTTAGGTTGACTTACTCTCCTCTTCAGTTAAACAAAAATATTTCAGCTCATACAAACAGCTCAGCAAGATACAGAAACAGCAAGAGTCAAATGAGTGGAGGGATTTAGAGCTTTTCCAAGGTTTTCTTCCAGTTCAATCATTTTCAGTCACTCATTAGGCAATGCAGCAAATCTCCTACTCTCTCTTTCGGACTACAGTATGCATTACCCAAAAGCAAGGGAGAAAGGAAGACTGGGATTGTAAAGTATATTCCAAACTTTATTTACACTTCTGTGATGGACTTCAGTGAAATATAACAAAACAGCAATTCCAGCTATAGCTAACAAGTTGCAAATGCTGCCCTAAAAGACTCCGTGTAATGCTACACATGTGGAATAGATCATTTTGATGCTTGCAGTGCCTTATAGGCTTTAAATATTTTATGCCTTCCCCATTTGTTAGTGTTTCCAGTCTAACACAGAAAGAAATCAGAATACAGCAAGTTGACTAAAGCAGCAGATCATGAGGGCAGAAATATTCTTAGCAAACAGCAAGTTTTTGTTGTGGATTCAATGAACAGAGCTTTGGCCTTCTTTCATTCAGCTGGGCTTTTGGGAAGCTTCAAACCCACGAATTCAAACCTTAGGTGGCAGAAAAGAAACATGATTTTTGCTCCTGACAATCTTCTTTATACTGTGCCCAAGAAAGGAAAAAAAGCAAGGGTGTATAACAAAGCACTTGGCTCTAAATGACCTGCAATAAGTACTGGATATATACTCTCTCTCATGGTGCTAATAATTCACATTTATGGATGACCTCTAGTCTCACAGTGACCGTGATAAAGATTATGATGTAGAAATCTAGACATAAAAAGGGCTGGACAAACAGAATATGTATCAGAGAGGTAGCACGGTGATACTCAGAGAGTCTTAGCTTACTGCAGGACATCAGAAAGCAGCAAAGTCTCTACATCTATCCACTCGCTTATCTTCCTGTTTTAAGTATCTCATGCTGGTTTTTAGCATCAGGATAAAAAAGATCCCCAGGAGTCTTTAGGTGATAGCAACTACAGCAACTGGGACTGGAACTTAAAGGAAGGACTTTGAGGTGAAAGATCCTCGTTTTCATTACCAACCACATGAGTCATAACTCATTTATCCTGCCCTTGGAATAAGCCACATTTCAAAAAGTGTGCCTTGACGTCTCTTCTCTTTTTCTTCAGTTATGACAAATGGAAAAATTTGTATTTCTATTCTGACTGACAGCTTATACAAATTATTCCTTTAAGTCTCTGTAGTTTTACATTCAATATTTTAAATTCCTTAAATTGCATATAGTTGTATTGAATTCCATTAGGATTCCTGAGTCTGTCAGAATAATGATATATTTGAGTTTTTGAACTTCATACATACTTCATTTCATTTACAATGGTTATATTAAAAAGTGTATTTTCTTATCCTTTTAAACCAGGTACAGAACAAATTCTAATTGTTATTTCATGAGATAATGAAAAAATATTATTTTTCTATCAATATTTGAAGCTAGTCTTTCAGAGAGGGCTGCAACGTACGTGCTTTAAAAAAAAGTGCACCCATCCAAAGGTCTTCCACTAACCTCCCTAGTTCTCATTACATACCCAGGATTCCCTCTTAACTTCATAAATATAGATGCCATTCAGGTGGTCCCTTTAATAAAGCCACAGGAGAGACTCCCTACTGCCCACAGAAATAAGAAAAATGTGACCCTATAGCTCTAAAGGATAGGACTACAGAGAGAGGAGGAATCAAAATGATACAGTAATGTTTGATAGTCTGAGTATCAATAGTAGAGTATTGTTTTACTCTTGTTCCCAATCTTAAATAGAGCTAGTTATACTGGCAAATGATGAAACAGGCCATTCAGCTAATTTCCAGCCATTGCCTGGTGGTTTTGCAGTAAATACTTACTAGGTCATTTAAAACTTTCAGGTTCATACACTGCAATCAGTCTGAGCGCTGAACTTTCATGCATTGAGTGTCAGAATGTTCCAGATGCTTCTAGTCAGGAGCTGGAAACCCTATTTCCTAATCGTATCAACAGATGTTCGGCATACACACCATGAACAGCATTTATGCAGGCTTTGAGAGAAAGGGCTTTTCATAATAGGCATAATATATGGACATAATATATAGACATAATAGGCACCAGGAGTAGATTAGAAATTAAAACTGTTATAAATCTGAATCCTTATCAGCATGGAATGGGATATCTGAATTATGCATAATGTGGGGAAGAAGAAAACACAGTAGTGCACATGCACACACTAAATTACAGGATGAATATCAGAGCCCATCATATTTCATCCTCTACCTCCCCTTCACTAATAAACCCTGCCAATGAAATATGCCTCAACACGTTTTTCTCCTGCTGTCAGTTCCTCTTGTTCATTGTACTTTACACACCATCCTGATTTACTGGTCTTTTCATACTCCATCTCTCCTGAAGAGTAATTTTTCCACGATGCCCCGAAGAAACAAATAGCACATATTAAATTCCGAGACAAATCCTTCCTCAGTCTTTGCAGTACATCCTGCTTCTCTGTGTCTTCATTTAGATTTTGAATAGCTCAGGTTAAGGATTTCATTTGTCTGCTTGTACAGAGTAAACACATACAGTGACATTTAAGAAAGATTCACGCACCATGATAATTAGCTCCTTAAGTTACCATCCAGAGGCTAGTGCTGAGGTCGCAGTATATTGCACGATATACATAAGGTCATACAGAAAATTCACATATAAACTCGTTAGAAGACAAGGCCAGTCTCAAAGCATTTACAGAGTAAAAAGCAAAGGCAGGCCCTCGGCTGCACAGAGCCGAAACTGAGTCCGCGCTGCGGCAAAGTAGGCGCGGGGCACCTCGGGCGCAGCTAGCCAGGGCAGGCAGAAGGCCTGGAGGTAACCTTCCTCTCCTCAGCTTTTGGCCAGACGCTTGCAAAACTCATTCTCATGAAGGTGAAGGGGAAAAGGTGGGAGAGACCGGGGCCGGGGCAGGGAGTACCTCTTGCTACAGGAGACCTGGATGTCCAAGGGGACAGAAACATGAAATTCGTCGTTTTCCCTTCTACCTTCCACACCCACTCAACACACCGAATGGATCGTAAAGTTAGAAAAAGTCTTTTCCACAGTTTAAGTAGGTGTTATGCTGTGTATGTGCATCTCCTCATTAGTCCCATGGATACCCTTTCTGCTACGTGTCACCTGCAGGCAGAATATGCCCAGGTCCGGTCACTCCCTGCGCAGTGCGGTCTCTAGCACCAATGGCCTGGTTCATGCTTATCCATTTATGCCCAAACCTTTACAATGTTAAAATAAATCTGGTTTGATTTGGAGCACATACATTGTGCCTTGAACAAATGCAGAAATGATATTTTTTGATCATATGGATAAGTGATTGGGCATTATTCCAACTGTCTCCTAGTTAAAAGAGATTTTTGTGTATAAGAAATTTCTTTTTTACTCTAGCTTTTTGCCTGTCCTCAAGGATTTTGTCATTATTGATTAAATGCAAAATTAGATCATAACCTGACTAAATAAAATTTCCTTCCATATGACAGTTCTTTGGTCTCTGCTTCCCGTGAGACTCTATTACTCATTGTGCAAATTATATTAAAAATTTAATTTTCCTTTTCATGTAAAAAGAAAAATCAAGATATCAGACTGCATCCAATTTACATCTATCATTCATAATGATAGAACAAAAATAAACCTGTCTTCACATAACAAATGAGCATTGCTTCACAGATTTGATTATAAACACAATATCATCTCTTGCATAAAAAACTCTAAAACACACTCTCCTATTTCTTTAAGTTCTTCTCTAAGTCTGCTTGCCACTATTTGGAAATTCCTGCTATGTAAAGGGAAGTTGTACATTGTTGTCAAGAAGAACCTTGTCCCAGAATAGTACAGGGTTAGACATCTTGACTGAACTGTCACCACAGTATCTGAATTTGCACATGGCTAGTAAAATAAAGTACCAAATCCTTGCAGAAATAGATTTTCATTTGATACAGCTCTGTACTATATCACTTTTTATCCTCGTCTATAGTGCTGACTGAATACTGAAAAACCCTCCTATAATACAAACATTGCAAGCAATGCATGGCAAAGACTGACAACATAGAAGATTTTGGGTCAATTATTCAATAATCTATTTGACTTATCGTAACAATTTGCTATGAACAAAGCATCTTGAAGCCAGCTGTTAGCAGGACAGCAAAGTCATGTTTAGCTAGTCTGGAAAAGAAGGAACAAACTAAGAGAACTTGAAATTTTTTCAATTAAAATTCTGAAGTTAAAATCTAGGTGAAATTTCCCACATGATACTGTTGCACACAGCCTTACAAGCTCGGCCTCTTAGCATCTGAGCAGTGTGAAATCCTGTGAAATCCTGTAGAGCGGAACAACTACAGACTGTGTTGATTTCTTCACCAAACCCACCAAAGCCCCAACAGCAACTAAGGTACAGAGGGATGAATATTCTTATTATTTTTATGTGAGAGTGAAACTTGGAGAAACAACAAAATAAAGTTAGGGCTTTAAGAAAAATCTAAAGCAAAACATGACGAAGGAAGCAGAGAAATAATAAAATTGTAAACAGAGAATCAGAAACCACTCCAAATAGTAAGCCATCCTAACTCTACAATGTGAGTCACACTCGAAAGTAGGAAATTACTATACCTTTTGTATGGAAAAAGAACAGTCTATTCACTTCCGAAAATCCCATGACCAGAAACATGATGTCAAAACAGAAGGAGTTCAGATATTTCTGTGCCTCCTTTTCAGTTTTAATAGATGCCACATCCCCAGGAAACAGGAGAGAAAAAAGGTCAGCTGAGCGAAGCCACATGAGGGAAAGAGTACCTAACGGAGGAAAAAGGTGAGAAGTGATGGGGGGAGATATGCATTGTAAAGGCAATGCCTTGGGAACAGAGAAACCTACTTTTTACTTCGCCTGTTTTCTCCCTGACCTATTGTACAAGTATCAGCAAGTCACTGACTCGCTCTGCACATCTGAGACAAGAGCTGCGCTCCTAACGAACTGGGCACAGGAAAGATGCATAGGCAGAGGCAAAACAGAACAGCTCCCATGGCATTTCTGTAACGAGGTTTCCCGTATCACCAGCAAATAGTCCCAGCAGAAAATACCTTTTACTGTTGGGGCTGAATTATTTATTTTGCAGATGCATGTAAAAGCCACCATCGGGGCTTGCTTAGTCCTTCAGTATAAAACAAAGCATACGTATCGTGAAAAGGCAATCACTGCCCCAAGGAGATGACAATTCACCTGCAATGTGGGGAGTAACAGATGGAGGCCCCCAAAAACCTGTGGGGCAGCACAAGGTGAACGTGAAGCAATTATAGTTAGTGTCACCAGCTGAGGTCACATCTCACCACCCGCTAAACCTTTGCGGAGTGCTCCTCAGTCAAAAAACCATCTTTTTTTTTTATTGCTAAGTTATCTACAAACACCACGGGAGTTGTAACTCTCTCACCTTTGCCTGGGGAGACTGGTATAAAACCCAGCCTGCTTCGCAGGTCCATTTCAGTTCCTGCAGGATTGGTGCCAATAAGTATCCAGTGCTTGCTTTCAGAAAGATTTTCAGGGAGACATTTTTCCAGAAAGAAGCCAATCTGAGGAAAATAAAACTCTCTGCAAAAACATGAATTCAATTTTGCTAAGAGTTTTTTCCCTGTCGTGTCCACAGCAGGCTTGGAAACAAAAATTTACCCATACAGCCATTATGATCAACATTAAAATTACTCCTCCTGAACATGAAAATTTGCCTAATACAGGCTACAAACTGTACAACTAGCTATCAAGGCCCAAGGGCATGCGCTCATGATCAGGTTATTGGTCATCGTGGGTGCGATGACCTTTTCCACCTTGTATAACTATTGAATTATTCACTGGGGTCAGAATGTGATGTACGCACATGCCTGTGAAGTGTGATACCCCCTGGACCATGGTGCCAATCTTGCTTTAATATTAAAATGAAAATATCCCAGCTAAAGACAGTGAGGTCCTACCGTCTATGGGATGTTGGAGATCCCTGTCCTGCTTTTATACTTTAGTCAATCTTTAATTATTGATATAAAAATAGAGAACTCCATGTGGAAGAAACTGAAGGAGATGCTTCAAACTTGCTCCTAGTTCAATGGGTAGATATTATTTGAGTCCTGTGTCTCTATTGCGTCCTTTTGGAGCTACACTGCTAGTTGGAAAGGGGTTAAAAATTTCTTAGAGAATACTTAACACATTAAAAGTGTCTCTTCAACCAACTCCAATTTTGGTATTGACACATGCTCTAATTTTCAGAACCATTCAGCAGTGTCATGTCCCATTCATATTAGTGAGAAGTGAACTTGAAATGAAGATGAGGTCATTAGGCTTTAGGTTTTCTTCCAAATGTATAAAAGTATAGCACTGAGCTTTGCTTTGCCTGGCTGCTTGGTTTGGGGCAAAGGGAAGAGGTTGTGTTTGGTTTTGCTGTTTTTTTACTAATGACCTGAAGAACATTAAATACTTTTAATCAGCTAAAAAAAAGTCATAGAAATGTAAAATTTTAATTTTTTAATCTTCTGAGCCCTGTTGGGGACCAGCAAAGGAGGTACACAAAAATGCTCCAGTGAATAAATAAAAGGATAATTAAGGTTGCCCAAATGAAGAAAAGCTCAGTCTTGTAAATGCTTAAGATCTTACACACCTTTCAGAAAAAGAGTTTCCCACTTTGCCACTCTGCTCCCTGTTTTTCTACACTCTAGATATCTAACTCAACATTCAATCAGGGAGGTACAACATAGGCAAGGCAAACAAACAAACAAACAAACAAACAAACAAACAGATTCCACTAAAGAACATATAAATTTGGCAAAAGGTCTTTGAGTTTATATGAACAGAGGAACACAAGTGTCCTTGAAAAGGAAAATTTTTGTTTACTGTATTCATAAGCAAGTATAAAATCTGGAGGCAACAATATCATTTGAATCTTTCACTGCAACAGGAAAAGAACAATTGGAGATTCAGAACTACCGGAAATGTGTCAGATGGTATTGAGCAACGCTTCCTCTGTGTAGCAGTTTGTTACTACTCCAAATTTTTTGTATGAAGACACTAAATTCTAAAAATGTGGGGTTTTTTAACAATAATATCTCCCTAAACTTTTACCTCATTTGATCCAGTTAACCCCATAGTCCTAGTAATGCTCCTTTTTTTTTTCTTACAATCTTTTTCAAATTTGGGAATAGTAAAGAAAGTTATTAAAAAATAAAATTTATTCACTAAATTAAGCTGCTTTTTTTTCCTGTTCCTAAAGGATATACATAATTTTACAAATTCTTTCCTAAAACAAAATAGTTCAGTGTACCCTTTATGTGAAAATATTACAGATGCTTATATTGTATTATTACGTTTACATCTTACTCCTGACAATGTTCTTCACATTTCCTATTTGCACTTTTGTATTACTCATTAAATAATAGCATTGTGTCTCCTGACAAGATGACTAATTGTACTTCTCACATGTTCCAGCAGGGACATATTACTGGACAGGAAAATTAGTATTCACATAGGAATGAGTGCCTCTTCATTTATGGAAGGTTCCCCATACTTTCATGTTAACTTAGTCAATGCTCATAAATATTTCAATAAATTCAAATGATTCTTCATCCATTCAAAAATTTATGAACATTGACTGAGTGCGGGATTTGGAAACTCATCAAATGGATTTTGCTGTTTCTATTTATAAAAATATTCATGGATAATGCCCTGGATATAGTTACCATCTTCAGCTCTCACTGGGTAAAGGTAGGATTTGAAAAGGCATGCTCTTATTGCAACACTTGCAGGCGCAGATGAAAGTCAGGCTCCATTTCAGTCTGCTGGAATGGTAGCACTTACAGGCATAAAGCAAAAGAGGATCTCAGCACCAAAGGGTTTACAGCCCTGGGTGAGAGCTACAGACAAAAGGAAGGGGAAACATAAAAACAGGAGAATCACGAGAATGATTCTGGGGAGTTAAATGTGCTTTTCTTGTAACTAATTATGTGCAGGCATACAATGAAGATTGTTGTTATCTTGTACAAAGACAGAAGATGAAGACAGAAGATGAAGTTATCTAACATCAGTCTGGGCATGTTTCAAAACTCAGGGAAGAAAACAATATTAGCAGTGGGATCAGCATCAGGAAACTTACTGATAAGAATGACAGGCCTGACTGAACTTGGCACAGAAGAACCGTGTCTCACCCCTGCCATTTGTTTGCTCTTAGCACTCCCATCCTCTTGCCTCTCAAGAAGCCTGAGAAGCCTGCCAGCTCTCCACTTTACCATCTTTTCATTCCAATAATCCCAGAAATAATGTATTCAAATTCTAAATAAATTTAATCAAAACCAGTGGTAGCCCTTCCATTAATTTGAGCAAGAACTGGTCAGGCCTTTTGACTGGGAGATGCTTCAGGCAAGAACTTTGCATTTCTTCAAGTCCTAATTGTATAATAATTAATGAAAGTAAATTAGATCAAATATAACTTAGAGAAAACCACTCTCCTGAATTATGATTGTTGAAACATAGCCAGAGGTGCACTTTCAGGAGCCTTCTCCGCTGTTTAATGCTGATTTAATTATGATGTTTAGATACGGTCTGCTACTGAGATAGATACCTGCTGTACCTTGCTAGCTACACTAGACCTCAGGTAGATGAGCTTATGTGTTAGTAGTCGGGAAGACAAAAGTGCAATGTACCAATATGTGAATTAATATGGCTTATTTTGTAGAGGTTTGTGTAAACTGTTCCTTTAGTTTGGACCCAAGAAAATTCAAACCCATGATTTGAGTCGGAAATCTAGATTTTAGAGAAATTTTGTGAAAACTCATCTTTATGTAGTTTTTCTGCATTAAAACGGGACTTTACATGATTCTGCAAATTCTCAATGATTTGGACACAGAATCCATCAGTCCATCTGCCTAACTCATCAAGTACTAGAGCCTTTCATCCCCAAAGTTCCTTCTGGCATACAACTCTGGAGATACAGCAAAAAAACATAGAATCTACTGATCAAAGTTCAGTGTAACAATCCCATCGTTTTAACAAAAGTAAATAAAAACTGTGCACAGAAAATATCCACTAAGTACTAACTTTAATACACATTATATATTTTTCTGGCCTCAGGAAATTTAATCTAAAAAGCAAAACAAATTTTCTTTCCCATAACTGATAAGGTGTTTTCTTTTTTTTTAACTCACTAATGAAAACAGGCAATCCTGGTTTTTGTTTCATAGTGCTTCCCTAAGGGCAAAGATAAACTTCACTCTTATCTGTTCTTCTGTTGTTCCTAGAATGATTGCTCTGTTCATTATATTGTTTGATGTTGCCATCTCAGCTTTCCAGTGCCTGATTTGTTCACTTAATTCTCTAAATTATTAGGCTCTCCATTCCAAAAATAAGCTGTTTTTTCTCATTTAAAAAACAATGTCATCTTTATGTATTATGGATTTACAGTTCACAATGTTAATGGAACATGGAAACAATGACATGAAAGATTAAATTATGAAAATGTTTTTCACTTGCATAAAAAGGGAACAAGTGATAGTGCCATATAAGTGAATATGGATCATTACTGCACAAAGATCATAATTGCAACGCACCTATAAGGCACCTGAGCCACAACCCTCACAAGTTCACAGAATGCTAAGAAACAAAATCTGAACGTGTGGATTATGAGATAGAGTGTGCTGGCCACACGCCACTCTGCCGGTGTGCATCCATCCAGTTCACACTGAATTTACCTCCAAGGTGGGAGTGATGAAGACTCTATCTCACCCACCTCAGCTGTGCATAGGGATCCTGGGCCATGGGCACAATAGGAGCTGCAACCACTCCACCTTTCACATCAGTGCCTCGGCTGGTACCCTCCTTGTGTCCAGCTGACACCACAGGTCAATGTAAAAAAAAATGTGTCTACTGAAATTCCTTATGTTTTTCTTCACGATAGTCTGGGATGGAGGAAAGCAACCCAAATCCTTTTCTTTTAACAAGCACCTGGCTCCAGACCATGCCTCTACCTTTATCCAGGACACACAATGAGAAAAGCTTCCAGTGCATTATGCGCTTTGAATACCTTCCTAGAGGTCGAGTCTGTCGGGTCTCCATAAAACTGTAGCACTGTTATATGCCCCAGGTGTTCTCTGATTTATATTTTTTTCCTATTACTAAATCATGTTGCCAGTTTGTACTTCACACTCTGGTTTCTCAGTACTAATCCATACTGTAACTTTGTGCTTATGCTTCAAATCCAAAGACCTACATAATCTAAATAATTAGAATGCTCTTTCTACCATTTTGAGTGACCAGTCCTTTCCATATACAAATAACACACAGTTTAAACACTCTTTTTTTAAGTATTCTACATATCCCAAACCAGCATTTCTCAGGAGGACTTTATATGTGACAACTGAGTAAAAATATGGTGACTCAGCTGTATTTTTACTTTAAATTTCAAAACTGGGGCCACTGTGAATTTTCATCATCGAACCACTGCTCCAGACATCCTCTGCAATGGTAAAAATAAACAAAAATCCTTAAATTCTTTCATAAGAATATTTTTTTAAAGTAAAAAAGGGAATTGATGATAAAATAAATAAAGCTAACACTCCCCAAATAAAATCTCTTATCTGCTGTTATCTGTTAACATAATGGTTTTGTTAGGTGTCTTTGAATAATAAACAGCAGAAATAACAAGCAATGTTGGGATTGACTTTCACAATGTCCTTTTATGTAACGGCTAAACTCTAATTTCATATGGAATAACATACCAAACAGTAGCCTGACATTACACCACCTAACTTTGTCTTTTTTAAATGGCCACGACAAATCCTGCTAGATCACGAGTTCCCAAAACCTAAGGCATTAGTAAAGATCAGAGACCAATATCCATGTTGTCTTTACAAGGTAAAGGAGATTGACCACTGCGTGTGGGACTTGTGGCAACAACTAATGATTTTTGGTCTATGTGCACATAGCATGTCAGTCTATTGCTTGCCTGTGCAGACAAAATCAATTCCAAATTAAGGCCAGCATGTAGTTTTACAACATTTTGAATCCCAAAGGGTCAGTATCAAGATGCTCTCCACTACCATTTCAATCTTCTGGTAAAGATACCACCACGAATGTTCCTGCCACTTGAATAACCAAGCCAATACTTACACAACTGCTGAGAGCTGCTGATTCACAACTAATGCCACAATCATCACAACTATGAATATTTGTTTGTCATGCAGGACTAGCTTTAGACTGTGGGTGTGCAGGTATCTAAGCCACACTAGGTCCTTTTCTTGTGTACTGGCTGATGCTGCTCTGGCATGCTGTGAGCCCAACCAGTCGAGTGAGGTGGCATCAAATGAAGGTTTTATTCATTATGGGGAGTTAATTTTATGCCTTATCAGTGAGCTGACCTGGTTTAATGCTGGATGAGAGAACTGCCAGCACAAGAAAAAAAAAAAGGAAGGAAAAAAAAGGACTGACTCATACACACTAAGTTAGCACAGGCTGCCAAATGAGAAGTAAAATTCTGTGTTGCTCCTACTAGAAATGGGTAGATTCTGTTCACCTTTGTTTACCTCATCCATCTTGGAAGTCTACAGCACATAAATGGAAAGACACCTATTCCTAAATGTGGATGTTGAGGTGGGCAGGGGGAGGAAACTAAAGACAGCAACTGCAAATTGAGTTGGAGGCCAGTTTAAGTGAACAATACTTGAAAGTCTCACTTTGGAACAATGCAATAAATGCTTTTAAAAGGAAAACTTCAAGCAACCAGCATCCTGCTTATCTGTGTCTCATTAAACACTTTAAACTTCAGGGACAGGTCAATCATCTGGAGCTGATACTCATCCATCTTTAGAATTAGCCATTCTGCTATTCCAGCAACAAGAATTATGCACTTTTAGAGAAATAAAAGCAATTTTGTGTAGGTTTGCAACATGCACACTACACAATTGCATTTCCCTTAAGGGTGCTATTCCCAGCCATGAACTCTGCCCTCCAGAAAGGACCAGAGACAGCATGAAAAATATAAAGTCTAAAACTAGTATGACAAGGCATCAAGTATCATGTTAATATGCAGTGTCTGTCACAGATTAATTTTAATGCACAAGCCCTTGGGTCACATCAACATCACAGAGTTTTCTGGGTCACCAAATTAAAAGGCATGGCATCATCTTCTTTTGACACAGAAGCAGTTCATTAAAAATATTTGTAGAGATGTAGGAAAGTAATGGTCAGATACATGCTTTGAAAATTCTTCTTCAAGTTCTGCTGACTTGAGTAGAGACTCATACAGAGACAAGGTCTTCTGGGAAGAAAAGTCAAACTTGAAAATTAAACTAGATGAAAGTTCTCAGCTGGACTTTGTTCTCAGAGAGGCGAAGTACACTCTTTGTGAATGCATAAGTTCCTGATGTATCATGTACACACAATATATGCTCATTTTTCGATGGTTTTCTGAACCTACTGTACATCTGATTTATCATGAGAACAATGTCTGTGGTCTTTCAAGAATGATTAAATTTTCCCTCCAAACAGCATTCTATTCCAAGTGTCAATTTTGATGAATAGCCTGTCAAGCCAAGATACAGTCCAAGAGTTGAAATAAATCTATCAGCACATGGTGTCTGTCATTAAGAAAACCATTTGTACTTTCTTGAGTACTGAACTCATCTGCTTCTATTTGTTACCACAGCTACACAAAAGTATTGGACTTTCTTGTATTATCCAAGTAAATTACTTGTCAGCTATAATTGGAAAGGTTATATTTTGCAGAAAAAGTTAATTCACTCTTTTTTATTAAAGTTGTTTCAAATATTCTTTTGAATCTCTAAAAACAAGATAATTAGAGTTCTAAGCCACTGTTACTGTCAGTCTTCACAGTAATCACCAACAACAGTTAGCAGAAAATAAATGAGATTCTAATGTCAAGTTACCTGAATACATAAAATATTATGGCTGACAAAAAATAGAGAAAAATCAATCAATATAACACAATAATGATTTCAAATACAAGACTATTGGAGAGGATAAACACAGACAGACATCAGATAGCTTCCAAAATCTTCGATATATCTGAAAGAAGAATGTGTACTTGTGCATTCAGATGTTGGATTCTTGCCCTTTACACAGTAGGAAATGCACACTCATGGACTCCAGTACAGTGTGCATGTCATGGTAAGAACTCTTGGGTTAATCAGAGTTTGTACAAAAATTTGCTCTGAATGTGCCTGACACCTCAAAACAAATAAAGTGATGAAGGAAAAAAACAATGTTATTAAAATGTTTATTTAACTAATGATGCTGTTCCGAGTCAGTTTATACCAAAGTCATGGCGGTTTTGCCATTCTTTACTTGTTCCTTTTATGTCAATGTCCTTAAAATGGAAAACTGACCAAATAAATATACTATGCATCTGTGGAATTTTAACTTTGGATATCTTTAAAATGCAAAAAAGACTGTAGGCACATCAGAAATTAGAACTGGATACTTAAAATAAGAAAATTAAATTGCCTTCATTATCCATTCTTTGAGAGAGAAGTTGACACTGCATCTCAAGGACATGGCTATTCCATAAAAAGGCATTAAGTTGATGTAAGTTGTGTTGCCAATACCTTCGAACTCAGAGACACGTGGCAAGAGAGACATTGTCCATTTTTCTTGCACTCATTTCTGTTGCTGCTCTTTGACAACGTGACCCCCCGTGGGATGGGGGAGAGAATTGGAGGAGTGAAAGTGAGAAAACTCGTGGGTTGAGATAAAGACAGTTTAATAGGTAAAGCAAAAGCTGCACACGCAAGTAAAGCAAACCCAGGAATTCATTCCCCACTTCCCATGGGCAGGCAGGTGTTCAGCCATCTCCAGGAAAGCAGGGTCCATCACACATAACGGTGACTTGGGAAGACAAACGCCATCACTTCAAACATCGCTGCCCCCCCCCGTCCTTCCTCTTCCCCAAGCCCCTTATAAGCTGAACATGATGTCATATGGTATGGAATATCCCTTTGGTCAGTTTGGGTCAGCTGTCCTGGCTGTGTCCCCTCCCAGTTCCTTGTGCACCCTGAGCCATCCCGCTGGTGAGGCAGTGTGAGAAGCAGAAAAGGCCTTGGCTCTGTGTAAGCGCTGCTCAGCAATAAAAAAAAAAACACCTCTACATAACAAAAACATCTCTATAGTATTAACACTGTTTCCAACACAAATCCAAAACACGGCCCCATACTAGCTGCTATGAAGAAAGTTAACTCTATCGCAGCTGAAACCAGGACACAGCTCAGTTCCTAAGAATCCTGATACCATGAAAGTTTGCATATACACTTCATTTTATGTGAGTACTCCAACTAAGTAATTCTCAAAGTCCTTGTTTGTCCTTTGACAAATATTACTTATTCTTATGATTAAGCTGCAAACACTTGCAGTGCTTTTGTTCAACTTGTTTCCTTGATCTTCCCATAGCTGACGTCTATGCAGCTAAGAAGACACCATAGTCTAACGCTCCCTTAGACAGGACTCATGATTTTTGCTGATGGTAAACTGCAGGATATCCACAGCATATTTGTAACACATCACCTAAACAGTGATGTGCAGGAGATCCCAAGGGCTCAGGCATTTTCCTACATTCTTCACAGCTCTTCTCTGGCTAATGCTTGTCCTTCTGTCTCCCAAACAAGAAATCTGTTTTACCAGATGCTGAAACAGACCACACACCTTCAGAGAGAACACTACTATTCTCAGCGTTTCTGAGCTTCTATGACATGACGGGTTACTACAGAGTGGAATAGTCTCCATGCAATACTACTGCATAACATGCCTCCTTAAATCACCTTTTCAAAACCATAACAATGAAAAACAAAGAATAAAATTATCTTATAAATAATTTATTAACAAATTACTAGAGTCAGATCGGAAACAAATTTAAGTTTTCTTTTTACAGATATGTAAAAAAGTACTGTTTAAAGCCCTCTATTTTTCAGTTTACCTCTCAGAGCTTTCCCTTCTGTTCCATTCAGTTAAAAAGCTGTTGGGATGCTTGGGCAGTTGATCCAATTCTCAGCCATGATCTTTATCCCATGAATAACTTTCACTGAGTGAGGACCATCTCCAAATGGATTTATAAGCATATACCCATTTTCCCCTAGGAATTTCTTTTTGTATTCACACTTTCCTGAAGACTACTCATGACTCATGAACATGATAATTAAACAATATCAAGTTTTCATACTCCTCTCCCAAGACTATAAGTTGACCCGCTACCTCACCCTAGAAATACAAATATCCCTGGGGCATGGCTGGGCAGAGCCATCTCCTAGCTACACCATAAACAGAACACGCTAGTGATCTCACCAGTGCTTAACCCAACCAATAAACAACCCATTTACCTGACTGACTGGCAGGGCAGCGTTCAGACCTCAGCACATAACTCTTACCTACTGCGAATGATCCCATACCAGCTTATGAGGGAGAAATATTCCAGTCGTTCATTACTAGCTGTGCAGAGACAATCTTAACTTTAATAATACCTAACGTTTGAGGTAATAATGATCCCAGGGTAAGTGGCGCACTGATAAAAGACTTCTGTCACAATAGTAGATCTGAGGGAACAGAAATCTGTAGGGAAAACATAGGAAATTAATCAAACTTCTGTAAAATAATGACAATATCCAAGTAGGAACTTGTGTTAGAAATCAGTTGTGCTAGTTAGTTATGCCACAGTATGTCTCTGCATCCATATAAATTCCTGCATTGATCATCTTTTATACCTAGGAGCAGGGATAGTAACTAAAGTTGTGAAAACTGCATTCATAATGATTTTTGCTTGAAGTATTTGAGGCCAGCATCTCTAAATCTGGTCTTCATAATCCAACTGATATTTCCAACAAGGTTCGAGCAATAAAGATAAAATTATTTTAAAGGTAGAATGATTTGTCTTTGCTATTAATATGACAAATAATGACACTGTCACAGACAGTAAGATTGAGATACAAAAGAATGCTACCTTCTTTTTACCAAGATCCAGCTCAAGGCTTCTGAGATATATAATGTTAGCTTTGCCACAAAAGAAGACGCCTCACAACCTGGGCAAGGACTAGGCCACTCTTTTTAGGGAAATGGTTGTAGGGAAAGGAGAAGAGGGAGAAGCAGAAGGCAGGCACAGAAATATAAAGGATAACTGAAGCAACCTCCGTGAGGATCTCTCTCCCTACTTCAGCAGAACATAACACCTCATTCATCCATTACTTGAAAGTAATGGTAGCACTAGTTGACAATCTGACTTTTCAGGGATCCTGATTAGATAAAGTGGTCTGCCTGCTTTTTTCCACCATAAGCACTGTGCCTAATTTGCCTCTATTTAGAGCCAGGTCTGTCCTTTATCATCTGATTTCCAGGATTGCATCGTTGTCATATGGCAGAGGCTATGAATCCACCAGCCAGAAAGGATGCTCTACTCAAATGTAATTTGTGCAAATATGTGGGAACAGGATGAAGCTTTGTCATTAAGCAGTCCTATCAGCACCACGTGGCACCATCCAGTCATGCACTTTGCAAGGAAATAACAACCCCAGTATTACCTTGTGCATTGGAAATGCTGGATAAGTCGGGGACAGTTCACTACTGACAAGAGTCCAAAGTACTTCATACAGATTTAAATGCTCCATCAAAATGTATTTGATGTATCCAGGGACATGCAGAGCAAGGAAAGGTCAAAAGAAAAATAATAGAAAACCTCTGTCTCCACAGACGGAGACTCCACAACTTCTTTGCACAATCTGTGCCAGCATTTGACCATCCTCATAATAAAAGAATTTTCTTGAGTTCAAATGGAATTTCCTATTTTTTTAAATTTGTGTCCATATTGTCCTGTCAGTGGGCTTTACTGAGCAGAAAGTATGCTGTATTAAGTCATGACATAAATACTTTCAAATATTTAACATGCTTCAGGATGGATTTAAGTAGTTAGTTTTAGGTTCCCAAATTTGGGAATTTAGTTCCCAAGTTAGCTCTGGCTAAGATCTCTCACTTTTTTTCCACAAACATATGATTACAGCCTAAATATTCTTTCTAGAGAACTTCCTCCCTGAATTAGAAACCATTTCAAGTCTTTTAATTGATGATCTGAAACCTAATAGTGAATTGTGCTTTACAAGTGCACCAAGCAGGCTGCCAGACAGGGTCTTAAGGAAAAATGTGGAGGAGGAGGGGATGCAGGAAAGAAAAGAAAAAAAAGAAGTAAGAGTACTGCTTTCTCACATGCTTAGTTCTCCAAAGGTGAATAAATAGAGATTCAAAACTGTTCAAACTGTCATGGAGATATCCCTTTTTTTAAAAATCAACAAAAAGCATTATTCTCCCTTTTAAATAGCTGGGCTGTTGTTAGCTCTTCTGTCACCATGGAGACTACCACTGATGATGATGATGATGATGATTTTCTCTATCTGGTCAGCACATGTTTGTACCATCACCTAATACCAACCTGAGTCACCAGTAGGGAAGTTTATGTTTATTCTGAATGAATGCCAGTCTAGTAAAAGAAATGCATTTGGGTTTGTTTTGTTGATTTTTATATTGCTGCTTATTTTGTATCATATACAAATTTCAATGAATTTACTTTCCTTATTCTCACTCCAACACAAATTCCAGGGCTGATAAAAGTTTAAGGGACTGCTGCTCTCACTGCAGGTGGTCCCACCTGTTTTTATTCTTCTTTTCCACTTCTTAAATAGGATAGAAAAATTACAATGACTTAGTGCAGTCAGCTGAGAACACTATGTCTGAATCCCTTCCCCAAAGTAATACTAACCAGACACTAAATCTCATTGAACCTGCATTCAGTTTCTTCCCGATAAGAGTGGAGAATGATACTTAGTATAATATATGATGTTCTCGAACAAACATTGTCTAATGTATTTACAGATATATTTAAAAAACAGAAATTTCTATTTATTTTCAGGTATTCAATCATATATAAAAATTTAAGCATTATTTACATAGTTATTTATAAATTACTAACATAATTTCAGAAGCAGGCTTCCAACACCAGCACCATGAGAGTTTCTGCTTTTCTTTTGTAACTACCTTAATGTAGACAACAGTGGCTTTACTCAAATTCTGTGGAGTATTTTAGATACTACATTCAGAAACATAAAATAACTTGGGGAGTATTGCTTTTCATTTTAGTACTGGCTTCTTCACAAGAGGAATAAAAGTCCAGAACTTCTCTGAAGTGACAATGAGAACATAAAGGATTTGAAAGCAGAGAAAATAAAGTTCTAAAAGTTCCTTGCTCAGACCGCACCAAATGAGACTGCTATGGTCATGAGAAAGAGAAGGTACAATATAGTCTCTTTTGGTTACCCTTTCGGATACCCAGCCCTTCATTTTTTCACTCCTGGTTTCTTGCCTGAATCTAACTTCCCCTACAGCAGCAAATAATGTTTTTCATCTTTCCCAGAAACACAGGATTTGCCACTGTAACGTGGGTGACTCTTGACTTGACTCACGTTACTCACACTTTCATCATATCTTGGCTGGGCCATGGTAATGGGATGCAGACGGACATGCAGACCTCAACGCTTAGGAATTGCCAGCTAGTAACAATCATTACAATACATCTCCTCTGCAGAATACGTTACTATGAGCTAATCAAGCCCTTCTCTTGTTGACTGTTACTGATTTTCATGAAATTTCAAATCAGGTACAAGACCTTGTCGCTTCAAGTTTCAGAACTTGTAACACTGCAAGATGACAATTGTGTTTAATGACAGCATCTGCTGTGGCACAACAGAAGGTTGAGAAGAAAAAATTCATCAAGACTGGGAATACAACTGGAAATTTGGGCATGAGCTTTCTGAATAGTTATGAAAAGTCTCTTCCTAGAACAGAGGATACTGCTTTGACATCACCTTGTCTGGCACATATACAATATGTACATTTTAAGGAACCTAATTAAAAATAAAAACTTCAGCAAGTTTCAGTCACCATGGACAGTGAAATGACTGAAAGATTCTGCTTATCCCTTGCTTCATTGCGTGAAGATAAAGAAACTGCTGGGGAAATATATGACAAACATTAGCCACGTTGGCTACCGAAGAGAGCTCAGGTGTTGGTGACGAGCAAAAGTTACACAGAGTGCTGACCTCTCAGCTGAACTCAAAGAAAAATGCTTAGTTTCCCCATTGAGAAAGCACAGAACAAAGCATTTTAACTAACACAGTGGAACAGTGGAAAGAAAGAATGTCATTGTTTAACCAGGACTTTGAATAAGGAACTGTCTTTTACTACCTCTAGAACGTAAAAACTTTTTCATGAATAGCAGCCCAGAATATTGGCCAACAGACTCTACAAATAATGATCTAACCCTGCAGCTTCTTAAGCCAGCAACATTTCGTAGTGTGGACTAAAAGAAATTGCTCTGATCAAGGCTACAAAAACATCATCCCTCTCTCCAGGCTATTTCTGCTTTCAGCCTCAGTACACACATACTCTGGGTCTACAACTCCAAATCACTCTCCTCCTGAGCACGCACCACTGATTCATTTCAGATCCAATGACAGATTACTTGCTGCACAGTCATGCAGCTTAAATAGAAGGATAGCATTCCTCAGTCTTCCTCCTGTATTCCTTCAAAAGACCATTAGCAGAAGGGCTATCATCTGTCTAAATAACACCCTAGAACTGGTACTGCTTCCTCAGCTGAAATGCGATTGAAACATCCTCAGCCTGCTAGGATCTGTATCTCTCTCACACATATTTGTACCTCGGACACTTCACCCAGCACTGCTTGATCAAAACCAGGAACAGAAACCTGATGAACGAATAACATCAACAGAACTTTTCTGTTCTTTTGCAAAACTGGGATGTTGAAATCCAAGTGTAAGATACCCTGAATACCTACTTATCATCTAAGTTTTTGCTAGTAAAATTCCCCAGGTGGCTAAAGCTCTGTTCTGGGATAAACGTGCCCCAGCATTTTGTCAGTGTTGAACAGCTGGGCGTGACCTGTACATAAAGGTACTTCCTCACATATAACCCCACCACAGCCCTGCTCAAAATAATGCGGTTCCTTAATGCACATAGTGCTTCACCACACCTTCTAGAGATTCTTCATTGAGTCCTGCTCTCAGAAATATACTGATGGACATGATTTGCTTCAAATTAGTACCCAGAACAGGAAAAGCTGTTTAATTTACAAGCAGCACAGTCAAATCCCCCTTCTGTCCCCAGGGCTGCCAACAGACTGTTTCCCCAAGAGTACTCTAATCAGCAGGTTAGAAACTGTGCCACACTGAAACAGTAATAGCCCCTTATATGTAGAAGGGATACTCAGTATTGAGAACAAGCTAAACATCCCAGCTCAAGTCAATACATAATTAAATGAGCATCCCTGACTAGACAAATTTGTCAGTTTTGCTCTAGATATTGTCTCTTACTCATTGATTTGGCAACCATAGTGTCCAAAACCTACAGTTTTGAAATCACTAACTTATTCTGTAAAGCAGTATTTCCACTACATAAGCTTAAGCACTCTTAAAACATAGACTAGCACCTTAAAAATCCATGGATCTCTCAAATGGATAGTGTCAGCAACTTCTCACAGTCAGTGTTTATTCTTGGATTCACCATTCTCACCTTGATGCTTTTCATCAGGCCCTTTAGCTGGGGAAGAAGGAGGCATATCTATTTATCATGCTGATATTTTAGCAAAGCATCAATAAACTTCTCAGAACTTTCTATGTTCATTTGAAGATGGTAATAATTTAGTTCTACTGAGCCGGATGTGGCATCTCAGCCAATAAAAAACTCAGCTCAAAGGATGTTTCTGTCAGTTAGTCTCCATTTTTTTTATCTGTAAGTGATTTCAAAAGAGTAATTGGCCATTATATATAAGTAAACTATGCAGACAAAAGCTGCACTCAGAAGAAATTCTATAGGTACGACTGCAGATGAACTGTATACATCTTAGTTCTGTAATTTCAGACAGCTCATGCCTGATCATAATTACAGACCTTTGAAGTAAAATTCAGTCAGTTCATGAATCATAGTCAGGTTATCAACAAACATTCACTTATGTTCTGGTAGGGTCGAGCTTTTCCTTTTCTGGAGCTGGAGTCTTCAACTACACAAAACCCAAAATCATCACCACAGCGAAGGAAATGTAATTTTCTTACCATGGTCATCAATGGAATAATCTTTCAGCCTAGAGTAATTAGTCTTAAATCTATGCTTCTAACCAAAACAGTTAACAGTTCCAATTACCTCAAGTGGTGATGTCTCTAGACTAAGGGGAAACATTATTTTGATTTATGTTTGTAGACAAACACACTGTGTAGATATCAGTCTTCTAGACTTAAGACATGTCATTGAGACCTTATCACACTTTTCATTTTATCAGTAAGCATTTAAATAAAAAGAGATTTTTATAAACAAATGAGAATACATATTGCAAAACTTTAGACATGGCAAAATAACTGTTATGAGGATATCAGCTACTGCAGCATTAAGCTAATGACTGAGAGTCTTTCAACTCAGCTTCCTTTCATGCAAGTATTTCATAAAGGAGGTTGTAACCTATGCCAAGCATGTTTTTAGACTTACATATTGGATAAAGCTCTGTCTTCTACACTCTTCAGCACAATCAACACTGCCATATCTATTTGAACTCCCTCTCCAACATTTAAATTAAAGATTAATATCACATTCTCTTCTTCTCAACATCTCAAATCAAGTAAATAACCCATAGCAGCTTGCTTATAATCATATTTAAAAGTCGTCTTCTCTGCACTAATCTTATTTTGAAATATTAAACCTGATTTTTTTAATCTAATTTACTTCTCATAGCACACTACATGTTTACTTTTTACACTTTGCTGGCTGAATCAAGATTTGTGCAATACTAGTATAAATTTAAGGTATTTATGTGGTTCAACTGACTGTTTGGGGTTTTTTTTTTTTCTCTTTTGCATCACTCCTGTCCCTTTTTCTAATTTGGAAAGACTGAAAAATCAACATTCTAGTGAGAAATTATTTTCACAATCAACACACACATTTGTGACTATCTGGCTAAAGTTATGGGTGTGTAACTAATTAATACATTAAGTTAGAAGAGACCCCTGGAACTGTTTTCATTCTCTACAGATATTTCTGAATGTAGCAAGTCAGGTCATTGAGTACAGGAAGACATTTGCAACTCAGAGCTCAGGAATGAAAGAAGTCCTACCCAGCAAGTCTTTACAGACTATGTTGCTGGCAAACTAAAATACTTCTATCAAAGCTGATCGCTGAAAAGACAATGAAATCTTCGTTTTAAAAAACAATAAACGTCAGAATAAAAGTGGGAATGAGAGTAACAGAGGATCTCCACAACAACCTTATGAGAAGTTTAAAGTCCAGCTTGTTCCTGCCTGCAACAAGCAAAACCAACCGGCTGGTGCAGAGCTCATCCTGACCATCTTTCACCCACTTCATTTCCAGTCACCATTAGCGTGTCTGGAGGACTGTGATGATTCCTAGAGAGACCAGGAACCCTTTATCCCACCCCTGGTGGCCACTTCATCAGTTGCAATGTTGGCACAGAAAACCGAAGTGCATCTTCTCTCAGGAGTATGTCTGCACTTTACACGAAATTCAACACTAATGTCACCTTGGAAGTGGAAGCCTGACGCTATTCACACACAGTGCATAAGTAATTATATATGTCTTATTCCTCTCAGTGCCACAACATACTCATGGAGCAAGGAGATTTTATAAAATCTGGGTTTATGATACAGCAGCACATCAGCTCCATTCACTTGAGGACTGGATCCCAGAACAACAGTCCCACCATAACTGGCATTTCGGAGAGTGACGTCAATCAATGATTCCTCCACAACAGAACAGAGAACATTCTTATTAAAGGTCTCCCTTCAGCGCATTTTCCATCATGTTTTTCATAATCCCACAGACTGTGCAATACAGGTCTGAGCAATACATTGTGTTGGGTTTGCGTGGCAAGGTTTTGGTGGCGGGGCCGGGGCGGGGGAGGCTACAGAGGTGGCTTCTGTGAGAAGCTGCTGGAAGCTTCCCCTGTGTCTGACAGAGCCAATGCCAGCCAGCTCCAAGACGGGCCCGCCGCTGGCCAAGGCCAAGCCAATCAGCACCTCTGTGATAACATATTTAAGAAGGGGAAAAAAACAGTTAGAGAGAGCTTTTGCAGCCAGAGAGAGGAGTGAGAAGATGTAAGAAACTCTGCAGACACCAAGGTCAGTGCAGAAGAAGGGGGAGGAGGTGCTCCAGGCACCAGAGCAGAGATTCCACCTGCAGCCCATGGAGGACCAGAAGCAGGTGGAGGTACCTAAAGGAAGCTGTGACCCCGTGGGAAGCCCACGCTGGAGCAAGTTCCTGGCAGGACCGGTGGACCTGTGAAGAGAGGAGCCCACGCCAGAGCAGGTTTGCTGGCAGGACTTGTGACCCCGTGGGGGACCCCACACTGGAGCAGTTTGCTCCTGAAGGTCTGCATCCCGTGAGAGGGACTCCATGCTGGAGCAGGGGAACGATGAGAGGAGTCCTCCCCCTGAGGATGAAGAAGCGGCAGAAACACCGTATGATGAACTGACCGTAACCCCCACTCCCCATCCCCTGTGCCGCTGAGGGGGGCGGGGGTTGGAGCCGGGAGTGAAGTTGAGCCCGGGAAGATGGGAGGGGTGGGGGGAGGTGTTTTAAGAGTTGATTTTATTTCTCATTCCTCTACTCTGTTTTGCCTAGTAATAAATTAGATGAATTCCCTCTCTAAGTTCAGTCTGTTTTGCTCATGACGATAATTAGTGAGTGATCTCTCCCTGTCCTTATCTCGACCCATAAGCTTTTTGTTATGCCTTTTCTCCCCTGTCTAGTGAAGAAGAGGGAGTGAGAGAGCGGCTCTGGTGGGCACCTGGCCCCCAGCCAGGGTCAACCCACCACAGCATGAAGAAAAGATGTATTACAATTAATATCTTTGAAAACAAATAACCTCTTTCTTTTTTAAAATAGTTCAGATGGCTTCTAGCACAGTGCCCCCCAGCTCTCATCTGAGCACTTTGGGGATGCACCTGCAGTCCAGAGCTGGCCCTCTCAAAACTCTAATATTTGAAATTTCCACTTTCTTGGGCACAGAGAGTTAATTAAAACACTTATCCAGGCAATGATACATGACAGTTCAGTAACAGCTACATGCGACAGTCAGGCTCAGAAAATCTAAACATGAAATCTGAACGTGGAAAAAAAACCTGAACACACATGCATAATTTCAATAGGCTAATTCTACATCTTGCTTCACACTCCTGATACCTTATACATGCAGTGTGTCACTCAGATGAAGGGAACTCGAGGAGAAACTAATAACTCATTCAGACAAAAAACACAGTTAGAAGGGGCTGGCAGGAGTACAGGAAAGAAGCCTGTCATGTCTTTCATTCACACATCTTCACTATTTCATCTTCTCTGTTAGATTTTCTAGCACAGAAAATCTTTGTATCACTCTTCTGCTTTTCTCTTTGCATATTGTACATCATTACATCAAAGGGACCCAGGAAAAAAACTGAGCCAAATTTCATATTCAGGCCAATCATATCTTTACAAGACTAGCAAGGTTGAATAGGAATTAAATTGACCTGTCCTTATTAATTTCAATGTATTTCATATAAACAGCAACACTGCACAATAAAATTCATTTGAAATATTTCTTCATTAATTGTCAGCTTTGAATATCCCAGAGTGGATTCAGCCCATTTTATATTTTAATTGTAGTTGAGATGAAGAGTGATTGGATTAGATTCAATCTATGTGTAACTGAAATTAATGAATTTGGCTAATGAAATATTTATAGGTGACCTTTCCCTGAATTGATAAAAAAAGCCTGTTTTGTTTAAAATATCTTTGATATTTACAGTCTGAGGTTAGATTTAAATTATTCCTTTACATAAGTAAGCTAAATAGACATCTGTTACTCTTGCAGATTGGCAAAAAAATCAGCCATATTGCAGTTTTCTCCTGCCAGACATATTTAGTGCTTCTTGTCAGGTACACAAGTGCCATTCCCAAAAGTTAAAAGTCTTACAGAAAATCATTAATGCACTTGTTTGTATGTGAATAATTTATTCTCATCTTGGTCCACCCACCAATTCTACTGACATTTAAATGTGATCTACTCTCAGGCATGTTGTCATTAATATTAAAGCAATGTGAAACTAGGACACAGGCCTGTGCTGCATTAATGAAAATCTTATCAAATTGAAGTATGTTACCATTGTCAGAATTAGCAATGCAGAAATGCTAATACGATTCTCCATGGATTACAGTTGCATATTCCACTTTGTTAGAGCTCTGGTGTTATGATGACTATTATGAAACCCTGGCTGCAAAATACTGACCTAGCAACTTTGTAAACTTTGAAATAACCAGCATACTTATCTCTACTTAGCCAGATGTGAAACTATATTAAATTAAAATCAGATAGAAAAATGCATTAAAACTCCCTCAATGTATTTTAAAATGTTGAGATGACATAAAATGATAGCATTTATTGAAGTCAGAATCTTCCGTGTCTTACTCATGCGATTAGCCCGATGCTGTCTGACGGATCATTCGTTTAAAAAAGGTGAAAGACATTTGGCTTTTAAAAACTCCTCTTTCCCTTCTGCTGCCAACAGTTTCACACTACCTAGAAGGTATAAAAGAGGAGTAGCATCTGTGAGATACACAAAGTCAGTCAATCTCCTGCTCACCTGCGCAGGGGTAAAACCCACGCTGCAGCATTGCACAGTTTTGAGACTGGTACTTCAGGAAAGATGTGGACCTACCAAAAGGTATCAAGAAGCAAAGAGCAAGAATGACCAGATCTAGAAAACTTGACCAAAACTTCGAGAAAAATCAGGACCCAGCTTAGACGGAAGGGAGGCAGGATAACAGTCTTCAATACATAACGGGCAGTTGTAAAAAGAAAGGCAATGTTTTAATCTCCCTATCCACTCTGAGAATGGAAAGAGAAGTAATGGCTTAAAAAGCAGCAGGGGACAATCAGAAAAGACTTGAGAGGAAAATACAACTTTCCAGTGGCAAGGACAGTCAGACAATGAGGCAGACTGTGTGAAAGCATTGTAGAATTATCAGCCCTGGATGTTTCCAGAGCACACTAGGCAAATACCTATCAAGAATCGAGTAAGCCTATTTGGTCTTGTATCATACCCAAGGGATAGAGTGGACGAAGCCTTGCAATCCCTTCTTGCTCTGTTTATGATTCTGTAAACTCATGTGGGGTTCTTTTCAAATTCCAAGTATCTATAGCAGCCATGTCAAAGACCAACAGTTTGCTTTCTCACAAAGTAGATGAGACTAACAGTGACACTATCTCCAACACACGCGCATCCCGGTTCACAGGAGGACACGTATTATATCCAGAATTAGGGCATTCAGTTATATCTGATACTCCAAGGTTTTACTGAAAAAAATAATCCTGTACCATTAGCTTTATATTTGTTAAATTTCAGAGACCATACAGCAGACAGGATGGAAATAGAGAGGTGACAGCTTTGTGCACAGAAGCAAAAAGAAACAATAAAGTCTTTGCCCTGCCAAATATGCTTTCTAATGACTTAATGTTTCCTAGTTTAGGAGGCTTGGTCGGAGGGTTAGATGGATTTAACTCTTGGCAAAACATTCTGACAACCATTTTGCCAGCTGTAAGTTATAAAGTGCTAAGAAATATGAATATGAAAGAAAGAAGGACCATTTTAAAGCCTTTAAGTATCCATTTATATACCTCCTGCAGTGTTTATCTCTTAATTTTCCTCTTTTATGACTTTAATGTGTAGATAATCACTGGTCCAAATATCTCTAAATACAGTGCACTTTAAAACTGCACATTATCTTTATAATAGGGGATTTAAGATAAACAATTCTTGGCTAGTCTCTAGAGATATAAGAAAGCTTACTATGAAAGAGTGAAATCTAAAGCAGCAGAAGCAAAACAACAAAGAAAACATTATGGCCACCATTTAGATTTACAGTAACAAAAGTTACGCATTGCAGATTGACAAGCATAGCCTTGAATGAGTAAAAGTATAATAAGGAAAGGGAAGGGTTAGCACATGTTCTGGAGTGACAGTTTTTCCTAACACTTTATGTCTGGAACTTGCACTTGTTCTTCAGCGCGGGGAAACTCCAAATCCGAAGCCAGCAAATGGGAACTTCTGTCCTACTTGTTCATTTCACTGTTTTATTTCTTTTTAGAGCTGCATTTCACTGTGATATGGGAGTTCCCCACTTACAAAATGAAGGTACTGTGCTCCTCATTTCCTCCCCCGCCTCTCTTTCCCTCAGAGCAGATAGCGTGGAAGGCAGAACAAAGAAACATTGCTTAGAGGAAAATGGGAGATCTGCATGCAGAACCATGACAAAATCTATTCTGACACAAAACGGAAACGAGACTTTTTGAAACTCCTCTGGGGAGGAGAAAAATACCATTTATTCTAATCAAACCACAGTTATCTAAATAGCAGGGATGACCACCAGATTTTGCAGCACCCTGGATCAACAAGTATGACCCCAGGCAGGATTCAAGATTAATGAGGCTCCTCAAGTCCTTCAGCTCCCGAGCTGCACCATCAGTAACCTGGGAGCCCCGAGACCCTTGTCAGGGAGGGAATTTGGAGCTTCCTGCTCCAAAGCCAGAGCTGAATCTACAAGAGCCCTCCCTGGAGCTCTGCCTCACCCAGATCCTCACCTCCCAGCTCCCAGGAAGCAGGCTGGAAGCCTTGAAATCACTGACTCAGAGGCAATGTGTCTAGCATAGCTTTCTGGAAATTAGAATACTCAGAAGGTTCTCATGCTTGTGTTTTGCTGAAAGTTTATAAAAGCATGTAAATATTTGGGCTTCAATAAACTGATGCCTTTGAAGACCAAGACTTTGTCTAAAAGTTCCTGCCCATCTCTAAACATGGTTGACCTTCACAGTGGGAACTAAGTGGCCACTTGAAGACTTGGCCGCTTGCTCAGTATCAAAATACAAATGAAACCACAAATGTAATACTTTTCCAATATCAGTTTTTCTAGCTGTGCAGCCACACTGCAGCAGTCACAGGACAGACGGAATAGCAACTACAAGGAAAATTAGGATATGGCAGAGAGTTACACACCCACTGCTTTGACTTTACTTCTAGGTTTCAGCTGCGAATTACTAGGTTTTAGTGCATCATTATTATGCTGAGACAATACAATAACTTTATTAAGAAGCATTCCATCTGTATTCCCTGTGTTTGAACAGATATTGACAGCTTGAATAATGCCTAAGAGTCCTCTTTTTCCCTCTCCTTTGTGAACCCATTGCTTGGAAATTCTGCATCCATCAGTGTTGCCATGGTGACAGCCCCATGAGACCGTCCATGACCTCCCAAGACACTTAGCACCTACCCATAATTCTGCACAATCCACATCAAAGAGAACTAAAACCAATTACCATATGGATTTGTAATCATTATTTTAGCAATTAAATATATGTTGGAACATACACGTGGTATAAGGGATTGAGCAGAGACAAGAGGGTGAAGAGATCTGAATTCTACTCTCGGATTGGCTGACTACTGGGACAAGTTTCAGTTTCAGAGGTGCTGAGCACTTACAACTCACCATGACTTCAAGTGGAACTCTAAGTGCTCCACGCTTCTAAAATTCAGGTCTTTAACATCTCTGTCCTTAATCTTCCATTTTGCAAAACACAGTCACTTTTGCAAATAATTTTGTGGTTTCTATTCAAAATGAACTACAGAATTACACAGTATTATTTTTAACCTTAATAAAGTACAGATTGTATAGCAATACAATCCTTGTTTATTATTTTTCAGAAAAGCGTAATGTTCCCAGTCAGAAAATTATTTTATTTCTTTAGCAATTCTGAATCTGTAAAAAGAAAATGAGAAAGATGGGAAACTTCCTTTGCAAGTCACAGATAATTCCCTTCCTAATTACCTTACCTCTTCCTAATGAACCCTTACTTCATTAAGTCTGTTCCGGGGGTAATGCATACCTGAAAGGACCAGCTCTGATAGATTTTTGTCCCCATGTATAGTACATTGGATTTCAGCTGAGCTAAATTGATAAAGTGATAGTATTGTACCTTCCCAGGTGATTAATAAAGACAGGATTTACAAAGGTGGGGAAGAAAGCAGAAACTGGAGATAAGTGAAAACATGTCTGAAAATAAACAGCACACTCATTCAGACAGCTTGTAGGTAAGCTGTGGGTAAGCCTCTTCCAAGCTCCTCAACATTCGTTAAGGAACATTAACATCAGCATTCTTAACATAAGGATTGTATATATATAAACATACATATATATTTGCGTGCATGAAGCAGCTGGATAATGAAGATTAAATATTGATGAAGGGCCACATTCTTCATTATCAATGTCCATGCCCAGTGCTTTACAAGAGTAGGTTTATTGCTTTGCCTAAAAAATCATCCCATCAAGACTACCTGAGCCAAGGCAGCTCCACAGCTGTATTGAGATCTTCCCATTTCCTCAGAAGTGAAATACTCTGGCCAATGAATCCTGAAACAAATTCGGTCTTCTGTCTCCTGCACAGCTACAGGGTTTTGCAATGGGCCCCCATCAAGATGGCACACTCTGCCATGCAAAAGGCAAGGCCAGGTATAGCTCTACACCTCAAAGCATCACACAGCCTTTACTCTTGTGTGCTAGAAGACATTTCTGCAGTTACAAAATCTGTTTAGGGCAAAGGGAAGACTTTAGGACTGGTGCCTCAAGAAATTCCTGTCCACCTCCTACCAGCAGTGCAATGTGGCATCTCAGGTTCAAAGACGAATTTGAATGAATTCCTAAGAATTATAGTGGAAAATGCACAGCAGGAGCAAAATACCATTTTACAGGATCTGAATCCAATGACTTTCTTTGATAAAGACAGACTTGTGAGCTATTTCTACCACTGACTGTTGTTTAACATCATGGAGTTAATTAGGTCAAACCAATAATCAATGCATCACCATCTACCCTGTTAACACCAACACTCTGCGGTTTGTTATGGAAGGCAATATACATGATTTAAAATGAAGGCAGTTCACTGCACTAGGAAGGAATATTGTGGTGACTCAGGAGTCAAGGTGCACTGCAGGTGTGTTCAGAGAAGGCTTCAACGTGAGTTAAGTCAGTACTAACCGCATCTATAAACTTGCCTGGCATCCTTGCCTAGTTTCCAGATAGTATTCGTGCTGTCACTCAAATGGATCATGCACTTAGCGTGAGCTGTCCACACTTAAGAACTCATAAGCAAAAGGCTCAGGTAAATTACTTTTAAATTTAAGTGAGAGGTGAAAGGATTTAAGTTCAAAATCCATATTCAATTCTCCATTATGCTAGTGTAAATCCACAATAACACTGCCAGAAAAGTTATTTCAGACTCATACTAGCTTAACTGTGATGAGAATCCAGTCTTGTCATTTAAATTCAGTTAAACTTCGACATGGAGCTGTGTGCCTTTTCTTGTTACTGAAGGATTAAACTATGTCAGGCTTTTTACAATTTAGTGCCTGTTTTGGATTGCCGGCTTAGAACATGATATAAAAATATTCAGTGTCTATCCAGTGCTCTTTCATTTTAATTCAAAATATATGTATTATTCATACCAAAAGTTTAACTGAAGTCCCTAGAATGCAGAAGAGATAGAGAGAGTTATGGACATCACGTATGTAAGGCTTAGGCACAACAAGGTATAACGGAAATAGGAAAGCTGTCTACTGTCGTAAACGAGAAAGGTAAATGAGCTGGGACTCCAAAATACTTACTAATAAGGATTAGGACCTGTAGCAAAGTATAATCGTTTCACTGCGGGCCCAGGCTGCTCCCTGTTGTGCTGCAGATGTTCCATTAGCGTTTCACCAGAAGCGGTGCCCACTAGGATTCAGCAGAGCAGTGTGGTGCAATCTAATAGACATATCTGTCACTTATTAAGCAGCAAATGGGTTAAAAATTCTTCATACCCAGGAGCTCCGCCATTCTCAGAAAAAAAAAAAGAACAGAAAACCGAAGTAAGCAGCAATCCACCACATCTTCCTGCCTGATGTTACGTATTTCTTATTTGCCAAAGCATCAGTCTATTCAGGTAGCATTGGGCACTGCGATCACACTATTTCGTTTTGTTCATTTCTACTAAGTGCAGCACACATTCAGCTGTTTCCTTTTCTTCTATATGTTTCTTTTGGCTCTACAATCTATTCTACAGCTTGCAAATGAGCAAACCTACAGCAAACAACTGTGTTAATGTAAATGTAACTTACCTACTATGCCTATTAGTTCAAGAAACTGACACCACTGAATAGGAAATCAATTTCTTGGAAGTTAACTAGCAATATGTCCCATGTAACCATTCTTACAAAGAATAGTTATACATTTCCCATTTAATTCTAATCTAACACTTTAAAGATGACAAGCGCATGTGAATTATAATAAAACCCCAATAGGAAGACTATTATAAAAAAATTGGGCTACACCATTCACCTTGACAAACAGATGCAACATTTGGACAGCTAGTCACCCTGGGCTTTTTCCTCTGCGTCCACCCAAGTTTCATGCTGACCTATTAATTTTAATCACTTGCTGGACTCCCATTTAATGGTTCAATGAATGTAATACACTGGTGCTTTTCTTTGCATAATCAAGAGGTTCAGTAAGCAAAATAACTTTTTTAACTTCATATACTAAAAGGTTTCTGTAAACATTATAAACATTTCAACTTTTTATTTATTAATAAAACCTTATCTAAATTATTTTTAAACTAAGCCTTATGTCTTTCAACTGACCTATGAATATATTAACTGCTCCCGACCATTCACATTCACTCTTCAAGACACATATCCTTAATAAGAATAAGGAGCCTAATCCTGTGAGATACTGAGTCTTTTTTAAAGAGAAGACGAAGCTATTCTTTTTCAACCTCGTACCAGCACATTCAAATTGCACTTGCTCTTTTCAGGAGCCATTCATTCTCTTCAAGGATCAGGTTCTGTTTCCTGAAAGTCTGATGGTTTTAGGACTATAATTAATCCTACAGTACTTTGAGCACTAAAATCTACATTGCTCGTAACTCCTACTGAAAAGAAAAAAATCATTTGCTTCAGCCAACCAATTTCATGGTCTTCTAGAAAAAAGTATTTATAATGCATATTCTTAATTAATACTTTCTGTATTCAGACAGCTCATACACATTTTTCTTCTACCTGATGATTCCTCTGCACATCGTCCCTTAGCAGAAACTAAACTATTACTACACTTGTTAGAGTCGAGGTAGAGTAAAACAAAGTGAACTGAACTTTAACATCAAAACTGTGACAAAAAAGGCCATTCTCTGGCCATTTTACAACTAGCTCAGCAGCTGATGAATAAGCAATTACAGCAGAGCTGCTCAAAAGTTAGAATTCCATTTTCACAGGAAATTTTGGCATTTCAAAGAATATGTCATTCTTGTTAAGCTCAAAGGGGAAATTTCTTTTTTTTTCCTCTATGAGAATAAGGATCCAGATGCTCAGATTCACATCATGAAAACTACAAATCCAGAAATTTTAACTCAAGTCTAGTTGATCAAGCTCTTCCTCTTTATTAAGGTGGCCAAGCCTCTTTGAAAGCTCCCTAGGTTTCCATGGTCTTGAATTCATGGTAGGAAATGCTAAAAACATCAATTTAAGTAGTTTCTTTGTGCCTCCATCCTCCCTATCATGAAGCTTTGATTCAAGTGGAATTTTGCTAAGAGCCAGGAGCCATCCAATGCATGAAAACCCAGCTTTGCCTTGGAAGCCTTAAATCTCTCATCTCACAGTAGTAGCTCCCAGGAAAGGGACTGCACACTGAACACATCCCGGTGGCAGCTCCACGAGGCAGTCCTTAGGATCCTAAACAGTGAACAAAACCTCCAGAGCTGCAGGAACAAAGTGAAATTTAACATTCTGAGTTATCACCCATAATTACTAAAAGGTAATAAACTTTGCTGATGCACAAAATTTATTATTAGGTATCTATCCTTAAGTCCACAGAAGTTCCTTGATTGGAAGTCTTGAAGACCAAAGAGCTCCTCTCAGCCACAGAGTGGGCACATGACAGAAATGGGGATGGGAGTTGATGCATGCAGCATCACTAACTTATTTCCACATATGTCATAGCCAGACTCCGAATTTGGTAGAAACTGGATGAAGACTCCTTTGAGCCTAGCTGATGTGGGCGTTCATACACTGGCAGAGGACTTGGACTGTCTCGGCTACTGAGCAGCCATGAGATGATAACATGTTTTAATCACTTTTACAGCAGCTGGAGAGGAGCCAGCAATCTACAGATAAAGGGCTACAAGTAACTTAACGTACCCATTAAATATGTCCTATTGTTAGTGGTACCGAAGATTAATGACTAAAATGAAAGTGAAAAGATAACACTGGTAGGTGACAGTTTTACTTAATCAAAGAGCCTCTGGGGCCTGTAGAAGTACGACAGGGTCACAGGGATTTACTTTCTTCCTCATTTATTTAGACAGGTCTGTTTTGCAATGCTGGTATAAAGACTTCTTATATTTACACTACACAAAAGCTGTAGTAGAAGACAAGGGCAAAGGTCTCATACTAATAGCTCTAGCCCATGACTGGCTGTCAGTCTCTGCTCCTCACAGTCTTCCTTGCTGCTTTTGGATTACTTGCTGAGGCAATTCAGGTACTAAACTCAGCTAAATCTAAGGGAAGACAATAGTCTCCCTCTGCAATCAATGGCAATAAGTAAGTACATAACATTACGTTTAATTTGCATTTAGGCACCTCACACCTTAAATGTAATAAATTGTACCATATAGAGGTCTCTAATTATCCATTGACTGAAGGGTAAGATTAGGCTTTTCTCGCTGAAGCACTTCCTCTAGGTGCTTAAAGTTAGACTGGATGAAGATTTAGGATATGGCTCAGTGGAGTACCAAGCAGAGCTGGGAGCTCAGATCCCAGAGCAATATAAATCCATTAGCTGAGACTCTCATACTTCACAGTCTCTGAAATGGGAGTAACTGTACTTCCTTATTTCACAGTGCTATTAAACTATACATTTAAAAATTACTCAGATACTCAGTCCATGAACATAAGGAACTTCAAGTCACTACGTGTTGTGAAAGAATCCTACTGCAAATATTCAGAAGTTTAAAAGTACCCAAAATAAAAGATATTCTTGGAAGTAACTTCATCTAAATTTTTCAAGGCAATCATTTATTCTCACACTTCCCATGTTTGGTACTTGGGTGAGAGAGTCCCAGGATCGAGTTAAATTTTTTTTAAACAAGAAATATCCAATGGAAGGAAATATCTATCCGGGGGCGGGGGGGGGGGGGGGGGGGGAAGGGGAGAGAAAAAAAATAGTTACTTGAAAAATAACTCCTACTAAAGTATTGTGAGAAGAAATTAGTTAATATTTGTGAGTCACTGATTATGCAGAGAAGTGCTCTTGAGTATTTCCATGAGGAAATTAATAACCGTATATTCAAAAGAACTGAGTATCACTTGCATAAGGGCTTTATTAGCATGCTGCTCTCCATTACAAAGTTGTTGACTATCTGCACATCTAGTGGATCCTTTGTCTCTTGGCTAAATTTAATCAGACATGAAGGACATGAGCCCATACTATGGGTCACCGCCTGAAATTCCCCAAGCAACAAAGTGAAGAAAACTATTGAAAGTCAGCGGCAGTCGATGTTACCTCCTGCTATAGAAAGGACAAGACACTACAGAAATAGGGATCAGCTGCTGAGTCTTAACAAAAACATTCACAGGGAACTCAAAAATCCCTTATAAAGGAAACATTTTTTTCCTCAGCATTCAAGCATACATAATTTGGTTTAACTAACAATCCAGAATGGTTATTTGCCAGGATTATTGTATATACCATGGTAGATTAAAAGCACTTATGTTGATTCCAGAAACAGTAAGTAGATTGCTCAAATTGCTATAACAAAAAATGCAATGATTATTCAAATTTGCAAGTAATAGTTTAGCAAGTGCCCCTTTTTCCCTTTCCCCCTGGCATAGGAAAAAAATATATTTTCAGGTGTTTTCCAGTGGGCAACTACTAAAGTATCGGGGTTTTGTTGAATGACAAAGCATTCACAGTGAATTGAGAATATGCACTTACTAATTTTGAAAAATCATATTATGCTCTAGCTCTACATTCTGAACACATTTTTAAGTCATTCTGGGAACTAGTAGTTCAATAGCACAGAATGAAACTTCATAACTAGAGCATGTTACACCTGGGAAAAATTCCTTGATGAGCAAAGCTAGCTGTTAAATGGGGAAAAAAATCACATTGATTATGGTCATGAGTCCAAGACAAGCTTAATTAAAATCAATGAAGAATTTTCAAGTGAAAGAAAAAAAAAAAAAGAGAGCATCAAAGTGTTATGTCTTAATTATGTTATGGAATTTTTTTCTAATTGGTACCTGTCCCATGTCACTATAACTAAAACAACCTACAGATCTCAGTCTATAAATATTATTTCACATTATCAACTCTGATGCTTAAGTAAGAGATGGTCCTTTCTCCCTTCTCTACTCCCTCCACAGACTTTTACCAGGACTGACAGCCCTGTTCAGCTTTTCTCTGGTGGCTTTTCTTTTTTTCCTGAAAACTACAGGTGGTGTTCTAAGACAGGACAGAAAGCAGGGACAGCAGTTCTATCTGTGGCTCTTCCACTGACTTACACGATCTGCCTGGGTATGTCACTTCTACCCTTGTTTCCCAGTATTTAAGTGTGTGTGATTATTCTTTAAATTTTCAGGACATTGCTCAGAGAATATAGCTGGTCCAAATCTAGATATTTTTACTTAAATGATATCCAAGTGGTTTCAACTGGAGTTAAAGAAGTCTTACACTTTGTATTTAATCTCTATTTTTTCCCCACAAGCTGTAAGGGCTCTCAAATGTTGAGCAAGCCAGCGTGACCAGAAAGCTATCCAGCAGTTCCTGGAGAATGGCCAAGTACCAGAAGCAGATGCCAAAGCTGTAAGAAAGGACTACTGCATGGGTACTAACTGCTTCTTAGTGCTCCTGTCCTGACTTGAGTACTCTCATGACATATTCTTTCAATGCAAGAGTCCTTTGGCACTGATATCTCTACATACAGCAACTGTCTTCCCCAAAGAGGTCCTGTAGTCACAACTGCTACTACTGAAATCCAGCTGCCACTTCTCTTGAGACATTTATCAAGTCCCCTTCTCTTTTTTTTTTTTTTTCCTTCCAGGTTTTGACCTTAACTCTGTTCATAACACACAGATAGAAACTAATGCTGATGTCTCTGGTGAGATGTAAAAATGCACCTGCACAAAAGTTGACTAAAAGTCAGTGACTGAGATCCAAAGCCTGGTGGGATTCCTTGTCCAGGGTCTAGCACAATCAGGATGCTTAAGAAGAACATAGCCTAAATTTTCACTAGGACTTTTACTAAGGTAGCACAGCTAAAGTAAATTTTAAAACAATGAAAACAACCCCCGTAATTCTACTGAACAATAAAAGAAAATCCTGCTATTCTCATGACAGCTTCTCTGTTTTTACTTTCTGAACACAAATTACTACTCACACGTGCTAGCAGTGACGCCGTGGTCAGGCTGGTGCTAATAAGTTGGCAATCATCCCTGATACAGTACTGCTCATCAGACGGTGCTCTTTAACAGATTCCCACTGGCATCACAAAAAGCTCTAAATGGCAGTAAAGATGGTGCTTCATCCTGTTAAAAAGAGTTCGCTTGAAGTTTCAGACACCTCTGAGTCTGTGCTACCTACAGCTATGGAAAGGAGCAGAGGCAATTTACGTCTGCTAACATCTTCTTTTCCTGGTTTGTTTTCTTCTTGTGGAAAACTGCACATAATAAACACAAGAGCTAATGAAGAAAGTTTGGAATTTCTCTTCTAAATAGCAGGGAATGTAACCAAAGCATACACCTCCCATTAGGGTATTAGAAAAAAGGATTTGTCAACTAACTTAACACAACTGCTCCATTTTAATTAACCAGTGCTCCAATTAATTTTTAATTTTTAAAAATTAAAAAGGCCCAAATCTTAAGCTGATTTCAGAGATATGTTCAGCCCAATGTACACGATAATAGCTAGGTTAAGACTTTCCATTCAGGCTCATTACATGTATCGTAACAGACCACTAATTAAAACAGCAAGTCGTGCATAGCTACATTTATTGCACTGTCATATTCTCGAAAGAGGGGTGAGATTCCTACATAACCTGTTCTTTTCTTCCCCGTCAGGCTCTCTAAACTTGAATACCCCCAGAACTGAATGGAATAAAGATCAGATAAGTGTTAGACATTTTGATAATCTTATTGGAAATAGCAATGGTAGCAAGAATAACAGCAGATGAGATACCTGAAAGCTTATAGTAGCTTTTCACACCAAAACTGCTCTAGCTGAACCTGAAGAAGGGCTGTGGATGTGCAGGTGATTTACAGTTCAGAAGAAGGCAAGGGAAGGCCTCATACTTATTCCTCTGAGGAAACTCTTTCCAGCCCATTTGCGTGCCGAAGCGAGAAGGCGGGGAATGGAGCATCCCCAGCACCTCCTCGAGGTGCAATAGAGGTTAGAGAGCACAGAAGGGTAAATCAGCAATGTTGCATGAGTATTTAAGCAACTTCCATTCCATATTACAAATACATATAGCAGCCAACATTAGAAAACCAAGCAGAGAAACATTGCAGAAAGAGTCTGTAAGTGTTGAAAGGCCAAGAAAGTTCTGGAAGAATTAAATCACTGACTTTTTGCTGAGCATGATGCTTCATTTGAGTTTAAACACTTAAAACCTCATGGCAAGTAACTAAAAAAACCCCTACATTTCCAAGAAATATTCATAAAGTTTTGCTACTCAAAGCCAAGGAAAGTCTCAATGTGTTTTTCACAAAGTCAGTTATAAAACCCCGTTTGGGATGGACTACCTCTTAATATGAAAATCAGTTAACATCATATAATACAATAATAACACAACAGAGTTTCTACTTTACATGGTGAACTATGTCTGAAAATAGCCATAGTGATTTCTTTCATATCATTAGTTTTTCTTAAAAACAGTTGAGTCAAGTGAATCAAATCAAAGATACTACACATCTCTTCATTCTCCTTATTCTTTTGGAACAATCAAAATTTTGGATACTCCTGAATGGAGCTGAGATTACAAAATATATCCTCAAGGAACAGCATTCTCAATCTTTAAATGCCACTGTATACAAACGATACAAGAAGAAAATGTCAGGGTCTTGCAGTACATCTAAATCCAATGGTATTTTCATTTAAACCTTCCATAATATACTATTTACTCTGAAAGGTAGACTAAAACCTTGGACTTGTTCCTTGTTTAGTAAATCAAAAACTAAAATTGCCCCCAACATTAGAGCCAATTGGAAAAATGTGTTTCATTAAAAATGGTCTCTAACCAAAATCAAAGCGCTTCATGGAATTACCTTATGGACAAGCTTTCAGTGGTAACCCTGGTTGTCTTGGAGGCTCTAATGACTTCCAGGTCTTCCCGCACAGAGCCAGGAGACTGAAGTCCAAGAGCTGAATAGCAGTTTCTGAGAGGTCTCCCTGAAGGAGTCTGTGCAAGGCCAGACCATGCTGAGGTCTTGGACGTGCACCTGGAGGTAAGTCCTTCCATGATGTTCTTCATGATGGGAACTGAAAGCCATCAACCCTGAAAGGTCCCAGATTTTGGGAACCCATCTCTTCTCACATATCAGGAAGCCCATAAAATCAGTGGGACCAGCCTGGATGCCCAGCACTGCCATTGCATTTGACTCACAGTAGTTTGCATTTTCTAACTTCATGATGCCAGGGCATAAAATGGGAAAAAGCAAGAAAAGACTGGAAGACCGATAAAAGATTCAAAGATCTCTTCAACTCAGACATCTCTGTAACATCCATCATCAGCAAGAGATTAGGTCATGTACGCAGACAGCAGCCTGTGTTCAAACACTGCTGAACTATATATTGTTTAGTATTTAAAAAAAAAAAAAACCACCTGCCAATGATCTTCCAACTTTTGAATAAATTTGAAGGCCATCAGAAAATGTAGTCTAATGAAAGATTTTATTTATCATGATACTTGTAAAAAAGTTGCAACAAGAAGCATTTTATAGAAAGCCTGTGTTTACAGGACTCCTAGATAGGTTTTCAGGTCAACAATTGAAAAAAAAAAATTCAAATTTCAGCATGTTAGCTGAATGAAAGCACTGATTTATTTTTTTTCAGACCCTTTCTCGTGACTGCTCTACAATGTAATAAGGAAAAGTTAGGTACATTTCAGAATCCTACCTGCTGCCTGTCTGGCCCAGCAAAAACATTGCCAAAAGCCACTCATTTGTAGACCAGAAGGTGACACAGAAGCTTTCATATCTTAAAGGCAATTCTAACCCCCTCAATGGACCTCTTATCCAATGTTCTTATTTCTCCAAGTAAATAGCTGCAAGATGAGGACAAAAATAACGGCAAACTATAATAAATGTAACAAAAATGCTGAACTCTTCAGGGTTCCCACTGCCACAAGAACTTAAAATCAGAGAAAACTCAAATGAAAGGTTTAACAGCTGACTGATTTAGCTTAATTACATATTCTAATGGTGTAACAAAAAACAAACAAACAAACAAACAAACAAAGATTTATAGCATGAAAGTACCACAGATTGCAAAGGAAAGCAAGAATCCTTAATACAAAGAAACCAGGTAATAGAAAGAGAAGTACAGGAATCTTTGAGAGAGAGAAAATAGGTCTGCATTTGAAACAATCTTTTGAATGGAGAGCAAGTAAGATAGAGAGCAAGTGCAAATACATCCCCTGAAGGCCTTGAAAGCAAAGAAATACCAGGCTCTGAAAATGGTTATATTTTTTATGTTAAAGGATGAAAAATAAATTTAATTAGTTAGCAAAATGCGATTTTATTCCATTTGGAGTCATTTTCCAATACATTAACTTTCTCATTAGAATTCAGTTTTGTTTTGCTAAACAAAAGGAACCACTTCAACCCCTGTGGCATGAAGAATCATCTAGAAGATGAGTTGTGCCCCAAATTACTGCAAATAATTGAATGCAAGTTCTACACAGTAACACCAAACAGAAGCACTTGGGGACACAAGACCAGCCTGAGTGAGCAGCCAGCCAACATAATTAGTAGCATCATTCACATGTCAAAAAAGGAAAAAGAAAAAAAAAAAAAAGGATTTGGAAGTAGTGACTAACTAGTAGAAAGCAAGCTGAAATAGCCACTACATTTTTACCCCACTCTCTCTTTTTCCCTTCTTTTCCATATTCTCCCTTGTGGTTGCTCATTCTTAGAATGAAATTAAATGCAACACTGTTCTTCTAATTAATTTTTCAATTTAAGATACTTTGCTCCATCAGTGCAAAGAGTCATCTACCTACACAGCTTTAGTATATATAAATGAAGCTATTTCAGTTCACTCCATCTGCCTCTAATTGAAATGGCTACACTAACAAAAATAATGTTCTGTATAGGGTTTTGCACAAATTGCTTACATGTCAGTTTATGTTACACTAGTACAATCACCAGAGTTTGATGCAGTTTCCATTTAATTCACCAGAATGTCAGGTCAGGGACGATCTCACTACAGCTCTGTTCAGCTTCTAATACAGCAGGACTAGGACTTTCTGAAGCATTGGGGGACTGCGGGTACAGAAACATATTTGAAAGACAAGTAATTACAAAAAATAGGGACAACTAGGCTAATGTTAATCTGTGTCAATAGGAGAGGCAAAAAGAGGGTTAATTACTGATGTGACTGTTCTAAAACTCATGTTGTTTGCTCTTCTTCAGCTAAGCAGCCAGTTCAGCTAGGAGAAGCCATAATTTTATTGAACTACAGACATTTAAAAACCCGTTCTCCCTGTTCTCTGCCCATAAAGAAATAGAAAATCTCACTCACAAAATATATTTGCTTGCTCTAAAGACAACAGAAGTAATAGTTTGCATTGGCTGAGTTGCTATACTACTTATCAGTTATTATAAACTCTTAATCTCATCAGTAACTCCATGCACTGCTCAGAGGAAAAGGACTTTGTGCTTTTAAGGCATTACCTCTGATCTTGAGTTTTTACAGGTCCATGAAATGACCTACAGTGATCTAGAGCTCTCACCTATAAAGAAAAAAATCAAAGGAAAATAAGTGATATAATTATACCTAAAAAAAAAAAAGGGGGGGGGGGCTTGGAAATACCAGCTCCACTTCCAAGCTAAAACAACCCTCAAGCGAAATACAATTTGGGAAAAATTGCACCGAGTTTAACTTAATTATGTTAATCATTTAGATAACTGATTGCGAGAAGAGTATGGCTGGCATGTGTGAAGCAGAGCAAATCTAGCAAGGAGAGAGATGAAAAGCTTGTTTGTCCCTGTGGGACAGGGAGAAAAGAGAGAGGCAATTACCCACTGCAACACAGGACGGCTTCAGCTGGGAGAAGGGCATGGGGAAAATTGTATGTGCCAAAAACGTTTCTACTAAGTCCATAAATTTTAGGCTTGTCTTTTGAAGGTGTTTCACAGGTTTCCTGGCAAATGGGGCTTAAGATGTCTGCCAGTAAGGTAGCTATGGATTATTTAACTGACTCCAAAAGCAATATAGTAATCATCTGTCTACTGAGAGGACTGCTACTCCCTGTTCCATAACAACCTGTGAGGGCCAGACGAACGTGGACACAGAAAAATCTCTTCTGGTTTTTCAGCCTGGCCTTTATTATGACAAGATGCTTGAGAAAAAGAAAAAAAAATCATAACTGGTTCCTAAGGTCTATTCAAAACCAAGTCCCACTGGAATAAATTTTTAAAAGTGCTATCAACTTTAGTCTGCCATTAACTCTCCCTTTCTTTTGACTTGTAAAAATAATCATTTAAGTGCTCAGTTCCTATCCAAGTGGTCCAATTGTTCCATAGTTTTGTTCCAGTAAAGGGGGAGGAAAATCTTATTAAGATCTTCTGCTCCATGGCTGTGATTCATAGCTTCATATTTTGATTATCACTATCCTTCAGTATCAAGGTGATGTGAGCGAGCTTTTCAATATATTGCCCCAGCATCATGGCCTTTCCTCTAGGTCTCTCTCACTGTTCCTTCAGTGCCCCTGATAAAATCAAGGACTGGTATTCACAGAATTATAGAACCATAGAAAGGTTTGGGTTGGAAGGGACTTTAAAGACCATCTAGTTCCAACCCCCCTGCCATGGGCAGGGACACCCTCCACTAGACCACGTTGCCCAAAGCCCCATCCAACCTGGCCCTGAACACTTCCAGGGAGGGGGCATCCACAACGTCTCTGGGCAACCTGTTCCAGTGCCTCAGTACCCTCATTGTAAAAAAAAATTCTTCCTAATATCTAACCTAAATCTACTCTCTTTCAGTTTAAAATGATGGCGCCTTGTCCTGTCACTACAGACGTTGGTAAAAAGCCTCTCTCCACCTGCCCTACAGAAACTGTTCCGGCCAAAGGAAATGGCCCTGTATCATCTCTGTGGCTTTAATCCTCTGTTCATGATCCATCCTCTACTGTACTTTACAGTGCAGGTCTCTATTGTTTGGCTTTTGTCCTTTATGAAGCAATTTTTAAATATTTAGGATATAAGATTCTTCTAGAGCTATTTTGTTCTCATTTACTAAAAAAAAAAGGTGAAAAAAAATCTCAGGTATTTTTTTCACCATTGAAAAACCTTCAACCACATAACCACCTCCAAAACAGTGTCCCTCAGAACTACATAGCACCTTCCCCAATGAGACTATTACATTATTCTAGACATATTCTAGTTCATTTTTTCTTCTGCTTTTTTTCTGTTCTGGGTTGTAACCACTCAGGAAGTGCAGAAAATGAAAAATGCCTATAAAAATGAATTTTCTGCCACATCGGAGTACAGAAGTGAATGTCAAAAAACCCCTTTTGGGTCCTTTAGGACTTGCTTGATGGCCAAGATCAATCATACCACATGAACTCTGAATGCATTGGTATTCAGATATTTGTATATATACACACACACAAAACAGTGGAGAATGTGTGCGTATCTTTCAAAAGTTCATGCTAAATAATTCTTCCGCTTGTAATTTTGCATCGTTCTCTTGTTCCTTCTTGCTGGCATTGCCGGGCTGTTTGCACCTTAAGTGACTTACACCTCACAACAACTTCTTTTCACGGTACTATTCAGAGGTCACTAATCTTTGTGCTGAGAATCAAGAGCCTTTGAGAAAGACACAATTCTATTACGTGGACTATAACCACAACCTGTGGTAGTGAATATTGTTGTGTATTGTTCAGATACTTTCAGGGGTCAACAGGTGCCAGCATCATCAAGAGGAACACAATGCAGGATCCTGAAAAGACTTTTGCAATCTAGGTTGGGCTTAGGGTTTGAGGTGTTTTTCTTTTTTTTTTTAAAAAAAAAAAAAAACCCACTAAAAAAAAATCACAGGCTGCCTGAAATAAAGCAATTTTTAAATTATAACTTTTATAATCTCTATGTATATACATACAGAGCGATATGCCTCTAATATCTCTATGCATCTAAATATATTTATTTAGAGCATTAAACCAGGCAAATTCATTTGAAATTGATGCCCTGATTCTACAAAACATTAACTGTTTAAGTTCCGAATCCTTCACTCTTCACTATTCCCCTTCAATCTGAAAGAAATTTTCTTTCCCATATGTTTTAAGAAATTTAAAGACTTTCCTGTCACTTTAATGACATCCTCTCCTAAAACCCACACCACCACAACATCGCACAGGCTGTCCCCTCATTCTTCTAGGAACTTCCAATAACTTCTGCATCAGTTCTTGCTGGTTCCAACCCATATTCAAAGCACTGTTTGAGAATGCATTTGGTATTAGCAGGTGCACCAACTGCGTATTTAGTATTTGCAGGTGAAATCTCTTCCCATACAGTCAGCACTAGGCCAGCTCTGAAGGCAGCACGTGCCAATTAAACTACAGTGGGTAGGCAGGAGCTAGTCATTTAAGCATCTTTTAGAAGCCATTTAGCAAGATTCTGACCACAACAGTGTCCTAATTCCCACAACTTTGCTTATTAACTGCATAAGGGCAGCAATAATGTTAAATCTGCAGCAGAATACATCTAAGCCTGTACCCCTTTACAACTTGCCAATAACCCTCATTTTATGGGTCAAAGTGCAAAATTACATCAGGAACTTTCAGAAAGCAGTAAGTTCTGCCCATTTTTTCCTTTGACAGCAGAGATATTCTTTGGTTTTGACCCTTGAGGCTCCTCCAGAGGTGCAGAATAATGTAACAGTGCTGTGGAGTCTGAGCGTGCCTTTCACTTCAGCTGTCAGTTCAGCGAGATGGGAGCAGTGCGACATAGCTAGAGCTAATTAATTAGATTCAGTCTTTTGGAAGGCTCTCACCTTGTATATATCACTGTATTACAGGTGATTTTCAGGGATGATATTTGCCTTAAAAGGGTTCATCTTACAGCCTCACTTCTTCAAAAGCTGATAACCAATAAACTGTTAAACGAAGGCTGTATTTTCAAAATTTAAAGCAGGGATTCAGCCTTCAGGGCTATATTGACAATGCATACCTTAGCACTGCACTGGAAACATACTTTGTAAGCAAACTCTTCATGATACCGAGGATGACAGCATGGCGACTGATTTGAGTACAGATTAGAATTCCACCCTGCATATGATGGGGGAATATGTTCTGCCACACTGTTGTCATTGCTATTTAGAGGACATCACTGTTTCGCTTTGCCACAAAACATGCTGTGTGATCTAAATAAATATCTGTGCATGCTTAGTCTGTTAATGATGCAGAAGAAATGGAGTCAATTGGATTTTCTCCCATGAATACTATGTGGGTGTTTTGTGGACTGTTTGAGAAGAGGTTATACTTAATAGTCTGGCGAGTAGGCTAGACAAACCATTTCTAGCATGTGGTTTTCTTACAAACTCACACATTATAGCTGTTGTGCCACACCATTGATCAGCTAAACTGCATGGATGGGAGGGAAAGTGTTATTTAAAAGATCAATAAGGGAAAAAAAATCTCCTCTCAGCATCTTCTAGGAGCAGAGAGGACAAACTCAACACCCTCCCAGTATTTCAGAGCAGAGATGAACAGGACAGAAAATAAGAGGCCATCAATAAAGGAAACAAAATTTCAGAGGCAGTGTCAAGAACAAGGGAAGCAATCTTCAATATGTAGATAGCTTAAAGGTCTCTTTAAAACAAGCCAAGTGGCTGCGCAGATTAAGGAAGAATAAGAATGCTCCAGTTCAAAAAGTCTAAAGGAAAGTAGAATATATTCATTTTTCAAACCCTAACAGCCAGAAGTAAACAAATGTTTCTCCTACAAAGGTTTCTCTTTCCCCTATTTCTGTAGCATCGCAAACAACTTCTAGAGGAGATGCAGGAGTAATAGAAGCATCCAATCCTGCTGTCATTGCTTTTACTGACAGGACATCTCCAGCTCCAACTCAGTATTTCCCAAGCCAAACCTATCATGTGGCAGACTAAGACACAGGCAAATATCTAACGCTTGCAACAATTACTAATGTCTGCTTTTCTAAATTCTTTCTGTTTTCAAATACATAACACCAGTGAGTTAAGAGAAAGTGAAATTATAGTGAAAAATAATTAATTCTAATCCCACAAATGAGAAAAAAAAAAGTTTTAAAGGAGAAAACTAAAGGTAAAAAGGGCAGATATGTCCCTTTATTCTTTCTAAAACTCTTTGAGGGCTCTGTTGGATGTGGCTGTGGATGAGGCAGGGGAGAAGAAGGAACAAATTCTGCAAAGTACTAAAGAAACCTGGAAGTGTGAAGAAAGTATAGATACGAAAAGTCGTAAGGAGGCCCAGATAAAAGAACTGAAGAAAGGACAAATTAGTAGGAGAGAAATAGCATGTATCTTTCCCAAACCCATTGCAAGTAAGAGAATGATCACCAACAAAGCCTCTTCATTCACGGTACTTCAGTGGGTACCTGGCAGTCCTTAGAAGTACCATCTATTATCCCCAGCAGAAATCAGAAAGATACAGTAGAAAAGAGAGGGGAAACAGTAAAGGCTTATGCTAGGGTCAGAGGCTGGCGGAGTGCAATATATTGTGTCTCTGCGGGTGAGGGAAGCCAATGAAAAATGATGGTGTAAGAAGCTACATTTTTCTCTGATCTCCTCCAGATGCTACGTTACCAACAGAAATTGAAAATGAGGTATTAGCTGTGCTCAGGCACCTGCCTTAAACTTCACTCGGAAGCCATTCCACAGGGAAGGCTTAATCAAAAGCTCCACTGCCCCCCACGACTTAGGGAGGCTTCAAGTGATCCTCTGGAGAGACATCTGTGACTTTGCTGTTCTGGACCTACTCCCACACCTCGCTGCGTTCCTGCCTCGCCAACAGCCACTCTGCCGTGCAAACATTTTATTGAAGCTTCTCCTTTCTAGGGGAGAATCCTTAAGGAAGCCTCCTTCTTCATTTCAGGGGCCTTGGCAGCCTGGCCAAGGACCAGGGCATTTCCCCTGCATGCTCCTGCCAGCCTCCCTGCCCGGGCAGCAGCACAGGATACCAGCAGACCCCCCCCACACACACACACAGAGCATCCCTGGGCTGCAGCTTTAAAGCTGAGCTCCCATTTATAGCAATGCAATTTTATAAACAACGGCTGCCTGGGGACAATGACCTGGTCAACAGAGATGAGCTCTAAATGTGGCCCATGATTTCGTTCACCGGAGCTGAAAAGCAAAGAGGAGACGCTGAGTGGCTTTCTAGCAAAACAAACCGTTTTCCTTTCGGGTCACTAGAGTGCAGTGGCACAAGACAGTAAAAGCCCAGTGTACCTTCTACCTGGTAGCTGTTTGATGATCTGATACTGATGTAACAATGTTTGCTTTATTCTTGGTAATGAAAGAAAATCTAACTCACACCTGGCAGCCCTGCTGGAAATCCCATTGGAGAGGGCAGAAATTAAATGGATGCAGAAGGTCAAAACTGTATTTTCCTTTGTAAAGATGATCTTTCTGCAATCAGCACTGGGAAGTAAGGAGTGCAGGGAAAGCATATATGTACTGAGAAAAGCCGTGCAGGTCCTCTTATGTAGCATCAAAAATTCAGGCTGGATTATTACAATTCCTTTTACGATCAGGAGAACTGTATAAATGGAAAAAAAACTACGTTTACACCAGAAGTTCAGCTGGCATAAACTGGCTTAGCTCCGTTTAAAGGAAAGGGATTTTGCCAGCTTACATTAGCCAGCTGTCTACATTTTACCAACACTCTCTGAGAACATCTTTGTTTTAGTCTCACTCAGATAAGATACTTTTAACACACTTAAGATACATTCAACTTTATCTTTCTTACTTAAGGAAACAGCGCTCTTCTGAAAGCCATTCAGAAACAGAAACAAAAGGAAGGCGGTCTGATGGGCTAAAATCTGCCCACATCATTATTACTAATTACACGTACAGCTTCTTCAATGGCATACAGTTATAAATAGGATTAAGAACACAATGGGAGGAGACTGGAAGAACATAAATAATAGTTCTAGAGAGCTGCAGGGCATGATACATACGTGTGGGAAACTGGTGAAAAGGTGGAGTTAAATGCAAAGTCCTACCCCATTAAAATCTGACCAAAAATTGTATCTATTTAAGGAGAGGAAAAAGACTTTTCAAATACATGGGGTGGGGGAGTGGGGAAGGAAAGATTTACTTCACCTACCCCTTTTTCATCCTTCCGTAAGGACAATAAATAGTTCTGTGTTCAGGGCACTCACCCAAGATGCAGAAGACTAAAGTACAACCTTCCGCTCTGATTAATTCCAATCAGGGCTTCGACAGGATCTCCCACATCCCAAGTGAGCACCTTATCACCTGATTAATTCTGTGTGTACAGTCAAATCAGCCTCTCATTTGCAAGAGAAACTGCAGCTTGTGTTTGCTGGAAAACCATAGTATTAGCAATGCAATCTTCCTCTCATTCCAAAATAGCCATATTGTGAAATTCCTAACCAGCTTTAACTATTTACCCGAAGAAACAAAAATTACAGAAAAGCCGCATACAAACTGATTAAGGTCTTTTGGATTAGGCCCCAGTGAGGGTAGATTCCTCCAGGCAGAGAGGGACCCGGGCCTAAACAATGACTAAGGCGGCAAAGGCTTCATACATCGTGAGTTGAATTCCTCCTAATGAAAAATAATAATTCTAGATCTAAGACCACAAAGTGATTAATAGCAGAAGGTAGAAATATGTTCTTCTGTTCAAGTATTTGTTGATCTTAAAAAAACATCAAAATTACCTATAGTACATAAAACACTGAATATGCTGAAGCACTTGTGTGCTGCACTTCAGTTCTAAAGCAAGTCCATGCACTGTGGAATGTAAAAAGGTAATTCTGGGTTACCCAGGCCTAGATCCTCTTTGCAAAACTGTATTTCAGATGCCAGTGTCAAAGAGCAAGTAAGGCTCAGAAGGGTCAACTGCAGACACAGAAAGCAGTTTCATGCTCCTCAGATGGTTTGTAAACTGTTTCTCTTCCCACTTCTGGGCCAAGACTCACAGGCTTCCTTTTGGGTCAGCAAGCTTTAAAATGAGCCATTGCTCAGGACTTTGCAAATAGGCACATTTTATCCATCGGATTCTGATTCAGATGCAATGAAGGAATTACACAACTCGGTACTGCTCCGTACTCCAGTTCCTCACGGTACGTACCGATAATGCAATAACATATAAAATCCATTTAGTGATATCCTCACTAGACACGGTTTGATCTTTTTCATATAAGCTAACATGGTACAGCTACCTGCTGCTTCTACTCATAGTCAGTTCAGATATTATGTTTTTTACAGTAGAAGGAATGAAACTGCCAGGTGCCTGGCAATAATTAAGTATATTTCAATAGGCACGGCTGTTTCCATTCATAATTTTGTACAGGTGGCATTTCAATTATTCCTGCTGTTCATAGAGCAGTTTTCTTAAGACTTGAGCCATATGCACTCTGCACAGATATATAGGACCAAAGGCTGCATAGCTGATAACTATCAAACAAATCTTCCTCTGTCTCTTTCCTTTCCACTTTCTCATACTTCAAGCCATGTGGTTTGTGATGGGATTTTGTATAACCTTGTGTGCTGGTTTTGGCTGGGATAGAGTTCATTCTTTTCATAGTACCTAGTATGGGGCTGTGTTTTGGATTTGTGCTGAAAACAGTGTTGCTAACACACACAGAAATGTTTTCGTTACTGCTGAGCAGTGCTCACACAGAGCCAAGGCCTCTTCTGCTCCTCACCCCACCCCACCAGCGAGCAGGCTGGGGGTGCACAAGGAGTTGGGAGGGGACGCAGCCGGGACAGCTGACCCCAACTGACCAAAGGGATATTCCATACCATATGGCGTCATGCTCAGCATATCAAGCTGGGGGAAGAAGAAGGAAGAGGGGGGACGTTCAGAGTGACAGCGCTTGTCTTCCCAAGTAACCATTATGCATGACGGATCCCTGCTTTCCTGGAGATGGCTGAACACCTGCCTGCCCATGGGAAGTGGGGAATGAATTCCTTGTCTCGCCTTGCTTGCACACGTGGATTTGCTTTACCTATTAAACTGTCTTTATTTCAACTCACGAGTTTTCTCACTTTCACTCTTCCGACTTGCTCCCCCATCCTGATGGGGGGGAGAGAGCGAGCGTGGTGCTCAGCTGCCGGCTGGGGTAAAACCACGACACCCTGCCTTCACAGTGTAGCTAAAGTCAGAGTGGAATGAAATTCAAGCTACAGCACTTACTGAATGCAATTCATTCTGATTTATCAGACCAGACTGTTGAAACACCTCTTGGAAGACAGCAGCTCTTGGCTTGGTCCTCATGTATCTTACAGGAATATCGGTATAACAAATTGACTTACTGAGTTTCCTGATAGGACAACTCATTCAATCAAATCCTTCAGACAAAGACATCTGCCAAGAGAAGCATACTACATCAAATAGCGCATTCCACAAACTACGTACCATAACATTTGCAAAGAGGTTTACAAGCATGCACCTCTACAGCCTGATGCTGCCACAGTGGGGGAGATGTTAAAAAATACCGGATTTTAAATAAATACATATGCAGAGCTAGTGCCCTGCACTCAAAACCTTTCTCCTGGTCAGGCAGATTCTGTTGATTTCCTGTACAGGTTGAAGAGGTATAGCAACCATACATTATTGGCTGCAAGTCTTATGATCAGGAAGCACTTTGCTTGTCAATCTAGGTAATACATTTTTAATTCGCAACCTCATTTACAAAGGAAAGGCATTGTCAGATATTATAAAAATGATTATCAGTATCAAAAGAAATCTATCAGTTTTGTAACAGATTCTATGAACGGTTATTCCTTTGAACACGCACACACAATTGCTACCACTAAACCTTAACTTTCTCCCTTTGCTGAAGCCTGGACAGAAGCAGTGTCAGTAAGTGCCTCTCATTTCTAAGTCCAATAAGACACAAATTAAAATTTACTGTTGATTTACTTTCAATTTGTTTGGCTCTATGTCTCATCATTTGTACATGATCTATTTAGGTTTTAAGCTTCTTCAAGAAGAGACTGTTTGTTTATCTTTCTGTACAACTTCCAGCATATTTTGGACTTGTGCTTGCAATAAACAGCAATGCTGAATGGACAAGATATTAGCAAAGGTTTTGGCTGATTCATTTCTCTCTGCATCCATTACACAGTAAATATTTGCTTAAATTATTCTGTACAAGGGAAAGAAGTTACTGTTTTTAAGTTAAGTGCACTCTTAATCAGGCAGGCTGTCTTTAGGACTTGAATTTATTCATAAAGAACAAAATCTTCACTGAACACCAGAAGCCTGCATTAGAACAGCAACAATGCAGAAGTTTCAATAAAAACTTGCATGCACACTGGTATAAAGAACATATATAGGATCAAAGGACTTTATACATATAGAAGAACAAAGCACCACAGAACAAAGCCCTTTTCTTTACAAACTCTCAAATGCATTTTAAGAAACATGCTGTGATTTAGAGAAACCTACTGGACTTAGAGAAAGGAATTGAATCATAGAAATCCTGTGGTTTCTGTATGCAGAACATTTTTGTGGCTAGGACATCACAACAGCATTAAAAACTCTGAGTCTTTGGGAAAACAAATAGTCAAGTCTATTGAGAAAAAAAAACAACCAACCAAACAAAAAACCACTACTAGCCCAGGAACGGTTTCTACTGAGATCATATCAAATACAACAGGGATAAAGATAAAATGGAAATTATGAATTCTCTTCCTAATCTTTTTCCTATGTGGACTTCTGGTGAATACTGTCATACGCCCGGGAGAGTCACAGAGGGTGGCAAGGGATGACCAGACACCGTGCGCAGGGCCTGAGTCTGCGCCTTGGACCATCCTTGGAAATGCGCCCAGGCAACGCGTCGCCTCCTTCTTTCAAAGGCAACAGTGCTCACACACAGTGTTAAGAATATAGGATGGTAAATTTTAAGATGACATTTTAGAAGATATTAAGCCACCTTGGTATTTAAGAAAATAAACTTTATACCCATCCAAAAGATAGTTAGAATCATATCGGTGTAGTCCGTCTGCATGCTTGGTATGCTGTATATGTTGTTTAGACATAAACTGCCAGATTGTTCAGATTAGATTTAATTCAAGCTCCCGGGCAGCATTTTTCTTTGGAATTATGGTATGAGCTGTATTTAAAATAAAACCACCAATGCATAAATAAGGCAGGCACCGCTGGTGGCACGACTTCAGGCTTGCTAGGTGTATTGCCAGACCTTCAACACCTTACAAACCCTCAGCAGTGAGTGATGGTGAGCGCCTGCCCCTCCCTCCATGTCACAGGCACTGAGGTAAGAGGCTGACTGTCACGGTTCCTGGGAGAGCCGGCATCTTATCGCCCGCACTGCCTGCATCTCTAGATTTGGAGACCTCGGGCTCATCCTGGAGTCAGAAATGTCTTTGTCTGTAGCATAAGATAAGGAAAAGGAGGTCATTTCTAGTGCCCAAAGATAAGAGGTAAGTTTGGCACCCAGTGACGATGCACTCCTCCGAATCTACTCTCCTGGATCCATCTTCCCTGCATAAGCTTTATCAGCCCTAGTGAGGAGCGGCACCCAATTAGGCCTTGATAAAGCAGTAATGAAGGTAGAGATCTTTAAGGCACCTGTAGTAAAATGCATTTGTCATGGTTGTTTGTCTGTATACTCTGATAATGACTGGAGGACCAGGAAGGACTTTCTTTTTTTTAAAAAAAAAAAATTCTTTTTTATTAAAAACTCACATATTTCACCTTTAAGGCATTATTGCAAATTTTATCTTCTTAATTGACTGCTCACATGGTAATCATTTTACACCACATTAAGGGATGTTCTAATTTGTTTTAATGCCCTCACTTAATGGGAACAAAATGCAGCATATATAGAAATTAACTCATTTACATATTCAGTATACATGTTTGTCATCTGGTTTTAGGTAAGAAAAGTGTGTATACGTGAGAGAGAAATGTAGAAGGAATATATATGCAGGAGAGAATTGTGAAAAGCAACACACAAGCTGTCAAACTGAGAAGAACGAAGGTGAGACGCCAATCCAACCGGCATCAATTCCACATTGTTATGTACATCACTGAATGCTTTCTGCTGCTTCAGTTGGGCTCAAAAACAGCAAGACAGAAGTAAGAACCTGATTAAACACATGACTGAATATACTGGGGATGACAGATTCAATGAATGTGTTTCTTTCGATTTAGACAGGGGAATCATCTTTAGTTTGTGTCTGCAACTGGTAAAGAATCAGGAGAGGTGGAAAAGAAACTGTTAGAGCAGCGTCCCTGTGATTCCCTCCATGGCCCCAAGTCATCCGCGAAATCCACGCGGCATCGAAGCAGAAGGTATTCTCTCCCCGACACATTTCTGCTTTTGTAAAGACCTGACTCTGTGCTTGGCTCCGTTATAGTTCATTAAACCATAAGTTAAGAATAAAAAAGCAGTAAAGCAGCCACATTACGAATATTCAAAGTTACCTGCAAAACCTCAGAGACTTGGAACTTTTTGGCATGCATTTTGAGAAAAACATCAGCTCAGGTCTTTATATATAACATTCCCCTAAACCACCATAAGAAGAAGAATATTTGTCCTTATATGTCCTACTCATGTACACTAAAGCATATTAATGACTGGAAATTGAATGGCATAAATTGAACTCCCAGCTGTTTGCATTCTTGTTGGTGGCTCTCAATATTCCCAGAGCTAACATTTGGAAACTATTACTTTTCTGTCACTCGCTACTCCCCTCCAGAAAGTCTAATGAACTGTGTAGGTCAACTTTCTGTCTTTGTCTTAGAAAGAAGAGCTAACATCTTTTCATGACCTGATCTGACTTTTATTGCTGTACCAACATAGTTACATACTTCATGATATTAGATTTTGAGAGAATTGTGTACATCACTGAGGACACAAAAATGCTGTGGAAGGACTGAGATAAGCTAGAGAGATAAAAAAGATTAATGAGATTTATTCTTTTTTTTCTAAATCTGCAGATTTAAACATGTGTAGATATCTTATGACAATTAAAAACTTTGTAAACAATACTACTAATAGCACTAGAATACTCCTACCATTTTTTTTTTCCATTAATCCAACGTTAGGATTACAATACAGTGATCTCCCTGGATATCTTTAGGCAAAGATCATTGCATGACTGCGATTGTCTTTAAATCAGATAACTAACACAAAATCCCCATAGTTGTTTTAAACCAGATGCATTGAATAGACTGGCTAAAATTCAAAAGACTTGTGGGTACTGCCAACTTCTATTGCGCTCTTTGTACATGAGACTTAGTACCAGCATAACTGGACATGTCAAATACTGTATCATCCCTTATTGACCTATAAAAATAGAACCTGTACTTTTGATTTAAAATTTTGCAGTCAAAATGGCAATACTTATTGACAGATATAAACAGATATGTGAATAGCTATAGATGCAAATTCAAAAGCACTGCCCAATTTCTGCAATGTTTACACAAGCTATTTCCACAGTAGACAGTGACCTTCAGCTGCTCCTAGAAGTTATTTAGCAAATAATTTCAACAACAAATATCTCAATGAAAATATTTTTTAAAAATCATAGATAAGGATTTTTTTTTCCTCCATGGACTGTAACTTACTCAATGCAAATCTAAGCATGATGGTCTAGAATGACCAGTAAATCAAGCAAAAAACTTGCTTCACCAAAAAAATAGATAGATAAATAAATATATGAATGAATGAAATAATTGAAAAAGCTAAGAAATGTCAGAATAACAAGAAGGGGAGGAAAAGAGAGAAAGGAAAAAAGTTACAATATCCAGAACAGCTCCGTGGTCTTCCCCTTCACTGCAGATACAAATGAGGGGATAAAGGTGAAAGCTGTTAAGTATTTTGTCATTTAAAAAAACCCAAACAACAGAAGTCTTCTTTAAAAAAAAAAAAAAATCTACTTGTAAGTGTTCTTGCAAATTTTTCCTGTCTGTAATAGAAGTTATTGTGATAGGTGTACAACAGCAGAACTGAAATCTGGAATCTATATGGCACTGACCTGGCACTCCCTGCTGGTTTTGTAAAAGACACTAATCTCTCAAACCACACTAACTTTCACCTCCTGAAGATGAGCCCTTTCTGCTCCCATTGCGTAGAGTTTTCCTCTTTCCCCCAGCTATGGATAACCACATGGATCCCACAAATCCTGTACCACCGTCAACATTTTTGGAGACCAAATCATTTCTCCCCACTACCTCAATAGTTACTGACCATGACATTCCCACCAATGGCTTGATATTAGCTGCATAACATCAAAAGGTTAGTATCAAAAACCAATCAGGTTTGGTGAAAGAAGGGTTTGTATTAGCTTCAATTCACTGACTTCCCTCCAAGATATATGTTTCCCTATTTCCCCTTTATTCAACCACGATGCATATGCAGTCCTAGTCACAATGTACTAGCGCAAAGAATGCCATCATTTAAAGGAGTAGAAAACAGTATTTAAACTCCACTTATTTCTGTTTTCATGGTCATTCTGGGACCACAGGTTCTCATTTGCCCTATGCAGAGGAAGAGGGGAACAACTTGTTTCTTGCATGAGGCTCTCAATGATACAAGTGAGATTTTTTTTTTTTTTACTGCACTGACAGTTAAATAAACCTGGTTAAGGAAGTTAACTGTTAATCTTCTCAGTATCCTTAAAGCATGATGCCAACCAATACAACCTGTAGGAGGATAAAAGATAGCACAGTCTAGAAACTTGACCCTAAATATACAAATCATACGTCTTATACTGTAGGTCCAAATAACACTTAACTTTTCTGTTAAGTACCCTCTACAAGCGTAAAAGGTACTCAAACCAGGACCAGAATTTTTTCATTGCCTTTGTCTCATACTTGTCACTAGCCTGTAAGAGCTTCTCCTCGTCACGCACACCAAAAGGGCCCTAGGAGGAATGTGTTCTTCTCACAGTCTATGTTTCCTGTTTTCACCTGTTTCCCTAGCGAGTGGAGGTTCCCGTGCAACAATTTAAATTAAAAACCTACCCAAAGGGGACCTGCTTCTAAACACTGTACAATTTGACATTGGAAACAATTCTTCTTTTCCTCTGTATCATGATATCCCCAGGGCTGGAGGCGTCTCTCTCCTCAGCAAGCTGCTGTTTTCAAAAAAGGTCAGCATCAGTTTCCACTCCTCCTCAAAAATGACAAAACCACCACTGCAACAAATGAGAATTTGTTATCCATTCCCCTTCCCATAGTCACTTGCAAGATAGCCCTTCAGAAAAATATGTAAGTTCTAAACACTGGAGACATGCTAATGCTAAGGAAAATTCACTAGAAAACAGTTGGCAGGTGGAGTAGTTGGAGGTGCTGGCAGAAAAATCTTTTCTCGACATTTTCCAAAATGCCAGGTTATTCTTACTGCTTTCATTTCCACAGTTTTCCTTACTTGAGATACTGAAAAGGTTTGATTTGCAGGGGATGAGTGTCCAAAACTTAAAAAACTCCAGTCTGGAACAGACAGCAGACAAATTGTTCTGAAATTTTTGTTGCTATATTTTAAAATTTCTCTAACTTTGTTGCTATTCTCACTGCAGAGCATGTCCATCTTATAGCTTATATATGACAGAAGATTGTATCAAAGCTCTTCTTGACACGCACCTCAGGCAGAGCTGAATACCTTTTGGCAGCAGATGAAGATGGAACAGAAAGCAGGCAGCAGAAGATAAAGGCAGATCAACCTAAGCCCATGAAAATTAAGAAACTGGGCTTTCTGCAAAGCTATTTGACACGGTGTAGCATTGTTAAAAATCACCTTTCTTCTTCACCCTAGCACAAAGTATAAAATGACAATTCATTCCTGAAAAGCATAACACACCTAGTCACGAGGAGATGTCACTGTCAGCAGTAATCGATTACTTATTGCAGCATCATATGAAGGGTTTCAGTTTCTTTTAACTGAAGTAGAAAAATGTAAATCTATTTATGCCTACAGATTTAATGCATAATGGAAAAGAACCTCTCCATCTGGCTTACAAAGCACTTTGCACCTTATCAGCTACCATTAAAATGCATTAAATAGCTCAAATAATGATGCACACTTGACCTGCATGGTGCCTCAGCATTTCTAATCATCTCCAATTTTTGTCTAAATATGAAACACAGACTAATTATCAAACTACTAACTTCAGATCTTTGGAGTATTAAAAAAACCCAGCACATTAATTAGTTCCAACAATACACTTTACGAACTTCAGAAAGTTCAGAGCGATATTAACATTAGAGCATGTGTTATGGTTTGCCTAAGCTTGAAAGTTATTTCACACTACAATCTTCCATTCAGACTAATCAGGGATGGCTATTCTACAAATTGTGCATCCACACAGTTTTGCGATAGCTACTTCATGTGTTTCTCTTCTGCTGCACACACACAAATCTCTAATTTTCCTAAGTAAATACAGACTGTTTTGGCAGAGATGTTAACAGCAAACCTCAGCACAACAACCACAAATTATAGAGCTTCTATTTTTATTGTGGTATGTTTTGATATATCTTCCCTCAGCCTTTGGAATTTGGATCAGATTCCCATCACCCCTCTCCTGTTATGCCTTTACACATAAGAAGCGAGCGTCACCATCATTTTTAAACTGCTGTTGAGCAGTATGGTCTAAGCACAGAATGCCCCATTCCTGATGGACTGTAACACAAGGAACAGCTCAGCAGTGACAGAGCCCGGTGCCTTTTGGTGCTTTGCAAGTAGGGACGACCACAGGGGAAATGCTGCAGCCCATGAGGGTGGTTCCACTACTGTCCCCAGCATTTTCACAACTCTCATCAAATTACATCACTTCCTTGTAGACTAGGGCCATGCCAAAAGCATGAAAAAGGTAACCTCATTTGATGTTCACCTATTTCGGCATCCCATTGACTCTCTACAGCTGGAAAGTCCCAGACATCAGCATAAGACGAGCTAAAACAATGGCTATTTTGCAACTGTTATGTGATGACGTCATGCACAGGGATTTTGCACAAATTAGAATTGCAAAAAAGGTACGATACAGAAGATGTGAAACCAGATGAGCAAGTCTGGATCTGAAGACCAGCAGTGAATAAAAGAAATGCTTATATTGCCAAAAGCAAGACAGCGGTTTTGAAATTGGAATGTCTCTACATCTACCTTACAGAACAATGTCTTCCAAATTCGAGCATTTGTTTCAAGAAATGTAAAACAGAGATGTAAATAAAAGAAGAAAATGTAAACAAAAGATTCACAATCAACTGCCTTGCACCTTCCAGTTATTTTCCCCAGTTACATGGCAACTTAACCTGCCTTGCTCTTAACTGGCTATTCCTCAGGCAAGTCCTTGTAAAAAAATATTCCTGTGACCACATTCAGATGTGCATGAGTGATAAAAAATAAAACAGTTCTCTTTTTGACAAATTAGATGAATTTTGTACTGGCCATAAGGCTGGAACAAAATATCCCTCTCTAACAAATCAACTAATGAAGCTTACATGAAGACATCTATTATTTTAGAACACCCTCTAGGCTGCCCTTGGCTTTGGGAGGGTGGCACTGCAGAATAAAGATGAAAAATTAGTCACACGACTTTTCTTGTATTTGTAATTCAAGTAAACCGTGTCTATCCTAAATTGACTGGCCCATCTATGGAAGTGATGGTGATAAAAAGCCAAAAAGAGTTGACAAAATCACTAGCTTTCTCAAATAAAATATCTGAATACCACTTCACCATACAGACAGAAGGGAAAACAAGGTAAGCTGCAGAAAGGGATGCATTTATGGCAGAGAGAGTCTCATTTGGGAGTGTGAATTACACTTCCTTCTTCTGGAATGCCATGGACTGGTTCGTGATTGGGGTGAGTGAGTAAAGGTGGCAGTGGAAGGATGGAAATTTAGTAAACTTCATAGGTAGACACATAAATATCACCTTACTGAACACTCAGCAGTTCACATTCAGAGCTTTGGGTAGACATAGGGTAGACATAGCAAATGGGACAGTAAAACTAAGTGATCACGCAGACAGCACCATACAGGTTAACTACTGAATTTATCAGATGTGCTAATCAGGCAATACACAAGAGTTACCTGAAAAGTCCTGGGAAAAGCCCTGGTGCTCAGGCAATTAATCAAACAGCAAAGACAAATGACCATACTCACCATTCACAAAAGGCACTATATATGCAAACACAAACATAAATACTTTGTGCTCATGTGAGACAAGAATGCTGACTATAGCATCTACCCAACAGCCGGGAAGTGTCGATGACGTGGTTTAGCCCCAGCCGGTAGCTGGGTGCCACGCACTACTCACTCACCCCTCCCCCGGCAGGTTGGGGAGGAGAACGGAAAAAACAACGGCAAAGCCTCATCACAGCTGAGATGACAGCCACAAACTGTGGAATCAACGCTATCTTCTGCACAAAAGATCATCAACACCCCAGGCCTGTTCTTCAGTTATTGCTCTAAGGAAATGGAGGACTGATGATTTCTTCTTATTTTTCTCAAAACCTGCGAAAGGAAACCACACCAGGTGCTCTACAGCAAATGGAAGAAATGTACTGTCATCAAAGGCAGAAGTCTATACTTTTATATTTATACTATATTTGCTTTTAGGGAAAGTAAATAGATAAGCTGTGCTTGATCTGCTGGTGAACTGTTCATTAAAAAGAAAAACTCTACATTAAACTGTCCATAACAAATAATTCAGTCCACTTCTAGATTAATATATTTTTGATTCCTATCACCAAGGTTGCACTGAAATAATTTGGGTCAAATTCCTGCCAAGTTCCTGGTATTGAAAACTATTTTCTAATTCAGCTAACATAAATTTACAGTGATTGCTAGACAGTTTGTCACCCTTTTTTTAAAAAAGTCACCTTGAATGTCACAGATAAGCCATTCTGATTTTCTTGACTCACCAATAGTTCCCAGTGGCATTAACAATATAGAAATTAAAGTTGGAAAAAATACCAGAGACCAAGAGTTGCAAGAATTCAAAATGGAAAACAAAAAGCCACTAAGAGGATTCTCATCCTTTTTAAATCTATTCTGTCATTTTACCAGGCTGAGATAGCTATTTAATGTCTTCACTAGATGTATCTTCTGATTTTGGATGTCCTCCAGTACTAGACTGCATTGAAATTCTGTGTAAATTCCAGAGGGATTTTTTTACTTAGATAAAAATCAGAATGATTCAGAGAGAACCGCATCTAAATACTCCTAACATTAAGTGACGCTGCTCTTGACAGACCACAGAAAATATATGTGCTCTTACAACCTCATTTGTTGGTATTTCAACTAAAAGTAACAGCAAAGTAATCTGGAGTACTAGCCCAAAATGTATCCGCATAGATGATATTTAGGTCTCCTTTAGGGGAAAAAATGTAGCTTTAAACAATTCAAATTAGCATAGGTGATTGCGGAAAAGGTAATTACATTAATACCTGCCAAGCTGTCAATAATGCTAATTTGACATAGGTTACTCAAAGACTGACTTTCCCTATACTTGTAAAGCATGATTGTAAATCTCATTTGGTCATTTCTAAGTCCCATAGGAGTAAATTCTTAAAAGGCCCAGGACAGTTCATGCTGACAGCTCAAATATTAAAGGGCTTGCCGAGTGCCTTCATGGGAATTATAAATGGGAGAGCAGATGTGATATTTCAGTAAAAATTATGTGACAGGAAGGGAAACAATTGCAGAAGTAAAAATAACAGATATTTTTTAAAAGATGAAATACTCTTGGAGAGGTGTATCCTTTTCACGACGACACGTGATGCACGGGGTACGTTTGTTTGATTTTCAGAAAGGCGCAGATCATGCTCTGTCGTCTCATTCAGCTCATTGCTGAATCCTAAGCGAGGCGTCCCGTCTGTTTTCTAACATCGCTTGCAGCTTCTCCTGGCACCTCTGCAGAACGGTCCTCGTGAATAAAGCCGGGGCAGGGGGGCAGGGGGGAGGTGACTCTCCAGCCTCATCTCTCTCCAAACAGGCTGCTCTAGGACCGACTGTTGACAACCGTTGACTCCGGTAATATATTCTTTTCAGGCTCTGTGACAAAGGATGTAGGCAGGCAGTGCCACGTGGGCTGCAGCTGTTGCGATAACCCCTCTTTCATCCAGCTCATCAGCAAAAGAGGAGCCGAGTAACTCTGCCGCTGGGTCACGAAAAGGAAAAGCTCTGGGAGTTCCTTTGCACCAGCGAGGAGCCGTGAGCCTGCCCTGCACGCTTCCAGGAATGCGGGGTGCGAGAGAATGAAAAGCTCTGTTACAAAGGAACAGCGTCGGGATTGCGTGGGTCGCTCGCACCCAGAGGAGGTTTCTGTCACCTCTGCAATGGATTTTACTAACTGCATAGTATGTCAGGCCTCGGCAGCAGAACCTGATTGCGTGGCTACCTCCATCAGGCCAGCAAGAACTAAGCCAATACTGCTAATACTGTATTTACTACATTTACAAGTAAAACTCCTCATGTTCCCACAGAGAGTTGTTTTCTTGTTGATGATACCAAGAATAAAGTGGGCCATCGTCTCTTCCTGGAGGTAAAAACCCAAACCCAACTGTTTCACTGCTCACGTGCCCAGCGAACACGACAGCTACTCAGCTGCAGAGGAATTAGTTTTCCGCATCTCCTGCCGACTGGCAGCTTTTTCCTGTTTATTCACTGGACAAAATGAGGTTGGTCATTCTACAGTTGTTTATCTAAAGGACAATATTGCCTTGCTCCCTCCAGGAGGCAAAGTGTTCTCCAATGTGACTGCCAGCTGAATTTCATACCAAGAAAAGAGGAATGATCTGAATTGGAAAAGATGTGGTGGACTGGGGTTTGTTTAACCTTCTTCAAACTTATACAAATTCCTAGCCAAAGGTAATCATCAGCAATTTAAGTCAGGAATATCTGAGATCAAATGTTTCTATTTACTCTACTTAGACATTAAAGTATTTGTTCTTGTTCCTCAGCAAAGACATGAGAAGGTCCCTCTGGGGTGGGGTTTTTCCTGCCTCTCCAAAATGATGTAACTTTCCATCCACAGACAGAATTCATTTTTTAACCGCGTAATTCCACAAAAATTAGGTGAGTCGTCCTCATTTATACTGGTATTGGTTTATGTTTCTAGAAGGATTTTTCCAACTAATTTTATTCTGATTTATTCACAAATAGGGGCAGTGCACCGCTGCTTCCTCAGATGTCCGAATGGAAAACTACCTTCACAGTCCAGAACAATTCTGCTGCTTGTTTTGTTTATGACTGTTTTAAACATTTATGCTTCTTTAGAAAGAAAGGAAAACAATGTCTGAAACTACAGGTTCATTAAGCAAACAGACCAGAACTGTACACAGCTCAGAAGATATTAAACTATCCCATCTGTCATTGGGTTTGAGAATACCATGGAAGATAACGTTGAGCTTAGTGAGATGTAATTCAAAAACCTCCATTAGTATAATAATAGGTTTGCCTACTGGCTCTGTTTCCCAGCTACAGTGCATTAAATGTCATTTAACTTTTCCAATAAATTCAGGCTCATGGGTGCAATTGGTACGCAGGAGAATGGAATAAACTGGTATAATAGATGGATCAATAGACAATACAAAGATGTAATGAGCAGTTAATGTGTTGAGGATGGAACCAATATAAAAAATCATTATTAAGTTAATTGTTTTGAAATTTTAGCATTCAAAAAATGATCCTCTGAATTAATAGTTAATTTATTGTATGCTGCTACAAGTCTCCTGTTAAATTTCAAATGAGTTACTGCTAGTACTTATTAGGCGAGAGGAACAAAATATTTGCAAACGTGGACAAAGTTGCTCCTGTGTCAGATGTAAACTTGTAACAAGACCATTAGTGCTGTGCTTTAAAGACATACTGAGCATTTCCTGGGATTTTCTGGTTCCCGTGAAAGAACGGAGCACAGCAAATTGCCTTGTGTACCATCGATGTGGATACAGCAGGGAGAGTTTATCAAGAGATTTATATTTTCACAGCTCACTTGCCTACAAATAAATATTTCCAAATGAAATGTTTTCCGTGGTGTAGTCCGATTTGTTTTCAGAATAGCTAAGCCTGTTAAAAGAAAAATTACCTTCAGTTACGGTGCCTGTAGGGAAACTCAGCACACAGACACCGGCCAACGCACCTACGGCCGCAGCCACCGGAGCTCCTTGGCCGGTTGGTACAGCCAGCAACAGCGTGTGGCACGACACCGCCGGCGGCGTACTGTCACATAGCACACTGTTCGTCTTCAAAGCTTCTGCCACTGAGTGAACAGGCACTGCACGATGTTTTTAAATCTGCTCTACTGCTACTTCCATCTAGTCTGGGATTTTAAGCCTCCTTGCAGATTCCCTGGCACAGTAAGAATTACCTGCTATTCTTCAGATGAGGGCAAAATCAAACCTTAGAGAAATATATTAATAGTCAAATAAAACATCCAGCTGGATCCATCAGAACAGGGCACAGAGCTCTTGCCTGCAGAGACACTGCTCTTGAGAAAGATGCTCTTACTCAAAAATCAAACCACACACCCCACTAAAGGTAGATAACAAATGGGCACATGGGCATGCTGAGAACCCAGTCCATTTATTTCTGCTTTATTTCTGAAAGACAGTACAGCAAGAAGAGAGACGAGAATGATAAGAAACTGGAAGTGAACAACAGTACCCAAGTACCAAGTCCTTAGGCTTGGACTGGAGAGGAACACCTGACTGGGCAGCAGTGCCTTCTTCCTACGGCTGGTGCACGGTGTTGGTGTTACGTCTCCCACAATGGGACAACAGTTACGTATTCTGAAGATCATTACACAAGGGGTTTCTTATGTCCTACAGTAACAAGCATTTGTCTGCCTGTTTCCCACCTTTTTTGCAGCTCTCGCTTACCTGCGCAGACTGGGAAAGCCACCACGCTGCAGAGGCTGCTCTGCTTCCTTCCCCGCGGCTGGACAGGCTTGGCCATGAACTGGCCCACAACTTGCCCAGCTACAGGGCTACGCTCATGCTCCTTTTTCTGATCATGCTGTCTTCGTTGTCAGTGAAAGAATCACTAAGGACATGAAAAATCCTTTCCACATACCTTTAGCCCCTCACAAGCCATACTTTTTACGTTCTGCTGTAAATTTGCAAGAGACAATTGAATTTTTCTTCCCCAAAAATTTGCAAAAACAATGGAAAATTGGCATATTTTAAAATTAGGAAAAACAATCTAGACAAAGCACCCCAACAATTTTTTTTTTTCTTCAATGAGAACTCAGCTGCTCATTAATTTGCTGGACCCCTGATCTTATTATTTATGATGTAAACCCCACAAAGGAAGAGCCAATCTCTTCACTATTTGCATACAAAATACTTAGCCAAGTGGGAACCTGATATATACAAGCTCCTAAATATCACCACAAAAATAAAAATAATGCCAATAGTAATAATACATCTTCTCAGTGACATCAGCTTTTGTTCTTAATTCTTCCCTTTGGGGAATCTACACTAGGAAAATGATAAGAAAAGTGGCCTGGCGTCTCCATTATGGCTAAGTACTTTTCTCAGTCAGAACCATAATCTGTGAACTAGGTAATTATTTCAGGAAGGTCTTTTTTCCACACATTTGTTCAGTGAGTGAACAATGTTGAAACAGGTAGGTTTGAGATTAATTATTTTTCTCAGGAGCCCCAGCAGGATTCAGTGGGAGGTCTGCTGCACTGATTTTATTAACTGCTTTGAGGATTTGTGATCTGAATTTACTATTCAGGGTTACCAAAACAGTGCAATATGGGCGACTTTCCACTGGTTTTAAACAAAAGAAAGGGAGCATGTGCAGATTTGGCACAAAAGAAGGGAATGACACGCAACTGAGGACAAGTGCTTCCCTGGATTTTTCTTTTGTTGAGGCAGAGGGAAATGAAGTGCCCCCTCTCCGACATCCACACAGTCACTACCTGCATCAAGATGTTTTTCCGAGTGTTTCTCTTTATGCTTTCCAACGCAGGAAGAGAAAGTTGAACGTGGAAACGTCATGGAAACGGCAGGCACGTACGGATGGCTTTGCTCCTACTATCCAATGTAAGCACATCAGCAGGTGCAGCTTCTCATTTCTACTGGTGGGCACATACACTGCCTGTGTAGCCCTTCTCATAAAAGTTAGCATATGAAACACCTAATAGATTTCAAAACATAACCAGGTGCACTGAGTGGCCTAATCTTAGAGCTAAACTTAATTCCCATCTCTTCCAGGTATGTTTTGGCTAGTTCTGTGACACCAGGTTTGAATCCTGCTTCTGCTCCACTTCTTCCATAAGCCTTTCTGAAAATCATCTTCTGTCTTAAGAAAAAATACTGAAAGCAGCAAAGCAGCAGCTACCAGTATTCATGTAAATTAATTCAGTATTATGATTGCAATTTCCTCAGCCTCTTCCATCTGACTGGAATATACTCTCCATCTGATGATCCACAGTGATCCGTTACCCCTCTCTTGAGCTTTAACATGCCGCTGCACCTTTCCGTTCTTCGAACAGAAGGATGAAAATTAACAATGGAAAAATCAAACAACAACCAATAAAGCAATTCTGCTGCTTGTACATACCAGCTAAAGCACATGATGCTACTCAACCCACGAGTCACACTAGAAATGCATCTGAGAGCATGAGCAAAGAGACAACAATGAATGACAATACAATGAGGTGGAATTATGTAAGAGCCTAATTCAGCATAAAGGGAATGTTTACAAAGTTTCATAGTTTAACACCAGGCATTGGGCGTCCTCTGTAAAACACAAGTTCATCTCTGTTACTGAATTCTGCCAAGCATTTACATTTATCTTAAGATATGCACACTTTTGCATTACTGAGGACCAACAATGCATCAGAAGTCTTTTTACATAAACCACATGAAGCAGGCTTGCCTTAACTGTTCATTCAGAAACAGCATATAAAATTCAGGTTCCATCTTGGTGCACTCTTCTACACTATCTTAAAAAGCTAAGACCTAGAAACCTAGGTTTTTAACAGGTCTGAAGCTACTGAATGATTATGTACTTTCTCATAACATAGTCAAACACATTCACAGTGGCCAAAGCTTTTGACAAAGATGACTGGACAAAAAGACTATTTCACATGCCCCTCTAGTAAGCCTGTTAGCAGCTGTTGGTTTTTTTTATTTGAAGGAATATAGGCAGAAAGCATCTCCTTTTTTAGTGAATACAGCTTTTCCTATGTATGAGATTCTCACTGGTGTGATCTAATTTTTCACCCTTGAGCTGGTAATAATTAGTAAGAATTCTCATGAAATTTCTGATACACACGCCCTTGCACTTATTTTCCTAAGTAGAAAGAAACTCTTGTCTTACAATTATGAATAAACCCATCACAATACTTCTGAAGTGTCCCTTGTGTTTCAGCAACAATATAGCTGAACAATAATTTTTTTTCTGAACTTTCCACATGAGGCTTGTAAAGCTCACTATTAAGTAAAAATTATTCTCTATAAATCTCCAATTTGACTGCAATAAATTGACTTATCCAGAGTGATTTACTATATCACTCACACAATCTAAAACTTTGTGTTCAGAAAGCAAAAGTTGACTAATGACTTATTTTACAAAGAAAATTTCTCATCAGCATCCTATACAGACATTGGTAGACCTCAGGATACTTGTTTGCGTTTCTACCGAAGGGCTGAGGTACTATAGATTTCAAAATAAATACCTGCAGTAGATGTTTTACAATTAGTTGTAGCACTTGGTCATTCAAAAGGTTCCTTGATATTTTCTGATGGAATAGCCCACACTCTCAAAGAACATAGTGAATCTAATTCAAGGGATCTTCTTAAAACAGTAAAAGTTGTATAAGCTTCTTTGAGCAATGAAACAGAACTTGAATTGCCATTCAGTGGGCTGGACCAAGGGCGGAATTTCTTGATGTATAGTTATCTTCCACATATGCTTGATTGTTACTTAAAGTACATTAAAAGCAAAACTGTGTACATTTCCTAGGCAAATTACAAATTCCACTACACAACAGCAGAAAGGATATGTTTATGTGCCAGGTTTTTCATGACAAGAATGTGTGAAGAAAAACCGTTATGCAGTAAGACAGAAGTAGAGGATTCTACTTTATTAAATACCAACAGCTTCAAGAGAGCTGCAAATTGCTTAAAGCTGACAACACGAAGATGACCATTGCATAGAGAATTTCAGAGATATTACAGAATGTGCTGTTCACTATTTAAAGTGAACAGATGTACAACTGCATCCTCTAAAGTGTAGAATGCCAAAATAACCCTCTGATAATGATAAAAATACCTCATTTCCAAAGCATATCGCAACATATGAATGGTAAACTTGTCAGAAGTATAAGTGCTTTTTTCAAACCACATTGAAAAATAATGGTTTATAGCTGATTAAGAAAAAAAAGGGTTATATTAAAGACAAAATTATACCAGCCACACAAGGTTTTCACAACGATCTCCCTTCAAATTGGCAGTGAAAGTGAAAATGCATCTATACCTACAGATATATTTATGGCAGTTATTCCCAGATAGACAGAAAATTCAAACAGAACAAGCAGTCTAGAGCTGCAATGCCTTTGGGGGATGGGGGGTTCATTCACCCTCACTGTTTGCCTGATACAAGAAGGCTCCAGAACCTTGTCCCACCTGAATATGGAGTAAATTTGCTTTCAGCAGAAGTTCTTGTTATGGTACACAGGTAGATGACCAGTCCTTGACCTGATGTTTAGCTAAGTGAAGAGAACATGAGGAACTCTGGAGATGACACAAGAAATGGCTGGACAGCAACAAATAGCAGAGTGAGAAGCTGACAGAAGTTACAGATAGTGCCATGAAGGATGGTTGGATTGTACGGTTAGTTAAGGGGAAGCTATGTGAGAAATGGTCAAACTTCACTGAGAAGCAGAGAGAAGTACTGGGGACCTCTGAGAAGAGTCTTGCAAGACTAAGAGTACCTAGATGGCCATATTAGTGATACCCTATAAGGCTGAGAAAATCTAGGTAATGCTGTCAGTAATATCAAATTTGTGTATGGATGTAGTGAAACTGGCATTAGCAGGGGAAAAATACTTAGAAACAAGTTGTTTATTTGGGAAGGAGACAAGGTAGAAACTAGGAGAGATAAAGGTGAGTGGGGGGAAAGAACAAACATGGAAAAATGGAGAGAAGGGGAGATAAAAGGGCCCAATTGAGTGTAAGCAAGTTGCTAGTTAGTGCAGATGTCTGGCCAAGCCCAGCACCTGATCACCAGTCTACTCTGTCTTATTAAACTCTACAGCTAACTGTTTTCTCTTAACTATGCTTAATTGTGCTTTCTGTCCTGTGGATGAGTGTGTGAGATGTTAACAAACTTCATCCTGGACTAGCCAACGAGTAGGGTAAAAGGTCTCAGAGCCAGATACCAGAAAAAGCATGGTCTTGAGAGCCTGAGAGTGGGCCCACTCTCAGGAACCACAGGTCTGGAGACATCTGTGTCCTCTGTGTGTGTGTGTCTTTATGCATCGATGCCTGCGTGTGAGATGATATAACCAGCATACTTGGAGTCTGATTAGCCAGATGCAAAGAACAGGATCAGTACATTGGTATCGTTCATGTTGTGTGAGCACACATCTACTCATGAGGTGCTGGAGCCGGCACTGTCCTCCTGCGCGTGTTACTTTGTTGGTGGCGAGCTGTGCGTGTGCATTGGGAATACAGGCTCAGCCTTTCTACTGCTGGCAGCAGCAGCCTGGATCCAGTGGATTGAACTGGAAAATCCAACAGGTCCCAAAGTCCATCAGACTGTGCTTCCCTCAACAGCTCCAAGTGACAGCAGAAAAATGATTTCAAAGATTATTCTATAGTGAATTATCACAGGGTGCCTTACCAGAAACAACAGATAAATAAAGTGTGCTTGAGTATTTTTCATGCTATGTTTACTCTTAGCCAAGAATAGGATGGGAGGTATTTTGTGATATATGGCTAAGCAGCAGAGGTGTGTTATATCTTTTGCTCCCTGAAATTTAAAAAAGAGAACTATATACAATCACCAAAGATGAGATATATCTTTCTTTAGGGACTAAACACGGGAGGAAGTGGTGGCTCGTAGGACTGCCACCTTCAACACATCCCAGCTTACCACCGTTCTTTTTTTATTTTCCTCCCACCTCTCTACCCTCAGCTTTAAAAACACCAGAAACACCTTAGCCAAATACATAACTTAATCTGTGAGACAAGAAGATGTCTCCCATTTTTTAGCCTGTCCACCTCTGAACCTAAAGGAAAAGAAGTTATATTGTTTTCAACAAAATATTTCTGTAATGTAAAACTTCTTGCTGACCTTCTTCTCTGACCACTCTGATCTCACACTCACCCACCCCCTCTTCCCAAGGTGCTCCACTCATCCCTTTTGGTGTCCCTGCATCCCTCCCCAGTTGGGAAGGTCATACTTTTGTTTTCTCTACCTCTTCTGTCTGTCATTCAATCCTCTCCTCCCCTCTCAGCCACAAAGGCAATGTATCTCCTTAAATCACACCTTAAAAGGCTTATTTTGTCTCTGTTGTTTAGAAGTCACTTCCTTCTGAATCATTTTGTGATACTCTGTATGAACACCACTAGATGATATAAATCATCTTGTGTTTCATTTGCTGGAGCTCCAAAACATGTTAAGAGTTCCAAGTAATCACACAAGCATGTGTATCATTAAACATTTCCCTTTTAAAAAAATCATTTAATTAGAATATTCTCTTCCTCAGAATTGCAGTATTGGATGCACAATTGTAACTGAGACAATGAAAAATTAAAGTATTTCAATCGATACAGAAACATAGACACTAAGCTGCAGGCAACAGGGTAGGCTATCACATTCCATCTATTATTCCAAAGTTGGACGCTTTTTTCTTTTTTATGTAACTTTCCCTGAAGCTTGATGTCTCTCAATTACGAGCTGCAGAGTCTTCTCCAAAGCAGCTATAAAGTTGTATGTGCATTTTCTAGCATGCAAGCATATGAAGGGAAAAAAAAACCTAATCATTGGAATATTATCACCTGATATTTCTCTATTGAGAAGCACTGAATTAAGTGAGAAGAATTAAATATAAGTCCCCATATTCCATCACACACTACATGCTAGTTTATTCCAAATACTGCTTGTATAAGTATACGCATTATATTAAAGACATCAAGTATTCAACAAATGTTTCTGTATTCACTTTTGTTTTCAAACAGTATGCATATTTGTTAAATCAGCAATTGATACAGGAACATTGAAAGGGACTTTATGGGTTGTTGTATCCAGCCTGTTGCTAGCACACTTTTTTCCTAACTGCTTATAGACATTTTTTAGCAAATGATAAAATAACGTCTTTCTCTTCCTCAGCTATTTCCAACAAAGTAGCTCTATCTTAAGAGCAGTAAATCCCAATACCAGTCCCTAAACACAAGGTCTTGCCTTTTGCACTGTTGAATTTCAACCCATTTCTCTCCATTCAGTCACCCTGCCTTTGACTGAAAATGTCTCCTGGCTTCATCCATCACCAAATTTTACAAGCGCTATTTCTTGTGCAAGGCCATCACTGCAAATGCTAAGATTGGCTCCAAAACCAGTTTTCAAGGCACTGGACTGGTATCCTCACTCTAGATCAACAATTCCACACTCAAAAAAACCTGCCACCCCCTCTTTTGTTAGTTTCTCCTAAACTCACAGTAATTAGGCTAATCGCCATGATCTACATTTAAAAAAACCCCCACATTTCCTATGCAGAATTTTTGGTATTTTAATTGTAGCATGATTTCCTTATTCTTTAAAAGAATAGCCCTCTGGAAACACCAAACCCCCACCCCCCCACCCCCAAATCCATAGCTTTTGTATTAATTTTTGCTTATTCAACCTTGTCAATATCCAAGCCAGAAGCAGCAAAATGTACATACACAGATTATATCCGTATAATCCGAAGTAGAATTCAGGCTTGAAAACTGGACAAAAAGTTTATACTTTATGATTTTTTTCAAACTAATAAATATTCCAGTCAGAACCCAATTAAAATTACACTATGAGACACTGATTCTTTTCAGATATTATTTTTCATCTTTCTTGTAAATAGAGGTTATTATCATTATAAGGCATAAAGTGATTTATTTTAATGAAGAACCTAAAAACCAGGGGTTCCCTCACTGAAGACATTACCGAAACAATCAGAAATGACAGTATCTGTTCAAAGAAGTTTACTAAGACAATGTACAACATGTATATATGTAAGTAAAAGGTGGGAAAGGGAAGATATGAAAAGAAACAATGAAGTGTTCAGCACAGCCACAAGTCAGCAAAAACACTGTAGATTTTAAATCACCTGCCTTCACCATGTATACGGAATATGCGGAACAGCAAAACATTGCATTTGTTTAGTTCCCATCCAAAGTAGAGAGAATTAGTAACACATGAGAGTGAAAGGTCAGTCACCTGCAGCCATCCGTTTGGTCTTACCCAGTGAGGGACACATCCATGTCGAACGTGTTAAATTACAAATCCTGAAAAAGAGCCACAGTTTTGCAGCAATATTATCTGCAATTGAATAGCATGATCCCTGCAGCAAAAGGCTCACTTGGGTATTTTGAGTTCCTTGCAAATATCTAATTTATTTTTTGCACAAAACATATTAAAAAAACATGAAGTAGAGGTTGAGTTGGCTGGAAATTAGACCTGCACAAATAGGCTATATTTCAAGACTCTTGTGATAACCTTAGCAAATTAGAAGGGAAAAGAGCTACTCACACTAGCAAGTACGTCCAGTTTTATTGTGCTGAGACAGAGATAATTCAGCACTTTTACACATTTCATTTTAATTGTCACAGAATTAGTCACCAAAGACTACACTGCTTTCAAAGGAAATGTTAAATCAACAACTGGAAAAAATGTATTTGGATATATTTTCCCAACAAATACTAATTCATTTTTATTATGAAGTTTTAGCCTGTGGCATCCTTAAAATGCATCAAAACTATGACTACGTAGAAATTAATCTACTTGAAGTCCTGATTTCCAGTTTATGACCTCACTGGAATTGTTTCCCGTACGTACTTGCTGTGTCTTTCCTTTCATCTGTCCCTGAAAGAACCATCAGCAATTGATCGATCCTGTCCTCATAGCACAACCTCGTCCTAGTAGCACAACCGAGACCACCAGCCCAGGGCTATTGATGTTCTGGTGACTCTAATTCATTGAACATTGGAGGAGGGAAAAGTTCAAGAAGAAAGTGTGAGACTGCTATGGAAAAGCAGGCTCTGACTGCAACCGAGAGCCGGGGAGGGGAGTATGGTCTGTGGAAGACACTGTGCAGCCCCAAACAGGCTGTCAGGAAGTCAAATGAGAAAGATTTTGAGGGCAGACACCTATCATTTTTCAGTGTCTCTTGTGCTGCATGTATGATAGAGTGTATATGGCTTACACTGTCATAAGACCCTTCCAAGGTGAAATAGCAATGCAGCACGTCCATGAGCGCAGAGCTCTGGAGGGGTGTCCACATAAAGAGGAACTGATTTCTAACCATTGATCTTTGGTCGTATGGCAGCCAGCCTCAGAGGTCCACGCTGGCAATGTGGCAAGCTCTGTATCCCATAGTCCAGACATAAGAAGAGTTTCTGAATAGTCCTCAGATTCAGTCATCTTAAAAGTCATGGGCCCCATACAACAAGTGAAGAACGAGCAGGGACATGACAGTAACAAAGATTTTATAATGGTCTTCTGTAAATAACCTGATTTCAAGTATTTCATATATGCTCACAGTTCTCTGAGAAAGTAAAAAGCAGTGTACCATTGACAAATTGCAATGCAGTGTTAAAGAGGGAAGCACTACACAGCACCAGAGTGGAAACCACAATTACAAGTAAGACTACAACGCAGAACACACACACAGGAAGAATAAAAGCAGCTTGGCATATCCATCACCCTTTTACTTTATAGGTTCCTGTCCTGACAGACATTGAGTATGCTGTCCCTCTGAATCAAGTCCATAAATACTGCCATAATCTCTGACCTTGTTCATGTACACATGAAAAGCTACATTAACTTGGAAAAAAAACCAAAGAGTAAAATCAACTCATCTATGATTCCTTGTTGAATGGCACTAGCCCAGGACCAGCAAATAGAATAGAATAGAATAGAATAGAATAGAATAGAATAGAATAGAATAGAATAGAATAATTTCAGTTTGAAGGGACCTACAGCGACCATCCAGTCCAGCTGCCTGACCGCTTCAGAGCTGACCACAACTTAAAGCATATTGTAAGGGGTATTGTCCAAATGCCTCTTAAACACTGACAGGCTTTGGGCATCAACCACCTCCCTAGGAAGGCTGTGCCAGTGTTTGACCACCCTCTCAGTAAAGAAATGTTTCCTAATGTCCAGTCTGAACCTCCCCTGGTGCAGCTTTGAACTATTCCCACATGTCCTATCACTGGATCCCAGGGAGAAGAGCCCAGCACCTCCCTCTCCACTTCCCCTCCTCAGGAAGCTGCAGAGAGCAAAGAGGTCACCCCTCAGCCTCCTTCTCTCCAAATTAAGCAAGCCCGAAGTCCTTAGCCGCTCCTCACCGGACATGCCTTCCAGCCCTTTCACCAGCTTTGTTACCCTCCTCTGGACCTGAACATCCTTCTTAGAATCACAGAATCACAGAATCATAAAATGGTTAGGGTTGGAAGGGATCTCAAAGATCATCTAGTTCCAACCCCCCTGCTGCAGGCAGGGACACCCTCCACTAAATCGTGGGGCCCAGAGCTGCACACAGTACTCAAGGTGAGGCTGCACCAAGGCTGAATACAGCGGGATGATCCCCTCTTTTGGCCGGCTGGTGATGATGTGTTTGATGCACCCCAGGGTGGGGTTTGCCCTCTTGGCTGCCAGGGCACGCTGCTGGCTCATGTTGAGCTGCTGTTGACCAGCACCGCCAGGTCCCTTTCTGTGGGGCTGCTCTCCAGGCACTCCTCTCCCAGTTTATACTTGTGTTCGGTATTACTCCTTCCTTAGTGCAGGATCCAGCATTTCAACTTGTTAAATTTCATCCTATTAATCATTGCCCATTGCTCCACTCTATCTAGATCCCTCTGCAAGGTCTCTTGTCTCTCAAGAGAGCCATCAGCACCTCCCAGTTTGGTATAATCAGCAAATTTGCTAATGGTGCATTCAACTCCTGCATCCAGACCATTGATAAATATATTGAACAGAACTGGCCCTAGGACTGAATGCTGAGGAATACCAGTGGTGACAGGTCACCAGCCAGACGTAGCCCCATTCACTACAACCCTTTGAGTCCTGCCCTTCAGCCAGTTCTTCATCCAGCGCACCGTGAACCCGCTCATCCCACAGCTGGACAACTTGTCCAGAAGGATGCTGTGAAGGGCAGTATCAAAATCCAGAAAAACTACATCCACTGCCTTCCCTTCATCCATCTGCTGGGTGACCTTATCATAGAAGGACACCAAATTAGTTAAACAGGGCTTTCCCTTTGTGAACCCATGTTGACTGTGCCTGATGATTGCATTATTCTGTAAATGCCTTTCAGTAGCACCCAGTATAATCTTCTCCATAATTTTTCCAGGAACTGAGATTAGACTAACAGGTCTGTAGTTCCCTGGGTCTTCCCTCACACCCTTTTTGTAGATTGGAATAACGTTGGCTAGCTTCCAGTCAGCAGGGACCTCCCCAGACTCCCAAGACCTTTGGTAGATGATCGAGTGGGGTCCTGCCATAAAATCTGCTAGCTCCTTCAGTACGCTGGGATGAATCCCATCAGGCCCCATGGACTTGAATGATAGAAAAATCCTACCATAGAAAAATCACTGAAAACTCCTATCAAGGAGCAAATTACTAAATCCATTTCCACAATTTGTGCTTGTACACATACATAAATACTGGAAGCTTTCAAACATCTGCAGGCAGTTGTCTTTCATGCAACATGGCAGGCACAGAGGGCGGAAGTGAAATGCTATGGTCCTGCCACGTTTCATTCTCCTGGCACACATTGTGGGACACGTGGCTGGAACTGAAACTACGATACAGAAATCGGATGCACAATCAAAACCTCTTCAATAACACAGGCATCCATATGGACAATGCTGAGTTCCAGAACATTACATTTGGGCAGGCAAAGGTGAGCATAAACTGTAAATGGAGGATGCTCCAGTTCAAGTTTGTCAATTGACACCCATGTCCTCATTAAAATTAGATTGTATTATTTCTCCTGGTTTCTAAAAGCTCCTAGTCCTTGTGAAAAGAATGCAAGTGAAAATTCGAAATAAACTTATTTAAAAAAGTAATGTCCCAGCTACACCACGGTATGTTTCCTCACTTTCACTCAGTCACAGTGTAAGTAGCAAACAGCAGAAAGAGCCATAGCTCTGTCCATCCAGTGTGCTTGTTAAGCTTCTCCTAAACAATCTTTTCTCTGAGCCTCCAACCTAGCAAAAATGTACGTCTTTCCTGTCCTCACAGACTCTGCCATACCTTCTTAAGCAGATTTCATCTGACAGGAATATAAAGGTACATACAGCAATACCCTAATTGTGGAGCTATTGCAAAATCATGTAATTTATTTTCCTGCTTTTTAGAATGACTGATTATACTTCAGAAACTACCATCTCCCTCTGGTTTTTCACACAATCTGTGCCAATATCAGAATCAAGAGGGCATTTGCAGTAGTTATTCCTGCAGTGAGTGACTTGGGAGCCTTCTAGGTACACAAGAGAGCAAGAACTGTCTAATGTTCTTCAGCACTCGGGAGGTGGAGAACTAAAAGTAAGAACAGGTGACTACAAGGTTGGCTAGCTGATGAAAGCAACACTTCTCAGGAGAGAGTGAAGATCCGATGGATGGATGGATGGATGGATGGATGGAAAGGAACCATTGAGGACTTTCTCCCAAGGAAAAAATGAAAACAAAGTTTTTAAGACACCATTGGCAGACTAAGTCATTAACAAAAAGTCTTAAGTTGGAGACTTTGAGTAGGAAAGTGTAAAAGTTACTCAGAATTACTACATACACCTTTGTTGTGTACTCTCATTACTAAATGAAAGCCCACGAGGAATATTTTATGCAGTGCTGTACATGTGATCTGTGTGTTTGTGTTCATTCAGGACTACACAGCAGAGAGAAACTATGGTTTATCAGCAGCAGACAGAACAAGACGAGCTGACTTCTCAGCCTGAGGATAATGAACACTATTCTGCTACTTGTTAATTTGAAATTTTTTCCCAAAATACTAACAGAGGACATTTTCACAACCCTTTTTTTTCCCTCCAGTATAGGAATTCTGTCTAAGACAGACTTTTTCTGCAAAAAGCTGTGCTTAGGTAGGCGGAACGGGCAAATATATTTTTAAGCAGAAATATTTTCCCAGAAAATGCCTCATCATCCCTAACATTCCTACCACGTTACATTTGAGTACAGTCTCACAAAGACATAGCACACAGGGAGGGTGTCTTACCAGGAACTGTGCCTCACAGTGCTAGTGCTGTCATCCCTCCTTGAGTTACCTACTCCATGTGTAGGATGGGAAAACCAACCCATACCAGCTTTGACACAGAGGATGCATTGTGCTTTCTTCCTTTCTGTACTGACAAGGTACCGGTTTCCTCAGGATACGCTAAAAAGAGTCACATCCCTTTTTTGCAACGTACAAACAAATGATGTCTAGGTTTCTTTGCATCAACTGGACATGCCTAAAGATCAGTTGCAATCAAATACCGTATCTCACATAGCACAGCTCACAGTAGTAAGTTTCCACTTCATTTATCTCAGACAGCATACGAGAGCACACTTTGTGGTTTGTCTAGCTGTGCTTCTCTTAACATTAATATCATTTAGCCCATACAAGCCCACACTTTAGTTATTACATACATTATAATGATAGAGGATTGAAGATACAATAGTAGCACTGAAGCTTAAATAGTGCCTCAAGAGAAGGGAATACAGGGATTTCTAAAATAAAATCTACAGTAAATCTGTAATAAATTATTCCACATTGCACCAATTATCATTTTTCCATGAACAAACATGCAGGAATGATGATCTTTTTCCTTGTTAGAGCATGCTGAGGTAACGAGAGGCAACTTACTGTGAGAATACTTTTAGGTGGCATGATACTGAATTGGTGGCTATGTCAGATAATATACGAGATTTCAGCTCTGAGTACGTTGCTGCTGGGTCTTTCAGGGAAAAAAATCCCTACAAAACCAAAAAAATTTATTTTGACAGGAGCTGGTTATGAAGTTAGAATACATCTGGTTAGTTTTGGACAGGTGTAGCAAAGAGAAAGCCATCACGATAATCTTAGCTTTTATTTTTTTAAGTAATTCCTGTGATTCCCTTGATGAGAGGGGAGGGTGGAGGAGGGAGGAAGCAACTCAATGTAGGGCTGTAAAACTCCATTTTGCACAGAGAATTTTAACTAATTCTAAGGGAGTGCTTCAGGTCATCAGCCCTGAACTCCTTTCCAGTACTACAAAACTTACTGATGAAGGTAAACTGACTGATTTTTTTTTCCCATGGTTTTGTTTTATCGTTGTCTAAACTGAAAACCAGAAACTCTAATAAAGGCTAGGTAAACAAACCTTGCTTAGATCAAAACACATGGCTGTGCCAATTAGTGCTGAGTAAACAGCAGCATGAAAAATGGTAACCCTTAATTACAGCCTCAAGTGCAGTGATGGGCACTTCGTATTGTCTGTTTATCCAAAATGAACAGTAAGTAGCTTGCAACACGTTTCTCATGTCTCCGAGGTCTAATTAAAACTGGCCATCCCTGTTCCCGACCACCTGAGTACCGATTAGATCTCCCTGGGTAAACATTGCTTCCAGCCTTCGTCCACTGATGCTTTCCCTGTGACCCTCTGCTTCTTTTGTGTAGTAGCTCACTATTAAATTTCACCCTCTCATTCAGCTGAATGGTGCTGAACTGCAGCCATCCCGTCTGTTTTAGGAAAGCAGTAACTTACCTATACAAGAGAGCTATTAATGTTAAGGTAATGAGTCCTGTTGACGATAGCTCCTAAGTTTCCGGTAGATGGCTCAGCATGCCTTTGCCTTTGGCCACTGCTGCTGACCGCACACTTAGCGTCCTGTGCAAGAACCGCAGGCTCCAAAAAGTTTCCTGGAGGGCCATGCCTCCAATTTGACCTCCCAAACAATCCTGCCGATGAAGTGTCTCCTTTGAGAGAAGCTGGCGTTAGAGAAGCTACCTCATTAGTAAGAAACTACAGGGGTACAAGTACCCTTAGTAATTACCACTAAGTACTGTGAGAGTACTTGTTCTAGAAAGCAAAGTGACACAGTGTCCTTGAGATTTTAAAAAAAAAAAAAAAAGAACAAGCCAGGTTGTTAGAACTATCTGATTGCATGGACACAAAGAATTTGGATCCAAGGCGTCTCAAATTATTCCTTCCACTGCACATTTCTTTGCATGTATTTGTAATGAATCTCTCAGGCTTTCACGACACCAAGTTCCATTCATTCTTCTCCAAATCCGAATTAAGAAGCCTAAGCGATGTGCTATTTGCAAATGTGCTGATGATTGCTACTCTCTGTTCTACCAGCCTACTGGCAAAAGTTTTAGCAGCATCTCATCCAAAGAAGGAATCCCCTGTTATCATTTGGTCGTATCAAATGTCTTTCAGATGCCACACAGCAATTCTTTACATCCTAAATCTTGTAGATTAGACACACATTATTACTAGTAACTATCTTCTCCTAAGTGATTTTAATGCTATTGCACAAAAAAGGGCATCTAAAGCATGACATATTTTAATAATCACAGATGAAGGCAAAAATTAAAAACCAAAGTCCTATCAATTTAAATATCTTGTAGAAATGTATTAATATAACAAATGGCAAAGAAAAATATGTCCATGATAAAGATGCAGTCGGAATGTCCTAGCATCCTGCGAGCAAGTGCTTTTCTTTGAGGGACACAAAATCTGGACCATGGCGGAAGTCTCTTTGTACAACAGAAGACAAGGTCTTACAGGTAGCATTGGAAGGCTTTTCTTCCCACTGAGCTAGCATGCAGGATTTTACACAGCTGATGTGAGTTCCTCCTTCCAAGAAAGTAACCAGTCCACTTGGATCCCCTCGCAGGGTGGTCAACTCTGGCATGCAAGTGTTCATGGATGCTTTTCCTTTGGATCTTGGTGAGATAAGTTTAACTGACCTGTGGAGAGATTTTTCTATGTATAACTTGTGAAAGAAGCAAAACAAAACAAATGTTTGACCATTGTGGATTCACATAAAGGAAGACCTCCACAGCATATGAAGAAAACCAGCAACTGGGAGTAGGCGTCTTCTTGGAAGGGGCCAGCCTGGAGCCATGAATAATAAAATAACTGCTGGCCTGAAGGGACACCCTCCTCCATTTCAGCAGTGGAAACTTATGGAGAGTTTTAACCCTCCTCTAGTTCAGCAGTGGAAACTTATGGAGAATTTTATCTAGACACTCTTAACTTTGAAAGAAATATCAATACTTTTTTTAATGAGAATAAAAGGGTTGATGAAGGGTCTACTTAGAAACGAAGCTGCTTCCCCTTTCATGCAGACAGGAGATAGGTGATAGGAGAGGACGAAGCTAAAAAGGCTGAGATGAAAGACTGAAAGACTTCACTGAGGCACTTTACTGACGATGCCACATAGAAAACAAAAAAAGACAGAACAGGAAAACAAGAGTTTCTATGTATATGACATGCTAACATCAAGCCCAGAGTAGATATAATGTGTTCATCCTCACTGAATAGCATCTCATACACAAGATGATGTGGTTTTGTTACTTGATTTGTAACATGTATCTCTTACAAACTATGTACCGTTTGTACATATTTAGATCCAAACAAAGACAAAATCACATGAAAAAACATGAGCTTTGCAATTAAGTCACTTCAACACACGATACTGGGTTCCTGTAAAATGCTGCAAGGTTATTGTTCTTGTGAGTGTCATTACAATAAAAGAGTCCACAGTTAATGTACCACAAATTAGCACTATCAAACAGCTCTCCTGTATAAAAGATGCAGACTTATCAGAAGACAGAGAGCAATATGACTGGGATATTAAAATTTGCCAGCAGTTAAGCAAGTTCAGAGAAATACCGGTATCTGCCTGGAGAGGAAACAAAGTTTCGAGGTCAAGGCAACCTTATTTGTGAGGACTAATGATAAAATAAAGTTCATTAGTCTTGAAGTATATTGGAAAGGACAATTATCCAGGGGATTAGGTTTCCGGATCTGAATTCATGCCTTGAAGAGCACTGTACATTGAGGGCATCCCAATCGGTCTCCCTGGGACGCTGGCCCATTTGCATGGTGCCAGAGGACCTCAGCTCGTGTCATCTGGGCCTGGCGCTAATCCATCAGGAACCCGTTTGCTGTGAAACAGCGCATTTGACAGCTCCTCAGCCTTGTCACCCCATCGCGCTAAAAACCTCTGCTTGACAGAAATACCCAGGCAATTAAGGGAGACGGCTGCTAAGAACTGAAATATGGGGGGTTTTCTTCTAAAAATTCTCTACTGGCTCTAAATAAAGAAACTAAATATGTTCCAACAAAGACAACAAACTAAATACGTTCCAAAGAAGGCAACAGTGCTCGCGCAGGCCTTCCCAACAGCCACTTACCGCAGCAATTGCCAACATTTTTGTTTGTAAAAGGTAATTGCGCTTCTAGACCATTTAGGAAACAAGCCCAGCTCTCAGCTTCAAAACTCTGAACAGTTTGTGTTTAATTATATTTAGACATTAAATGCCTTTTCTAGTATACTGAAAAAAAAAAAACCTAAACCCAACCTGGGGCTACATTAAGATTCATATACAATGCTATTTTATAAAGTATTAAATACAAAATATACTTTGAGCTTATTTTGAAAATATAATGTATGTAAATGTTAAAGATTAATTATTTATTGCTAGACCCACTAAATTTCCATAATATATTTTGAAATATTAACCAGGGCTATGCTTAATTTGGTTTCATATAAATTAAGGGAGGGTAAGTTTGAATTTAAGAGAATTCACAGCAAAGGAAGTAAAAAGAATAAGAAATATCCTGAAACTGTTTCCTCAAGTTTATACATAAATTCTTTATGTGATGCTCCAACCTTCCTGTGTACATTTTCTACAAATACTTGTGAGATCGGTTTTTATTACCCTGAGTGGTCACCTGAAATAAGAATTTCCACTCTATCTGTAGAAACAATATTTTAAATTAACCTGACCACATATTAACAGTACAAATTTGTAGTCTCTCCATTCAGATACATATTAAGTAGAATATTCTCCAAATTACTTGTGGAATTAAATATTTACAATAGGTAATATTGAACTTGCTTTTATATTTTCTTAAAAGCCAAATGGAAATAAAATGAGAAATAAATTTAATCTACTTAAAAGAGTTTAAAATTTAATGTAATGTAATGCTCAAATGCATTCAATTTTAGCTGCTGAATACTGCCCCGAAACATTAGGAAATCTGAGTTTTGTGGTCACCTAAGCAATCTTAATTTGATCCAATTGCATGTAGGCATTATGCTTCAGCATCGATTTCTTTTGGTTGATTCATAGCTTAGTTATTATTTAGATGCTGTATCACAGTGAGACTCTTCACAAACATGTGACTGGATCTAGTTTCCTAGATCCTTAGCCACCTGTAAACTGTTTTTCAGAAGTGTTGAGCACCCAACGGCTGACTCAAACTGAGATCAGATCTTGCTCACACTTACGTACCTTCACCTGTAACGATTCTCCAGAATGGGATGCTTTTGGTCACACCACTGTGTTATTTGGACACTCTAAAAACAGGACCAAGATCAGGGACTCTCTTGATTATCATGAGATTTTGTAAGAAAACAAAACACTGAGTTCGGTCGTGGGCTACAGTCCAGCCCAGACTTCTGAAAGTTTCCATGATCATCTTTTCAAAAGATAATTGTCCATACCACTTTTTAATGCCAGAAAATGGCAGCTGAACCAAAGTGAACCCCAAGGATGAAATATTGTTCCTGCTTGAAATTTGTTTGGTTTTAAAAGTATTGTAAAAAACAAACGGCCTGCTCATAACCCTGAAAATCATCCTCCATATCATACAAATCATGTGCATTCCATAACGCCAGTTTTGCCTCTGCCCCAGCTTAACTGAATTTATTTAAGCTATTTGATTGGAGTGCTTATACATATATATAAAGATATATTCCATATACTTCAAACAATATATAATTGCTCTGTATATCTTTTACCTTCAAATTCCGATTTATTTCAACCAGGGTTTGCAATATGGAATGAAAGTATAGATAGTTTCTTTATGCTTCAGAAAACTGAAGTACTGTCTTTTCTAAAGGTTACATGGACATCTTCAGTACAGAATACATTCTTCCAACATGAAGCACTAATTCTCCTCATGTATTTTAAAACCTGACATACATTACTGACTGTAAATTTAAAATGAAATGTCTATTTATAGATAATGTTCAGGACATAAAATGCCTGCTAGCTTTCTACAAAGCTAGAAAAAAATGCAAAGAGCTTATTTAATAGTTTCAAAACTGCAAAATGAAAATGGAAAAAGTCAAACACTTTTCTTTACAGGCTTCTTACATATTCCAAACAATTAATTTATGCTTGTAACAGGAAGAAGTAAACTTTTGGCAAACTAAGAAAATCAGTTGGACTCTTTCTAACCTAATCGTTGTCTCCCAAGGGGATAAACACATTTTGTGACAGGGTTTGTTCTTACAATACTACTTAGATTTACTCTCTATGCATTTCAAATCCAGAGATCAAAAGACGCAGAGATGGAAAACAAAGCTCTTGAGCTATGCCCCAAAGCTGCAAATGTGTTAATATTATAATCTTTCATGTTTTCAGGATAATTACAGTAAAGAGCTCTTTACTGTAAATTTCAAGAAGGAACTTAACTGCTGATAATGGTGGACTTTAAAACAGGAGACAGCATTGCCTTTATTGCAGAAATTGTCAGATATTTCCTGGGTTTAAAACTGAAGTCTTTATATCCACTGTGCTTAAAAAGAATTCAAGTTTTATGCTCAGAAAACCAAAACCATCTGCTATTATTTTCCTTTGTTACTTTTACATAATGTAGAGATAAATAATACTAAAGCTTTCAGTAATGTATGCTCTCACCAAAATTAACATGAAACTGTTCTTAATCAAACTTTTATAAATTCAGATTCATAATACAAACTTCATCCTTAATAAATTTACTTCTCTTCACATCCCTTTCTCTATTTCTGAAGTTATTATTCTATTTGTAGTTCAGAAAGGAGTTATGATGACAAATAGGCAAAAATATTTCTTTGCCTTGCTGACAGTTCCAATAAATACATACATGCATTATTATTGCAGATCAATATAAAAGCAAATTTACTCCAGTTTTTAAGGGAATGAAAACAAACGGTTTCCTCTTTGGTCATTTTTAACCATGTTAATAAAAGCAAAGACAATTTGGAAACACAGAGCTGGAGTAAGTTGCTTTAGATACCATTCACAGAGGACATATGAGTTAATAACATCTGTGCTGGTGTTGGCTGGGATAGAGTAAATTTTCTTCAAATGGGGCTGTGTTTTGGATTTGTGCTGAAAAAGGTGTTGATGATACAGGGATGATTTCATTACTGCTGAGCAGTGCTCACACAGAGCCAAGGCCTCTTCTGCTCCTCACCCCACCCCACCAGCAAGCAGGCTGGGGGTGCACAAGGAGTTGGGAGGGGACACAGCCGGGACAGCTGACCCCAGCTGACCAAAGGGATATTCCATACCATATGGCGTCATGCTCAGCATATCAAGCTGGGGGAAGAAGAAGGAAGAGGGGGGATGTTCAGAGCGATGATGTTTGTCTTCCCAAGTCACCGTTACGCGTGATGGACCCTGCTTTCCTGGAGATGGCTGAACACCTGCCTGCCCATGGGAAGTGGGGAATGAATTCCTTGTCTCGCTTTGCTTGCACACATGGATTTGCTTTACCTATTGAACTGTCTTCATCTCAACCCATGTGTTTTCTCACTTTCACTCTTCTGATTCTCTCCCCCACCCCACCAGGGGGGCAGAGAGTAAGCAGGTGTGTGGGGCTTAGCTGCTGGCTGGCAGCCCATTTTCGTACCCAATGTGGGGCTTGAAGGATTCGAGATAACAACAGGTTTGACTGGAATGTTCTAGATCAAATTTATAGCTGTTATAGCTGTTTAGCTATTAATCGGCAGGCTCCTGTACTTGCCATGGGGCTTGCTTGCCTTACTGTAGAGTCCAGTGCTCGTTAGTGGCTGCTTTTTGCTTTCGCTGCTCACTGTACTGCGATCATCTTCCTGTGCCATGCCTGGGAACAATTTGATAACAGCGATGATGATGCGCCTGGGCTGGCAGATGGCCAGGGCATCGCTGCTGTTTCTGTGCTCCTGGACTGGACAGGACAGGCTGGAACTCCAGGGTGAACTCGAGTCAAAGGGACTGTGACCTGTGGATGAGTCCAAGCAGGAACAGGACACCCTGAAGCGTCTGTGGCCATGGATAAGCCCATGCCAGAGCAGATACATCTCGAAGTGCCTGTGGCCATGGTTATGTCTGTGCCACAGCAGGTATACCTCTGAAGGGACTGTGGCTCAATAATGAGTCCATGCTGGAGAAGGTACACCTCGAAGCATCAATGGCTATGCATGAGGTCATGCTGAAACACCTCAAAACCTCATGCGATGAGCCTAAGACAGGGCAGGTTTACTTCTGAAGGGACTGAAGTGACTGTGGCTGTGGGTAACACCACGCTGGAGCAGGCACATCTCTGAAGGCATTGCGGCCCATGGATAAGGCCATGTTGGAACAGGTGCACCTCAAAGCAACTGTGGCTGTGGACAAGTCTCTGCCACAGCAGGTACACCACTGGAGAGACTGTGGTTCATAGACAAGGCTCCACTTGGAGCAGGTACACCCCAGAGGGACTGCAGTCTGTGGATAAGTACAAGCCAGAGCAGGGGCAAGGGGAGCAGTTCACTGCAATGTTAAACACAGTGGTGTGGTCCAAAGGAATCAGAGGTGGAGATTGTAAGGGAAATACCTTTTCAGTAGTTGTAACCCAGGATTTGAGATGCATGTTATGGGAATTACTATAGCAGGAATCACCTGAACAAATGGAGGACAAGCATTACAAAAAGCAGTGCAAGTGCAGCATTGAGCTAAGTTGAGCTGCTTTTGGTGTCCAATAACTCCATGCAACACACCACCTCTCCTGTCCTGAGTGGCCACCATAATAGATAGAATCCAAAGTCATGGGCTAAATGAACTCAATGGACATTTTGTGGACATTTGTGGACATTTTATGGATAGTTTACAAGGGTGGTCCATAGACTAAGGGAATGATATATGCATATTATATCAAAGGATAAGAAGGGGGTGCTGGTGGTTAGTAAGGATGAACTGGATACTGTGGGACCTGAGCATGACATAAATGGTATGGAATAAGGGGTGGAGAATGTGCTGGTTTTGACTGTGATAGAGTAAATTTTCTTCATAGCAGCTAGTATGGGGCTGTGTTTTGGATTTGTGCTGAAAACAGTGTTGCTAACACAGGGATGTTTTCGTTACTGCTGAGCAGTGCTCACACAGAGCCCAGGCCTCTTCTGCTTCTCACCCCACCCCACCAGCGAGCAGGCTGGGGGTGCACAAGGAATTGGGAGGGGACACAGCCAGGACAGCTGACCCAAACTGACCAAAGGGATATTCCATACCATATGGCGTCATGCTCAGCACATGAAGCTGAGGGAAGAAGAGGGGGAGATTCAGAGTGACAGCGTTTGTCTTCCCAAGTAACCATTATGCATGACGGATCCCTGCTTTCCTGGAGATGGCTGAACACCTGCCTGCCCATTGGAAATGGGGAATGAATTCCTTGTTTTGCTTTACTTGCATGTGCGGCTTTTGCTTTACCTATTGAACTGTCTTTATCTCAACCCATGAGTTTTCTCACTTTCACTCTTCCAATTCACTCCCCCATCCTGCTGGAGGGAAGTGAGCGAGCAGCTGTGTGGTGCTTAGCTGCTGGCTGGGGTTAAACCATGACACATCTCATGTGCTACAGCTTAATAATTAGGACACTAAATGAGCCTGTAGAAAACTTGCCTAGAAAAGTTCACTTGGTCAGAGATGGAGCTTTCATACACATTCTTTTCAAAATATATATCACTGTGGTGGGTAGACCCTGGCTGGGGGCCAGGTGCCCACCAGAGCTGCTCTCTCACTCCCCTTATTCACCAGACAGGGGAGAAAAAGTATAACGAAACGCTTGTGGGTCGACATAAGGACAGGGAGAGATCACTCACTAATTGTTGTCACGAGCAAAACAGACCAAACTTAGAGAGGGAATTAATTTAATTTATTACTAAGCAAAACAGAGTAGAGGAATGAGAAATAAAATCAAATCTTAAAACACCTCCCCCCACCCCTCCCATCTTCCTGGGCTCAACTTCACTCCCAGCTTCAACCTCCTCCCCCCTCAGCAGCACAGGGGGACAGGGAATGGGGGTTACGGTCAGTTCATCTCATGGTGTTTCTGCCGCTTCTTCATCCTCAGGGGGAGGACTCCTCTCATCGTTCCCCTGCTCCAGCATGGAGTCCCTCTCACGGGCTACAGTCCTTCACGAACTGCTCCAGCGTGGGTCCCTTCCACGAGGTGCAGACCTTCAGGAGCAAACTGCTCCAGCGTGGGGTCCCCCACAGGGTCACAAGTCCTGCCAGCAAACCTGCCCTGGCGTGGGCTCCTCTCTCCACAGGTCCACAGGTCCTGCCAGGAACTTGCTCCAGCGTGGGCTTCCCACGGGCCGCAGCCTCCTTCAGGTGCCTCCACCTGCTCCGGCGTGGGGTCCTCCACGGGCTGCAGGTGGAATCTCTACACCCCCTCATCCTTCCCCCATGGGCTGCAGGGGGACAGCCTGCTTCACCATGGTCTTCACCACGGGCTGCAGGGGGATCTCTGCTCCGGCGTCTGGAGCTCCTCCTCCCCCTCCATCTGCACTGACCTTGGTGTCTGCAGAGTTTCTCACATCTTCTCACTCTTCTCTCCAGCTGCAAAAGCTCTGTTTTTTTCTCCTCTTAAATGTTATCTCAGAGGCACTGATTGGCTTGGCCTTGGCCAGCGGCGGGCCCGTCTTAGAGCCGGCTGGCATTGGCTCTGTCAGACACAGGGGGAGCTTCTAGCAACTTCTCACAGAAGCCACCCCTGTAGCCCCCCTGCTACCAAAACCTTGCCACGCAAACCCAACACAATCATTTATCAGTATGTTGTAGTCTTCATGGGCCACTAACATTGATGTACAGTTTTTCAGTCACTACAAACTTAATCATGTTTTATTTATTGTTACATGACCTATTTTATTTTTTTAATTTTTATATTTATTTCAGATTAAACTACCCTGTGAATTTGACCAAACCTATGCATGGCCTATCTATGCTTAAAAATACATATACCCAACTCAGGCTGCAAGAATTAATTCATTAATGTTTATATAGTGCGGCAAAGATTTAAAATGCATCCAAAAATCTAAATAGTATCACTTTTGTAATCCATGTCATTGGGCAAATAAATTGTCTTCTAAATGGTTTGGGTATACTCTGTCAGACTAGGTTTCAGCAGCCAGTATCAAGTTTTCCGATTCTTGTCTTGGTGACTTCCTAAATCTGAGGAAAAAAATAATAATTACAATTTACAGGGCTTGTTCACTGTCTTTGTTAGAACTATCTGACAGGAGACTGTTTCTTCTCCTTTATATGCTCTGGTTTTGCTTTTGCTTTGAGGTCATTAATAGCTTCTTCAGATTTCCTTCTTCTCGTTTTGCTTTTGCATTTTTTTAAGTATATCTTGAATAATTAAAAGCACAGCAACATGCATTTCAGCTCAATGAAAAGCTGTTTATCAAAAAAAGTGTAACGTCCATGTCATCTCTAATCCTCTCATGACTCTTCGGAGATCAAATAGATGACAATTCATCTAAATAGAAGTCAGTTCTCAAAAGGTTACAGGCACCTGTGCTAGAAAGACAGCAATGATTCCCTGACAGCACCATAATAATCAGTAAACCTTTGTCTTGAAAACATCAGTACTATACTTCAGATAAACCACAGGAATTAAGCCAGACAATAATATATACTGGGACAGCTCAAGTCCATGCACTAGTTCTTTAAAAAGCATGAAAAAATATTTCTTAATTCCTCTCAGTTTTTCTTAAATTGTCTAAAATATATGGATATTCACATGTAAACATGCTAAACCACGTAGCAAAGAAGAAGAAAATTTCTTACACCTAGCCCAGATGCACATTCTTACCTGATAGCATGCATGGACCACATAGCTGCCACGAATGTAGAACATAGCCCAGTTTTGTGCTGCAGCTCTTGGACTATTTTATTCCGCTTTGATGTAAATCTGCTTTGATTTTTAGGTCTTATTTTATCCAACCCATAACTGTTTTAAGCTTATGACAGGAAACACAGCTGGAAATGAGCAAAAAAATCTTGGCCTTGCTCTCATGCAAGCAATTTGACATGAAATTTGCTTTTGTATGTAAAGCATATAAGTAATTGCATAAAGAAGTATACCGTGGACTTCAGTAAAGCAGTTTATATGGTATTTTAAAGATCAAGAACTAAGCAGTGGGTGTGTTGTACAAGTATGGCTAAGAAAGGAAGGGAAACACTATTCCTCAGCTCTTTACACCAGGCATATATACATCCTGGTGGGTAGGAAGTAAGTTATGGTTTTCTCATGCCAAGGTGAGTTTTTGACGGGAAGATACAAGGATGTTGGATGTTATGAAAAAGCACTCCAGAAATGACAGGAGAAGCATGGGGAAAAAGCATAAAGATATCAGAGGCAAAACTTTAAAGTACTGGAGAGGGTCCCAAGATTCATTTGGACAAAGAAAAAAGCAAAACTACCCACAGTTCTTCCCTCAGCTTCTGAACTACATTTCCTTTCAGTCAGCCTTGCACTGCCTTTTCATTGTTTCTGCAACATTTCTGTTGATCAAGTTTTTTCCCCATAAGCACTGTGGAAATATTTAATGCCAAAAGTGATTTCAGTAACTAATTTCATGAACTGAGTGTTAATCCTGATATAGGACCTGTGATCCTATGATCTCCTAAAGATCCACTGGCTTCAAAGGAAACATCTTAAGAATATGAAAACAGCTGGATCAGCAGTTCTAATATTACAGACTAAAAGTGCTGTGGTGATTTTGATGCCTAACTCTGAACCTGATAAACTCTGCATAGTCATTAACTATTCCCAACCTCAATGTCAGCCATAGATGCTTCCTTAGATCTCCCTTGGCATTTTAAAACATAATTTTCTGCTTTATGCCAAATTTTCTTAAAGAGAGAGGAAGTGTTTGACGTCTACTTCATGCCTAAATCAATTTGAATCCAGAAACTAAGGGGTTCTGAAATATCTTCATTTGGGAACTTCAGAATTGGATGTTCACACTGGTGTTTTCACACTTTTTAGAGTCACTTTTTCAGAGCAGCATCCATCACTGCCTTTTTTAAAAGCATCCTGGGGGGTTCCCCGCTTCCTCTCCAGAGCAGTGAGAGCACTTGCCAAAGTTATGGGAGACAAGCTCAATTCCTTCTTCTTCAGCATTCGAAAAATCAAACCCATGACTCTAAGCACGAGGTTGTCATCTAGCCTGACTCTGACAGCGAGTGTTTGTATGAATGGAGAAGAAGAGAAAGATTAGAAGAGGATAGGGAAGCAGGGGTATCTGTTTCATTCAGTTTGCTGGGGACAGAGAAGAACATAAATCCAATATTTCAGAGCTTATCAGACCACCTGTAGTTCAGGCTGTTCTCCAGGCTGACTGCTGTATTTGGGGCAATTATTGAAACATGTAAGCAGCCCTGAAAACAAATCCAGAACCCCTTCCAGTGTTAACAGCCTCATTAACAAGTGACTGGATAATGTACTTTCATGCAACTCTTGATATCTCTTCAGCACAGTGAATGCCTTAGTGCAAAGTGACCACTTCAGCAGGTGCAAGAACCACCTCCCCAGAGAACTTCTGGCAATGCTGCCCTAGCCACGGCCATCCACTGCCTCAGGAAATTGGAAAGGTCAAACAGTGGTTGACAGGAAAAGGAAAGGACAATTTTATCCTTACCACATTGCTTTGTCACTGTTGCATGCCCAGTAAGGTGTGATCATCCAGTTGGGAAATAGAGATAATCCTGCGTGATTTAGGCAACTGATCATGTAGCTCTGATACCTAGAACAACCACCGTGAGTGGTTTCACATAAATCGTTTAATCGCTTATCCTGAAAAATGCATAGATATGTAAAAACTGAGATATCTATATGCAGAATTTGCCTTCATCCATGGGAAGAAAATATGTCTAATGAGTAATGTCATCAGCTCTACCGCAAACAGCAGGCATTTTCCATGCTGCTTACGTTAATCTCTCAGTATAGTAAATGACATAACTTCTGCTTTAAGTTAGCAGTCCCCCATTACAACAGAAAAAAGATCAAAACTTTGCCATTAATCATAACTTTGCTCTTAAGCAGCACCATACCATTACTTGAAGATAGGTTTTCAGTAAGTAATAAAGTACTAACAGGATAATGGCAGTGGAATAGCAAATGAAATCTGTTCTTGCTCACATTTGTTCCACTTCTCTGCCCTGATAGTAAAAATACATAAAATGGGACATTGAAGATATCCATATGCAGTGGGTAAAAATGAAGAGAAAAAAACCACACCCTAGTGGATACCATTTTCTCTCATGCATCATCAACTACTTTCTCTCTAAGTCATACTAAGCTGCTAAGAAGCAATAAAAAGCTGTAATTGAAGAACTACAGAAGATTCAGGGCATGTAAACATACACTAGCCTGAAAAATAACAGTTCTCATCCATAGAAACATTTCTCCTATCCATCTTTTCCATATTTTGGACATCCTCTTGACTGTGAATCCATATTTCTGTGGGTTTAGTCAACGATTGGATGTTCACCCTAAAATATTTCCAACTTCAGCAACCTGTGAGTCCAGCAATACTCATAGCTGTTCCAGAGCCTAAAGGTTTGCCTGCCAGTCTACAATCCATTAATATATTGAATTTTCAAAAGTTTTCTAGGAGACCAATATGAAGGATGTATACTTCCTATGCTCACTTTGCATCCCCAAACCCAAATCCATCTATCTTACTCAGTTTTAGGGAAGAGACTAGCTCAAGAGAAGTGGACAGTTCTCCATTTGTACAACAGGATGAGACCAATTGTGGAGACACTCCTCCATGCAGGAATCTCTGCAGAATAACACGGGGCTATATTCATGGTGGTTTTATGAATATCTCTATCCAGTGCACTCGAATCTTCAAATACCCATCACTTCATGGTAAGGAGGTTAAAATTTAACCCCCTTAAGGAAGTATATCCCAACAATACTTGGCACATGGAAACTATAGTGAATCAGTAAAGCATGTCATACAAGAGAGTAACCGTATGATTATTATTAGTTCAGAATATTTGTCTCACTTTCCAAATATTTTAAATCTTGCAGATCCATCACCACTTCATGGAAAAATGTAGGTGTGACTCAAGACAGAAAGCAAGGGAATGTAGCATTTATCGTGCAAATGAAAAAAAAAAAATTAAAAACCACTCACACTTTAAAAAAAAAAGTTGCCATTTAGCCCCTGGATCTTTGAACTTGATAGTCGTTGCACAGAATCTCAGTGCCAGAATTTCAGGGGACACATAAAATATCAAAACCAAATCAAAACATATTCCCAACCCAAAACACTTGTCACCATAAAGACTACTCATTTAAATTCTTTTGCAAGTGAGCAGAATGGGTTTTGGAGGCTGCTTTAGCACCAACTAGTTACAAAGAGGTCACGTCTGTAGTGCAAACCCTTACCTTTTGTCTCCACTTTGTCCTTAAGTTTGACCAAGTCATATAGGGTTCATTCAAATTTTCTCTCACTAAAGAGGGTATATGGTGCATTTGTACTCCTTAGGCTTCCACAATTTCCACAAATGAAAATTCATGCTGGGAATCCACCCCACATACAGCAAGGGGAACTCAATTCGCCTGTGGTTTTCTGAGTAGTTTCAGCTTCATACATGTACTCAGCACACTGTTTCCAGGCTTCGTTTTGACCTTATTCATAGTTCTTACTTTATAATCTTCTAACATTGCATTTCTCTCACACCTGGCCATTCTGGAAACTTCACTAAAATGTAGTGTATAGCTAAAATAAACTCTGTTATAACTCTGCTACTGTTAATAGAGTTGTTAATAGAGTTCATCATTATTTCCAGTGTGAACATTTTTCCTCTGTTTGAACTGTCAGCAGTTCAGAGAGTTGTTGCAGAGCTGGTGGTTTAAAAGGCACCAGAAAATTGTTTACAAAATAATTAGGATTTTTTTTTAATTATATACACATGAACCTCTACACATAAGCACACAAACAAGCAAAACTAGGGAAAAGATTATTTTTTTTTTTAAAAAAGAGGCATTCAGCGTGGTTTTGAATCATGAGAATCGTGGTAACACTCTGCAACTTCCAGTCTCTTCAGAAAGGATACAGAGTCCTTTGATTAAAAAAAAAAAAAAAAAAAAAAAAAAGTGGGGAAACACTGGACTACCTGTCAAGGTGATAAGAAAAAAAGCTAGAGAAGTTTTGGTCAGGGTGGACTTTAAGGGGAGATGGGGGAAGCCACTGTCAACACATCTCTTAAACCAGCACCTTACTAGTAAGTACAGACATTTCTCCCATGCTGAAATAACTACTGGTCCTGCACCCAGAAGGAACAAAACTTCAGATAAATCATCTCCATCTCTGTCAGAATGAACACCACTCAGACCCAACCGATGCCTGAAAATATTTTCACAGGTTTCTGCCACATTTAAAACATACTTTCTGAACATCTATTGGGCAAGATTTAGCACGAATTTCGTATTTAGTGAAAGGCAGTGGAAAGAACAGCCAAATCAAAGGTTTATGGAAGGAAGAAAAGCTATCTATTTTAGCATGTAGCTGTCAGGAGTTATTTTATGAGATGTACAAAACCTAGTAAATCACATTTGCATCAAAAAGAAACTACATCCAACACTGACTGAAATACATCCCCTTACTATTGCTGCAACCTGAGAGTCTGACTTTCCACATTACATTTAGTAGGGGACAGAAAGAATGAGAGCCACATATAGTAGAAAATAATCTATAAAACCTCTTAAAAATAAATATTTGCAAGTCCTAAAGAAAACATTAAGAAATAAGAGGTGTATGAAAAATTGTTCATGAGCTCAAACACACAAAAAATGTCTTTTTTCATATACTTATAAATTAATCCCTTTGCAGAAAGAAAAGGAAGACTAGGAGAGCATATATATCACACAACATAGAATTCCAACAATTACTTATTCTTTATTTCCATCTATAAATTTGAAAATGCAGTTGCCAGCTTTTTGGGTGCTTACTGTAATTTTCCTGCAGATGCCAGAGTCTCCAGACAATTTATGATAAGATTGATACATTAAGCATGAAGTGGTTTCACTATTTACCCCTTATGTCAAATCCACACTTTGCTTATCAATCCCTTTCAGGGAAAATACAGTTTTAAACTAAAAAAAAAAAAAAAAAGCCCTGATAAAATTGGTCAGACACAATTATTCATAGCTTAAAGCCCAGTCTTAGATACACTCACACAGCCATTTAACTTCAGCTACATGTATCTATTGAATTTTGTGCCTGTCAATCTACACAAAATAACAAATACTAGTTTGCTTTTCAGTATAGGAATCTTTACCCTATACGTTTATTTCAAATGCTGAAGCTACCCAGAATTAATAGCAACCACTGACAGCTGAAATTCATGTTTGAACTTTGCATTCATTATTATAAAAGATGCTGCTCACAGGTTTGTGCTTCAGTATATGCTGATTGTTACAGAATTATTGGAGAGAGTTGCAGTAATGCAGTCTAAATATTGCTCATGAATAATAAACTGATCAAAAAAAAATCTTACAGTGGAAGACTTTTTATCCAAAAATATTGATTCAACAGTAATAAAACTATTCCATGAAAATGCATTAACTGTTAAAATCCTATCAGAAACAAAACAGCTGAGCTTTCTACAAGTCCAGACCCCCCAAATTCCTCATGCTGTTGCTTTTCTGGATTGACTGAACAATTTCTCAAGGAGCAATTCCTTCTGAAGAGTCAACCACATGGGGAGGTAGGCAGCAGAAAGCAACCGAAAACCATGTTTACACACACACAGACACACAGTAACTTACTCAGCTTTAGTGACATTCTTCTAAAATACTTCTATTTTCCTGTTCCACATAGGTATGTGCTCATATTTTTTGCAGGGATGGCTGAAGTTTCTCTGTAATAACTGTTAGACCATAGACAGATGTTTTAATAAATTACAATTTTTGCATTAGCTGAAAATTTGAATTTTCAGTTTAAAATATTCTGCATAAAATTCAAACAAACTGAATGTGACAGTGCTTTTTAATGCTTCTTGGCAATTTTTGTGCAACTTTGTCTTCTTTATTCTAGGTGTTCTTCACCTGTACTGTATCTGTTGTGATGAGTTAAGACTAGAGATTTCAGAGGAAAGTATATCACTTTACACAAAGCAGAAGTTATCTAGACATCCACAGAGAAGAGCGAAGGTACATAAGAGGTGTCAGTTCTTAGAGAGGCACCACAATAGAATTTCTGAATAAAGGTAATGTTCTTTGCCAAAGATTTCTTACTGAAGGTATTTTTGCCTATAAAAAAAGAAGCTTTTCTTTCCTTTTGTTTCTTTACTAGTTCTAACTTTTTTCAAGTAAAACAATACCATCATATAGTAGAGGAATATGTAATATTTCACTCTGGCAACAGCATTAAGAGTTTTATAGTTTGCATTAAGAAGAAGATTAAAAAAAAAATATTGACAGATCTGTTATCAGTAGTTACCAAAATCCTGCTGGTTTTCTAGATGCTAAAACATCTGGCTGAACAATGAGCTATCATTAATATGGAAGCTTTCCCACAGGGAATACATTTTATTGAATGTTAGAAATAGGTGATCACTAGTGTAGTTTCTTCTTAAACCAATGTATTAATGCAGACACTCCACAAGTTAATGTATAAAGTTTGACTTTTACACCTTAACTTTGCTGATACGGAATATACCATTATATTACATACCTTATACATTTATATAGTTCATAGGCTCTAATCTTCACAAGGTAGAAAATATTATGAATTTTATTATGGATGTGCCTCAATGCTCCAGCCCCATGATGCCAGATGTTGTACAAACTAAGACATTAAGATTTAAGTAGTAAATTGTCAGTTATCTGAAACTGGGCTCTTTGACCTCCACTAACTGAACAGAATGATCTAAATTACTGGGATAATAAAAAGAAGCACATGTACTCTTTTATTCCTTTGACCACTTCTCTTTATGTTTGTTTTTTCGCCAGTCAGGAAAGCAACAGGATCATGTATGAACCTTTGATCCCAAAGGACCCGTAGTTCCAAATGTATTTAACCTGGTGCTTGTGACGGTCCTTGAAACGGCATCACTGTTTGTTTTGTAGGTCCACAGGGAGCAGATGCTGGGTGACATTCTGACCTTAAAGTCTTTTTTATTTGTTTGTAAAGAACAGAGCACATCCTGAAAATAAAGAAATGATGATGATAATTAAAAATTAGCCCTTACTAGAAACATATTTTGAAATGTCAGTGTTTTAGCCTTCAAAGAACCCCAACCAGTAGGAGGCAATATCAAAATGCTATGCTCAATAAGCAGAAAAAAGTCCTACAGCCCCCTGAAGATTGCCATGCTGCAGATACGATACAATTTTCAAACTGAAGAAACTGAGTGACTCAACTTCTCAAAAATCAGGATGAGGGAATTAGGGAAAAAAAAAACACCTCTGAAAATGTTAAGTTCAGTAGTGCCAAGGTTTTGCCCTAGGAACTTACAGCAGATGTGTAAGTCTTATCATGTTTGCCCCCATAGTACAATGGTATCTTATCAGCAATGTTCCTGGCTAAATTCCAAGCAAGGGGATGATCTCTCCTGAAAACTACTTTAGAATGTACCTCTGTGAAGATTTACTTAGCAGACATTCACAAAGCCGCTAAGAGAAGACATTCATTATTAATTGTGAGGTTTCAAAAATATTTATTTAGCAGCCTAAGGTGAGGACAAAGAAAATAAATGCATGACACTGAAGATTAATTAAATCTAAATTGGCGCTCGAGTAATTTTTTTTCTCCAAATATGTGGCTTTTCCACTAACTATATTTGCATTAACTACTTCATTGTTCTTCTAAAACCTCTTCCAGCTTCCTTATATATCAAATTACTGGTGGACTGCCGAGGCAGAGCTGCTAAAGAACTTCTTTCCTAAAACCTATTTGTAATATCCAGCTCTGAATATGCACAAGGATGGAGATACCACTGTCCCTTTAAACAGCCTGTTCCCCCCCCCTCTCATTGTGCTTGAAGATAACCCAGCTCTCCTGGCCCCCATTTGCTCTTCAGTGCATCTCCATAGGATCCTCCCTAGCAGATCCAAGATTAAGTCAAAATCTGCTGTACTGAAGGCTAGGATTATAATTCTGCAATGCTTGTTCACTTCTTTCAGGATTTTAAACTCTACAATATCACGGCCACAGGTGCAAAGGCTGCCATCACATACTGGCACCTGAAATAGGCCCCCAGTCCTGCTGCTTTCACAGGGGAAGTGCTGCTGTCCACCAGGCACATTCTTATTGGCCCCCACATCTAAACTTTGCTCCAGACACTGATCACAAGCCACAGGGAACATAATCTGAAGCTTCTCTTGCTAGGTTAGCAAAGATGTTCTTGCTACACTTTCTCAGATAGATCACGTCTCAGGATCCATCAGCAGAATGGTTCCTCAAATAAGTTGTAAAAGCCAAAGCCATTTCTGTAGTAACAGCAGAATTTTGATCTATGGTCATGGACAGATGGATTAACTGGGCTTGCTGGAGGGTTTGTCCTGATTCCACAGAGCAGATTATCTTACAGATTCATTAATTATGTGGCTGCTAGAATAAAACGTATACTTACTAAGTTTATGGATGACGTGAAGGTAGGAACCATTGTAATCATGTTAGAAGGGAAGTCAGTATCTTAAATAATTTTGATGAAATGGGGAAATGGTCTAAGATGAAGAATGAAATTCAGTATGGTAAGTAGGTATGAACACAGTGTAAACCAGTATATGCATAAATACCAGATTGGAAACAGGAGGCTAGATAGCTGCTCTGAAGAAAAGGACTGCAGTTTACAGTAGATAAACCAAATGAGTCATCAGTGTCACATTACTTCAAACAAACTCAAAAAGAGAGAGACATACCAACAAGAGTAAGAACTGTAAAGTATCTCTCATAACTCTTTCTCTGTATTAAATGAAAAGGCCTCAGCTGAAGGCCTGACTTCAGATTTGGGAACCATATTTCAAGAACAATGTGGACCAAATTCATAAAAATCCAGAGGAGGGCAACAGGAACAATCAGGAACAAGGAAGCACAACCAACGTGGAATTTGACCTGTTCAGTCTGAAGAAAACCATAGAAAGAGATATTTATAATAACCAAAACTGTCAAGGGCTATTGTAGATAAGACAGTTGCGCATCAATAGGGAAAAGAAGTGGAAATGATTGTCTTAAATTTCAGCAAAAGAGATTTAACATGCATCAGGACTGGATCTAACAGCAGTGTGCATGACCAGTATAGCCATGCCATGCGTCCAGATGCTTCTAATGAGAAAAGGGATAATTGCCCTACCATTCCCAAGTAAATCTGTGTCTGGGCAAGGCACTGGGATGCGTTTTCTAGTTGTAAAGAAATTTAAGCAGTAGAATGACAAGTCTTCCATAACTAGATGTTTTTTATGAATAGGTTAGACAAAGATAGGCTGATACTGCCATGAGGCCTCAGTAATGTCTTGAGTCTTGATAGTTCCTCTAACTTGAGTTTTTATAGAATCATAGAACCATTTAGGTTTTAAAAGAGCTTTAAGATCATCAGATCCAACTGTAAACCTAACACTGCCAAGTCCACCAATAAACCATAACCCTAAATGCCACATCTACACATCTTTTAAATACCTCTAGGGTTGATGACTCAACCATTTCCCTGGGCAGCCTGTTCCAATGCTTGATAACCCTTTTGGTGAAGAATTTTTTCCTAATCATAGAACCATAGAATAGTTTGGGTTGGAAGGGACCTTAAAGTTCATCTAGTTCCAACCCCCTGCCATAGGCACAGACATCCTCCACTAGATCAGGTTGCTCAAAGCCCCATCTAGCCTGGCCTTCCAGGGAAGGCAGCATCCACAACTTCTGTGGGCAGCCTGTTCCAGTGCCCCATCACCCTCATAGAGAAGACTTTTTTCCTTATATCTAATCTAAATCTACCTTCTTTCAACTTAAGGCCATTACCCCTTGTCTTATCACTACATGCCTTTATGAACAGTCCCTCTCCAGCTTTCTTGTAGGCCCCCTTTAGGTACTGGAAGGCTGCTATAAGGTCTCCCCGGAGCCTGCTCTTCTCCAGGCTGAACAACCCCAACTCTCTCAGCCTGTCCTCATAGGACAGGTGCTCTAGCCCTCTGATCACCTTCGTGGCCCTCCTCTGGACTTGCTCTAACACCTCCATGTCTTTCTTGTACTGGGGACCCCAGAGCTGGATGCAGTACTCCAGGTGGGGTCTCACAAGAGTGGAGTAGAAGGGGAGAATCACCTCCCTCAACCTGCTCGTCACGCTTCTTTTGATGCATCCCAGGATACGACTGGCTTTCTGGGCTGCAGATGTGCATTGCTGGGTCATCTTGAGCTTCTCATCCACCAACACCCCCAAGTCCTTCTCCTCAGGGCTGCTCTCAATCCATTCTACATCTGGCCTGCATTTGTGCTTGGCATTGCCCCAAGCCATGTGTAGGACCTTGCACTTGGCCTTGTTGAACTTCATGACCTCCCCTTGGTTTAGATGGCAACCTGAGTTCATTTCCTCTTGTCCTATTACTTGTTACTTGGGAGAACAGACCAACACCCACCTGGCTAAGCCTCCTTTCGGGTGATTGTAGAGAGCAAGAAGGTCTCCCCTCAGCCTCCTTTCCTCCAGGCTAAACAACCTCAGTTTCCTTCAGCTGCTCCTCATAAGACCTGCTCTCTAGACCCTTTACCAGCTTTGTTGTGCTTCTCTGGACACACTCCAGCACCTTAATGCCTTTCTTGTAGTGAAGGGCCCAAAACTGAACACAGTATTCAAGGTGCGACCTCACCTTGTATAGGGGGACGATCGCTTCCCTAGTCCTGCTGGCCACACTGTTTCTGATACAAGCCAGGATGCTGTTGGTTGTCTTGGCCACCTGGGCACACTGCTGGCTCATATTCAGCCAGCTATCAACCAATACCCCCAGGTCCTTTTCTGCCGGGCAGCTTTCCAGCCACTGTTCCCCAAGCCTGTAGCATTGCATGGGGTTGTTGTGACCCAAGTGCAGGACCCAGCACTTGGCCTTGTTGAACCTCATACAATTGACCTCAGCCCATCGATCCAGCCTGCCCAGACCCCTTTCCAGGGCCTTCCTACTATCGAGCAGATCAACACTCCTGCACAACTTGGTGTTGTCTGCAAAACTTACTGAGGGGGCACTCAATCCCCTCATCCAGATCATTGATAAAGATATTGAAAAGAACTGGCCCCAGTACCGAGCGCTGGGGAACACTGCTTGTGACTGGCCGCCAACTGGATTTAACTCCATTCACCACAACTCTTTGGGTCCGGCCACCCAGCCAGTTTTTACCCAGCAGAGAGTATGCTTGTCCAAGCCATGAGCAGCCAGTTTCTCCAGGAGAATGCTGTGGGAAACGGTGTCAAAGGCTTTACTAAAGTCCAGGTAGATAACATCCACAGCCTTTCCCTCATCCACTAAGCAGGCCATCTTGTCATAGAAGGGGATCAGGTTAGTCAAGCAGGACCTGTCTTTCATAAACCCATGCTGACTGGAGTGATTCAATATGAAATATGATTCAATATGAAAAATATCCACTCAGTAAACAGCTTTGGGTAGTCTAAGGCATGGTCATCCCAGTACATTCAGTAAATAGCAACAGAACAGCATGTACATGGAAGACCGAGAAAATAGGTTTCTAAGTTGTTGACAAACATTCAGCAGAAATGAGACTTTTATCAAGCTCGTGAGAAACTCCAACTTAGTCTCCAGACTAAGACATAGAAGCAGAGAAGCTGACCCCAGCAGACTTACTTGTTTTATTTAGAATCTGAGCAACAAGGAGTGCCTCTGGAATCAATATGTCTATCAGAGGTCAGATGATACTTTAAAAGAGTAAGGCTGGAATGATACAGCAATAGAAACAAGACCCTCACATGCAAAAACAGACCTCTATTCTTTTCTCCTCCCATTGCCCTCTCTCCCATCCTTTCAGCTGTTTATTTTCTGCCATTATTAGAACCCTTGATAATTACTTTTTAAAGGAACATAATACATGCATAAAACAAACATTTGACCTATTTCATAACTAACAAAAGGACTTTCTGATTAGCAGTGTTCAAATGGTGTGCAGTTTTCTGCTTGCCATCAATAAGATTCTCACTCTTCAAAACACACCACTTAATTCATCATTTTAAAAGGAAAAAAGAGTTGCCTCATAACTTTGCATGGAAAAGGAGTAGCACAGACAGCTTTCATATTCATACATTAGAATTGATAGCAGTTGAATACATTGATCACTTTTGCATAGGCAGATACTATTCAGTTTACATCACAAAGTTGTGCCGTAACTGCCCTGTATTTCTATTAGCTCACATGAAAATTTCAACACCACAGCTAACTGCTCTAGCACGGCAAAGCCCTTGAGATGGACGTGGTTGCATTGGTAGAAAAGAGCTGTCTTAGCTAAACTTATACATTTAAAGAGGTGGTATAACGGCCTGCAGAAAAAAAAAGAAAATCCTGTTGGCATATGTCACATCTACAACAAAAGGCTCTTGTAATGAAGCTATATGACAGTATTGCTAAGACTGCAGCCTGCAATTTAGACAAAAACCTAAGCAATATATATCAGTACCATATCTGCCTGTTCCAGGAGCTTTATTATACGATCTTTATGTCCAACATAATGTTGTTAGTCCTTATGAGTTTTTCTTCAGCTTGTGCACATTTTGCCCATTTCTGAAATCAGGGTCAGAAGCAGCCACAAGAGATCATCTGCCTCAAGACAGAATCAACTGGACAAACGATACGTTCTTGATCAAACATCCCTGTAACAGAATCCCTAATCCCTGAGAAATTTATTGTTTTCTTGAAAAAGTAAAGATGGAGCAGTGTTTAACCCGTGTAATATATATACTTTGCAAGCAAAAATAGTTCCCGAATGAGGCAGGACAGGGGAAAATGTGCGCCCTCCAAACCAGAATCATAATCCTTTTTCCATGAAGATTCAATGGGAATATGCTCCTATTTTTTAAAAACGAGGACAACAAAGCCAAAGCTTTCTTCACCTGCCTAAGTGGAAAAGTGCACCTGTATCTGAAAACACCATTAAAACTGTTCAGGTTTTGCCCTTCTTTATTTTCCCATTGCCCCAGTTCTTGCCACTCCTTGAGATAAGAAATGATGTGTATTGCCAAAACATTGTCTTATATTTTTAGAAAAGTTCCCATTTATTATGGTTTCTCACTTTCTACCAATACTTTAGCATGATGCTGTGGAATGCATTGGTTCCAGTGCTGAGCTATAGGCTTGGCTCACAGCTCTTCCTTTCTCCTGAAAGGTGAAGAACACATAAATAATGTGCCTCTCCTGACACCTCTGGAAAGGTCTTTAGACAATGGTTCCAGACACAAGTTTCTACCCTGTCAAGTAAGAGTGCTAAATGCAAAGAATTCTGTTAATGCAATGTTATGGTTGAGATTTTCAATAAACCACAGCCAAGGAAGCCTAAATTTTGCCTCTCACAGCATTTCTAATAAAGTGCATTAAAGTGCCTGAAAAAAAGAAAACACAAAAGGAAAACACAAAAAGCATTGCAGAAAACTATGTGCAAGGCTGACTCCAAAACCTGAAATCAGTGAGATCTGCTCCACTGGTTTCCAACAGGTTTGGGGTTAATTTTTTGAAGTGGTTTTTTTTTTTTTTCCCTTCAATACTAATATTCAAAGCAAAACATTGAAATGTGAGGAAATGGCAGTTTCTCCCTCCCTCTCCCCTATAGGTTCCCATTATGAATCCATGGTTTTGCTACAGAATCTTGACTCACAGAGTGCAAATTCTGGAAATGAATCAGGGGGACTGTTACAAAGTCTGAGGCCTCTGAGATCTCTTCAACATATCCTGGGGTGCAGAACGAATATGTTGAAATGACAGGAAGAACTGATAAATAGCTAAATCATGTCTCTGTGAATGCCAGCAATAGGTTAGATGTTTATAAAGTTGTAGCCATCGCATCCTGCGTAGTTTCTTTGTTTTTCCCGTACTAAAAAAAAACATGTAATAAAGACAAAAATGACAATATAAAGGCCAAAGTGGGGGCATCCATAACTACAGACTTGTACTCTTGACAAAAATTAGTGTTGCAGCTTGTCCTTAATCTTGGCTAATCATATTCAAACACACCTCACTCCCAATAGAACATAAATCCTTAATGGTATATAAAGACAACTCTATTAAAAAAATACTGGGTAACTGTGTTACTCTGGTCTCAAGTCCATCCCATGCCTCTTGATCAAGGTTGATTCTTTGTTAACAGCCAAGAATCATCAACGGGTATTGCCTTGAAAGGTGTGCAATGGTCACTTGAACAACAACAGATGCACTTGTCCACAAGCAGAATCATTAAACATAGCTGCTTCTCACACACACACAAAGGGGAAATGATGGTGAACATATCTGTTTCTGCTGGCCATACCTTCAATTCCCTTACCATCATCCCTCCATGGGTCCTCCAAAGCAGACATAAAACCATGTTCTGGAAAGGTAAGAAGTTACATGACTGTTTTCTCTCTTCTCTGAAACAACAGCCTTCTGCTAAAACCTGAGAGAGTCCTGCTGCATTTAGGATCTTTACACTTTCAAAAAATAGGACAAGGATGAAGGAGGCAAAGTGGTTAAAGAGACAAACCCCCTAATGAAAAGAGTGGTATGAGAAACTACTAAAATATACGTATTTCAAACCAGTGACACCATTATAATCTCAAAATCTATTAAGCATTTTACTAAAACCTGGAGGTAAGAAATATTTCAAAACATAAATTCATTGTCAAAGCATTATTTTTCAAATATGTGAAGGACTTTACCATCAAGTATTCAGCTGTCATCTCTTAAAACTGATACTGAGTAAGAATAAATGACCATAACTCCATTGATGTTAATGGATTTACAGAGGTTAGAGAGCCAGAGAAAGTGAGTTTTGAATGATCTAATAACAGTAAAAGCAAGTGATAATGATCTCAGTTGTCACCACACACCTTGTCACTCATAAACAGACAAGCATGACATGACCAAACTTTCCCAAGGGAAAAAAAAAAAATCTATCTTTGTGCTATGAAAAAAAGCATGAGCGCTTCAACCTCAAGGCCAACTTTTGTGAGAATTTGAAAGCATCAGACAAGAAAGGCTTATAAAAGACAAATGGTGATCTTGTGCTTAAGACATGAGCCTGGGAGTCATGAGTCTGGGGTTTTTTTCCTGGCTTTGTCCCAAATTCCCTGTGGCGTCAAGGAAGGTCTACTGGCAGCAATGACAGTGAAAGGCTACACATCCACTTTTGAGCATAGCTGTGGGAAATAGTTCAGAGTTCACAAAAGATTAAAAACAACCTGCAAAGAGGACAGAAAAAAATACATCAACTAAGCAGGAAGGGTTATTGGTAAAATTCAATGTCTGTGTTAGGCTTATGACTGGCAAGAATGAATCTAGAAATTAACAGCGCAAAAGTGGTGCACTTAAAATTAGGCCTGCATCAGCTAAATAATAAGGGGAAGGGTTATTCCACCAACAGCTCCTATGCAGAGTTTCAGAAAACAAAACTCCAGAAATCAAGATAGCAAGAGATTTTCAGGGGAACTCTGGAAAGCATGATGAAATTTCTGACCTGGTTTTGAGAATCTGCCCCTCTCAGCTGAGCTTCTGCCACAGGAGGACAAAGGCAAAATCACTCCAAATAAACCCAGCCACGTGCAGCAGGATATTAATACAGCATTCCTCAGACTCTGCTGGTGCATTTCTCCTCTGTCATGACACTCCTCTTCATTCTTACCATTCACCTTACCCTAAAACCAATTACGATAGCATTATGGATTAAGATGGCCTGTTCCATTCTGCTGCCCAAGAATAACCAACACGAGAGAGAAACCTGACTGGGATGAACAAATCAGATTTTCATCAGAGCAATCAACTGGAATCCAACAAAGCAATAACTGGTGGACCCAGTCTGCTCTCCCAATGTATCTCTTTGCAATAGCTGCCTCACATCCTGAGCATGTCAAAGAATGCGTGTCTTCACATTTTGCTAGCTCTCCTCTTTTTATGCCAGTTGGCCTCAGACAGGGTAACTACTATTACTACTACTTTGATCAATGCAAAAATCTAAATGAGGCTGGTTGACAGGTCAGTGATCCAGCTCCCATGTTCAGCTGAATATCCTGATTATACCCTGGACCCACACACAAAGGCCCTGTTACATTTCTCCATGAGAAAGGAACAAAGCATGCTGTCCAAAAAGGGACCTATGGTGCATGTACACCAGCTACATCTCTGAGCTGGTCAATGGGTGGCTGTGACCCCAGCCTACACTACAGAATTTGACCTTAGTTTTGACCTTGTCTGAGAAAACTTAACCAGGTTTCTTTGCTCACAGGAAGTTTCCAACATGTTCAAATAAATATATATATTCGGTGTAACCATTCAGTTTCAATATACTTATAATTTCTTTCTTACTCTTTTTTTTTTCTCTTGCTCTTTCTTTCTTCTTTTCTCTTCTGTATGCTAATCAATAACTTTCCAGTCTCTGATTTGGTTGGTGTAATCATCCTGATAGGTGATCTAACAGATGGAAATTACTGGAGTCCAAACTTTGTTTAAGGTTGTTCAGTGACAACATCATCTCAACACCTTTGGCTCCCTGGTAACAATTCCTCAGTCAGAATTAACATGAAAAACCTCAACATCAATAGCTCAGATAACAACATCTCTTTAGAGAATAAGTACCTATCCAACAGTATTAATCTTACCAAGGTGCGTATCTTTTCCAGAGTGGGTCTGACTGCTTTGCCTATACTCCAGCCTGCCCAGATACAGGCCAGCTTCTGTCCAGAAGCCTTGTGGATGCATTAGCACTGTACTGCCTGAGGTACAACATTCTCCGCAGGCTCCTTCACCAAAGCAACCACACTACACTAACTCCAGAGTTCCCAGATGCAAACTAGCTTGTCTCTGGCCATCCTCAAAGCAGAATGAACATGCAATTGCCTCTGTGAACCTGTGTAAGCAAACACAATGTTACTTCTCTAACTTAAGAGTTCTTTGAATTCAGTATATGTGCCAAAAAATAAGTGGTTATGATAACAGGACAAAGTCTCACCATGCCATATAGCCATTATTTCTAATGCAAAATTGTAACTGCATATAGATACACACTCAAATAGGAAAAAGGGAAATATTTTATAAAAACTGTGCATGAGGCTTAATGACATCATTATATAATAAAATGGCCTCGAAATCTGAGGTATTTTCTTGCTTATCCAGAAATCAGCATATATTAGCTTCTGACATTTGAAAAGCCTTTGTTCACAACTAATAAAATGAGAGCAGAACAGACCTTGAAAGCATCTTAAAGTAATGGAAGATTTAATAAGAAAATGGATAATAAGATACTTTTAGTCTAGCAAAAAATGCGAGCATATTAATAATAGATGACCAGCACTACTCAGCATGATGTAGGGATCTGTGAAATGTTACAAAGCTAAGTCCTGTGCTAGTGAAATGCTGGCTGGTAACACTGACAGAGTCAGTATGTGTGAAAGAAATCTTCCCTTGAGGATGTCCAATGAGTATACTCTCAACACCACCACTTTTCAGATTAGAAGAGGGTACTCATTTTTGCAGGCTTCCTAATGGTTCAATGACTTCATCTAATGGCACCCTCTAATAGTGCCTGCACTTACCGAGCCCAGGCAGTGGCACAGCTGCCTCGGTTACAGCTCGATCCCTCCGGGTAGTGATGCCTGAGTGGAAGGACACGAGTATCCGTAACTCCTGCTGTTCTCGGTGGGAGATGAGGTTACTCACTACCATAGAGGAGGTGCTCAACACTTAGCACAGTCAGACTAGTATGACTCTGATAGTTTATGTTCTTTAAAGCCACAGAGATTACCCCTTAAACACCAGCATAATTTATTGGTTTGTTTTTAGAGGAAGAGAATTGAATGTGAATGGGCTGCCTTGAAAATTAGTCTTCTGCCTAGATAGTTGGGATTCACTGTCAGATGTGCTTTTGTCATTCAGAGAAAAAGGTACATACAAAAATGAAGGTTTGCCTCCCAAGAGATTAGGATTTCTTCTTCCTATTGCAGTGAATATGCTGTAATTTCTTAGCTAATTTCAGTTACCAAAAACTGAACAAATGGGTTGACAAAGGTAACATATGAAGAAAACAATGAACTCACAGTTCTTTTAGTGCAAATTAAGTAGTGCTTCTATCTACCAGCAGAAAGAAAACAAAACTCTTCCCTGACTCAAAATTGACCCTTCCCTGTATGTAGACAGTCAGTTCCAGTATTTTGGGGACACTTGTTTATTTTCCCATTCTGCAGAACGCCCTTAAGAGACTGACTCCTGTCTTGTCCAAGAGCCTGTGTCCAGAGGTGACAACACGAGGTGGATTTCCCAACTAAGCACAAAGTCAGTGCAGGTGTAGATATTTGCAAGTCTCATTTTGCAGGAGAGCTAATCATGTCAGGATCAATTCAAATCTGTCAACACCTGAAAATAATCTTTTCAAAAGAGAATCCATACTTACTACATTCCTCCTCAAACAGAAAGAGATTTTTGTCTTTGCAATGAATTTTAGCACCTCTAAACCACTTTGCAAACAGTACACAATTAAAAAGAAATGTGTTCTGCAAATTATGAGCCCATCCAAATACAGAGAATTTGCCTATCAGAATGTTAATATGTTCACAGTCACTTGTGGCCAATGTAAAAAAGGAATTATGGTAACTGTATGCAGAAACATGAAGAAGCACCAAGTAGAAAAACAGCCTGAACTAGGACTCCAGAGACTTTCTGTAAGGCCTAAAGCAAAACATTTGCATGCCTCCTTTTCTGACTCTATTACCTGTTTTGGTTTGTAAGCACTTGAGGCAAGGTGTATCTCAGATACACAACTTAGTCCAGAGACAACCTCAGCTGCAACATGCTTCAAACGATCTTTAAAAGTGCGAACCCAGCACCGGATTTGGGGCATTAATTACTTCAGCTTCTCAACAGATGAATAAGTAGAGTGAAGCCCCAGCAGTACTGGAGCACTCCTGCATGTCTGGCATGTGCACCAACTACAGTTCAGCCTAGAAATCTAACTACAGCCTGGAAATCTCACAGAAAACTAAGAGATTCACATGGCCAAGAATTTCACAGGTCAGATAGGCCAAGGGAACCAAATACCTAAGAAAACTAAACAATAAATAATTAAATTATTACCTGTGCAAGGAAAAGGCAAGAATCTCTGTTGCTCAGTGAGATCTCAGATTAACCTTGAGACTCTTTTGGCCACAAGGCTCTGCAGAAACAGTTCAGCTTTCAGGGCAGTAAGTTATCACATGCTAGCTGACTGCTAAAACCTGGAACCCTTCATGGATACAAAGACACAATGAAACTATTTGACATCAGTTTCTCCCACGCTCTTTCTACATGATCTAGACTTGTTAAATGCAACCAAAAGAAGTTACAGGTAGTATTGCTCTCCAGCCATCATGCAATACACTTCTTTTAAAAATGCAGAGTGTGTAGAAAATTTCAGCAGATCAGGGTGGATACAGGTTTAGTACCTGTCCCACAATAGAAAAAGCAACCAAGTGCATGTACCTACGTGATGGGACTCAGTAACATCCTGGGGTGGCTGCTCCACACTGCAGTTAAGAACAAGGTTTCTGGCATCCTGCATTACTGCTCTGCAGGGTGGCACACTGCATCTCAGCTGCTACAGACTACATTTTGAAAGAGTCATCAGTGCATGCAATGGATTACAGTTGTACAGATTAACAGATATAACTGGTTACAATTAAAATCTAAAACACACTTATCTTCATCGTGTCTACTTAACTCATGAGAAAAAATACATATTACAGAAATGAAGGCCTTCATCACTTAATCCATGTTAAATAAAGTTTGGCACTTTGTGGTTACTTCTGGCACAACTCAGTCAGCTTTGGCTTTCATCAAACCACTATGATTAAATTATACATTAGTAATACAACTTAAAGCCACTCATGGCATCTAATATACTTCAATATACTTAAACTCATTTGTGACATTTGAATGAAGTTTGGATTTAGGCTACTGTCATTCATATGTCTAATTTGTCACTGTAAATTCAGACTTGGAAGTACTTTTTCCATTCTATTCCAACACTCCTGTTGCAAGTCCTCTGACAATACCATTACAGTAAAACACGCTACTAGTTCATTTATCAGGTATCACTTGCTCACATTGCCTTCTTTTATGAACTAACCAGACCTTTTTATAGTGCTATACAAACAACATGATGTGAAGAACCACAAGTAACTGTGGCTTAGACGAAATCTTACTTTGTATAGATGCACATCAATCAGATAACCATGCACTTGATTTTCCTACAAGTGAAAAGAAATGGACCACAGTACCATAAATGCATTTCTACATGCCTTTGTTTTTTCTGGAACAGAAAGTTAGAGATACACACATGTAGATCCTTAAGACTGGAGAATCATCCCTGTTTTTGAAAGTGCTCTGCTAAACAGCATTAATTACTCTGTCTGTTTCAACTGAGGAATTCTGTCTGTCATTTGTAACAGCAAACACATTTGCCAGTTCTTCCAGTTCACTAGAATGATGCAGTATTTTTAGCCACAGGTTATGGGAGAACTTAACCACAGAAGTGAAGGATATTTTTAGGATAGAGAGAACCTTAAACCCAATGTTCACTGGGCCCATTTACAGCCACAAGTAAATTTTAACAGTCTTGACTAGTTTGGGGTTGGGGGAAACAGGTCTGAATCCTACTTTGATAGAACAGATGAAGATCAGAACTTGGAACTTGTTCTGAAATAGTTGGGAAGAGAGTTGGGAACAAATCATTTGCCTCAAGAAAAAAGAGGAACCGGAGAATGGAAATAGCGTATCATTTCACAGCTCGGCATTGCAGCCAAGAGTTTCCTGTTGATGAGAACAGAAACGGTTTATCAAAAGAAGGATGAGGCTGAGCACCAATCTGCAACTTTCATTAACATAAGAATTAACTGGAAACAGTGGGAATTGGTGAAAACATCTTCCAAATCTGCATTTTTAAGACCTCCTGAATGCACATGTTAGTGGGTACACTAAAACAGGCACCTTACAAATGTACAGTTGGCTGACTACAGACTGATTAAAGAATCTTCAGTAGCTCATGGGATCTCCCTGAGGAGACCATCTCTCTTCAGTTTTCTGAGTAACTCCATCTGTGTTAGAAGGTAGAGAGGCTTTTGAGGTTTCTATGATGTAAATCATTCAATCTGTAAGAGCAGCAAGGTTTCTGTTCCAGTTAAAAATCTAAACACACTTACCTTGATGATGTCTACTTAATTCATGAAAAAAATACATATTAGAGAAATGAAACACTGCTCACTCTGCAGTAGAAATATACAGCAAGCTTTCAACAGGAAGAAATAAATAGCTCACAAGCAGAGGTAGAGCTATATATTTTTGTGATGTTATTCCTGCATTACAATGCACTACAGTTTCCAGCTTTAGAATTCTTCAGCTTTTTATTCTTTGATTGTGGAGACTAAACTTCCAAAAGGATTTTTCTCTATGCACTCCATGTTAACAGAATCCCATTTCCAAAATGCATTTAGACATACTATGAGCTCTTTTCAATCCATCTAAAATCTGCCATTTAATTGTATTTTTTTTCTTTTGTAGGGATGCACAAGGCTGATAAGGATTTTTGTGTCTACTCATTTCCACTGTGGCTTGCGCTGAGCTTCAGCTGCACGCTCATAAGCTCCAGAAGCACTTTGCTCACATGAGGTTCCAGGAACTGCCAATGGGGCAGTGCAGCTGCAGCATTCCCAGAACAGCACAGAGTATTCAAGGCTCAACCAAAGGCAAAAACTAAAGTTGGATGAGAAGGACTGCCATTCATTCCTGTCTCCCTAGAAAATATCATCACAATATGGTTTTGCTTCCTCGGCTCTTTTTATTCAAAAGGTCTGACACTAACACAGTAACTTTACAATAGAACAATGAGAGACTGGCTTATCAGCAGTGGCATGTTAGAAAAGACAGATATTTTTTTTTCTTAAGATCTTGTTTTCAGTGAAACCTTGGACAGGAATTCCTCCCACACACAGAGCTAACTTTCATCTGTCTGCTGAAGAGGGCTTCCATGTTCCACTTTCTTTACACTCATCTAAATGCACCTTTCTACACTTTTCATCCCAAGCTCACACATAATCTCCCTCATTATAAAAGCATTTCAGGATCTTTCTGCTCGTGGCTCATCTCCTAATTATTATTCTTGCTTTGCTTTATCTGTAGCTTCTTTGGCGTGTGTCAAAACCCTCCTTAGGGAAGTTTCATTTGGCTCATTGTCAAACATATGCTCTTTATATATATTTACACTTATTCTCAGCCAAAACTTCTGTACTGATGAAATAAAAAAAACCCCTTTCTCTCAACCTCCTTTGGAGAGATCTGTGGAAGAACCAACTGTGATTATTCAAGAGAGTCACTCTCAATATAAATAACTGTCTTACAATTCTCTTCCTTTTTCATTTAATAAAATTTTCAATTTTACTACTCTGTGATGTTAATTTCTGTAAGGGATATTTATCTGGCAGAAATTGGTCATTGCATTAAGTAGAAAACTTTTCTTTTTCCCTTCCTTTTACTGTAATGCTGGCATTTACTAGGTGAAAGAGGTTCACTGCTGCTTTTGCTTCAACCTACCATTATAAAGAGCCTATATGTAAAAGAATGACTTTCAGCAACTTTAATGAGAGCTGGAGGGCATTCAGCAACTCGTAAGAACAAGTCCCAAATCACCACAGCATTAAAAAATCCATCTGAGCTGAGATTACATGCAAGGTATGGCTGTGTTTGAAGAGAGACAAGATGATAAGGAAGTATAGTAAAAAGTAGAAAGACTAAAATAAAATCTTTTACTACCTTTTTACTACCAGGGTCTTAAGCACACTGTATGTTCCTGAGATCAGAGAACAGTGATTAAATCCAGCTTACCACTGTCTTTTACAGACCTGCCAAAGGCACAGATCCATAGTGAGATTCCAAAGATTTCACTGGTCACACATGAAAAAAAAAAAAACCAAAACCAAAAAAAACCCTAAAACCTGTCATAGTACTGCTGGCACCACTCTCTCAAGGAACTGCAGGTCTTGCTAAGCGTAGCTGTGTATGATTCAAAACCTGCTGGCATACCCTTTAGGAAGGTATACATTAACTGGTCTTGATAGATGAGGAGAAAGCTGTTTCATCTTAGACAAATCTGAGCTGCTTTAAGATTCAAAATGACACATTTTCCATTTGCTATTGCCCAAATTCTATTTTCAAGGCAAAATGTACTAAATAAAAAGAAGTAAGAAACGTTCTTCTTTCTGACCAATGAAAAAGATGAAATTTATGCAAAATCAATGTAATTAACATTATTTTTCATTTTGATTTAATGTGACTCATAAAGCTTACAAAAGCCTCCCTATGCTGACATCCCTAGCAAAGATACCATGCCCAGTATAAGCAAAGGCAGCGCTGTCCTGCTAGCACCACTGAAAAGACATTGGCAAAAAGATCACTTTGGTCTTCACAGTACCATGGCCACCAACCTTGACCCTCCTAGTGTAACATAAAAGGTGGAAATTACGACTAATATGGAGATGATATTTTTATATTGACGCTATATCAAGACCGCTAACATTTCATATAAACCATAATGACATTTGCCCTCATCTAACTTGCAGTGAATTTCAAAATGTGACCTAGAGGTGAGAAACTGTATCGTATTATCTCTTGAACCATGCAGTCACTTATTACTGCTCCTTTATATTACTCATCTAGAACCAAAAATGTGCAGTTCGTTTCCCCATACAGATAGAAATAACCAGCTCTTTGCCCAAAAATGACTGCTTAGCAATTAATTACAGGACTGACTGAATAAAATATATTTTGCTTCAATACTAGTGAATTCAAAAGATCTGACATACTACATTGTATCACTGAATTATTATTTGTGAAACAATAAATGACAAGGCCATCACAGGTACTTATTTAATTTAACACTGAAGTGTGATACCAAAAGATACAACTGAACACAAGGATTGTTATTGCCATTTCAAGCCTATTTGCCCACAGCAAATTAAGAAACGAATTATTTCAAAACAACCTCTATTACTGTGTATTTTAAATACCCTCCTCATAAAGAGCTGAAGGCCCTTATTCCTTACGCTCTGGTAAAATCATATAATCACAGGATAACCTAAGTTGAAAGGAATCTCTGGAGGTCATCTGGTAAAACTTTTACTCATAGCAGGGCCAAATTCAACATCAAATACACTTCAGTTAGATCAGGTTTTTCAGAGCTGGGTTTTGAATTTATTCAAGGATGGAATTTCCACAACTTCTCTGGAAAATATGATCCAATGTAGGACTGCTCTCACTGTGATTTTTTTTTTCCTAATATTTAATCAGAATTTCCTCCTTAGTGCATTCTGGGTCCACTGCCTCTCCTCTTTTCACTGAGAACATCTAAGAAGAGGCCATCTTACCAATATCAGTACTGAATGCATGAATTGATTCCAGTCCTATTCAAGTGAAGTACAAAACCTCCACTCACTTTTCTTGTGCAATATCAGGACCAATGACCTGTGCAACTCGTTTGATTCTCTCTTTGCTCACCTAATCAAATTCATTTATTTGTGTGGAAAAGTAATGTGGATATCATAGAGGAGCCAAAATGCAACACGTTTGCCTGAAAAATTAAAGAATTTTGATTTTATCACTTAGTTGTTAACTTAGCAAATTGGTCCTGAAACTAAAAGGATCCACTTTATTGCTATAAGATACATGTAAGATACATACAGATTGAAAACGTGAACTAAAACGACTTAATCTTACAAGTTTTTATTTCAGATCCAAACCTCACAAAAATCAGTAAGATTTAAACACTACCTAATCAACTGCCAGTGCAGTCAATCCCATATGATCTCTAAACATCATCCTATTGTGTCAAGTTCTGCAAGTCCTACTCAAATTCCTTTTGGATCCAACAATACTATCCTTCTGAATTTCAACGACTTCCAAAAACGCAATCTTTGTTTTCTAGTCCCAAGAACTGTGTCATGGCAGAATGTAGCAGATCTTGAAACAGAAGGAGATCAACAGCATATTCCAATATTTTTAAAATAATTATTTTTAAAACTGACTGATATTATAGACAGGAAGGATAGCTATATAATTCCAAATTTTCAGTGACTGAATTGCCATTATTATCATAGAAATCTTAACTCTTTCACTTCAGCACTGTAAAAATGTTCATTAAATGTTTATATGACAATTGAGCAGCAAGGAATTGTAGAAAAATAGCCTGCTGTGGTAAACGGAGCCTAAAACTGAGCAAGAATTACATGGCTTTTTTAAGAAATTTACCCAGTTCAGAAGTTTCCAAGAGCTCTGAAGTTCAGGGTTCCTCAAGTTCTGAATTCCCAACTTTGGATCACTGAACTGAAAGAAGTACAGCTTTGGCAGGAGGAGATTTCACTACTGAGGCTGAATTTCTGGCGCATGGAGTGGTTAAACACTACAGTGCTGATGCACTGGGAATGTGTGGTTTACTAACACCTATCTCCCAACAATTTTGTAAAATAAACCAAAAACACAAAATGAAAACCACTAATTGTTAGTTGTTACTCTTTTGTCTCTGATGAGAGAGATCCTAAAAATGACACAGTCTCATACATTTTTTGGATTGCAAAGATTTAACTCAAGTAGTTCTACTGGATGCAGTGTATTACTTCCAATCTCAATGTTAAATGCAATTATGCACCCGTACAACAAGCAGATCAGCCTCTTAGGCACAGCCACCAACAACGGTTACATGTCTTGGGGATGTCGTTTGAGTTATCAAAGCAAATCGCCATTCCCACATCAGCTGCCTTGGCAGAAAGAGAAACATCCTGCAACCAGTGCATTGTTCGGGGCTAAAATCCCAAGCCTCCTCCACCCCTGCTAGTACAATAGGCACCCCCTCATACTTCCTCCTCCTTTATCAATGGACAGATGCTTCATCTCCAGATCAATGGGCCAGTGATTCTTTTACCAACATAAAAAGATGCAGCAATTTACCGGTTCAAAGATTTTACTTTCTCAAATTTACCAAATCCCTTCAATCCCTGAGCTATTAACCGAATAACTGTTATCTGTCAGTTCTAACATACAAGCACAGAGCACCAAAATCCTAAGTTAGAGTTCCCAGCTTTATAAAGCATTTTAAAATGAGATTAAAATCTATGCATGGCATATATCGCTTCCTCACATAATTGCTGAAATTCCACTATGTACAGTAACAAATGATGAAAAGTTATCATTCAGTCTAATGGATATAGTCTCATTTCCAAGCGTAAGGATTTACATACATCAGTATAATTAATGTTACTGGCAATCACAAACATAAATCTTCTGAATATTGAGAGGAATTAGTCTATTAAAATGACCAATTGCACTCCCCAAACAATTGCTAGTCAAAACAATAATAGGTAGAACCTGTGTTTCCACTGGAATCATTTCCCAGTGTGGGCTGCTGACAAATTATTTGGAAAGTAACAGGTTAAATATGGAACAGCCTATTTTACACTAACTATACTGGATAAAACATACACTTCTAAAACAAGACCTATACAACGAACATAGTGCAGGAAAGTCTAAGGATAAATACATGAAATGAGATTCTCAAAGCAATGAAGGGGACTTAGCTATGCACTTTCTATTAATCTTCCCTTCACTGCTTTGAAAAATCTCATTTCATGATCTCCGTTATTTAGAGTTCTTCATGTTTGTACATCTGTATACTTCCAGGTACCAAAAACTTACACTTACTGTAATTGTTGAAACAAAATTATCCTGCGATGGTAGTTTCTCAGAAACGCATTGTCAAAGCGGCATGAAGGTTTTCACTGTGTGACACATATTAACATCAATTGGATTCACACAGCTAAATCTCTCTGCAATTCATTGTCAATTTACCCCTTCCAGCATTTAATATTTTTTGTATTTGTTTTATTTTCCAAACATTTTCATGGTGTAGTATTTTATGGCATGGTGGCTACACTAGCACTGGCACCATCTCTGGCAGCTGCTTTAATTTTCTAGTACAGACAAGGCCAACATCTGAGACTTCCAGTGGCACCAGTAAGAATTATGGCTGTAATCCAAAGGATTCATATATGATATATTTTCCTGATGTATACATAGTTCCTAATAGTCTTAATGACAGATTAATGCACAAAAAGACACATATACACTTCTGAGTTCTTAGCTTGACAACTTTGGAAATGGCAGGTGACAATGCTCCAGTCAGGAACAGCAAAACAGTGAAAGATCACGGGGTTTTTTTGAGGGGGCATAATATTGTTCTCCTTACGCAAAATTTCCTTGCCTTTCAGAAGCAGAATCTACCTGCAGAGGTTCAAGGAAACAGTGCAGCTAACAGCTTTTCCTGAACTGGTCCCACCTAGCCTCCTGTCTCAGTAATTATTTCCAGAATCCTATATTACACATAATGGTATGGATTCATGTTAAAGAATGAGGTTATCAGTAAACGATAGAAGACTAACTACAGATTATCCTTGGGATTACTGAATTTAACAGTAAAATGTGTTTATTATAAAATGTAAAAGCTGTCAGCCAGAAATAAACATTTTCATGTATCAAAACATAACCAAAAAAACTGGTATTATTGTCATTTTGATGTCAAAATCCTCCAACTGATAAACAACACTGAAAATTACAAACAAATCTTCTTGAAGTTAATACACTTAATGTATTATTAGAGAAAGGGTATTTTATCGACTGTCATGCAATAACTGTTTTCCTCTTCACCTTGTAATTCTTTATCCCAGCATCATATAAACATGCAGACTAGGCAAAAGTTAGAGAAGATGACAGTTTTAAGGAATCAAGAAACTGTGCTTTGAGGCCACTAAACACTTCCTGTGTACGTGAACGCTTCTTTAGAACAAGAACCAAATCTTTGGTATGAATATGTTTCCAGGAATTTGGGTTTTTTACTTCTCATTTATCTTATACCAAAAAGAATCTACATAGTACATGTACGCTATAAAAGGCGTTGCCAGCTGTGTTTTATAAGATATCTCTTTCTCAGGTGATACCTAAAGGTTAATCCTAAAGTTAAGCCTGAACTGTTCCCAGACCCTTTGCTGACATGACCAGAATATGACTAAGGTGAACAACTTTCTTTTTTTAAAATACGTGCCCATCTGCCTCCTTTTCTGAAGTTTTTCCTGTCCTCGTATAAATAACCTGTACTTCTACAACGCTACAGATTAGCACTACAAATGCTTTGGATTTTGTAACATTTAATCTAAATGTTGTCCACAGACAGTAATACCTCCTTCACCTCTCCATGAATGGATGCAAGGTAAAATAAATCTTGGTTAATGACAGTAATGTCCAGGGATGCAGTTTTGTTGCCTGTGCTTTATACTCATGACCTCTGAGATGTTAGAAAAAGATCTAAAACCGCCTGTGGTGACAACTTCTACAGACATAAACTGAACACTACCACCATTGAGATCACAAAAAGTACCTGAGCTTTAAGTTCATGTCTACTAGATTAATTCTTGGATCTAAACCACTTTTATTTCTAAATGAAAATAATTAAAATGAAAGTATTTTACCTACAGACATTTATCAGCACCTGAAAGACGTGGATATGACAGTGGAACATTATTATAAAACAGGTAAGTACAGTAGAAAAAACTACATGTTAAAGCCATTTTTTAAAGTTGTTTTATCATCTGATAGGTCTTTTATAAAATACTAATCCTTTTGGGAAAGACTTTATATGCATTTCTCTGCAGATTATGGTGGCTATTCACACTTTACTTCAATTTTTATAGCCTCCAAGTAATTCTACAGAATAGTAAATACAGTTATTATAACCTTCATAACCGGCGGAGAGATATATTTGAAGAAAAAGGGTTTGTTTCCCCTCCTGCATGCACTGAAGTAAATCAGGAGTGATTCTGCTGCAGTCAATAGGACAGTATCTGCAAAACTGATGCAAAACAAGAAAAAAAGGGCCAGAAATGTACAAACAAAGCTTTCCTCACACCAGAAGTACAAATAGCACATCCTCTCTGCTTTTTGGCAAGGCTGTGCCATTGAAGTACTTATACCACACTTAGCTCCACCACACTGAAGCATATCTGAATAAGGTCCAGACTCACACTGGAAACAATGGAGGCACACCAGTTTACACAGGCTGAGAATCTGGCATAAAGCCTTGAAAATGAATGAGGATCTTCAGAGGAAGTAATTGTATGTATTGCATTTAAGTGTATTACCCCGAAACAGAAGCAATTTCAAAGTGCTGTAACAGAAAACTGGCAAGATTAGCAAAGGATTAGGGGGAAAAAAAATACAAAAAAAACCCAGTAAATGCATCCCACTTTTTTTTCTTTACAGACACACGCACAAGGAACAGCACTCATCTTAAGAAAGATCATGTGTCAAAATGATGACTCTGAGTCACTAGAAAAGAGAAAAATCTTTTAAAATACTCTTGGGACCAGAGACTACTGTTAAAGGAAGAGCATTATTTTATCATCTGGCTAATGAGCCAGAGGAAGGATTATTATTGTTTGGCGTGTTTTGTCTCGACAACTCTTTTCTCTGAAACAAATATGCCAACTTCAGTAAACAAAGAGAAGAAGATCCACCGTTCTGCTGCTTCAATTGCACACTGAGGAATATTTAATCAGAGGAAAGAAATCCCAAGAAAAGTCACAGGAGAGGGCCGGAAGATTCCGCTTTTACAAAGGTTAAGAAAAATAGACAAAAAAAGAAAGAGGCGGCGATGACGGTGTTTTTCCCGCACCCCTCCCCACCGCGCTGACACGGGAGGTGGGCGGCCCGCGGCGGCAGCGCCCAACAGTGCCCGGCCCGGGCCCCGCCGCGGCAGCCCCGAGCCGCCGCCCGCCCGCCACCGCCCCTCGGGCACCGGCTGCCGGCCGAGCGGGGGCACCGTCTTCCTCTTTCTTCTCGGCGTCTACTTTCACAGACGGGGGAAGCCCCTGCCCTGGCATCAGCGGGGAGCGAGACCGCCTGGAAGCGATGCCGGGGCGGGGGAGGCTCCCTCAGGCAGGGAGCGCTGACAGCCGCCCGGGCTGAGGCGCCGCGGCACCCGCCCCGGCCCGCCGCCTCCCCCCTCCCCAGCCACGGGGCCACTCTCGCCCCACGCCGCGTCCTCCTCGCCTCGCACTGCAAAACTTACGGGCCGGGGGTCGGGGGCGAGGAGCGGGCGGGCCGTCGGGGCGGCGGGAGCGGGGCTGACCTCCTGCACTCGCACACGGCGCGGACAGCTCCGCTGCCGGGGCAGGGGCGCTCCGTGCCCCCGGCGGCCGTACCCAGGGCGGGAGGGAGAGCACCCGTCCCTTCCCGCCCCCCGCGAAGCCGAAGCGTGCCCCGGGGCGGGCGGCCGGGCACTCACCAGCTGCAGGGAACAGAGGAAGATCAGCGTGCAGCGCCCCGTACAGCAGCCCATGGTGGCAGCTAGCCGCGCCGCGCCGCCGGAGAGCCGCCGCTTCTCCTCTTCTTCCCTCCCGCGCTGACGCGGCCCTGGAGGCGAAGCGGGGAGCTCACCGCATCCGGACGGAGCGGCCGGGCGTGTGTGTGTCCCCCGCCTTTCGCTGCTCCCCCTCCTTTGTTGAGGGGGTTCCTCCTCGGCGGCGGTAAGGAGAGCGCGGAGGTCAGCGCAGCCCCAGGGAGAGGAGGCGGTGGCGGCAGCAGTGGGGGGTTCTGCCCGGCACGGCGCGGGTCTGGCTCTGGGGAAGGGGCAGGGGACGGGGGTGGGCGTGTGCGGACCGGGGCGGGGGTGGGCAGAGGGAACGCGTGCGGGGAGGCGGGGGTCTGGCGGGTGGGGTGGAGGGGTGCTGGGGGTGGGCGTGCTGCTGAGGGCGGGCGGGGGGCTGTGGTAGGTGTGAAGGGGAGAGGAGCGGGGGCGGCGGCGGGCTCTCCTCAGGGCGCCGTGCCGGGGGAAGGGGCGCGGAGGGTCCCTGGATGGGCGGTTTGCGGGGATTCTGGAGGCTCCGAGGGCAGGCGGTGCTTGAGGGGGACTCGGCGGGAGGGTCAGGGGGCTGTGCGGGTGGCGGCGGCTGCTAAGGCAGCCCGGCGCGGGCAGCTTGTTGCGAGCGGCCGGGGAAAGTTCAAGGGACTTGGGCGGCTGGGGCGGGGGAGCGGCGGACGCCGAGCGGCGGGGCGGGGCTGGCCCGGGAGCTGCCCGCCCGTGCGGCGGCCGGGGAAGTCCGGGGGCGGGCGGTGGGCTATTGTTCGCGGTTTGCCCTGTACCGGGGGCGGGGGGGGGGGGGGGGTCGCTGGGTGGGCGGGGGGGGGCGGGGCAGGCTGTTGGGCCCCTGTTCCTCAGGGAGCCCCTCAGGCAGAGGCTGGGTGCCCGCTCTTAGGGAGAGCGGCAAGCGGGTGACCAGAGGTACCTCAGAGAGCCCGTTTCCCTCCCTCTGCCCCCTGCGGGGCAGGGCGAGCTGGCTTCTCCGCGGGCGGTGATGAGTCTGGGTGTCCGAGACTGGAGCTCGGGCTGTTTAATCCCCTCCTCGGCCGCTGACAGGCCGCGCTGGGGGAGGGGGCTTCCCTCCCTGGCAACGCCATTGTGCCAAGAGAGCCCGCCGGCCCCTGCTGTCCCTTGCGGGTGTGAACTGCGGAAGGGCCTCCCGAGAGAGGGGCTCGGCCCCGGCAATAATCTCTCTTGGCAAAGGTAAATGGACTCTTAGAGTTGCAAAGAGTAATTCCTGCGTGCAAGGAGGCGGATGAATAACCACAGCTCTCCGTGGGCAGTTGAGAGAAATAGGATTAGTGGAGATGTTGCAGTCCCTACATCTATATATATGCACTTTGGTTGTTGACAAGTAATGTTTTAGGGAGGAAAAATAGGTACAAATATGCACACTGTCTCTTGAAAATGTTTTTACACATGGATGAAGTGTCAACTACTGGTTTTGGGTTTTTTCCTCTCCAACAAAGTATGGATAAATCAGGGGTTTTTTTACAGATATTAAGGCAAAAGTGCCATGTTCCGCTCACCAGACAGTGCTTTCCCTACAGCCTGTTACCAGCTGCTGTTCCATGTTACACAGACTTCTGCCAAAGAACACTGAAGCCTGCCCTGAGGAAAAAAAACTAGTTTCTGTGAAGTATTTTAGCAAGGTATCTGATCAATGTTTCTATGAAATATACTGTATCCCCAAACTACATAGGACTTTTAATTTATGCATTAGATGGTAGTGACAATTGTCAAATAATTACAAAAGTACTGCAAAACAATATTGTGTCAGATCTGGAAAGCTGCTTTTTTCTTCCACTTCCCTTTTAAGTAGGAAAGCATTAAGATAGTTTTATATACCAAACCAAAGGAACAAAAGAAAGACAAGTATGAATCAGATTCTGCTCATCCAGGCTATATATTTGACTAGGTATGTATGTGAGGAGTGCAAAATATAACCCACTATGCAATACTTCAATAAAATAGCCTGAGATTTCTATTTCTATGTATGGCTTTTAAGATAAAATTCTACCTGGGGCTAAACTTTACTAAAGTTACATGTTCTGAGAACATATTTATTTTGAAGGATGAATACTTGAAGATATGGAAGTAAATTGAAAAGGTGACAGTTGCCAAAAATCCATTGTGCCAGCCTGAACTGGTAAATTTTATGGATAATTCATTTTCTAAACAGAGGGCTTACAGCAGGCATCATCTCTCTGGACTTCACTGAAGTATTTAATACACTGCAAGATCTTTTTAGTTAAACCTCATAATACAGAGATTAATAATAAGAATTACAGGGTGGCTAAGGAACCAGCTAAACCAAATGACAAGAGTTAGTGCTGAAGAGATTTTACTTGTACTCACCATACTCAGCCCCTGCTTGTACATCAGTGGGATGAGATCCATATCTCTTCTCCTTGTATCTCTCCCCAGGGGTAGTACTTTTCTAAGAAGTAGCTAAATCCTTACCTTTCCTTCTCGCAAGGAAGCAGATACCTTCCAGTACTAGGACAGTAGCTGACATTAACCCATGTTCTTTAAGGCAGAACTGTCTGAACACCTGGATAAGATACACAAGGCACTTTTCACCTGTCCAAGCTATTGTTTCAGCAACCTGCAGAACCAAGTGGGTTATTGCTGTTTCAGAGACAAATAGTGTTCAAGCTGTCTTCCAGACTATAAGAGGAAGAAAATTCCTTAAAAAAACCCCAAAAAAATAAACAATGACCAACAAACAGAAATAAGAGAAAGCCAACAGTGGTTATTTCTGTATGGACAGTTTAACTCACTCATCTTCACAGTTTCTAATCTGTGTTGTTACTGAACTTGAATTCCAGAGCCGATAACTGTCAGAGCATAAAAAAGTAAGTCTCAGAAATTACATTTAAAAAGAAAAAAACCCCTACCCTTTTCCAAACCATGTGCATCCTTGCCTATCCTTATAAATTATGGAAATTCCCATCTTCACTAAGAGAAGTTTCATAGAGCTCTATGAATCTCTAACATTTTGCTGTTTGCTTTCTCATGTTCCTGAAGTATTTTGCAATTTCTGTCCTCTAGCTAGCCAAAATTGATCCCAAAATGAAAAGGACAGTTGTGTAAAGCAAATTTATTCATAGAATCATAGAATGGGTTGGGTTGGAAGGGACCTCAAAGACCATCTAGTTTCAACCCCCCTGCCATGGGCAGGGACACCCTCCACTAGACCAGGTTGCTCAAAGCCCCATCTAACCTGGCCCTGAACACTTCCAGGGAGGGGGCATCCACAGCCTCTCTGGGCAACCTGTTCCAGTGCCTCAGCACCCTCACAAGTAAAGAATTTCTTCCTAACATCTAATCTAAATGTACCTTCTTTCAGCTTAAGGCCATTCCCCCTTGTCCTATCACTATACTCCCTGATAAACAGTCCCTGACCAGCTTTCCTGTAAGCCCCTTTAGGTACTGGAAGGCTGCAATTAGATCTCCCCGAAGCCTTCTTTTCTCCAGGCTGAACAACCCCAACTCTCTCAGCCTCTCCTCACAGGAGAGGTGCTCCAGCCCTCTGATCATCTTCGTGGCCTCCTCTGGACTCACTCTAACACCTCCATGTCTGTCTTGTACTGGGGCCCCCAGAGCTGGATGCAGTACTCCAGGTGGAGCCTCACAACAGTGCAGCAGAGGCGGGAGAATCACCTCCCTCAACCTGCTGGTCGTGCTTCTTTTGATGTAGCCCAGGATACAGTTGAATTCTGGGTTGCCAGCACACATTGCCTGCTCATCTTGAGCTTTTCATCAACCAACATGCTGAAGTCCTTCTCCTCAGGGCTGCTCTTAATCGATTTTCTGCCCAGCCTGTAGTTGTGCTTGGGATTGCACCAATTCATGTGTAGGACCTTGCACTTGGCCTCGTTGAACTTCATACAGTTCACACAGTCCCACCTCTCAAGCCTGTCAATGTCCCTCTGGATGGCATCCCTTCCCTCCAGCATGTTGACCGCACCACACAGCTTGGTGGTGTTGGCAAACTTGCTGAGGGTGCACAACTGTGTTCCTGAGTATAAGATTCCGCAAACAAAAACCTGTTACCTGGTCAGGGAAGCAGTAAAAAAATGTTAATTAACAAGAGAATGCTGTAGAACATGACGTCCACAGGAGCACAAGGAACTAAGCTATTAGGATGTAATTGCCATATAGCTGAAAGCACTGGGCATAGGAGAGATACAGGAGAGAGATCCTGGGTCAGGAGGAGGTTAAAAATGAAGTATGGTTATGAGAAGGCATAGGATTTCTAGAACATATCAGAGAATGCAATATAAAAATAATATAATGTACAAAGCAGAGAGTAAGGACTGTGTTTTATAGATTTCTCTGTCCATGAATTGGGTAGAGAAGCTGATTGTCAAATAACCGTAGAAACTCATTTCCAGCTTCATAATGAAGACAGCCCTAATATAGCACTGTGCATGCCAAGTAGGTAAAAAAATGGTGTAAGCACTAAAAAGCCCTGTGGACTAGCTTAATGCCTATCAAGATGTGCTGTATGGATGCAAATTTAGTGCACTTGAAAAAAGAAAGCATGTACTCAAAAGCTTTATGCTACGTTCATGTAGACATGGCCATACCCTGACATAATTGTATGATTCCATACGCCAAAGCCGTAATTGTAGGCCTTCCAAACCCATGCTTTTAATCTCATTGCATTCGAAACAGAAAGCCAAGGTTGTTCACATTTATAGAGAAATAGCATCACAAATATCTAGAAGAGATATTGCAACTACATAGTAGAGACTTTCTGTTTCCTATAGGTTTATTCCTTGGTGAGTTATATTCTTCAGAATCAAAGATAGGAAAATTTTAATTTTTAAGAACTAAAACCATCAATAAAAGATCTCATCAAGAGGACAAAATGAAATTCATAATATTTGACTGTCCTTGTAGCACTTTAACTGTGTATACCATTCATCTAATAAGCCATTTACTTGTCTGCCTGAGCTGGAGTTTTCCTCAACCTGCATCAAACTTATCTGGTCACTGACCTGGGCTTAAGGAGGTGCGTTTTGTTAACTGTGCCCGTTGGTCTACAGTAATCATCACAGATCATAGCAGAAACACTTCCTTCATAGCCTGCCTTTGCCATCTTTGATCAAGAATATTATTCAGAGGAAATTACTGATAAAAATGAATAAGAGTGTCAGAGGGTGACCCTAATCCTGAACAGATTTGTGTATTAATTTCAAACACAGAGTAGCCCTAGATATCATGCAGAGATTAGGTAAGTACATTTGGGCTCTGTAGAATCAGAGCTTGAGAACAGATTCCCGTGGCCTCAGCTTTCACCTTTACTTGTGGCATTTAATGCAGAAAGACTGGGAATCAGAAGCTTTTTAATTACTTTTTAAGCTTTCCCAGAATGAGAAAGGACACAGGGATCAAAATACACCTCCATATAGCTATCACAGGTCACACTTTAGGCAGACAGGCAGTCGTAATAGCTTATAAAAACATTCCACTGTGTATTCCCCAAGCAGTCTTGAAATACCTCAAGCAAACTAGAAACCCCATGAAATTTAATATACCTTTAAAGACAAATGAGGATTTCAAGATATTATCAGTGTTTTTAGTAAATCCTATTTTCAATTTATCCTTCTGAAAGCAGGTACACAATATAATGATCTAATTTTTCATTTTGGTTTTAACACCTGCTGCTAGGAAACTGTATTCTTCATTAAAATGTAAGTACTTTATGGAATGGAAATACATGTTCATTGTGAATGACGGTTTTTATTTTAAAAATAGTTTTTTAAATGATCATGCCCAGGTGGGGGGAACCAGGGTCAGGCACAGCCCCTTGATGGCCAGGCAGGCCCATGGGGATGGGGACAGGTAAGTGCCAGGACAGGACATCAGCCCATGGGTTGGGCTCATGGCCAGGCAGGGCAGGACTGTGGGGAGCTTGAGATCAGCCCAGCTGAGGTGTCGCTGAGGCTAGGACTGACGGCTCTTGGGGGGCTGAAACGGGGTCCTGGGCCATTGGCAGGGTGGGGAGAGCCCCAGGCGGTGGGCAGGGACAGGCAGAGCTGGTGGTGCCCTCGAGGCCCTGATAATATGAAAGTAGTTTGAAAACATGAGTGCCTTAAGTACACAAACTGACTCCCTATAACTCATTCTGGTTTGTCAGCAGTAGACTCCAGCTAAGCTTTGGGTTTGGTATTTCTTTTCCTTCTTTCTTTTTTTTTTTTTTTTTTTTTTTTTGGTACAATGCATGCTACCATGTCACTATAGCCAGAACAGCCAGATGAGAATAAAGCACAAGATCTTTGCAACTGTCTCTCATATTAACTACAGGAACAAAAACCTGACAAATAATAAGGCTTTCTTGTTTGCAGGTCAGTAAGGGATTCGTTTTGAACCATTCAGTGTAAACAAATATTGCTACAATCCTCAGTGTTAACATGGAAGAACTTGAGTGGAGGTACAGTGTAGTTTACAAGAATGGAGTTTACAACAAAGCTTGTTGTAAACCATTGAAAGATGGATAAAGGGTGTTTACACAATAAACCAAGCTTTTTCTAGCCTCAGAGTATTTCTGGGTAATAAAAGATACTTGGTGAAGCATTTCTTTAGATGGATGCAGATACACTGAGAGTATTTTTACTGAAATCTCCCTGATGAGAATAAACGCAAAGGAGAGCATGCATTTTCTTCCCACTGAAACCATGAACAGCTTATCAGGTGTCCAGCTGCAAATGTACGATGACAAGCATTTTCAATGATCCATTCGTCACTGTTTAAAAATGTTTCAGCTCTCTCACCATCTACATGTTTATATAGAAAAGTCCTTCAAAATGTAAAGCTGAATTTATATAATCTGAAATGGAATATAGAATGGATAGTTTTCCTTTGCCTGCTGAGGCTCTTGCATTAGGCTTTTAAAAGATGGCACTGATACCAGCTGTGTTATTCACAACCAAAGGGTTTTGGATGCTAGAACGGTCTGAAATATTCTCATGACACTTGCTACACTAATGCTGTGCTCAGCTTTTGTGACCTGGTGAATGAGATTGTGGATCTGGGCGTTAGCGATAAACCATCACAGGTCACCGTGGCACAGGTTTCACCACAGTAGGAAATGTGGGCAGTATGTCCCTTTCTGGATACGTTCAGAACTCCCTCTGAAATCAATGGGAGCTTGGAAAGCAATGCACACATTGCTAAGGCCTGAATAGGGCTTGTAGGCTGAGATGACAGGTTGTTCCACACAATTGTTTTAAAGTTTCTGTTGTCGGCTTTAGCAGAGGCAATATTTTTCTTTGAGTAATTCACACTCATTTTCCAGCTATTTTCAGGCATTAAATGTCAGCTTTTCATAAGAAAGGCAAAACTGACTTGTCCGCTTGATGCCAAATAACAAAATTGACCTAAATTACGGTTATTATATTTGTAATTTAAAAAACCTTCTTTTGTTATGTCTACACAGCTGAAATATTTTAACTCAAGTTTTCTTTTTCCACAGCGTGCAAGGCTGCCATTTGGATAAAGTCTAAGAACAGCATCCATCCAAGGAGATGCAGTAGGGGAATTTTGGTTCAGGGAAACTGTACATTGTCTGACTGAATTTTTAACCCTCTGGAGCCAGCTGTATCCCTCAGGAGAAGGGTTAAGGAACATCTAGTTCTGCACCTGATATAAATGACCCTAACTCCATTATACACAAGAGGAATATTTGACTACATAAAGCTGCCTTACCATTATGCAATCCATATGCATGGTAAACATCTCATGTCTTTTTGTACCAAGCCATCAGACTAGATTCTGGGAGCAATGAATTCCTACTTATATGACTTAATTGGTGTTTTCTTTTTTTATAGAAGTATTTTTTGCCATGTTAATTTTTTCTTTTCAATGAGCTCATAGTACAAACAATAACTTTCTAGGAAGTAATTGTCTCTCCTTTCAATTTTTCATCAGAACAAATTTCTGTTTGCTAAATCAACCTGATTTACTAATTAACATCTGGATCTTATGTGCACGCTATGCACACACACAATAATTCCACAATTATATTATACTAGCTATTTAAGGGCTCATCTAATTTTACTCTATACATAATCCTTGAAAATGAGATTTGCATAAAGTAATTTAAAATAGACAGGGCAAACTAGAAGTATATAATTATGTGTCGCTCTGAAATAAATACATTTTCAGTTTTCAATTTTCATAACTGAGTTCATTTGAACATAATTTAGCCACTGAATATCTGAATTAATAATAAAATTAGAGTATTCCACTGTCATGTATGTACTTACATGGAATTTACAGCCAGGGTCTCCTTTGTTATATTTACTGGATTACCTGTAGAGCAAGTAAACCTTGATAACATTGAAATGATCCTTCTATAGGAGCTGGGGGAAAGGAGGAAGGAGAGGGGCATTCTCCAGTCTAGTTATTAACTAAAGAGGCTTTTTCCTATCAAGATTTCTACCACTTCCAATGTGGGGAACTTAGGCTCCTAACCTTGGTTCTCTCAACTGTATTGAATTTTGATGCTTGTAATAACCTAAAGTCTCCAGCAAAAGTATCCCCCTAACCTCCAAAGTGAACCTCTTTTTCAGACTGTTTGAGATCAGTCTATGACATGATTTTTAGAGATTTTAACAATTCTTCACAGAAGATTCAGAGTTTATGATTTTGCATGATAATGATCCGTGCATAGTGAGGTAAATACACTCCTTTGTTTTCTCTATCCATTTCCTACACATGATAGATATCACTCTGTAACCTACTAATTGTGTTGTATACTTTGAATTGCCAGTAGGTAAGCATGCTGTTCAATGCCCATACATACTGGCAACACTTGTGACCAAGTATGATTTCATGTTTGCTAATACTTGTTAGTTTTATAAGACCAACTCCAGGAGTGAAGTGATTACCCAGGAAACTTAGTTTGCATAAAGAAAAATAAACTTGAGTCTTTTCCACGACAAAGTAGAGCTGTTCAGTGTTTAAGGATAACAGTAATACATCAGTTGAATGGAAGCTGAATCAGTTCCAGAATCTGATTGTTCCACACTCTGACTGTTAAACATAATCACGCATACTATATACTGATCAAGAAGGTAGTACTGATGAATTTTCAGTTTGGATGACCAATGCTGTCTGAAAAGTTGGCTACTAGTTAATAATTTTAACACAGATAATGTAATCATATAGTTTTGCATTCATCTGACATTCCTGAAAGTCACAGCGCTACATTAAAGTTAAATATGTTGTTGGAAATTTTCACTACTGCATAAAGCTCTGTACTTGCTTTAAAAGGGCTCTTAAAGAAAAAAACCCTCAGTCTCAGAATTCAGAGATGAATGTAACAGGCAGTATTTTGATGATGACTTTATGCTGGGAAATAGGAGGACTCCAGCCAACAAAGGAATGAGATTCTAGAACACCTTTCCCAAGGCTATTGGGAGAAACAAATTAAGCCAATTAATTTTGAGATGGAGTTGACAAATTAATGAAGGGAATGTGTGGATGACACATAGACACTTGCAATGCCGGGACCCTACAGGATACCAGGAAGTCCTTTTGAATTATAGAAAGCTGTCAAAAATTCTAACACAAAGACAGTATGAGGAATGAAGGGAAGGAGATGTGTCAGAGACAGAAAGCCATTGTGTCACCCGGGATACTTTTACAAAGACTATGGACAGCATGGATGCCTCGAGGCAACAGATCCTGTCCTAAGTTAGGCAGTGCTCCAGGATGCTCAGAAGCAAATCAAAGCAATGCTAGGAAACTTATTTGAATGTTCTCCTCAACAAATAGCAAATTATGACTGGCTCATACTTGAGAAGAATGGCCAGAGTGAGCAATTCAGGAGCAATGCATAAACTCTAATACAGCTGCATAAAGAACTCGCTGAATAACTCTGAATAATAGGCCAGCACGTAAAAATCAGACTGTTTGAGATAAATTTCAATAGGAAAAAAGGCAAAAAATAAAAGGCTACATTCTCTGAATAAATGCTTTACTGCAAATAATTTTTCCAGCTCTAATGAAGATAGTTTGCTCTAGCAGCAGACAGAATAGGGCTGTGATGATAGATGAAATCTTGGTCATTTAAAGCTGTAGGGATATTCTTTTCAATAGCTGATTTTTACCCATTGCTAAAAGAAAATGGTATCCCTAAGTCATTTAAGATTACATGGCAAACAACAGCCAGGTCAAGCAGACCTTGAGTCAACACTCAGGGAAGACAGGACCAGATCAACAGCTAAGGGGGCATCCTTTTCAGTCCTGGGCAGCAGGAGAGGGAGTGGTGCAAGGCCCCCTCTCCCTGCCCCCACTGCTGCTGCAGCTGCAGCTCTGTCTAAGCCCTTAAGTGTAATTCCAATTTGACAGCTTGCATGGGTGTGAATACATTTAAGTAAAAAAGAAACCCTGCCAACCTTAGATGAATTAAACAACTGTGACACACACTGGGCCAGATTCTCTAATGCACCACGACAAATTTACAGTGCTGTGACCGTTAACTGGAGTCCCAGTTCATTTTTAGTACCGTAGTTAACAAAGCTGTATACAGATGCAGTGATTGCTACAAATGTTAAAATGTTTAAGTGCTTTTGTCCGAGATTGCCTTTTGCAGTGGATTTTCATGTAATGTTTTAAAACTGGTAATCTGAAATGAGGGCCATGTTTGCATTTGCATATCTAGCATCAGAGTCTGCTATTTACTCTTAAGAAAGTTTTCTGATACATCTTGATATATTCATATCAAACTTCAAGGCAGAGACTGTGTTCTGCTAACTAATTCCTGTTTGGCTGTTAATTAATGTCTCAAAGAATGCTTCCATGGTAAATATAAAAAACTAACCTTCAGAAAAGTTTTTGCGCTGTTGCCCTAAACAGCTCATAATTACACTTTTTTATCCTCTTCCCTATGTAAAGGAAAAAAAGGGCTTAAAACTCGGGAGCAAGTAACAATTTGTATAATGTTTCTGCAAAAGCCAATGAAACCAGAAATATCTGTGTCTGTCACTTGTTTGCTGACTCAAATATTTCAGAAGAAATGTAATATGTTAGTTTTATATTTTCAAATGTCACTATTCACTAGAAAATGTCATCTTTTCAGCAGGAACATGGAACTTAACAATATCATAATGAAACTGCAGTGAACTTCTGGATATGAATTTGACCTACCTGTGGTTTATTCTTCATGCCTGTGAAGGGTGTTGTTAGCCCCAAGGAACAGAAAGGTAATTTCAGCCAGCTGGGGACACACAGGGACTCATCACATGCAACTCCGCTGGGTTTTTTTTGGCTGTGAGGAAACCCTGGTGGTTCAAATGTTACAGTAAATATTGAAATCTGAAATAAAGCTGTAATTTAAGATGAAATGTTTGCTGTTACATAAACATGTTACCAGGTTTGATCAGCTCTTTTCTAGCAGAAAAAGAAGAATTATTAAGAAAGTGGTAAGAGAGAAGCAGCTGTGTAAAAGATGGCATCTTTTCATTCAACAAGTTCTGCTCCTCTGGGTGAGGCGCTATGCTCATCAGTCTTTCTTTTGGAATATGATTTGAAGCAAAGTACCTAAAATCTGGATGGTAGAACTGTGCAGCTTTTTTTCATGTCTGCACATCCACCTTCTTCCTGACTGCAGTAATACCATCCTCTTGTTGACCAAGTGCATCTTTGGAAGCCAAAAAAAAGGAGTGGTCCTTGCATTTTGGTAAGTAGGCACTTACTAGGAAAACAGTATCACTGCATAAGCAAAAAATGTTCTGTTCATATGTAAAAGGAGCTTACACTATGTTTATTCCTCAGAAAAGTATGTTTTCTGTGTTACATATTGTCAATAAATATGTTTCAGTCATTGAACATCGATATGACCAAACCAGGAAGAATACAGCTTCATACTCCAGGTTAAACTTCAGATGACAAGGGCCAAAAAAACCACTTTTTAATGAACGCTTCCAAAAAGACCTCAAGTGAGGATTGAGAGATGAGGAACAATAAGAACAGAATAATAGTGTCATTTTAAGGGAATTTGAGAACAAGATCACATTTATACCACATCTCTATGAAAAGCATAAGCCAAGAATAGCAGCCTTGCCCTTCATCTGCCTCTAAATACAAACTGCTGCCCTCCCAGTTGCCCTCTTCTCCAGGCTGACAAAGGCATTCTCATTGCTGAATGGCAATCCAGTTTGAAATAATCATCTGGATTAAAATTAATCGTTACTATTTTTTTCTTTCACATTAACTTTGAAGTGGACCCATTCCCCCATTTAGTTCATTGCTTGGCAATGCAGATACTTACACTGGCAGCAGGCAGGGAGCAACAGAGGGACAAGAATAAGCATTTGGGAACAGGGAGAGGGCAGGGCTGTTCTTGGCAGCAATGCTATACTGCTTGCAGAATTGCAGTGTTAAAGCATCCCATCCTGACTGTGTTAGGTTTATATCTGCTTATGCTAACAGCACCAAAGCAGATCAAGCCACACTGAGTAGGGGCTTGGACAAGGCAATCAAAACCCACACTGTTACAGTGGTTGGAGTGTTCACTGGTGTCGTGGTTTTACCCCAGCCGGCAGCTGAGCACCACGCAGCCACTCACTCGCTCCCCCCATCGGGATGGGGGAGAGAACTGGAAAAGTTAAAGTGAGAAAACTCGTGGGTTGAGATAAAGACATTTTAATAGGTAAAGCAAAAGCCACGCGCACAAGCAAAGCAAAGCAAGGAATTCATTCACCACTCCCCATGGGCAGGCAGGAGTTCAGCCATCTCCAGGAAAGCAGGGCTCTGTCACGCGTAACGGTTACTTGGGAAGACAAACGCCATCGCTCCAAACGCCGCTCCCCCCCCCCCCCTTCTCTTCCCCCAAGCTCCTTATAAACTGAGCATGACGTCATATGGTATGGAATATCCCTTTGGTCAGTTTGGGTCACCTGTCCTGTCTGTGTCTCCTCCCAACTTCTTGTGTACCCCCAGCCATCCCGCTGGCAGGGCAGTGCAAGAAGCAGAAAAGGCCTTGGCTCTGTGTAAGCACTGCTCAACAACAGGTCCATAGAACAAAAACATCCCCATATTATCAACACTGTCTCCAGCACAAATCCAAAACATATCCTCACACTAGCTACTATGAAGAAAATCAACCCTCTCAGCTAAAACCAGGACAACTGGTAATGAGGTCTCGAGTAGTAAATAGACAGTTTAAAAGCCAATAGTGGTGTAATCAGTAGTGCGGCTTTTGTGAAGAGATGTGGAGACCAAATCCAGATTTGTGCTGCAGCTGGTTAGGACTGTGCTGCCGACACAAAGCAGCTCTAAAGCTGGGGTAGCAAATTAATGCAGAGGACTGGCATAGCATGTCTTATGCCATTGCTCTCCTGGCAGCTGGTGTTTGCCTGGAAAGGGAGTGTAGTCAGATCATCCCTGATCTGTGACTGTCTTAACTGTCCCAGGGGCCCTTATTTGTTGGTACAATCCTGAGTCTTTGTATCTCATTTAAAATTGCCATATGAACAGAATAGGAGTGAATGCATACACCTCCAGGCTGCTTCTGCTCTGAGTGAGCTGTGCGCTGTTTGGCTGCATGACTTTTCTTGTTTCACTAATATGCACGCTAACAAAGAAAACTAAGGAGAGAAATACTTTTCCGTAAAAGAAAATTATTCTCTGTATTGTTTATGTATACTGGAACACTTTCTAAGTGATAGGTTAAAACACGTATTTGATGGAAATGAGAAATCGCTTGTGTACTTGGTAGCTAACTGATAATGTTACGGTGCGTAGAAAGTTCACTTCCTAGGGCTCTCTGGGCAGGACAAGCCACATCACTTGTCATGGAGGCATTTAAAGCACATAATTACCCCATCTTTTTCCATGAACATGTATCTTTCACATGACCAAGAAGTCACCCCCATTGTGTGACAGATGCTTTTTCAGTCAAGACTACAGGAATTGCATCATTGATGGTTCCTTGTGTGGTCAGTGATGGGATGAGATGTGTGTCCACCTGAGCCAGTGCTCTGGCAGGAAGCCCACCACATTGACAAGAGTAATGCTGCTGTGGTGGCGTGAGGGAAGGGTCACAGGACTGCAGGAGCAGACACCAGGGGACTCCTCAGACAGTGACTGCCTGTAGCCTCCTCAATGTGTTTTCACGAAAAGGGAGAACAAGGAGAAGGTCTGAGATGGGTGAACTGTTCTCACTGCTTCTGTGGGTGTCCAGCACTAGGGAAAAGTGAGAATTCATAATGCCAGACCACCTTATTGTCTTAATTACCATTGCATGATGTTAAGCAGATATATCTTGGAGGCAGCTAAACACTGTGACCTGTAGATCATAAGGATGCAGCGCGTTATCAATCCACAGAGCTGAGCAGCATTCTTCACACTTGTAAAATCATATTATTGAACTGTCACATTTGGCCAAAAGAATTTACTGATGAGAACTGACAAAGAGATGTGTTCTCTGTGTGTTTGCTCATATTGATGGTGATTCTGGGTTCATGAAATACATAGACAGTTCAAGGTGCTCTTGCTGTAATCAACATGCTGCAGGGAACAATGAAACTGAAAAAATTCTGCTCATACCCTGTTCCAGCCTTAGAACCAAATTCTGCACTCAGGAAGAAATATGTGCAGTTTCCTTTGTTTGTACAACTTTTAATCATATCTGTGCATGTGAGAAGTGTCTGAAATTATTCCAAACTTCTACCTCTTGATTTCCTCACATCTGAATTTGCAGAAAAGGCTCTTTTAAGGCTAAGGACCCACATTTCTACCAAAACACTTTATATTTAAAATTTACCAATGGCTCTATATAGCATTCTTTTTACATGTTTCTAGTCCTTCAGCTTTCCTACTCATCTGTCACAAACAATTAAATCACTGGATTTTTCATTGTTTGAAATAACTGGTTGCATTACCATCTGGAAACAATACATTTTAAGTGCATAATTACGGATGTTTGAAATCCCAGGAACCCAACTTTATATGCACAGGACTAGGAGGCAGCATGCTCGGAAATGTATTGTCAGCTGCGTGATGAACAGTTAAGAGGAAAGGAGGAGCAATTCCCAACCGCTTCTCTGCTGCCTTCCCGCCACTAGCCTGAGAAAGCTGAACTCAGATTTGACTGCAGAGCAGATGAGAACATTTTAGATTGCTCTCAGTTGCATTGAACTGCAGTGATTGCAGTGGCACAAGGGGACCCTAGTTGAGCTGCGGCCTCTAAGTCCTCACCCTTAGAGCTCATTTCTTGTATGAGGCTGGAAAATCAACTTGGCTTTAGTTTCCAGGAAGCGCAAAGAAATGAAGTGCACTACACGACAGGACTGTGGAGGATAACGGTGTGCATATAACTTCACAGTGGAAAATATTTTGAGATTCTGAAACAGAAGCTGCAATATAGGATATTGAATTTCTACAAAACCAGCACATCTCAAAGATACGACAGTTAGTCAAAACCTAGCTAAAACACTAGCTATCAGCTGAACTTCAACTAGTCCAAAGGGCTGACTCCATCCCCTTTTCTACCCTTTCTTTCCTTACCTATGACCTATTTCACAACGTATTCATTTGCCACAATATATTCCAACCGAAAAGAATCAGACAGGCCCTCCAGCTTCACTAATGACAGCTGCAGGTCCAGATCAGCCTCAGAAATCACATCAGAGCACATCCTTTATACTGCCAAAAAAGGTATCAAGCAACTAACAAAAGTAAAGAGTTCACTACATACAGGCCCAAACATGCCATCAGATGTAAACTCTATTTAGCTTTGATTTCATAGTGTCTGTATTCCCTCTTCCCCATTATCTTTCTGATTATTTTTTTCCTAGGATCACTTTGTACTGAAAGACATTTAGTTTCTAGTCCTTTCAAGTCAGTGTGTGCCAGGACACCCACCAGTCAATTCTCCTTCTTCTTATGTGGTCCATATTTATACAAGGTGGGAGGGGGCAACTCCCGGCCATATGCACTTCAGGAGATGTCAGGAGTTTGGTCTCCCTACCTTCCAACTGCCAAAGCTTTTCACCTCACTGATCTGATGGCATGAGAGACTACTATTCAAACTAGTAACTATTAGAAACTAGTAACTAACTCTTAGAGAACTCGTTAGTAACAGACAATACGCTGGATTTGTGGTCTCTGTAAGGAGACTGTAGTCTAGCTAAGACGCATGGGGAGAGAAGAACCACAAGAAGCAAACTGGATACCACGTAAAGTGGCAGATGGTAAAACTTGGGGGGGTGGAGAGGAGGAAAGTCTCTTTCTGGAAAGCAGATTTCCTGTAGCTGCAGCCACAGTGGAGCAAACCCTCAGCTGGATGCACAACCTGACCTGACCACGCTGAAAAAAGTTATTATTTTTTTTATTTTCATTACAGTCATATATTGCAAAGCTCCCAGACAGTTTCAAGACCCAGTGTACTAAGTAGCGATCACACATATGTCTAAAAAAGTTTCTTGCTTCAGAAATTTTTCTATTTTACAAACACACTAATATCTGTAAACTTAGCTCACTGTTCAGATGGCAGTTTTCTGGAGGCATCATAAAAAAAATTACTCTTAAGGTGTCTCTAATGGCGAATAACGAAATGGCCTAATGGGTTTTCACCAGAGCAGACTCCCACCACTTCCTCACACAGACGAGAAGCAATGATGTGATTAAATGGGGAAAGAGGTATTTGGTCAGTTCAATTCCAAATACACAAAATATAAATTTCAGAGATTCCACATCCTCTTTGTTTGTCTTGGGAGGGACAATAAAGATGAATGATCAGGTGTTACCAGCTTTATGAGCCCCATTTAAGCTCTTGGAGTCTCTTTCCCATGCTATTCAGGGTTGACATACAATTACCTTTCTATTCCTAGATATGAAAAGAAATAATTCGAACCTTGATGGATGCATCCTACTGTCAAACTTTGTAACGGATTCAGTACTAGTTGGCCGGGGAGAAAAGCTGAAACCTCTGACCTGCAAACCAATAAATGCCTGCTTGATTAAAAGTGCTTTTCCTAAATCAACAAGTTAAAATCTGCACAACCATGTTGACCTTTGTGAAATTTATTTCTCCATTTTAAAATCAGTCTATTTCAGGACAATAAATCATGTCTCTTCTGTGCATTTTTGTAATGCAGATATAATTTTTATTTAAATTACAGCATGAAATGCACATGCAGAAATCAATATATCAAATTTCCTACAAACCACCCATGGAATAGCATTTCACACCAGTCATTCCTCCCTCTCAGTTCTGCTTTACCAGCAGCCTTGCAGAGACATGTACAACTGTGGAAGCTGAGGACAGTTTATTGAAGAATAGCATAAGGCACGTGACCAGAGGGCCTCGACATAGCTAATATAAAGGCACTAACATATAGCATTAAAAAAAAAAAGACAAAGAACATTTTTAAATAACAGTCAGAAGAAACTCCTATTCCAACTGAAAAGAAGACACAACAGGCCCAACCATCTGGCGGAAGGACTAACTAGTCATACGCTCTTGGGCACTGAGGAAGAGCGTTTCAAATTCCCTGGGACTCTCTATGGTTTATTGTACAAAGACAGATGCCCTGCGCTGCACTAAGCATAGTTAAGATACTGTTAAAAGTTGTATACAGTGCCAGATGTTTTTAAACATTTTAAAATATTTTTATACCTTTTCTTAAATAAAGAAACTTCAAAGAAAATCAAGCGTTTCTGAAGTGGGAGAAACAGTCAAACTGAATAAATGCATTTCTTTTCCTCTTTTGAATAAAATAAATGGCATTTATTGGCTCATGATATACTGACTGAGACACACACAGGAAAGAATGTGATTAAATAGCTTTTCATTTGGTGCATTGTTTATGTATTCAGCCCTGATGATAATGTTCCCAAAGACAATCAATCATTGATTTTAATTTACTTTATTGTGCTAAAGAAAAGAGTGAATTAAATGTAGAATTTGTTTAGCCTTTCTCTTGCATTCTGTAATAATCCAGATGGAGCATATACATTTGCTATTTAGTGACACTAGCATGATTAAGCATTAAGACTTAATGAGCAGTGCAGTTTTTTAGGGCTCATTAATAAAAGTTAGAGATAGAAAAGATATATTGGTCATCAAGTTTATCTCTTTACTGTGTTTGTGCATTTACTATATGGTCAATGATGACGTATTATTTATATAGAATTGCTTTCGTGAGGAAGCTTAACTAACTTTAAACTGAGATCTTTCTATCCCTAAATGGCTCAAAATCTAAGATGCGTAAATCCCCGCGCAAGACACAGACTGGATCTGGTGCAGATGGATGAAGAGAGATGACAGTTGAGAAGAGCAAGGCAGGAATAATTCATAGAAGAAACAGGTTTGACAGAAGGAAGAGAAGTATATGTGAAAGAGGCAAAAGATAATGCTGCAACAGGAAATAGGAGACTGACTTTAACACAAAGCAATATACAACAGAAGGCACACAGAGAAGGGTGAAGGGTCTGGGGAAGGAATTGTAGCGACTCAACCAGGTTATTAATTTGTTTCAACACGAGGATGATAAATTACAGCAAGCTTTAAACCTGAACATTGTCTAGCTAAAACCAGACAATGGCTACATTACAGTTGTAACATAGGTACAAGCGTTTTCTGGGAATGCATTTTGAAATGAAAAACCAAACCAAACAAAAAACCCAACAAAAACGCACCCCCCAAACCTAACAAGTGGTTTATGTCTCTTAAAACTACTTCTCAATACAGTAATCATATGAGAAAGGGGGATACTCCAGAAAAGTCCACAGACATAGTCTGATTTCAAAGGGCAAGACATTGGCTCTATAACTACTCCATCTCTCTGCTTCTCTCCTTAAGACAAAAAAAGTCATAACCAGAAACATCATGTACTGGCTTAATGATGTAGTGAATGGTAACACAAACCAGACAAGCAGAAGCAAAGAAGGGCTGTAAATTGCACCCAGGCCATAATTTCTAACCATATGTTTCCAGTTTTAATGATTAAATGAATTCACATTGTCTGTTTTTACATATCTCCATCTTTACCTCCTAACATACATACTCTCAAGCCTCTAAAGTGACCATCGTTTTGGTCCCTTATAACTTGGTATGATTCTGGTCCTGTTTTAGAGAGATGATGAACAGCAATGATAGTATCAGATTTTACAGCAATGAAAATGGAGTATTTAAATTAGAAAGGGAATTTTTATATCCCATATAGCTTTGCAAGTACTCTCTGCTTGAAGTATTTCAATGAGCTTGGTCCTACTGCCTCCTCTTCAATATAACTATGTTTAGTTCTACAGTTGCTATTCACTGTAGTGCTTCCCCTAGTACCATCACTAGGGGTATCTGTATTCAGAATAGTTTGTGCCCAGCCACTACACCTGGAAACAGCCACATGCGAGCCTGGAGCCATAGGACAGCAACACTGAGGATGAGGATCAGTGACTGCACTATTTTGAAAGGGGTTGCTTTCCACCTAAATTAATTGTGCAAGATACAGCTCTAAGTGTAAAAATTGCATGAAAGTGTTATTTTCTTTTGCTATTCAGGAAGGAGTTGAATAGCTGGTCTGCAGCCAGACTTGAACATCCACCTGGTTCAAGCTGTACCTGGAGTATCATTTTTAATAAAAAACCCCAGAGGACTTACACCACACTGCAATGTCTGCAATCAGTACTCAGTTGCCTCATCACCAGAAGATGGTAAAGTGGCTGTTTGGGATTTACAAGGGCAGCAGAACTCCGGTGAGTCACAGTCTCCTCCTGCAGAGCCACGGACACGGTGGGAGCGCCCCAGACTGCTCACAACCGGCTGTAGAGGGACAGCTGGGGGATGCTTTCTGTGAAACGGGCCCTGGAGCTCCCCCCCCCCCCAGTTCCGCCAGGGAAAGGCAGGCACACCTTTTGCCTTCATGGGTGCATCCTTTCCAAAAGGTTTGTTTTAACCGGTCCACATTGCAGCATCCTAATCTTCTGCAGATTGCACTGGGAGACCCTAAAAATCCCCTTTCTGTAAGGAGGAGACAGGCATACAGCCCAGATTTTCAAGCCTAGAAATACCGGGCACGGGCATGGCAGGGGACAGACCATGGTGTGCTCTAGCAGTTGTTATATTGTATCTCCTGAAATCATTAAACCCTGTCAAATATGTCTGCGTCTATTATGGTGGTACCAAGGGGCCCCAATCATGTATCAGAGGCCCATTATGAGAGCTGATACACAAACACATTTAATTAAAAGTTGTCAAGACTTGTAAGGACAAACGAGGGGGAATTCTCGCACTCACAGCTGTTCAAATTTGCCAAGCCACATTCCCGTAGAAACTGAGTCAGCGTGAGGGTGCAACTGAGAACCAAAAAAAATATTTCCTGATAAAAGTGGTTCCTCAACATGAAATAGGAAAACAAGTCTGTATTTATTAAATTAATACAGTGATCTGCCATATGAATTTAAAAATTCAGAACACTTTTGATTGATCCCTGAAAAATCATCTTTACATAGTTTATTAGCAGATTAACAAATTTAATCTTTGCATAATTAGTTTATCTTCACCCCACTGTGAACCATTTTTAATTTCAGGAAAATGATTTTCCATACAATATTCTCAGTTCTTTATTTTCCTGTTTTCAATGGCTTCCTTAAAAGCCAGTTATTTACTTATTCAATTTCCTTTCCCTTTTGCACATGCAGCATCTTGAGTAATGACTCACAGTTTTCTCTTGGGCAGGTAACAAAATCCTTCTATAGATTATGGGAGCAATGAAAATCATGACAAGCTGCAGTAACTGTATGATAGTTATTGTTCCACGTTTGATGGTAGAATTTCAGTATGTATGGGCTCTGAAACTGGCAACTGATGGGAAAATTCTTCCCATTTATGTAAAGGTACCAGTATTTAGCTAGCAAAAAATTCAGTTGACGGGGGACTCTGTTCTCAAAGAGTAAGGAAGATCATTTCTCACTTCTGTCCCCTGCTACCTATCAGGAAAATGAGCAGGTGCAGAGAAGAAAAAGCAAATCAGGCTATACTTTGGTGTGCAGTACTGTTGTAGGAATGTAGAAGACTTCAGGAGACCAGAACGTGGCCTTTTGTTGCTGGTAGCAGCACTGAGCTGTAACAGTGCTGGGTTATTAGTATCACCATTGCCAATTTAGAGAGCTAGCAGAATTCGTCTTACATAATCCTTGGTACCTTTCAAGGTGAACTGAAAGATGAGTTAAGAGAAATGGGAGAGGGAGAGGGGGAGAGACAGAAATGTTACAGCTAGTGGCAAAGCAGCTGTGATTAGAGGGTACACAGTACTCTCACTTACTATCCCTAACTTGCAAGCTAGCCTTCAATCTTACTGTTCTTTGTAGTTACACGTGGTTACAAGTGGGGGAAATTATACCAATCATTGTGAATGCCCCCCTTCTATAGTTCCTGCTACAATAAATTATTTGTATCATTATTTAGCCTACAACAGTACCTAACAACATCAGCCACACATCAGGACCCTACTATGCTAGCTGCTGTACGTGCACAGAGTAAAAGTAAGTCCCTCTCCCAGTGTCTTTACACCTGGGGTAGAATAGCAAATGCTTGTTGCGAAGTTGCTTCCTGCAAAGCAGATATTCATTCTGAGCAGTGTCTAGAAAGAGGAATTGGCTTTCATCTCATTTGGCCAGCTTTCAGGTGTGAAGTAGGCACATGAATAACTGCACATTTGCATCATGGATTCCATCTTCACTGGGAAACTGAAGAAGAAGCTCAGACATCTGGTATGGCTTGGCAGATTGTCACAACACTGCAGGACAGAGCTTCCATAGTGAAAACAAGATATTGCACTGGCTGTCTGAAGGGGACTTTTTGTCTTTTCCTTTCATATCCAGAAGTCCTGGGGATTTCCTAGGCTGTTGTCTTCTAGTCCATTGGATCCTGAAATGAAAACTTTAAATAGCACTATCTACATAATATTCACTCATGGAGATGAGGGCTAAAACCTAAATACATGCTCAGAAAGTCCAATACTATTTTTTTCCTCTTTGCTAAGGACCTGTATTCAAAATGTTGCTTAACGATGCCACAAAGCCAATTCTGCATTCCTAAAGCTTTAAGTATGAAGAGATACCATAAATCCCCCTTCAGCATCTACTAAAACCTTCCTTCCTCCTCTCCTGACCCAGGAAAGACTAGCAGGATTAAATATTTCACTAAGGAAGCCTGTTAGATTAAGATGGCTTTTTTTAAAAGAGTTGACATTATTTCCAAACAAGGAAAATAGAAAATAACAGACTTTGATTTAACTTAGGTTAAATGTAGAAAGCCTATACAGCAGGCCAATAAAAGTCTGAGGAGCAGTTCTCAAAAAGCTTTAAAACTAATAATAAATCTTGTTCAAATACGCAAGGAAGAGGAAGCTGGCCAGATAGTATGTAAGGCATAATAGTGATGACGACATAACAGAGCACACAAGATAAGGCCACACAGGAAAGTCAAATGAACATTTCACATCCGTCTTTGGCATGTAGGACTCTTCAAAATGCAGGAGCTCAAGCAGAGCCCCGTCCTGAAACACAATAGCAGATGCACCGCAGTACTGTCTCAAATTGAAGTGCGAGTAGAAAAAGTTTTTGGTCAGAGTGACATAATGGGTAGTTACAAAACTCCAGGACCAGTGCTAAAGGAACTCAATTACGAAACAGCTGAAATAAGCATTGCAGGGTGTAACCTCTCACTTAAAATTGCCTTAGTGTCAGCAAATGTGATGTGCTTCCAGGAGGTATCCAGGGAATGTCAGAGGAATAATACTGTACTGTGCAAAACGTTGTAGCAGTGAATAGAATTAGTGGGCATCTGGATAAACCCTGAAAAACTTTCAGTAGTACCTAGGAATTCTGCCCAAAGACCACGACGCCATTATGCCAAGTACTGCAGAAGCACAGAGCAGATCGCTTCTAGCCCAAACAACAAGCAGAAAAAATACACAAAGACTACTAAAGGAGATCCAGTAACACAGATAGACTTTTGCAGACCTTTCAGTCGGATTTCTGAGTGCTTGTATTATGGCTTATAAGTTAAGTGTTTAATATACACAGGCAAACCCAGAAATGCCAGGGGAAGAAGAATCAAAAGATACAGGCATTGACAAGAAAAGGAGCTAATTACACAACATTGCATCTTCTTGCCTTATTTGTATTAAATTAATCTTACAGTGGTGATGAGATGCCCCGGGTAGCATTCCTCTGGCCCTGACTCATACAGAGGTGCCTATCTGTAGGTGTGACAGCCTCATTTCTTTGCAACTTACCTCTGATTCTTGAACAATATTTAGCACTTACCACGTTAGGATTCCTTAAAATTTTAAAACATGTTAAAAATTTAATATTAAGATTTATTCTCTTCTGTTAAGTTTAAAAACATCGCATTATTTATATAATATCATGATATTATCATTCCATTATTTTCAGCACATTTTGTTTGAAGTGCTTTGGTACTCAGGACCTGGTTCACTGCGTATGGTTGAGAGTCAATACTATGACATGTTTGTGAAGAGCTGATATGACTTTCATGAAGGGAAGCAATGCTTCATAAATCTCTACCAGTTCTGCGAAGGAGCCAAGGAGAGGTATGTGAAGCTGATGGATGTAACAACTTAGATCTCCAGAAGACATTCACAAAGATCCCTTTGAAGAGTGAAATAAGCTGCCTTGGGATATGAGGAAAGGTCTTCATATAGCTAACTGACTGGCTAAAGGGAAGAGCAAACGGTTAATCTTCACAAAATAGAGTCGTCACCAATGGAGTTCCTGTAGGAGACGTATACTCAAGCTTAGGTGATTTAGCATATTCATAAATGATCATGAATATCAAAGTGACAAAGTTTAAATCAAAGTAAAGTAAAAATGAAGGCTGACTAAGAGGAGTTGCAGAAGGACTTCACAATACTGTGCAATAAAATGCCAAATGAAATTCAATAAAGACAAATGTGAATTCATGCCAGGAAAAAACCCGAACAATTCTAACTTTATAAAGTGAATGAGAAGCTCTCAGCTAGCTGTTACCACTCAGGAACAGAATCTCAGAGTTATGGTAAATAGTTCTATTAAAATGTCAACTCAGTGCCTCACAGTGGTAAAAACAAAACCAAGCAAAAATGACCAATAGTTTGGAAAGAAATAGGAAAGAAAACAAAAAGATGTAGTGATGCGCTAATATGGTCGGCAGTAATTCCAGACCCAAAGAGAGCATAACAGAACTGGAAAAGTGCCCATGATCCATTTTGGAGGCCGGGAGATCCCATCCGCAACCAACGCATTACCAGTTGCCAATGTAAAGCCAATGAATACAACGTTCATCAGAGTCATAATCTGGATGATTGAAAAGCAAATACAAACTTGGTTTACCATTAGCTCAAGCCATACATAAATTTAGTGCATCCACCCATGCATATGAACTGATAGCATAGGAATCTACTTGTTGAAACCCACATTGAAACTAATGCAATTTCAATGAGGCAATCTTGGTTTTGAAGTTGCTTCTAACACACTTCTGTGTTAGTGCAAAATTATAGACTTGAATCAACACAACTAAATGAAGCCCAAGTCACTGGAGAATATGTAGGTATTCAAAAGCATGAAAACTGGAATTAGAGTCACAGTCATTCTCTAATTGCATTAGAAAAAAACAGGTCCACAATTTCAGTGTAAGTGGGAAGAATGGCTTTCATTGGAAACTTAAACATCCAGGATCATTCAAAGAAAAAACAAATTAGGCTGGTATCAGTGTATTGCATGTAAACATATGTACTCAGACAACTGCCTAAGAGCTGGATGTGCATTCAGTTGTGCTTCACCTGTGACAGCATCCACTGCTTCTGTACTAGATGCAGAACTATACCTAATTAAGCAGCTGAAAAAAAGAAAATGGTATTGTGCCAACCCATTAGCAGGCAATTGCAAAGACACTGTGAGTAAACTAGAGATGGTCCCTCCAGCTGTAGAACATTTCATCCACTATAAGAATACGTTTATGTTGCACCCATTAGCCAAATAAACCCGGAATTTCAGTCTTCAAACTAAACTCATACATGTGTATGCTCCAGCTCAGAAGTGGAGTATCTCTGAATGACTTTTGAACAAAGATGTAGATACAGGATGGGTAGAGAAAGGGGCTTATATTGCCTTAGAAAGCCAAGGGTCTGGAGAAGCAATGGTTTGGTGCTGGCCTATGAAGCAGATGCTCTTTAGCAAGAGTTTCAGATATAGAATTGTTCTGTGGGACAGAGAGAATTCCTGCTGCCTGGCCCACTGTTTCTGTGTGGCTGCGCAGTCAACCCCATGCTGACGGAAGCCATGTGCTCTGACTTGTATCGTGGAAGAAAAGGTGTGCTGGTGCTGGCTTTGCCGTGCTTCCTTCCAGGGGGGTTCTGGGTGCTCCAAAGGAAGGTCATCCAGGGGGCCTGAAACGACACAGCTGAGGCTTCTGCGAAGACCAGGTTGTCCTCTGTTTTTCTTCTGGCATTCCAAATACATCAATAATGTAGAAAGGTCAGAAAAGGTGGCCTCAAGACGGCACAGTAGGTGTGCTTACAGGGCAGCGCAGGTGCAGCTATTCATGATACGTTCGAAAGAAATATTCTAGAGTGCTGCCACCTTCAAAACCTTTCCCCTCTTTTCTTTCAGAAAGATCATTAGTATAAGATTACAACAACACATAATACCAAGTTGTGCCTTTCTTTGAAATGCCTGTGTTCCTGTTACCTGTGCAATAAGATCGGTTTGCATAAGCCTTGGCACAAGCCTTGGCACAGCAGAACTGGACACAAAAATGTTGTGAGGCGTCCACAGATTCCTACGGAGTATGTGGAGAAGTGGCATCTGGAAGCCTCTGAAATGCCAAACTTCAAGGTCAACGCAACAGAACAACTACACACAACATACAGTGCCAGCAAAGAAATAACATTATGCCAACCAATAAGTTACAGGTACAGACATGATCAGCATACATCCTAAGCGCAGTTAATGGAAGCATCTGTGGAAAAATTACAATCAGAAAAAATTTAACTCCAAAAAGCAAAATGTTGTCTTTTAAGTAAATAAGTCTCATGTCAAAGTAAGGCAGTGCCAAAATGATCAGTCAGAGGAGATGAGTGGGGGTAGGAGGTGGAAGCTTGCCATCCGGCAGTAGGGTTACATGAAAGTGCTGCTCTGTGCTTTGGGTTTTCTACAAGGTTTTTATGGGCACTTATGTGCCTAATTAAAAAAGATTGTGAAAGACGCCAAAATGGGAACACTTTTCTAGGCACACTTAAGTAGGAGAGGAGAAATAATAAAAAAAAGAAAAGGAGATTGCAGTTGATGTCTTCTTAAGCCACAATCTTGGGACTCTAAAATGGATGCAATCTGTCCTCTTGTTTCTACATTTCCTTTTCATTGATGGCAACTCTGCCAAATCACAGGAGAAACTTAATGGCAAAAAAGATCATCTGTTTCTTCCAACTGGTTTGTTGAGCACTTTAAAATTTGGCAGCCTGGAAACATTTCAAGCCAGAAGGGAAAATATTCATGTACCCACACATCAAAGTGTTTCTAAAGACTGAGCACACGTAGTTCTGAACATTTCTCAGGTGATCAAAACAGAAATGCATTTCTAAGATGCTGCTTACAATTTAACAGGCAGGAGGTCAGGGACCACAAAACTGGTTGATCAAACTGAAGCATTGACTTTACAGCTAAATGAGAAGCAAAAAAGATTTTCTAGCGAACAGAGAACAGAAGGAAATATTAGGTGGGGAAATTACTGGTACTATAAGCAGCAGAAAGGGTCTTCTGCTAAAAGAGATGAGTTATAGTAAGAACAGAGCTATAAAGCTAAAAAAAAAAAAGGAAAAAAGACATAGGGAGGGTTAAATAGCAATCTGCAAGAGAGAATTTTTGTTGTTTTAAACTCAAGGCATTGCAAGGTATGACGTGATCTTTAGGAAAAGATATTTACGTAAGGATGTTTTGCCCTGCTTTTTGCCCCTGCATTCTAATTAGAAAATTAAGCCCCAATTTAATTTGAATGTTTAATTTTAACTCAGGGTTGTAAACCTGCTAACTATCAAATTTTCATGTATTTGGAATACTGTGCCTGGTCTGTCTTTCACATATTGCTTGCTATGCTGTGCACTGAGGGGGAATCTCACCCAAAGGTTTTCTCAGGGAAACAACAGTTGGTTTCACAGCTAGCAGTGAATTAAAATTTAATATGTTCTGATAAGGTTCTCTTACCTCTCCTTTCTCTAGCTTTCATTTCCATCACAAAGCTGTAAGTTATGGTCCCACAGCAGTATCCAGCATCCTGTACATACAGACGTCCTTTTGGAGTCCTCCCCTTCCTGGAATCTGGGTGTCAGCACGTAAAGCCACCACATGCTCTTCAGGACTTTACAGACACATTAAAGAACATGAACCAGGTGGGACAACGTGGATGTGCTAATTTTGCCCAACAGTACTGCACTTGGCAGCGCAGATCAGCCTGTAGTGAAATCGTACAGCGTTATGTGAGGCAATACTTACAGGTCTGTCCCGTGCAGCCACCCAAGGAAACAGACATGATAGAATTGTATTTATTATCAGATTACTCTCTTTTCTTCATGTAATGAAAATAGCCTGGAAGTGTGATAGAGGACAGAAGCCTGATTGACTCGATCCCCTATATGAGAGCCGCGTGGCAGATTTGCATAGCTCCTGAGCGTTCTGCGGAGACACTTTACTTCATGAGTTTGAATGGTTTCACAATACAAATGTTGAGGTCCAAAATGAGCAAAAAGTCAAACAAACAGTAAGGACCCGCAGCACCAGCCACCAAAAGCATAACTGACACTGGAACTGTGCCGGTAGAGGAAGAAACACACAGAGAAACCGAGCTGAGAGTCAGCCTTGCCGAGAGCCACAGGAGAGCATCCCGTGTTTAGCTTTCATTACTTGCTGCACTGCTGATTTAAACTCTTGGTAAACAGTGTTTTCAGAACTCAGAGCTGCTCCCAGGCACCACTCCTTAGATAACATTGAATTTTACTGCCTCCTTTCTAAAATAAGGAGAATTTAACACCTCAGAAAACAGTCTAAAAGCGATCAGAATGGATCAGCAGAAAGAAGCTGACCTGCTCAGCTTGCGTTTTCACTCTGCACTGGTTGCAGTAATGATGCTCAAAGTCTCATGCAATTTCTTAGAGCTTTTGTACAGGCAAGAGTAAGTACCAGAAGCAGCACAAGGAAAATGTTACAGCTAATGCACTACTAATGAAGAAGAAGGGCTCTAGAGTGAAATACAGAAATGGATCCAAGCCAAACATTTTGAATCCAAATTGCTCCAAATGTTGTAGGGTTTTTGTTCAGACTCAGTGGTTTGAGAAGCATTTGCCCCTAGACGGCTACTAGAAGGAAACAAAATCATCAAGGAGAAACTGGTCTGTGATGAATTTTGTGCAGCTGCCCGGGGTATGACAGCACTCATACATGTGAAAGAAACAGAAGAAAGGAAGCAAGGTCTTGGACATACACAAAACATTGTTTTCTTTATTGAGGCTCCTCTTTTTCCGAAGGGATATGAGCAGGTGTATAATAATGATCCTCCAGTCCATCACAGTAGGGCTTCAGTGAATTTCAGAGGATCCGAAATTTGGGATGGTACGAATAATCGTGATGGTCAGCAAAGTCCCAGTAAGGCACAACAGGCGTAGTAGAGATGAAAACACATCTGACATATCCTAAAGAACATTATGGTCTGTACAGTTATTGAAACTGCAGAACTGAAACTGAAACAGTGGTAGATGCACAATACTATTGCATGCATTCATTTTTTTGTTCTTCATTCAGACTATAAAATAGCATAAGGCACAAGAACCAGCAGGCATCAGATATCCCACCTGACATCCTGCCCTGGCAACTCGGTCACAATTTTCTCCAGCTGAACCATGGTTGCAAACATACAGATGGCCTGCAGAATTGCCGTGCTCTCCTACCAAGGGTAGTGTGATCTGCTGAGGAGAAAAAACACATGTTTTTTCCTGTTTCCCATCTCATGGTTGATGAGTCTGCACTGAGGGGAAAAAAAAAAGCAACCCTTATCCCCCAACCCAAAGAAGCCAATGCAGTGACACCAACAGCCAGTGAAGGCAGTAGCATCAGTACTAATGCTGCCGTCAGGCTCTCCTAGAACCGTCTTCTCCTTCCTCACTTTAGGCTGCAGTTAGGTTTTATGCAGCTTTCTGCATTTCTCCTACATGATTCGAAGCAGAATCTGTTGAACATGCTACAATTTACAATATCCACGTTACTTGCAAGCATGCAAATAAGCCTGTTGTATACATTCATTATGAGTCTTGCATAGAGAAGGACAAAACTGGACAGTGAAAGTTTTCTTTTTGCTTTAATATTTGTGAGACATTGACTCTCACTCTTAAGCTTTGTCTTCTAATGTTTGAGATGAGGAGCACTGCAAATCCATGTTCTGTCTATGTCTAATTCGGTGTAAGCAAGTGGCAGAATAACTAATACATGTGGGCAGAGCCAGGCTCCAGAACACTAACCTGACCGTTTCTGCACAACGTTATATTTTTATTATACATACAACCAAAGTTTGGTCTAATGGGCATACAGGAGCCTTGATCCCAGAACACAAGACCTGCCACCATGGTGTACTTGTTACTGGGAAGGCTTTGCTCCATAGAACCTGTCTGTTTATCTAATCCATGCTAGCGCAAACACAATTCACAGACCAAATTAATGCCAACCGACAGTAGGGCGAGACAAGCATCAAGAATTTCAGATGTCTTTAACCTGACATTGAACATTTTTCACCATCAACAGCTTTTTCAGTTTTTCTGTGTTTCAGAGTGGTGCAAGACGCAGCAAATAGGTATCAGACCCCCACAGTATTAATAGACCTATGAGATCCATCTCCTTCTCTTTGCTACCTGTCTTCCCTTAGGAGGACGAATACGGGATACAGACTTGTCTTTCCCATCATTGCTCTTACCATTGAGATGGACAGTGATGGGAGAAAAAATAGAGCAGACCTTCCTTTGTGATGTTTAAAACCACAAAGCTCAGGACGAAGCAGGTGAATGGAATGGAAATATTATTGTCCATTGTGTTATCTGGCCCACACGTGCACAGCTGGTAGAAGGGCTTTCTGAAGTGACAGGAGTGTCCACGCTGGTGCACTATCCCTGCTGTGAGGCTGGAAAAAAAATCAAACTCTGGAGCTGTCAGATCCTACTTCCTCTGCAGCATTTTAAATGAAATGATTTTTCACTCTCTGAGTCCTTGTAAACAAGTTTTATATTGCTTTCAACTTGAGTCTATCGCATGTTGCTGGAGAATTGCAAGTGTTTAGGATTTAAACCCTTTTCTCAGAACATCAAGCTCAAAGAATGAATAAAGGCTTTATCTCTAAAAGCTTTCAGAACTTTCCAAAACAAAGTTCTTGCATTTATCAGTATGAGCTGGCATAAGACAACTGTTGAACAAATGGCTCACTCAAATGAGAAAAGCTCAAATGAAAAATAAATACCGAGTTTTAAAGTTCTCTGTTGCATCCATCTTTCCATCTACATCCTCCTTTCCTAACTGCAAACCCTTCAGGCACAGACCTGCCTTTTCACGCCCGCACTAAGCGCCTAATCCAAAGTACACCTCCATCAATGCACAGGCTGCTGTACTTCAACAAGCTTTAGATTAGACCTTAATTAAATAACTACATACAGAGAACCTCCCAGCAAAATATTTGGAAGCTTTGACTCTCTGAACTTTGCAGAATTACTGCACAATAATCCTTTCTGCTACCGCTGGGCTAGTTCTTCCACCTCTCTCACTGCCCTCCTGTGCACGGACGTGCCATAGGAGTGTCCCCATGAAACTCATCATTGCTAAGGAAAGAGGCGGTGCCTATAGGTTCACAGGTTTGAGAGCTCAGCATGAAGCACAGAATAATGCGTATTCTCCAGCCAATATCCAGGAACCAGTTGGGTTGGGTTTTAGAGCATGCAAATCTGGACAGTATCTGTCCTGCTGAATGTTGTTTCGAGAACTGCTCATTTGTACTTTTATTTATTTATGGAGCTTGAACACTGTATTGAAAAACCTGGTGAACTCTATATCCAAATCTTGGAAAAGTCTGGGCAACGTTTGGAGGCAAATGCCGTTTCCCTTAGTTAGCTCCTCATACACTGAAGGAGGACACCAAATCCAAGTGGCTGCCAGACTGGCAGTTTGTGTCTGTGTCTTGCGATTCTACAAGGAGCGAATCAAGGTAAGCATCAAGAGCACAAACTCGGCTGCACCAAAATCAGTGCAAAAACTCCTTCTGACTTCGAGCATTTGGACTGTGAGAAGGACACTCTGAGAAGACTGTATCCTCCTTTACTGGCAAAGGTGTTTTTTTCTTTTCAGAAATAGAAACATTCTTAGTGTGACACCTAGCGTCAGCAACAAATACCTTACAGACCCATCAAAGGCAACAGGCCAAGGGAACAACTAAGTCAACAGTACTGAAAACTCAAGTAACAAAAATTACAACAAAACATTTAAAATATGAACTAACATCTAAAATACTGAAAATTCAGGGGGAGGAAGGATTTTTTTATAAATAAATCCATTAAAATACATACTGGCCATCCTCTCTACTCAAACCCAACTCTGACCAGATCATTCCTCTGGTCACCTCGGTGTATCTAGTTTTCTTGGCTCTGCGTATATAGCACCTCCCACAAGACAGTCCAGTTTTCTGGAGTATTTCAGGTGTCATTGTGGGATTTGAACCCATTCCTGCTGCTTTGAAAGGGCACAAAAGAAACCACCGTGAAGCCGACTTCAGAGGTCAACATGCTGACTTGAGCTATTGCTGCATTTGTATATATTTAGGTCCTCATGAAACAAATTCAAAAAAGAAGTAAAGATAATTCAAGGATTATGAGGTGATGTTCAAATTCTCTTCAAAATCAAGTTCGTAGCACCTTAAGAAAGGTATGGGAAAATGCCTCTGGATCATTTTTCAAGTCAGCAGTTCAGGAAAGCCATTAATTCTAAACAGTAATTACAATTGATTATTAATCAAGGTCTGGCACTTTTAGGCCTAGATATACTATAAATATGATTTGTTACCATAATTACGCTGACAGGTTACAGTTTTACCTTTCTCTGCTTTAAGTTCCACAGCTTTACTGATGTTCAAACTCAGAGGATAACACTGTCTGAAAGTGGACTTCATCACTGCTGGTGTCTTACGACCAATTTTTGGTAAATGCAGGGTGAATACAAAGAGAAGTATAGGTTGTGTGCCAAATTTTTGCAAACTGAAGGCTAATCTGGAAGTCAGACTTCTGGAAGCTGATCGACAGCTGGATTTTCTGACTTGGTAAACTGCAAGCATTTATTCTAAGGAGCAAACTTCTACCTTTTTCTGCAGAGGAATTATGTTTTGAGCAGGCCATCTCCTGGAAATGCCTCTGAGGTGCCCACGCTGGAGGTATTCAGAGCACTGTCAATGACTTCACAAAATGTTAAAAACCACAGGGGAATCACTGGTTTGATGTCAGATCTCTTACAGAACCAAAACTTCCTTACAAAATAGGAATTTTCAAAAAAAGTTTTCATTTTTATAGAATAAACTTTCTCACAAAAGACAACTGCAATGACAAGTCCCTGTGTACTTACGCGTATCAGCTCAATTGCTGAACAACTGTACAGAAAGCTCTTATGGCAGCAAACTTAATCCCATTAATAAAAGTGCTATTGATAAAGGTACCTGTTCACAAGCTCATTGCTGTGATTATATTGATCTGACCATTTCATTTTATGAACAAATGTAGTTAGAATGCAGCAAAAGCAGTGACCCCTACAATACTGCTACAGGCATTACATAAAGGGAAAGAAGAAAAATATACTGTCCCTTTTTTAAATTACATACATGAAATGTGTATATATATACACACATATATATATGTGAAAGTGGACATTTTATTTTTAGCTGCCTCATTGTCAGGTCATTATTTCCTCATTAACTGACTAAGCTCTTGTAGGGATCATGATTTAAAAAGTTCTGGAGGAATAAGTTCAAGGAAGCTGTTCTAGACACAAAAGTCAAGGCTGTTATTAAAATGTCCCAGTGCAAAGGAGCCTGTGGACATAAAATCTATCTGCCCAATATTTGATGGTGACAGTATTAAAAATGGATAGAGCAAAAGAAAATCTCACATCCTGGAATTGCATGGAGCTCACCTCTCTTCCACTAGGCTAAACAGATACCACATGTGGTCACGGTGCCCTTCTCGCCTGGGTCCTTTACCACACAACACACAGATTTTCCTCATGGATCTGGTTTCCTGAAGCTAAGAAGAGCAAACCAAACTCAGGATGAAAAATGCCCACACCATCTACTGCTGCCAGCCTGTGAGGAGTCCACCAAAATAATACAATAGCCCCAGAATGTATGCCTTTCCAGCATACCTCGGCATGAAACTGTGCTTTCCCTCTGCAGGAACTGCATGGGTTAGGCAAGCCATGCCGGCAGCGTGTCCCAGGAGTCTAATTTCCAAGGGCTGGAGAGAACACCAAGTGCTGGGAGGGGTGCGGGGTATCCTCACAAATAATGCTGATCCCCCAGTACTGACAGAGCTTTCCACCACTGTGTCAAGGTGTGGGTGTGAGAACTTCTGCCTCTTTCAGTGTCCTCATTGCTTCAGTGTTAAACAGGTCAGGAAACCTGTAAAGCAGAGGCATGAATAGATTTATTTTTTTACTAGTTGCTCCCAATGGGTCTTACTTCAGTAGATTGTGATTCCAGCCAACCCCTTTTATTTAGCTGTAAGAGAAATACACATATTCAGTTGTGGAAATTCATTTTTTCAAGGCTATTTTATTTGGAAGTGACTTTGAAAAAGACAGAATAAGACCACAGCCAAAAACATACTTTGAAAATGCTAATAACAGAAACCAGCAATTTCTGATGAACTCTGAAAATATTTTTACAAGGTTTAAACTTACATCTGTATGCGAGATGCTCAACAAAAATCAATTATCTCAAGTATTTGGGAACTGATGGTAAATCAATAAGGTGTCTGCTTCCTCTGTGTAACACATTTAATACCCGCTGGATGGGCAGTGTGGAACACATTTGCTCTTTAGTTATGGTTACAACAGATTTATTCTGCTGCATCATTGAGTAATCACTCATCTGCAACCTTCATGAATTCGAAAGATTTCTATGGCTAGTAATGAAATCACAGAGCAGGAAAATAAGATCACAAAAGGGTTTGTATTTTCTCTATAAGTTTGTTACGAAGATTGTGATAGGTAAATGAATTCTGACTTGAAAGTTTTCTCTCTCTTAACTATTTCCATAGGTGTCTTCTAACAGAAAGCACAGCCGATGGCAGTTTTTGAATGCTTGGGTGCAAACTAGAGCCCAAACAAACAGCTCAAATTTCATTTCAAAATCTACTTCACAATAGATAGATAGTATTTTAACACAGAATATTTCTTTTAAGAGGGCTTCTTCTTGGGGAAAATGAGATTCCCAAAAGAAAGGGTTCAGTCACAGAAATACCATATGTCAGCGATGTGAAGGAAGAAGTTATTTAGAAAGCATACATGCACCGGTAGTGAGTAACCACCTATACCGCTTAGTATATACAATGACACACATCAGAGCCTTTATTCATGAACTTAGTCTAACACAGGGTGAAATAATTTCTTAATTTTTTAGACTCACTCATTAAAATCAATGGCAAAGCTCTAACTGAGTAAAGATGCTGTGTCAGGTCCCTAAAACATATGCTTACCTGTAACGCTATGTTTAAATCTCACTAAGTGTTCTTCAGAACGCACAGTGTGGGTAGAGAGTTCGGCTCAGTAACTGAAATATAAATATTCCTGACACTATTCCTGACGTAAATATTGTCGGGAAGAATGGAATATATATTTTACATTTTCATATAGGAATTTAAGAAAAAGATTTATGCAAAAACACCATTTTGAGAAATGGTCTAAAACTTCTGTACTTTTCAAAATTACATTTTTCAACTTCTTCAAATATTTTCATCATTCTTTCCAGATATTCCTCTTCCCCAAATGTGACACTCATCATTAACAATTTTGTCCCTTCCCAAACTGCATTTCTCAATTAATTTACTTTTAGATGAAAACAGTTACCCTGTTCTATTGGTGTTCTAAACTGGCATCAGTCTGACTTTTCAAAATACAGAGGTTGCTTTCAAAAAAGTTTAAAGCACAACTGTCAGGAGCAGAAACCTATAAAGCAGAGCTAAGAACTAAAACTTTGTCTGGATCACTGTGGGAAACTTGGCAGAAGGGTGACTGAACCTCACAAGCTCATGTATAAGTTTCTTAATAAAAAGATCTTGTTGATTTGATAGTATTGTTACTTTACTACTTTTTAATCCTTTTCTAGAAACTCTGTGAAGCCCCAGGACTAGAAGGATCAGCCTAAATGGAAATGAGCAAGAATATTAGCATTCTTTAATTTCTTGCTTTCTCAAACATGTGGAGTTATATTGTCTACCACTATCCCACACATCATTGAGCAATAGTTCAAGAGGAAAACCTCAAAGAACTCTGACTGTTGCATTTCATATATGGGTCCTTGTTGTTGGATGTTCCAGTACACCTGGGTTGACATCATCATAGTTCGGTAGTAATAGGATTTTAGTCTATCCCTGCTTGATGAGTCAAATGCTGTTTCTTTTTGCACTGTTGAAACTATGAAATCACGCAAGATTTACACTCCCCCAGGACAGATCAGAAACTGCCCATCTGGCTTGCTAGTTAACACTTTGGTTGTGCATCCGGGAGCAAGCTACTTTAAAAAATCCACTTAGATGAAGGTGCCAAGTTTTGATCTGGGCAAGGATTCAGCTGGAACTATCCTGCTCCAGTATTAGTCCCAGGATAGTGTGCCTGATGCTTCTGCATTACTCCATAAGCAGCAGTCTTTGCTCTTTTCACCAAAATGCCATCCAACCTTTGCTGCGTGGCATGTCAATGAATGCTTCGCAGCACTTTGTCCTTTCTATCTTTTCCATACCTTCTTTCTTTGAGGCGAGGATGAACAAGTAATTTTTGAGTTTTCAGAGAAGGTCATGCAACAATTGGATCTGTGAAAGGACTATCCACAGTTTAGCCCCCAATAATTTACTATTGATTACTTGGGATGTTCAGGCTATTATTTAATATACTAATTTTCCCCCACTTTTGTACAACATGTCTCTACCACAGACCAGAATATGCGAAACGTCTTTAGTCCTATACGAGAAGCTTAAATGGGGAAGGAGCATCCCCCTCAGACTTGTGTCAAGGCTACAGACAGCCACCTGTCCTTCACAGAAACAATTATTCATGAAAGAAGAATTAAATGGATGTTGATAGAGAGTTCGCTTAAGCTAATGGTGCGATCGGACATTATTGTGACTAATGGGAATGGGCCCTCTGGATGAGTTACTTGGTAATAGCGCTCCAGCTGCTTTGGCTTTGCAGAAACCAGTCAGACGGCCGAGAACCACTTTTCTGGTCTTTCTACAATTAATCTCTGCTGAATGAAATAACAAATGAAAATTATGAGCAGTTCTGAAACTGGGGGAGAGTGGGGGGTGGTATTACTATGTCTGTGTTAGGCAGTAAAGTACACTTACCATCACCTTGGCTGTTTGGAATTCAAATAATCGCTTACCAACTTCTCAGGACTTAACAACATTGCACTCCCTTGAAACAAAGGCCTGATACGGCAATCCTCATTCAGCAAAAGGCCACCATCACGTACAAGTTGTATCATGAACCTGTCAACTAAATATAACTATGCCCCAAACACCTTTGCAGTTATTAGGAATGCAAATGTTACAAATAAAACCTGCAAGGCTATTAAATGACAATGCTGTGATATTATATTTCTTATACGCTCCAGATCATTTTGAACCAAAATTGCCTATTGCTTTTCATTGCCCCATATTTCATGCCAGTGTGTGGGTTCTCAACACCCCAAGGTTCATTTTCAAAAAGTCTTTGTCCCCAGATCCCCAGGTAAAGATTCCAGGAGTAGAACTTCTTTTCAGAGATTTAGGGAACAATGAAATTAAGTCTAAGGTATGATCATTCAGTAATCATTATGCTGCAAGACGCTAATGGTACAGATCAGCAAAATAAATACTCTGTTTCACACATAAGATACATCTAAACAAAACTTTGCAGGGCTACAGTAAAGATGACTGACAAGTAATGGTGTGAAGTCAGTATCTTTTGAAATAAAAATACCGAAGTTTTAAAAAATTACTGAAATAATTAGTGGAACAAATTCCACTGTAGTTTGGCAAAAGCATCTTATTCTCCAATGTGCTCTTACTGAGCATAAGCCTGAGTACAGACTGATTACATATACAAAAGAAACACTACCTTCATGCTCAGTAGAGTGGTTTTGAAAAGAAAGAGTTCATGTAATGCCCGTTTTATCATCTATCCAGAAGTATTTATTTGTATTATATCCTGACTCCATTCCTTCCTGAAAACAGATGAAAAAGTGGCAATTGAATTAGAACAGATCTGGACAGGTTTTTAGAAATATAACTAGAGACAGAAACAATATTTGCTAAATCTATAGTGGCTTACAAAACTTAAAGTGTTGAGGTATCCAGTTTTCCCATGAGTTAGGCAGGATGTGGTGCTAAAAATGTGAAAATATTCATGCAAGAGTGTAGAAAGAAAAAAAATGTTCAATGGTCTTTTATTCAGGCACCTTATCTCACCATAGACAGTTACATGATAATGCAAATAGGAACATATCTAAATTTGGACTTTCTGGTTTCCTTCCGTTACTGTTCTGCATGAGGTTTGTTTTGCCTCTGGGTTGGGTCATACATTGTGAAATCACTTGGGAAAAACCTTGGGGTGCAGAGGGTTTTCAGATCAGGATTTTCAACTCATGGCATTTATTGCATCATTTTACATAGATGAAAGTGCCAGCAAAATACAGAGCAAAGGTGAGTTAGGTCTGCAACGCACTTCCTATGTTAGACCATCACTCTGGAACGTTTGCAGGAAAGAACAGCAGCACAATTGCACCGAGCCAAAACCAGACTGCCTGGGAAGCCAGAGTGGTTTTTAGTGCGACCTGCAGCAGTACCTGGAAGTTAAAATTCTCTGGCAGACTGGCACGTTTTCCCTGCTGCTTCACTGAAAGAGAAAGAAGGGTAGAAGATCAAATTCTATTGTAAATGCTGAAAGTTGAAATCTAGCATAGAAGATTTTTTTCCACATACTTCAAACTAGGAAATAAGGCTAGATAGAGAATATATTGGCTCCACAATTTAAAGGAATGCAGCTCCATGCTGCCACAGCCAAGTGCTAGGACTGCCCTTGTTAGCTAGATTAAAGAAATATTGGAAATCTCCACACTACACTGTAGTCGCTTCTCTTGCATGTGCAACAGAAGCATGACATGATAAAGACTGGGGAATGATATTAAGCTATCTTTGTGCCTTTCTGTTCTTTTTTCTAAGTACTGATGAGAAGAAAAAGAAAAAGAAAAAGAGAAAAAAAGAGAGAGAGAAAGAGAGAAAGAGAGAAAGAGAGAGAAAGAGAAAGAGAAAGAGAAAGTGAGAAAGAGAGAAAGAGAGAAGGAGAGAAAGAAAAAGAAAGAAAAAGAAAGAAAGAGAAAGAAAAAGAAGACAACTCATTCAAGGAGACTGATGGACAGAACAAAACAGCTCCCCTGCTATACCTGCTGTTCTCCTTTCTCTTCCTCACAGCAGCCCTAGGCAAGGGGAACCCAAATGCCAATTCAAACCAATTTAAATCTAGCTGCCTATGCAGGTCACATCTAGTGGAGCAGAAAACCTGGCCTTGTATTTCCTGAATTAACCTAGAACCAGGTAGACTGCATAGCCAAAGCAGCCTGGAATTGGAACACGATGATGCCCCGTCATTCCTCCCCATGCACCGCATAGACATTCTGCCCACAAAACTGGAGACACGCTGGGGTCAGTCAGGTGCTTAGAAACCTATACAACATTGTGCTCAAATGCACTGAGAGGCTGATTAGAAGAGCACAGATAAAGCCCTTTCAGTATCTAAGTGCACATCATGTATGTCGTGCAGCTCAGGAATGACCAGCTAGGCAAAGTCTACAAAGTCTGCAACTATGCCATTACCCACCTGAAAGGAAGAGAGGAGAGGAGGAAAGACAGAATCACATGACAACTGCAAGGGTTTCTTTTTTCACTGACTCCAAATACATGTTATGATTGCATTACATACAGTAGAAAATTAAAGATTTTATTCTAGCTATTTTTTCTGGGGAGGGGCATCTCTACTTCCCCAGAAACATATACAGCTACTTCCCACCTTTGAGGCCCATCTATTGGGTCAAATCCCAAACACTTTTCTCTGTTTTATTTAGCTAGGATGCTTCCACAATTAAACCTTCATCTTGAGCTATCTTCCACTGAACAGGACCAGCTCCAGCATCCTAATATACATAGACACTCCCTGAGATTCTTTGGAAAATGCAGTTGGTAGTGACTTGCCTCATTGACATTTACCACCTGACTTTAAAAATTTTGATGTCCCTGGGACTGGTAAACAAAACTATCTCCTATGAGAATGGTAAACAGAATATGCTAATGGATTTCCTGGTACTTCAGTATAAACAGTTAACTCTGTCCTGCCCATCAGAGCAAGACTCAGTTCCGAGTGCCTGATTTCTTTAGGTATTTTATGCACCATGTTTAACACACTCTCAAAACTAGAAATGACAATAAGGGATTCCATTAATTTTACTCTTGAGATTAACATGATGGCATCTAAATAGCTTGGAAAGAACAGTGGATGAAGATGGTATATATCCCCTATACTGATTGAAGGAATATTCCCTTTTTAGAGGTAACTAACTTCCAGAAAAAGCCATCAGGAAGGATTTGTTTGATTTCAGTAGGAAGGAGCCCAGCTCCTTGCCAAGCTGAGAGAATGGGGTGGAGAAGACAAGGACTGGATTTCTGGATTCTTAAGGGCAGCCTCTCTATCTTTACCTCAAAGCTCACAGAAACTTTTCCAAAACTGAAACGAGGCCCTGAACTTTCATAAGAAAGAGGCACATGGTTTTGCTGACTGACTGTGATTTTTATTCTTGTACGTAAAGGCTGAAATGTTCACTTGGAGCCTTGGGCAAAACCTAAAGGGGGTGGGGAGGAAGATGTTCAACTGCAGAGGCCTCTGGGAGCATTTCATGCTTGCGAGGAGCCGCCTTGGCAGCAGTTCGCAGTAGCCCGAGTGCTGAAAAACTGTTTTTTTAAAAACTGTCTCAGACGATGTTCAGAAAGCACCAGAATGTAGTAAATGCTTCTATTGATTTTGCATTATTAAATCCTGAAAAATAACCCAGCTTTGCATGATATCTAATTTACTTGATTTAGTACGTTAATAATTCTGTCCCTAAGACTGAAATGAAAACCGCAGCGATTCTTCACTCTGGAATTAGATGTCTGCAGAAGAAGTAATTTTTTCAGATTATGTAAATTATTCAAGAATGTTAAAAAGCACTGGTTTTAAACTGTTAAACTGCTTCACCGTTTCCACTGATATGAACTGTTAGTCTCTCGGGGACTACTATTTTAGGGTCCTGACAAAAAGTCGGTAGGAGGCAGTGGAGTCTTAACAGTGGCGAGGTTTGGACTGGGGCCATAACGGGCCTTAGAGGAGACAGGTCTTAATGATGTATATTGGAACTGGAAGATCAGATGTGCATTTGGGACACCGATGACCAAGTGAGTGCTATATTGCACGTGTCTGCACATTTGGCATCCACATTAAAATACAGCCGAGGTCATTAAATCTAAAACTTTTAGTTTGTGCCCACCACATCTCTGTAGCACTGATTTGTCAGAGCTGAAGGTGACAGACATGCACCCTGTCCTTAAGGCAGTAATGTGACTTTCTCTCATGTAGTGAGTGTATCTCTGTTTGGAGGCATACTGAAATAATTATTACACCTTTAATTTGTAATTTAAGTGTGTTGGGTTTGCCTGCAAAATCATCTCACTTGCATTCAAGTGATGAATACTCTAATATAACACAAAAATAAATATTACTAAGGAATTAATGACTTTTATATTGAATCCGACGTTCAGAAACTACATCCTCATGCATTTTAACCTGAAATCTCTTTTAAGAGAATATATTTAAACTCCACATCTGGAAAACAGATTCTTTTTCCCTGTCCGAGATACAGTAAAATAACTTTCCAACAGAAGAGAACAGAGTTCTTTGTATGACTACTCACCGCTTCCTTTCCGTCGTGCTTCACTACTGACCTCTAACGAGCAGTAAGCATATTGCCTGAATGCCTTACCCCTTTACAGAGAAGAAATGCGATATTAGCACAAGTTCTTCCTCACACGGGTCTATCCTTTCAGAGTAAGTAGGAACACTTGCAAGAGTTGCTGGGTTAGATTCCTGTGTCGTTCTTCCTAAGAAGCTGCTTTCCAGAGGAACATATTATTTTTAACTACTGTGAACTAGTAAAATGTCAAAGATACTAGCAGGTAAAAGCCAAATAGGACATGACACTCAAAGTCTGGAGTACTCCTAGAATCAGGTTTGCAAACCTCATGTGAATACAGTGAAACCTCAGTGTTTGTGAGAAGCAGCTTTGTAGTATATTGCAAAAATAGCACACCGTTGAAATAGTCTCACACATCTCTCCCTTGGTATGTGCTTGACTGGTCAGCAATTTTGCTCCTGAGGAATACTGTGTCAAGCACATGACATCGAAAACCATATTACATTTTCAAAGTATTACAGAGACTTCAGATGTATTTTCAGCTTAAATAATTATTTTAAATGCATATCAATTGTATTAATGTTTTAGCTGTTTATCCCTCGTCCTAGTTCACATTGTTATGTATAATTTTATTGTATAATTTGACAGCCTTCTAAAAATGTCAAGGTTAACAGCTCTTACAGTTTTTCCATCTTCAAACAGTTGATTAAGCTTTACATATTTTTGCACTATGCAACTATCTTTACATGATATTGAAAGAACCTCCATTCAAGGTTCTTTCAAGAATAAAGCAGAAATGTTTCAATGTCCCAAACAACTTCAAATATCCAGTAACTGACAATGTTGTCTAATTGTGGGCATTTCTCCAAGGACTCCCACATCCTTTCATCCAGGAGCCAAGAGAATTTCGGTAGCTCTAGTCCTTTGTAGCATTAGTCTAATACCAAATTTCTGTTTCTAGTGACTGAGCAATTTAGTCCCCAGGATGAATACGCTAATACCTGAAAATTGCTACAAGGTATTTCTTAAATTGCTGTCTTCATCTGTGGCAATGATGACATTCACAGGATTTAAAAAAAAAAAAAAAAAAAAAAAGAAGAAAGAATGAATAGAGAAGGAGGACATAATATTTCCCAAAATAGACTGGTAATAATTAGTAGAACAAGAAGCTGTTTTTAAGAAGGGACAGGGGAATACCAGCGCAAGTGAATGACAGGGTCAGTTGGGTGCTATGAACTTCCAAAGAAAATATCATGAAATGAGGGTAAAGCTGCACCCCTCCCAGAGGCCCGTAGCCACAGTCCCTTTGGACCACCAGCGCACAGCCAGGTCCACCAAAACCAGATGCTGCGTTAAAAGCCATTTCGCAACAGCTCTGCGTACCCTTTCCCGAAGTAACCGAACACTGAACTGGAGAATGTATTTGTATTCTGGAGCAGGCGGTCCTAACAGGGTATTAATCCAGAATTGCTATTGAGTCTTAATTTCACTATGTCACTGCATAATAACTTCCCCCTATTGAGGAGGCCATGGGCAGTTTTAAACTTATGCGTAGATTGAGGATGGGTAAAAGTCATGGAAGAGGCAGCATGCTACTTACATCACTGGGAAAAGGACAAACGCCACTAAAAGGAGACATATATTAATGAGTTCTCTGCCTACATAGTGCTGAGGGCAGAGCCTGAAAAAAGCTGAATCACTCGGCAGGAGCCTGGAGCACTCCTTTTTCTTGCTGCTGCCTGTTCAGGAGAGGCAGGAAGACCTGGATGGAGATTTTTGTCAGAACTACCACTGAAATTACTGCTTTCCAATTAATACATTAGTGTTGCACTACTGTGACAGTCATGGTGTGATGGTCTCTGCGCTTCAACAGCAAGGCATCACCAGCGCTTCACTCAGTGTTTGCTTCCTCCCCAAGGTGGTGGGAGGCTCTTACCCATCCGCTGAACCTGGGCAGGAACTGAGTCACGGTTAAGGTTCTGGAGCCAGCTTTGGGAGCCACCAAGTCTGCAGCCTCGCTGCACTCAGCAGGAGCTTGAACTGGCAGAGAGGGAATCACGCATTTCCTCAAGCTCATATTGAATAGTACTGTTAGGCAAAAGTCTCTTCACAGAAACTTTGGGAAGTTTTCTAACCCCCTACTCTGGAATAGTTTGGATAGAAAACAAATGAGTGGGTTTATGGAGTTATAATTGCAAATGTGCAACTTGTAAAATTTGAATTGTTTGTTTGTCTTCCTTAGAGATAAACAACCATATTCATAGCAGAAAAGCAGCGTGGTTATAATTACTTTCAAAAACTTCAAATTCAAGTAGCTAGTATAAACTGAAAAATTAACATAGAGATGTGTTGGATGTGTGCAACATATCTAATAATTAGTATACAAAGAGGATAATAACTTCTAATATATTTTTGAAAATAACAAAAAATAATTCTGCCCTTACTATAAATAACAGCTCTGTAAGGAGAAAGCTATAACTTGCATTACAGTATTTTGACATTTTTCTAAATAGACCGTGAAAACCAAACCAGTTAATTCCCCTTTTGTTTTCAGAGACTGTTTAATAGCAATATAATGTTTTTATGTATTTCTCCAAAGCTCCACATTTTATCTGCACTAAAGGTGAATGTTAACCAATCCTGAAGGCATTCATCTTAATATATCAAAAAAGCTGTTGATCAATAGTCTTGAGCAAGATACTTTTCTTTTTCCAAAAAAATAATATTTCAACTCTACTCTTATTAAAAAAGTAAGCAGTGCTATGTAGGTGTCCTAAAATGTAAATGCATGCCCAGCTAGAATAAATAGGACTTATTTGTTGCCACAGAGTCAAAAGATAGACTAATTCATTGGGCCTGGGTGACTCAGGTCTCAGTGAGATGCTTGAGAGTAGATGAGATGTTAAAATTCCTCAGAAGGAAAAAAAAAAAGGTGATAAACACTGTTTTATATTGCATATAGATTTTTATCACAGAACGACAGAGAATGCACCTCTGAATGCAAACACAACTTTGGGATTTCAGTGCCTGCCCTGTGAAGAATACACGCGGTCTGTTAAAGCTCTTAGTTACATATGTCAGATCTAAGCTCAAACTAACTTGTGCTATCAGTTTTGGGAACTGCAACCAGTAATCACATAAAGGAGAGTTTCACCCCAGGACAGAGTTATAGGGTGCAACCTGTGAACTGTCAGCAGTGTCCTGTATAGTGGGGTAGTATATCAGTCCCTACAGAGGCTGCTGCAAAACCCCCTCTGCTCTCAGCCCGTAACAGATGAAATCTGGCTTTTTGGTTCACACTGTTCAATATAGTAGTCCCTAGTACAGATCCCAAAACACTCGCCAAAAGGACTGCCATTACACAACACAGAAATAAATCTGGAGACAATGCTTCAGGAAAAGAGGTGAGCTAATGTTTTGTTAACAGCAGTGGCAGAACATTCTTAGGATCACATGGCAATGTAAGACATCTTCTAACTTTGAGAGCCAAAAGCGATCACACAGGCTGACAAATACCTTCCTCTACCAGAGCCTCCCCACTGCCCATCCATGGAGGCAGGCACTCCACTCATCACCGTCTCCGATAAAACCTTCTGCCTTCTGACAAAAGTCTTTTTCTGATCATTGAATGTAAGCAGCCCAGATGACCACAGTCAGGCAAAATGAATCCAAGCCTCTTCCTTTTTCTAATCCCCAGGAAGTCCAAGAATATTTTCCATGTTTCCATGTTTCCATGTTTCTTCAGAGAACCACAGAGTTGGCGTAACATCTTTAGCAACAACAGAAGTAAGTGTTCAGGAGACTCTGCTGTGGGTCAAGTTGTGCACACCAGGATTTGGCATCTGAGCTTTGGGGTTCTGAATCCCAGACAGGAGACAACCTGGCCACTCCTAGCAAAGAAGCCACTGTTAAAATCTGGATTGAAGCAAAATGGAAGTCTCTGTTAAACTTTCATTTGCCCCATCAGGATTTCCTTTTCTTTCAAAAGCATTACTAACAGCCACAACTGGAAAGAAGAAAGAGGATATCCAACACAAATGTTTGGTACATGATAATTTATTCATCCTTTTATTTTGTCTCCCTTAATGTTATGTTATAGCATAAGGGTAATTTCTTGACAGATGAATTACATAAATGTTGATTTTAAAAATTTCATTTCTCTCATTAAATTGCACTTATCCAATTACCCATTAAAGTGGTTTGTAATGCGAATGCACATTTCTCACATAGCATTCCAAAGCAATGGACTGGAAAATGATAACTTGCCAAAATGGCACATTCACACATCTGATAATAGTGTTGAAAGACCAAAACCACCCCCAAACTAAACCAACCAAACCCCAAACTAACGCCCAGACTAACCTCAGTAGTTTAAACCAGCTTTTGTCACTGTTTCAGAATTCACTAAGGTGTCTTCAACTCAACTTTCTCTAGAACAAAGCAATTTTATTCTTTACCAAATACTGGTAAATCACAAGCCTGAAGAACACCCCACTTATTGTCCAAAAGTTACTAGAGGAGCTCTAAAGAGAAGAAAACAATCTCCCAAACAATGCGATGCGACTGTGTCGAACGTGGGTGGCGGGCCAGCACGCTGTGTAGAGATCTGAGAACGATGACCCAGCTCCAGGCCAGGGAGCAACAAAGCTGCATTAGTGCAGCTCTGCGCCCCAGTTATTGTGCAGTAGCAAGAGTCAGATCTCATTAGCTCAGGAACTGTGCTAAGCTCATTTATACACACGCTGTCTTCAAAACTGAGCTGTTAAGTCTGTGAAAGGCTGAACTGTATTTGTGAATCTACTAGGTCAGACTGCATCTCTGCGCTTTATGCTGCTTCTCAGTAAGCAGATGTCCCCTCTGATCTCAGCCAAGGTCTGAAGGAGTGCAAAATGACTCTCCAGTCTAAGTGTCGTATAGATAGTATACCTCAGAAAAGAACCTGACCTTTTATCCTTATACATACAACATCTCCATTTAAAACCTTTCTACTAATACAAGATATGTGACTACAACAGTAGGGGTTTTTTGGTCTTTTTTTGGACAGTATAGATACTTAAAATAGTCTCTCAAAAAGGACTACCAGACTAAAGTATAGTCTCTCAAAAAAGATGAGATATTTAAAATACAATGGCTGAGTTTGCAGGGATATGTGCAGGTATTAGTGTACAGATCTTCTGTGATGAGTGTCTTTTATCAATTTTTCACATTCCCTTGTGTGATCTGAATCTGTATCTGCTTTATTTTGGCACAAAACCAGAGATCACTCTTTGGTGCACTGACAGTCAGCTAGGAACTGTTCTCATTTACGACAGCCTTCTGAGAATTGCCTGCAGGCGGCTTTTACAGGTCTGAGCAGCCCCAAATCCCCACGTTGCTGCAATAACTGTCTTCCCAGAGCTACTCTTTGTTTATACGGGTGCTATGGTCACACAAGACTTAAGAAAGTCTATCCTATCCCAATCCTATTGGGACTGCATGTTCTCTATAACACTACTGTGTCACATCTTGCACAACAATCTGCTTCATACTTTCGGAGGGAAGAAACACAAGATATTCCAGAAGCTCAGTGAAACTCTGTGCCAATCATGATCACAACTGTGATCATAGAATCATAGAATCATTTTGGTCGGAAAAGACCTTTAAGGTCATCAAATCCAACCATTAACCTATCATGATGGTACTCTAATCCCTATGCAGAACAGATTATTAAACTTCTTCCCAGAAATTCCTTCATCTATCCCAGTCACACAACAGCAATTAAAAATATATACTTGGGTGAACAAAAGATACAGCATATAAATATCGTCCATATAAGTGCTAGAACAATAAAGATGAGGTGCAACTTACTAGGAGTTCTCTTCTAAAAAGAAAAAAGACTGGAGTCCCCGCTCAAAATTGTGCTTCTGGATTTGAGAAGCTAAACCATCTCCCTGTTCACCTTTTCTTTACTCATGAATGCTGAGAATCTTTGGGAGCATGGACCCACACATTTGCTTGACAGCCAGCTGTTCAGAATGTCTCTGGTGACTTTAGGTTATGGGTCAACCATGTTGTTGGAGGCAGAGTCACCTGAAGTGTCTTGAGCAAACCAGCTTTAGTCTGAAAGCAGTACAGCCACACCTTCCCTATCCACACCTACTAGTTTGGCTCAGCTGGAGGATCTCTGGACTCCATGGCCAATGAAGTTTTCTCCTTTTCCCAATCATATCTTGCGTGACAGTTCGCTAGGTTAGTTCGTCTGTTAATCACATTTACCACGTTTCTGCCTTATGCAGCCCCCGGAAAATTTGAAGCTGGTAGCACTTAGGGAAAAGAGAAGTGAGGAAAGAAGGCACACAATCGTATTTCTATTAAATGTGCACATTTATGAGCCGTACACTCAAGAAAAGGAGCAAAATCTACTGTGGAACAGAAGTATGGTCATAACAGCATTCCTAACGCTATCTGGTTTACTGAGCTACAATTTAGCCACGAAAGAATTGCGCCCATGGGTCCACTGAGTCGTTATCTCAAGTTGGCCCTTTTTTCACGTCTGTTTCAGTCCAGCAACACATGTATCACACAGTTCTGCTCCAGCGTGCCCTGACATGATTAATTGCTGGGATGTGAACACTGCCATTGCCGCCTGGTTTGTGATGCTCAGGTTTGTACTGCCTCTTTGGGTAAGAGAAAGTGTTAACTTTCTGCACCGCAACACGACTACCCTTCAGACTACCTTTCCTGCAAATCAGCTCAGTATTACCATTGGGCAACTAAAACTCATTGTCCTGACCCTGACAATAAAAATCCCTTTTGTGCTGCGGTAACTGCCACTAGTTCACCCTGGTCCCATGCCAGTCCAAGCCCATAGGATCCCACGAACCAAACCAGATCCTCCAGACCCATGGACCACAACTTCTGTCCTCCAGATGAAGGATTCAAAACAAGAATGCTAGACTAGACTGCTACCATTGGGCTGCTCTTGTTCATTCAGAGAGGCCTTCTTCATTTCTTGGACAGAACTCTATACCCTTCCCTCAATATGACAGAAAAATTTTGGCTGGAAGGGAACTTCGGAGGTCATCCTGTCAAACTTAGATACCATTCTCAATTTGCAATTCCCCGCCGGTTAAGTCAGGATGACTCTCTAACCCTGAAACAAAGCATAAAATTTGTATTTGTCCTGTCATTAGTACAAAATATTAACCTAGCCGGAACATCTAAAGCAGGAAGAGAACAGTCCTGTGTGGAACTAGGAATAAATAACACAATGATTTATGTAAATTATGTTAGACACAATAGGTTGTTCCCCTTTGCCTTTGGTGCCAAACAGCTAATCTTCCCTCCCAGCTCTCATGTTTCTGTTCAGAAGGATTAAACATATTAATATTCAAGCCTATTGAAAACATTTAAAGTTGTTTCAGTTCTTTCAGTTTAAAATAAGTAAATGCTTGATAGGAGCAAAGACCAAAAATAAAGTCAGCGGAATACCAAGATTTTCCCACAGTAAAAACCAATGAACAGTAGAATCTATCTGTCTGGGGAAAAAAAGTTACATTTCCAGAAAATTATGACGTTCCTAATGAAAGCAGACTTCTGTTTTGTGGAATCAGAAGTAATGAATCACCTTTCAAACTAAAGGACATCCAATTTAACATAAGAGGGATTTATATTAGTAACATTACATTCCCTGCAACATAAATATACCACATATGGACTGCAAGATTTTTTAAGGGGGCTGGATGATTAGTCAGCAACTCAGGAACAGTCACTTGCTGAGCCAGCTTAAGGCAACATGAGCTCTCCTGGGTCCCATGTCAGGGCATAACCTGATCACCTACAAAGATTAGAAAGGAATGTTCCTCACATGTGTAGTCCTGAGCAGCTGGCTCTGTGTATCACAGATTTTGATACTTGTTTTTTAACCTTTTCCTTGAGTAGAAGTTTATCAGCACTTCTAGATTAGGTACACAACAGAACTGACTCTGTATACCAAATCCTATACTCTTATCTTCTTACTATTATATGCTGCTTTGGTGAAAAAGAAAACAGTCCTATTATAGACGTCAATATGCAGATGCTTTCCAAGGTCATTTCATTTACATTAAATGTTTTGCTTCCAATTTATTTTCATGGTCCACCACACATTGTAAATGAGCAAGTTATACAAAATAAAAATGCATAGCTTTCCACTCAGGCAAATAAGCTTAGCATCATAAAGTTATTCAAATATATAAAAAACTGAAAGATTTTCTTGATTATACCTTGCACGTATATATTTCTTATATCATTTAATTGTATTTTACTTAGTAGATAGCATGATTTAAAGGCCACCCTTCAATGCTGTAGCCATCGATAATCTTTTAAAAGCTACCCATAATACATAAACAAGATAATAAACCCTCCTCAGACCAAATCAGATAATTCAGAAACAGCATAAAGTAAATAGACCATCCTACTCCCCATAGCTTCCATATTGCCACTGGCAACCCCCACTAAAAATCCAGCTTCTCGGTGTCATGGGGTGAGCAGAAGGGTCAGCTGTCCAATCAGTCCAGGATGCTCAGCTGTTTTACAGATCTTGATAGGGGAAAAAAATGGAAAATACTTCATCTGCCACTCTCTCTTCTTATCCCAATAATGTCTTAAGTTCCTCCTTTGGCAATATATGCTAGCAGGGGATGGGAAACATTCCCAGACACGCCTTGGGATACGTATTTATCTGTAGGTCGAAATGCATACTTCAGTTTAAAAACCTGTGAAGATCTATGAGAAAATGTTTATCAATAGTCTGTTTATAGAAAGACATTAATGCACAAATAAATATATACACACATACATACTGACACACAAAACCACCACAAACTATGTTTGAGCCTGAGCTATTATAATATACAGTACAAACACAGAGAAGTACTTATCCACTGCCTTTTGAATGATGCAAGCAAAACAGCTGTGGATAGCTAGAGAAAGGAAGGAGAATAATTTTTAAGACTATGCTCTGAACAATGTTGTGCTCTACTGATAACAAAGCAGATGTATCAGTGAAAAGTTTTCCCTCCTTTTCCTTTTTCCTCGACAGGGCATTTAAATCAAATTACAAAGACGACCTGAATGAACCACTTGGCAAAATAAACACAAGCCCTGTTTTCAAGAGAGAAAGGGCCCACAACTAACAGGTGAATAAGTTTTGGTAGTGAAAGAAGACTCTTATAACCAGGGAAACAGGAAAATAGGAAGGAGCAGGAAAATTGAGGAGGCCCATTCCCAGAATCCCCCCAACATGTATATTGCTACTTGTATAACAGGACTAAAAGCTACTGGAAATGCAGCGTTCTTTATCAGTAACAATACAGTGGTTCTACAAAGGCAAGCTCACATCCACTGAACAGGCAAATAAAAGGTGGTTGATACAGTTTATCAGTTTTTTTGGCAATTAACATGTATCAGCTTGGTGTCAGCCAGACAGGTTAACTGTCAAATAGGCTGATTCATTTCAACTGTATCAGCCAGGTTCTCTCTGCTTATTTAGCAGAAGAGTAACTGCATATTGTAATAACAAAAAACAAAACAAAACAAATCTTGATAAAACTCATGCAAGAGGGCAGGGACGGATTGAAGCAGGACCCTGGAGAAGGCTGCTCTAAGGGAAGATGTGGCGGTGGCAGCAGAGAGACTCACTCTCAAAATGCTGGGAATCATTAAGCATTTGATCACTGAAGGCAAAGTTTGCTATGTCTTAAGATACCCTTCCTTCACCACAGGATCCTGGGATGAAGCAAATCTGAATGTGGACAGGTCCATCAGAAAGATGACACTCCAAGCATGCAAAGCAGTTTTTTGGTTTGACTTGACCTCTGGGTAGTTTCTCTCTATGGGGCAAGAACACAATGGTCTTCCAGGTGGAGATGCAAACACCATTTACCCTCTCTCAGAAATAAAACTTGAGTCTTACCTGCTTTCACAGAGACTGAGATCCTACACCTTCCCTGACAAGACCCCTCAGCCCATTTCTGTCATCGCATTGCAGTCATGCTGCTCTATCTTCTTCTGTGCTTCATTAATCGAAGCAGAAATGGCAGCCTACTATGAAGAAGAGAAATGGCCTCAGCTGGTCTATACCTGGATACTACAAGTGTAGGACCTACATAAATAAGGACTCATGGACTCAGCTCTGCTTGTGGGGGTAACCCACCACCTCTAAGCTGCTCTAATTTGTGAGATGAAATTATAATGAGAAATACCATGGAATTCTGGAGCAGGCAGACAAATACCCGTCTTACTTTTTTGTCATAGCAATACCCTCCAGCGAGGTCACTGATGGGCCTGATGGGTCTATTTGTCTAACGGAACATTAAATGCTCATTAATACTTTTGTTTGGATTAACTAAGCACAGTGCCATCAATCTAAGTTTCTCCTCAGCTTCACTGCATGTGAACTTGTCAGATGCCACTGCTTTGGCTCCCACACTCCCTTTAATGTCTCAGTATTTTCCCCTTTCAAACAACAACCACCTCTCCCTCAAGGTCGTCTTGGACACATCGTGTTTGCCAGCATCACATTCATCTCAGGTGCGGGTAAGTTCTACTCCTTTTCTTAGTTCTTACCACCTGTCCTCCCATGCAGAGGAAGTGCTTGGAGTTAGGAGCTCTCTACTACCTTGTATTCTTCTGTAACTTCCACGTGATGCCACATTCCAACCCGCCCTTAGGTTTTGTGAAAATGTAATTAAGAACAATTAAATCATTTAGTAATGTATACTTGGGTTTGAGAAAATAAATTTTGTTTGGATCATGTTCACCTGCCTAAGCACATAAAATTCCCTAACTATTCTTACCGCCTTTCCTTGCCTGTTCATTCCCTGCATCCTCATCCTTCTCGGCTCCATCCCAAAGTCCAAATACCTTTCCATTAATGAAATATTTTGTTCTAAATGTACCAGCATGCAAAAGGTTCACTAGCTGTATTTCTAAATTAACATTCATGCCATTTTAGTACCCAGTCATGAGTAAAGCAAACAGGTTCTTGAAATAAGATATCTTCTTTTCAACACGGGGCTTAACACTTGACTAGTTTGGTTAACGTGTTGTGATAGGTGTTGTAGGTTCATATTACCACTTCCTGTACATCTGCATTTAAGTCTCACAGTGGAGTTTAATTGGACCTTCACAACATCACCTTCCACCTACTGGCAACAGATAATGGCACAATTTGTAGAACAGCTTATTACAAAGAAAGTAATGGCCTGATAAAATCAGATATATAAAGAATGACTTCTCAAATTGAAGTCAGTAGAAATTTTACCACTAATAAATTATTTTGTTTGAGTTTGCATTAGAGAAACACATAGTAAGAACTCTGAGGCAAAAGCATCAGAATTGTAAGTCTTTACCCTAAAGGAAGATTTTACAGTAGTTTTCTCTTAGAATCCTCAGGATGGTACATTCCAAAACAGCTAACATAATTTGAAGGCTACAAACCTATGGCCAGAGACTTTACAGAGGTAAATCAGTAAGGTTTTACTGAAACCAGGAAAGTTACAGTTGGTATGATCCAGCCCTATGTGCCACTCGATACTATCTTGGAGCCATTACAGGAACCATGCTTATGAATTCCATATAGGAAACAGAGAAGCAACAACACAAGCCAGATTCCATCACTGGCATCACTCCATTCAGTTATTTCTCACTCATATTGCTGTAGCAGCTAAAGAACAACAGGAACTATACAGTCACAATAAACGATGGGCTCCTCCCCAGAGGAACTCATGCTGTAAGGCAGCGTAGAGGCCACATACTGACAGTCAAGGAGTACAAGGAAACAGTACCATCCTATTAATTACTGTGCCCCAGTCCTCGCCATGGGCTGATTTTTTTGTGTGTGCAAAAGAGTTTTAAGGTGGAACATGAAGAAGAAAGGAGAGCATGGAAGAAAGTACACCTGTGCTTATTATAAAATTGAACATATGTGCAAATAAAGTCAGCATCTTAACTGATGAAGAAACAATAACTTTAATCCTGATAGGGAAAGTCAGATGTCAGAGAAATGACAGGCATCTGTCAGCTTGTGGAGCTGGGACCCACTCATGCCCTGAATGCCAGTCTTCTACTCTTGATGGTATAATGGAGGCACCCTGCCTCCATTCCACACAAAGCGAGGGAAGGGAAACTGAAGGCCCTCAAAAATTAAGCAACTTTAGCATGTGTAATGTTGGTAGAGTCTCCTTGAAGTCCTTTTTTTTTTTTTAACTTGCTATTTTAAATGTCAGTCTTCCTGGATTTAGTCTTAAACTTGATTGACTCAACTAATCAGATGAAAAAAAGAGCAGTCTTGAAGTCACAGTCATATGAATTATGAATGACAACCCTTCAATACAACTGATTTTCTATATCCACAAAACAGAAAACTTTTCATCAGGATGATGGGCACACTTCCACTGCAAAGAAAGTCTCTCATCATCATCTACAGGATACACTATCATGCCCACCACACCTACAGGATACTCAAATTGTACAGTGAATTATTACTACCTGCTCCCCCGAGGAAGGCGCTTGCTTATACCTGCCAGATGGAACTACAGCTGGCAACTCAATGCCTCACAAGGACCTTCTGCAAACAGGTTCCTCACAAACACACATATTCTGCCTTCCTGTTCCCATTTCACTCAAATCAAACATCTCTGGTTCCCACTCCCCTCCTCAGTTGGCTTTTAGACTTAGCCTTTGTTCCTGCCCAGTTCAGAGCGCTTAATACACACCCCCATAATATTTTTTATATTTACATATTTCATCACAACAAATATTAATTACATGCATTTAGCCAAAGACGTTGCTTCCAGTTTGTTTGCCGATTGCAATAGGGGCAATAAATGTTCCTCTGGAAATACTATTACAGAGAATAACAAATAAAGCACCTTTTTTCTGGGAAAGAGGTGCCTGCTCCACTTGCTTTTGCTGTGTCACATCAAGCAAAAGAAATCACACATTTCTGTGTCACAGACTTTATTCTTTTGATTATCTGATATGTATCCCCATCCCCTCACTGCGGAGGGACAAGATTAATACTACACTAAGTGTATATATTACTGCATTGAATGTTCAGTACAGCCAAGTGTTTAAGTTCGGCTGCACCTAAACAAGAGTTAGCATGCCTAGCTACTTCAAATAAATGAAGCAACTGCTCTTTTAATTTGAAAAGTTTGGCAAGAAATTGGGTTTTACCTGTCAGTAAGTGCAACCAGATATAAATCTTATCAGTCCAGTATAATTTTTAATAGAAATTTCTAAAACTATTGCAGTTAAATACACAGAATAATTAAACAAACAAACAAACAAACCCCCTAAGAGTTATTTAAACAAATGGTAAAATGAACCACTCTTGAAAGTGTTCTGCTCCAGTAGGAGGGAAAGACATACCTGTGGGAAATCGAAACAGAGCTAATGGAAGCATGAAGCTGACAGAAAATGCTTATTGCAGAACACTTTAAAAATCCAGAACTTCAAAAAAAAAAAAGTATTCAAATATACTATTTACAGTCATGCACAAAAATCTAACCAGGCAGAAAACACACAGGAGGATGTTCATGATCTATCTCAAAGTAGTAACGAAATACAGTGAGTTTTAGGCCCACTCCACTCAGATTTGTCCATGTCCTACTCATATTATCAAGCTCCAAAGATTAATGAATAAAACACAGAACATTCTAACTCTGAAATTCACTTGTCTAATGAATGCAGGGTAGAGTGTGTCCCAAGATCCTACAATTAAGTTACATTTCTTCAACTGCTACATGTGTCACTGAAAAGTGAAATAGGCTTAGAGAGAAACAGAAATAGTTTACTTCATGAAAAGAGCAGCCTCAAGTTATATCCTTTCACCTTGTAAAATGTAGGAGCAGGTGAGGATCCTGGAAATGCAAGCACTAGCTGATATATCCAAGACTTTGTCTCTATACTAAGAAGTCACATCTTGCTTTTAAGTGTGTTTATCCATGGCAGAAGTAGCCTCCAGAGGCTGGGAAAAAGTCTCGGGAGGAATGAGAGCTCATGTTGCAGGCTATGCCCCCAGAGTGACTTGCAAAGACATGAGCATGAGCGAGTTCTGGCATCTGTTCAGTTCTGTTTTACCAAAATTTGTAATTTTGAAGAGACTACTACTCATCTTATTTGCTGCTTTGCCCCTATACTACAGCCAGACTGAAACTAGCTGCAACAGGATCCCTAAGCAAGTGCTCTGTACTGAAAATGCCTCCTACATGGAAAGCTCCAGCACTTAATTGGTGGTTTTTTAACAATACTAGCTATTGTTTACCTATTTCCTGCAGGTGCTTTCAGTTTTTAAATTATTTTAAATACAGGTAAGTGAAGCTTCTCTATTTTATTTCTGGAATGATTAAGTATGTAAAAGTCTCTGAGGGCTGCAGTACATTTCACATGTTAAATAAACTTGAGCGGTATTTATTTATAACTGAAAATACAAAGTTCATTAGACATGGACTTGGTTCTTTAATTTGCCAACAGGATGACTAATCAGCAAGTATGTGCTGGCCAGCCATGCCAGAACATGCCAGCCTTATCACTCTGCACTAACCAGACGGCACACATGATCTGAACATCCCACGGGGATGATCACAATGCTCAGTGCAAGGTGGGAGGGTATTGAAGCAGATGTGGAAGAGAGGTTTGGGAGACAAAGGAAACAAATCTCCAGGAAATTAGGCATCGTGTATTCTGCTGCTCCTTGGACAATTTTTCTAAAGTGGAAAATTCACAAAATTATTATATTAGAAAGTGTGAAGGTAAAGCAAGGGTAGTTCAGACATGGCATGTGGAGTAAACAGCTATGGATGGCAGCCGATTTGATATGAATATTCCAGGTTGATTCTGGAAAGCTGGTAAGTAACTCACAGTAAAGTACGATCCACCAGGACAACATATTAATTGCATTGTTATTTCTCTTCATATCTGCACATTCTCCAAGTTTAAGAACATCACAATTTATGATCAATATAGGGTTTTCGTTTTTAAATAAACCAAACTCTAGAACTTCTTACCAGTAATTTTTTTCAATTCAGATAGCTCATTTAATATCACCACTTTTGCTGCAGCCTGTACAACAGTTTTACCAAACATAGTTGTAGGCCGGAAACCAGTTTGATGCTCTCCCCTTTTCACTAAAAAAAAATAAATCTCTGGAAAAGACCAGGCAGTACACTGGCAGGAAAGTATCTTATTATTATTTTTCTTGCTGATTTCAGTAGCAGGTATGATGGCAAGTGCTGGGAATGGCTGACTAAACCTCATTCTCTTGCTACCACTCTAATGAGGATTTTATTTTTAGCCAAGATAATTGAAATAATACTGACGCTGGTTTGTTGTAGTCTTTATCTGTAGCCAGATTGTGTTTTGCACTATTTGAGCTCCATCAGTTGCTCTCAATCCATCTGGAGGGTATGACTTCCAGTTTAAAGATCTTTCAAGGCAAGTTTCTGATTGTCCTTCCAAGTAACTGTTACAGGTGCACACAGAAATGTTTGCTCTTTTCTTCTGAGTCTCCCATGCTGTGGGAGGTGAATCCACACATTCTGTGCTGGGGCCTAGTGACATGACAAAAGGCCTCACTTAAATTCCAAATAATCTCCACAGTTTATGCAAAATCTAATCACCAGATGCAAAATCTTGCTCTGAGAAGTTTGCTACATTCTCAGCTGTAATTACACTCACAGGGATCAATTTAGCCGAATCAGACCTGGCAAAATCTGCAGTAAGACCTGCAGAATCCAAGCAATGCTGTAACAAATCCCAGACTATCGGGCTATACTACTGATCCAGAGGCCAAATGCCGTTTGAGTTACTCATTGGGGGGGCGACACAAATCACTTGAGAGCAAGGAGAACAAGGTTTTGACCTAGACTTTATAAAAGATAGCCTACATTTTACCTTAGCAATTTTAAACCAAACTTCACTTCATCTTTAGCTTTGCCTGAACTAGACCTGGCTCAAGTTCTTTATGTCTCTTATATTCCGGATATTTACAACCTTCTGCATGCCTCTCCAACAAATGGCTGCTTTCCATTTGTCACTATGACTTACTATTTAGAAAATGTTCTAAGTTGATATAAGAACACACAGATCTAATAACAGATGTCTACTGCCATAAAAGTATTGCTAAAATAAATAAATGAAAGATAATTCTTCCTTAAGAATAAACAATTTAAATACACCTTTCTTTGCTGCAGATTGAACCAGCTGTAAGTGGAACACCACCACAGCCAATGCAGTTGTTTAGGTTTGGATAACTGAGACACTCCTTACCTTTTTTCCCGCCTCTTCCCAAAACATCTGATCTGGTTTTCCCTAAGTGGCTAGTGAATTTTGGTTGACAAATGCAAACGGCTGTATGTTGATTCTCTGTACTACCTGTAACCCCATCAGAAACCAGAAAGCTGATCAGCAGTTCAAGTGCCAACTTGATAATCCAGAAAACAAACTGCAAAACCTGTTCATCACCCTCTTTGCCCTAAGTTCACCCAAGGCACTTTTTGAATGCAAAGCCTGCTGGTGGAAACACCTTTTCCAACTGGCTACTAAGGTGCTTAGTTCACTCACCATGCCTGAAAAAAATATCATCTGGACAATCAAAAATCTTAAAATTCTAAATACAAAAGTTTTCTATTGAAAATCTTAGACTATCTCAGAGAGTTTTTAACATATTATTTTTTAACATATCCTGAGAATTCCCTACCTCGTTTCATTGCAATGTATTGTCATAAAATTACTTTTCTCCTCTAGTTGGAGAATGGGCTTTCCCTTAATGACCAACTGCAATTCATTTATGAGAAATGTACATAATCTAATGGACAGCTGTAAGTCAGTTAAAATGATCAACATATGAATAACATAGCTCAGGAACACCAACAGAATAAGGTTGAGCCCTCCAAGCCTTCAATTATTCTTTATACTTTTTTCATATAAGAAATGTCACGGCCTATTAACAGTAAAACAGATGACTTTATGACAAATTCAGATAAAAACTGTGAATGGAAATAAATTTGTCAATAGAGCACATAGCTTAAACTCAGAAAACCATAGCATTGAATTTCGCACAGATGAAGGGGGATTTAAAATAGCTTATTCAGTTATGATATAGAAAGTGAAAAATATAAGGCTATATTAATGGTTGCTTTAAGTAAGTGTCACTCATTCTTTCATATTTATAATGCCTCTTACTCAGCATTTCTTCTCCCTGCTACAGACAGGTCATATATTTACAGTTCTTTTAGAAATTAGGAGACTGGAGACTGAATCTTCTTGTATAATTGTTGCATTGCTGCTTCTGCTTATCACCTTGGATGCGTTTCTTTCTGTCAAATAGCAGAGTCACCGTGCTATTGAATGAATCAGGCCAGCAAAACAGCTGTGACTGCATTAATGCAAAGGTATTTATGGAAACAAAATGCACAATAAAAATACGCATTTATTTTCCAAGCAGGGCTGATCAATGGGTGGCATTCTTCTAATGCAATGATTTACGATATGCATTATAATTTAAATTTAGTTTAGCTGTAGTCTCAACAAGCAGTCAATTAGGACAGTTTGGAGTGGGGGCAAATGTGGTTCTTGCCAAAAGGGAGGATTTTTTATTTTCTGTTTTAAATAAGCCTGATCCAAGTGGAAAGACTCCAACTGATTGCTGTGGGCTCTGCCTCATACTTGCCTTTATTATGTAACTTCTGTTTTTATTCCTTCTGTTTTTTCTGGCTTTTCTTCTTTGCCTTAAAAAGTTGGTCCTTTCTCATTGTTACATTCTTTTTCTGCCCTGTTTCTTTTCCTCCTACAAACAAAACCAATGATATTTATCTTCCTGGGGATTACTGCATGTCCTTACAATGTACATGTAGTTCTAAAACAACTGAGCAGATTACAAAATGACAAGCCTTTCCCATGCACATTCACCTACCCACATCGTTTGCTTTTCTCTCCATCTTCTTTCCCAAAATGACATTTTAAAAAATTGCTGGAATTTTCATTACATTTCAGATTGGAAGGGATTGTCATATTTGCTGCAACAGTCGCCCTGGCAAATTTCAATCAAATTAAGCATTACTGTCTCTAGATAAGTCACACCAAGCTGTCCCAAGCTTCTTCAATGGCACAATATAGATCACATAGCCTATACCTGAATTGTCTTCAGGTGATCCCAGTAGAAAAAACAGGCCTACTGCTTTCTGCTAACTTGATCTGAAAGGCTGCTTACTCCAAAACCATGTATGATGATCAGATTTTAAGTACTTGATCAGAGATATCCAGCCAGGATATAAGAAAAAGATTCTCTGATCAGTAGAAGACAATAGCCCCTCTTATCTAACATTCCTCTTCAGCTTAGAGTTATCTGTGGACTGGGAAGAAAAAGTCTTCCTGACGCTATAGAAGACCAGCTGAAACCTCTGAATAACAAGATCATGCAGAAGGCTAGTGAACAGCATAAAGACACGATATGGCTATGAGCATTTGCACCTCTATGTGTTCATTTTAATCCTGCAAGAGAGTCTTCTTGGACAGAAGAGCGTACAAGCAGGTACTGAATACCCAAATACAAAATGCTGGCAGCTGTGTGCCAATGAAAACAAAAGTAAGGAATTTTACAGTCCATTTACAGTGAAAAATCTTGTTCGCAGTAAATCGTTAGCAATATCCTTCTAAGTGTCACTGCTCACCCAGTTACTTCAACGTTCTTAATATCTCTTTTCTTATCAAACTGCCACTTCCCATATTGCAGCTTCAGGAAACTGTATCCCACATTAACCACAAAAAGTTGTTGTTTTACTTGACAATAATTACTACTTGCAAGAACATAGTCACACAGGCAGTTATTTTATACTAATTATTATATTTCCAGTAATCCCAGTTACATATTATCAATTTTTTTTCCTTGCTTTCCTTAGGATGATTTGTTCCTTACATTGTACTTTCTGATTTGCTGAAACATTACTAATTCATCCTGTTAGCTTTTCTGTGATAAATTGTACATGGTCATGAGTACATCTGCTCCTCTCTAGCAACTTTTGAACTTGTTTGGCAGTTTCAGCCTCACTAGACAAAAGGAAAATATCTCAAAAACACTAAGTCCTTACACATTGTGTGAAAATAAGGCTTTGGTACAGTGCCATAACCAAGGAAAAAGTTTGGATGCTCGACTGTACTAGATACGAATTAATTCATATTAGAGATACCAAGAAATAGGCTTCACTAGTTTTGATGTTCATAAAACTACTTGCTTTCACCTCTACTGGTTAAAGTACCCTCACCGCCATCCTGTTACTTGACTAAACACTTAAGTTCAAATTTCATTCAAAATTACTGATTAATGCTTTTCAGTAAATTATTATTTCTAGTTAATCGCATGACTGTTCAAAACACAGTGCCAACCTTTGTTTTGGTAAAAGCCTTCTCTCTCCACACATCCATTTGCAAAGGCTCCAATTTCCAAAATTGTTTATTCTGACCAGAAACACTGTATTTACGGTCAGGACTCAAAGGTGGGTTTTGCTTTTTTATTTCAGAGTTTTACTGTTATGCCAAACTGCTATTTAAATAAGTCTCAGTTCAAATCACTGAGGAACAAGAAGCATCCTGAATTCCCGTGAAAAAGAGACTTTTTTTTTTTTTTTGTCACGGGCTATTTTAAGTGTTTTTAAAGCTCAAAAACCTTGTTTCCGAATTCCTACGTTAATGTAATGTAAAAGGCGCTCTCTGAAAGGCTAAACGAGCTATTTCCCATAATTTGGGCATTTAACTGGATTTAACTGCATATTAACGCCTGAACACAGCGGAGGACGGTTTGAGGAACAGGACAGGACGCTTTAAGCGGAGTCTCCGTAGATATAACCCACCCCTCCCCGACAGCTTTACTTCCCCAACCTTCCTACCCCCGGCACGGTGGGGGCGGCAGGGCGGCGGGGCGGCCCCTCACCCGCGGGCTCCCCCGAGGGCCCGGCCTCGCCCGCCCGCATCGCTGGCGGCTCCCCCCCGGGCCGCCGGCTCGGACGCTGCCGAGCACGGAGCGCCGACGGGACGGGACAGGCAGGCAGGCTCCCGGGCGGGCGCACGGACATCCCGGCACCCTCCCTCCTTCCCCCTCTCGTTTTCCTCACCGAGCTGGAAGACCCCGGGGCCGCACAATCCCCCGCCCCCCCACCGACAGACAGCAACCGCCCCCGCCCGCCTCCGCTCTGCTCTCTGCCGCTCAGGAGACACGAGTCCCTTTCCCAGCGAGCAGGGAACGGAACGGAACGGAACGGAACGGAACGGAACAGGTCGGGAGGTGACAACAGACACCAACCGAGGACCCCAAACCGGCCGCCACTACGCAGCCCCTCAGAGACAGCGGTGGCTCCGCCCCCTCCCGGCGCGCGCGCCCGCCCACCCGGCCGGCCCGTCCGCGCGGCCGAACCCTCGCGAGAAGCCGCCGCTCGCTCCCGCGTTGCCACGTTCAAAGGAGCCGGCGGCGGGGAGCGCGGCGGGCACGCGCACCCGGTACACCGCCACCCCACTCTCTCGCGCCCCGGCCTATCGGAGCCGAGAGGCGCCCCGCCTCGTTCCCGTGCGCGCTCCGCCATTGGCTGGTGGCCGGCGGGACGGGCCGCGGTGCGCTCGGTGCCGCGCTGCTGCGGCCGCAGGGCGCTCCCGCACGCCGGGCTCAGGTGGTAGCGGCGGCGGTGCCTGACTCGTTCGCGCTGCGGCCCCGCCGGCTCCGCCCCGCAGCCACCGCCGTGCGCGCGCCGCCGCCCCCTTCCCCCCCGCCGCCTGACAGAAGGTGCCATGGCCTCACGCAAGAGCTCCAGAGGCGCCGGCGGCAGCCCTAGCCCCGGTTCTAAGAGAGGTAAGCGGCGGCAGCGCCGCCGCGGGAGCAAGGGGCTGGGGTTCCCGCGGCTACGCGAGGGGCAGCCCGCCGGGGCGTACCGCTGCGGGGCGGCGGCGGCCGGAGCCCTGGTGCTGGGGGAGGGGCAGGGACCGGTGCCGTCCCTCGCCGCGGCGGCGGGGAGCCTCCGGGTGAAGCGAGGGAGTGCTGCGCCTTACTCTCCTCTCCGCCTGTGCCTCCCGGCGGGCTGAGGCGCAGCGTCCCCCGCCCTCCCCTTCTGCCGTCCCTCGGCCGCGCGGCGTGGGCCTGCGGGGGCCGCGCTCCTCTGGCCCCGCGGGAGCGGGGGGGGCAGGGACAGATGGCCGGGGTCTGTCCCTCGGGTTTCCATCGTTGTCTGTCTCGGGAGTTCATGTGGAGGAGGAGGAAACTTGCGTGGCTGGGCCTAGGCGGTGGGGACGCCCCTCGAAAGCGCCCCAAAAGGGTTGGGGTGAGCGACGGGCGGGTCGTCTGCCCGGAGGGGGTCCCGACATCTGTGGGTATCCCGGGAAAGTGCTCTCGGACCTTTTCCCCCAGAAGCCGGGGGCAGAACCGGGATGCTCACAGTCCGATGCTAGTCAAGTCGTTGTTGTTCTTGTGTTCAAACTTGGGTGTTGGAGTATCTCCTCAGGCTGACCTGTTTAACAACGCTGGTCTGAAGTTATTAGATCTATTGTAGGTGTAGCATCTGAGCTGATGGTTTCTGTAAGTTTAGAAGCAAGGAGGAATAGTCTCGGAAAAATGCAAGCAGAAGGGTTTTTGAGACAGCATCTCCTCCCCTCCCCCAGTAAAGAATGCCTTAGCACGTCTGACTTCATAAACTATGTGTGGACAGTTTAGTTAGGGAAAGCTTTATGTGCAGTAGCATTTTTAAGCATAGCAGAATGTGCTTGAAAGAGGAAAAAAGTACATACTTCTGAAGTCACTATGCAATCATGCACGCTGCAGTAAAGAAAGGAAGTGCTTTTATCAGGGATTGAATGTTTGCTCACTGTAACTTCTTTGGTTTTGAGCTTGACGTGCAGAGAGCTCCAGTAATGAAATGTGGTGACAACACTGAAATAAATGTCTGTTGTTCCTCTTTTAATTAACGTTGTTCTCCATATTATTGCTATATTCAAAGAGAAACCATATAGGATTAGTTTACCTATCACGTGATGGATTAAGAGAAAAAGATTTCAAAGATACTTAAGCGTAAAAGAGTTTAGAGATGATATTACAGTGTTCATAGAAGTGGGTTTATTTTATTTTTTTTTCAGTTGCTGGCTTATGCTGTAAAGTCTATATTAACTTTTTGCTTGGACTGGAGGTGCTCCGATCATCATCCAGTATTAAGCATGCTAAATACAGATTTTCGATGATAATGCATTAAGAACATGCATCCCTGGTATATTTTTGAATACTAAACATGGTTCTGTTAATATTTTAAATTTCACTTTAAAGGTTTGTCAACATTTGAAAAATAAATTTATGAGGAAACTAAATCTCTGCCTAAGCAAAAAAGTATTCTGTAGGTTTTTATCTTTTAGTACAAAGAGATAAAATTTTACTCAGAAGATATCTGGTTTGTGTCATTGCACTGGGGACTCTTTTATTTACCGTTATCTATGAGGGGATGAAGCAGTATGAGTAATGTGTTAGGCACTCTCCTAAGATGTAACTGCTTAAATTTAGACAAATGTTTTATTAGTTTCAGCAACTCCTAGTTAGAATCCTTTGGACAAATGTAGAAATTACAGCATGAAGCTTATGCTGTTTTCATAGTTGCAGCTGCAGAAGGAGGTAATGGATGATTACTCCTGTGTGAATAAAGGAACAGCTAGAGGAACAGAGTCCTCGCAGCAGCCAGTAAGCCTTCCACAGTTGAGGGATGTGAAAATGAGATGAGGAAATAATTTTGAGATGGCTAGTAATTGAGACCGTGAAGTATGGAAACCTCAAGTTTGAGGCAGCTCTTGATAATGTTGTAGTATTCACTTTCCAGCAGTTCATGGGAGAGGACGTGGTTACTTGCCAAGGCATTGCTCATAGCTCTGAAACCACTGAAGTTGACAGCACATCTAAAAATCTGTGTGCTGAAGACAATACCTGCATCTGAATGTAGTAATTGGGTTTTAGGTTTCTGCATCAGGAAATATTGACAGTAATCTTACAAATAGATCAAGTCTGAAATAGTTCTAGCTGTAGTGTTTACATAGGTGTTTTCAGATTCATTGAAATGTCAGAAGTGGAACTAAATATTTTTTTAGAAATAGAACGCTACCTTTTACTTTCAAAAGTCATGTACTAGAAGCTGTCAACTCAGTCCTGATTTTAAAAAAAAAAAAAAATCTTTGTATTTAAGCTTTGTACTGCTACTGATGGACGCTTCTTTGAAAGTGACATTTATAGAATTGTATGAATATGCCAATGACTTTGTTTGGAATACAGAAGCGAAAACCAGGTCACAATTTGATAGTCTGGGGATACTTAGAGAGGAAAACGTGTTTGTTATTATCTTTACTGGAAAGTTTGGCTCCCTGTCAGTAGCCTACAGAATCCACTGTAAAAACTGTGGCCTCTCAAAAGGAAGAAAATAATTTTTAAACAGCTAGATAAAGTAATAGATACTTGCTGGAATATTACTTAAAGCCTCATTAGGTGAGAGACAGTTTTGGTACAGGAACAAATGCATGTCACCTGGTCATGAATTAACTCCCTCAAATTTCATGAGACAGCAAATTTGGAAATGTCTTGGGCATTAGCAGGCAGCTGTGGAGAAGCTTTCCAGTAAGAGTGAGGATCAGCAGCCCAGCTACTTTTGAAATACAGGTGGCTCAAAAAATATGCATTACTTTGTAAGCTACGCTTACTTGTAGAAGTAAGAGTGCTGATGATAAGGCATCTACCGTCATGTTGCTGTGTGGGTGTCTTTTGTCTTACAGTACCTAAGCATAAGAATTACTTAAATGTAATTCTCACTGATCATATAGTTGTGCAATAATTGCTGTCTCTTTTTGTATTTCTAACTACAAGTGGGAGAGTAGTTCTCAACTAAGCTAGGCAGTATACAAAAACCGCATTTCTGACACAAGGTATTGTCTGTATCTATGGACAATTGCATTTTATATTAAAAGAAAAATAAATCCTAACTCTGCTAGTTCTGAGGTTGTGTCATTGTCACACAGATTGAACTCAAAGTACTCTGCTGTTGCTTTGATAAATTTTCTTTAATCTCCATAATGATGGTTGAGATTGTCTTCCGACATCCCCTACTTTTCTCTGCAAGACTGCAGAAGATGTTCGATTTCACTTTTTCCTGTTTTAACCATCTAGTTTCCTTATATATCCAAATGCAAATGTATTGCCAAGCTTTTAACTCCTTTTACTCATCTCTTGGACCTTCTAAAGTCCCTTAATATAATCCTTTAATTTCTGGCTTTTCAGTTTTCCTTAAATTTGTTTTATTTGGTATGTATTCAAGTTGACCTGATGTCCTTATCCAAATGCAATTTTGTGCTTGTATCAATTCTTTTTTAGTTAACAGTATCACTTCTAGAACAATTGTTGTGCCTGTTAGTTTCCATGAATCTTTACATTTCATCTCACCTCTATTGTAAAGACTACTTTACAATGTACTTTCTCTGGGTAAGGCTCTCCATTAGCTTTTTAATTTGCCTAAGCAAAGAAAGTTCATTAGCTAAAGAGGTCACTTTTTTCCTGCTCTTTTGTTAGCTCCTGGGAACGTTGACTTTCACATCACTGCTTCCAATGCTTTAAGTGGGATTGCCTGTGCCTTCTCTGGTGTCTCTCAGCTACCCAGCTGTGCTGTGGTATAACATCTCCTTTACTTACACTATGGATTCTATGTATATGTGATGCTTCCATCTACCTAAAAATTCTCTCTCTAATTTCTGATCTGAACTACTGTCCAGCATGCTTGCTTTATGCTCTTGACTTTACAATTGTGTAGTGTATCATCTGATTTTTTTTGTGTTACAATCTGTTCATCATTTCCTTCTTCATTTTAAGTGTAATCCTTAGGAAGAAGGGTATTAAGGTGTTGGAGGTCATAAGTGAAATGTAAATTTGGGATGCTCTGTGGGGCTTAACAAATGTTTTGACTGGTTTGTCCAAGTCCTAAGTCCTAGTGTTTGCTGTATTCTCTTGAATTCAATTAGTGTGCTGCTCAGTGCTTTGATTTGGCTATTTAAACTAAACCTTAGAATGTTTTCTTGTAACGGCTTTGGTATTCAGGAGTATACAATGGAGAGCTATTACTGTGTTAGAGTTGCTATATGACCATTGCAGGCAAATGAGAAATTCTTTGTCTGTGTCTCACTGGTGGAATCTTTATATGCTGTTTTGGAAATGTTGCAGTGATTTCTTCACTGAGCTTATCCTATTGCCTAATTTAGTTGCTTACAGCTAGTCAAAGATCTTGAATTTTTACCACTAGTGCCAAATATTACTATTTTTTAAACAGTTTGGCACAGACTGGTAAAAAGCATGCCTCTGTATTCAGAACAAGATGGATTTAACTAGGAAAGTTGATTATGACTTGTGAGACTAATCCTAGATCTCTGAATTTTAATAGCATTTGTGTACCTGGTATCTAATAGCTAACTGTAGCTTTTAAAGTATGAATTACTCATGTCAGTGACAAAGTATCTAAATAACAGCTCTGCGTGTGTGTATGTTTCTTCTCTAAATCTTCAAGAAGCCCTAAAACATGGGCTAATACAAATAGCAAAACCATGAAAATGAAGACAGCCACCTCTTTGTGATTCATCTGTCTGCCTTGTGTCTTATTCAGGGTGGCCTTTCTGGAAAACATTTTAACATATTGTAAAATAATCTGTCAAATTAACTAATGAAAGCAACAGTAATGATCCAAACATCTGTAACTTACATGGTATGTTGCAGCAGTGCCATCAGTGAAATTACTGGTTTTGTTGGTGTAGTGTCCCACACGTTTTTTCTTTTTTTCCTTTTTTTTAAATGTCCAGTACAAAATCTGAGGCAGTAACTCTTCAAGTCAGTTTTCTTATCTCTGATTACATGAAAATGATGTAAATAGCATTCTTAAAATTGTTAACACAGGTATTCCTCTGCATACATGAGATTTGCATTGGAATAGTGAGTGCTTGATATACCTCTTCATTTGTCGAGAACTGGAGTTAAATGAGCTCTAAATCCTAAAAAGACAACCCTGTCATCTCTTGGGTCTGTCTGTATGAAACATTCTGTATGCTATTAGCTGTTGAAAGGTATGGTAACTGACTGCCAAGGTCACTCTGCAATGAAAAACAATCAATTTGGACACAGTATATGCTTTCATGACTTGTTTTTCCATATTGTCTGGTATTTGGATTTCTTCTCTCTGCTTTTTCTCAAGAAAGCATTATTTCAGGTTTTAAGATTGATACCTAAGTGTAGCAGGATTAGCATAAAAACAAAGAGGGCCTGATACTTTCCCTCTATCAGTACTTTTTTTCCTTAAGAATTCTGGAGCACTGGGAGATTCCTCTCCCTGATTCTTGAGATGCTACCACGTGATAAAGACATCAAGGAAAGTTCTCCTCCTTTTGATCCAGTGTGGGCTGAAACCTTGGGCCTACTCTGTGTTGCCTAACGTACTTTACCTGTATGCAGGAAGTCACTGCGGGCCAAAAGGTATTGTTCATGGCGCTTCAAATACAGAGGAGCCTTGCACTTGACATCTGTAAGGATGTCCATGTTCATATACTTTTGAGCAGTTTAAGAGTTTAAATGGTCCTTAAGAGAGGTAACCTTTTTCGTAGCCTTTTGGCAATAGAGCTTGTTTAAAATGCTAAGTGGATAACCTAAATGATCACTAATATACTCTGACTTTCTGTCTCCCTGAGATTATTTTTGGGCGATTACTCTAAGAATGGACCTGAAAATTCCCCATCAGAGGTAGTAGCTAGTCTAGGTTTAGACTCCTGGGATGTATATCATATTGGGGGATTAAGGAGTTAAATCTTTTTACAGTTCAATGCTATAGGTCTGCAGTCAGCTTCATGTAGTCTGAGGTTGCTCTGCAGTCTTCCTCTTTTCAGTTAGCCTTCCCTGTACCTGAATTAGTACTTTTGCAGGTGCTGGGTGAACCACACCAGGGAACTGATAAGCCAAAAATTTACTCTTTTCTTTTTTTCCCCAGACTAGCTCAGTGCATAGCTTAATAGAAAGTCATTTGGGTAAAAGGGAAGAGATGACAATGAGTGGCTTGGGCATCAGGAGAGGGTGAAGTTTAATCTAGAGTTTTATGTTTGATCATGTCATCATGGAGCCATGGTGTGAACATACAAGGTGAATGGTTGGATATACTAATGTAATGGCTGGATATTTAAGGGCTTCGTAAAGACAACAAAATTTACTAGCAGTTAAAGGTGTGTGTGGTGAGATTACTTCTAAGAGTGCACAAAGAGGTGAGATTTCAAAATTGCTGTTTCTTTAAACTGAAAACTCCTTTGCTGATCATCTGTACAAAAAGAAAAAAAGTTCATTTTCAGCTGGATGTTTCTGAGTCACTTTGAAACATGCAAAAAGTGTTCCTGTGCTAATTCTTATGTTGAATTCTTCATTGTAGAGAACTTGAGCAGTGAAACTCTGATTTACCCCAAGCGATTCTTTCCTGGTGAAGATGACAGACTGGTAATCTGTGTGATAGCCTGCAGCAATCTTTTTCCTAACTGCATCCTACGGACTAGCTTTTTGCATGGAAGAGTTTTGAGCTATGCTTTGAAGTGGAAATCTTAACTCTATTATGTATCTGTGAACACACTGGAAATGAAGTATGCAGATAAGCGTATGCTGAGTTTGAACAGACTGTAGTGTGTGTGGTTCAGCTTTGTTAGAACTTTTTAAATGAAACAAATTTTAGTCTCTCCTTCATATATAGTTGCACGATTACCATGCATGCACTTACCGAGTGTAACAAATGCTACCAAGTTGTTTGTTTGAAGACTTTTTTAATAAAGTATTTAATAGCTGAGTAGCAGTTTTCTTGTTTTACAATTTTATTTCCCAAGGTTTTGCTTAAATTATAATCAACAACTAATTACTAATGTAACATATCTTGTTTTCTTGCTTTTTACAGTAGTGTGTAAGGTGATTTTTTAGTATTATTAAAGAATAGCTCAAATAGCAGTTTGTAACTGTGGAACTATTTCGTTCCATAGTAACTGGAGACCACAGCCATATTGTTTGTAGCAAGAAAGGTGTGAAAAGAGCAATACTTTTGCGACAGATCTCCTAACAATATATTTTAAAAAACTATATATCCAAGAATGTAATGAGCATAGGTATGAGACACGTACAAACTCGTTTTAACTCTGTAGGAATTGCGGATGCATAGCATCTCTCTGAGCTAGCACTTAATTAAATTGACTTAGTATCAGACTTGAAACTTTGATAAATTTTAGGCATTGAGTAAAGAATTTTAAAAAGTTCTTTTTTCTATGAGCAGAAACACATGAATAGTAGAATTGTAGGTACTTCCGTGGCAACTAAAGTTTCATTTGCTTCTATTTGAAACTCCTTCAAACCATGGGAAAAATTGAAAGAACTAAAACTACCTCATCTGTTTTCTTTGCTTTGTGGATTAATTGGGACTTGTTGCTAAAACAAATTGATGTGACCCACATTACAGGATAGGAAAATGGAACAAGGGAAAAATACCCTAAAATTAATACTAGCATGCTATATACTGGGATGAGGATTTTCAACATTATGTAATAAAACTTTTTAAAGGTCACCACCAGCAGAATTTGCATGTTCGGGGCTTAAATATTTCTTGTATTTCCTCTCCACACTTACCTTTCCTGAACTCTGCCCTGGCCTAAATACAACCAAATATTTAATTAACCTAGTAATTATGTAGGACTACCAGGTACATTGTCATTCAAATACAACATAGGTAGATTGTATAATTTTAAAACTTCTTATTCTAAATGCTCTGTGGGACAGAGCTGGTTAATCAGAATAGCAGCTGTTAAAGATCTTTGTCATCTGCACAGTTAAAATCAGAATTAATTTTGTCTCCTCATCTGTGTTATAGCTGATGTAGATATGTTGATCCTGTAGCAGGAGACAAACTAAAATTTCTTTATGAGCTTGTAGTCTTAACCTTGAATGACATCTTAAACATCAATCCAAGAAAAAGTTAGAGTTTTATGTGGTGGCTTGAAAGAGGGGAGAGAGTAGAAAGGGTACAAAAACTATGCTTGAGTCAAGTAAGTTTATAAAGTGCAAGTTCTATATTCAATTTTGGACATTAATTCTATTTTGGTTTTGTATACACATAAAAACAAAACTTGAAAATGACTAAAGGGTTTGTGAAAAATATCAGAGTGTAGGAAGGTTTACTTTTCTGTACAAATCTATTTAGATTAGGTAAATAGATAACACAAAATACTTTTGTTCTGTCTTTATAGGACTTTTTTCCTGAAGTACTAACTTTCTAAGCCTGTTATTCTACTATCTTTAAGTTTGTGGAGGAAAAAGTTTTCTGGCTTTTTTTTTTTTTAAAAAAAGTAACCCAGATGATTCAAATAGTATGTGATGGATGCATTAAATAACACATTAAAGAATTTTATAATGAATACTGACTATCAACAGGAATATATTTAAAGTTGTAAGCAGTGTCATTATTGTCATTTTAGCTGTGTGCACATCTGTGTGTATTTTTTCCTTGTGATAAATCCTAATTGAAGAGCTATTCAAAAAACTGTTCATCTGAATAACAAAAAGAAAAACCCTAAACGTGGCTTGGACAAAATTTGACTAGCTTTTGAAAGTGATAATCTTTCTAGCATATTTAGAAAAGAAGCAGGTGCAGGTTCAGGATTTTCTCTTATTAACATACATCTCTCTAGTCCTTTTTACCTCCTCTGACTTCACTAGTTATGCTTAGATAAACAGAACTCCAGAGGAAAGTTGTTAACAGCAGCAGCTCTTACGGAGGCAAACAGCTGGTCTCCAAACCTCACTGAAAAGTGCAGAGCTAGCATTGCATGTAGAATTCACTGTTGTGCTGTGTTTAGATAAAGTGCCTTTGACAAGTCTTACAAAACTGTGCAGCCTCCTAGGACGGAATTTCTCAATAAGTTTCTTTTTGTCTTTAATCTGTGACTGTTTTTCTCTTACAGAGAAAAACTTAAAAAAATCAATAAAGCTAGTCATTCTTAAGATGTTTCTTTTATGAATAGATTTTTTTCTGAATAAATTTTCTGATTTTTTTTTTGCTGTGTATGTATGTCAGAAGAATCATTTAAATGGAAAGCAACTGGAATTTGTTTACTATTTTTAGTCAGAATAAATGTAACTACATAATAATAATAAACTCTGGGAATGATACTTGCTATCAGTTAGCCAGATGATAATCTTATTCTTGTATTGTGTTGGGTTTTTTTCTGAAGAATAATTAATTCTCACTTAGTAACAAATCACTTTAGCTTGTGACTAAAAAACTCTTCTAAATATTGTGGTGCTTCCTGTGAACCAGTAAGGTATCTATAGGCTTAAAAATACTTAACAGTACTGTAACAGCTTATGTTCAGAAATGGGCTGACTTTATTGACAATCTCTCTTTGTATACTGAATAGAAAAAAGGAAAAAACCTACATGTATGTATTTTACTTGAAGCATATTTTCGGTTAATAGGATTGCAGATCTGATTTTGTGTAGAACAGAGCTGGAAGAGTGGTTTCTTACTTCTGTGCAATACTTTGGTAATTGGAGCTCTCACCCGGGATAGAGGAGAACAAAGATTTAATTCCATTTTTCTTCTTGAAGAAGAAAAAGTTTGGTTGACTTTCAGCATTGCAGCTGCTGTTTATGGGATATACTTGAACAGGAGTGAGAGTGTATATTTTAAATTCTTGTTGTTGAAACTGTTCCAATCCAATGTGAAACAGATTCAGCCTGCTGACAGTGAGCATGACAATAAGCTAGTTATGTGTGGAGTCCCCTTTCTTACCCAGAAAGAAGGGGAAAAACTGAGCTTTAGTCTCTGTTCTTCAGAGCTCCTCTCTTACAAATTGCTGTTGTGGTCATTTAAGATTTGACTGTGCACAAATAAACAGCCGAATAAACAACTTTGTTGTGAAGGGCTACAATGGTTCTGTTCTCATACCCACGGGTGTACTTAAAAATGTGTTTTAGACCTCCAAAGAAATTCAAACGCTGTTCCTCAGTGGAGAGAACTGAATCTGATCTTTCACATCCTGATTAAATGCTGAATTCCAGGAGATGGTTCAATGGAATTGCTTCATCTGTTGAAGGGAGGAGCTTCCTTTCACTAAGGAAGTTCAGCAGGACACTTATGAGCCTAGAGTTTTTTAAAGTATTTTGTGATGCATCTCTTTTTTATTATTATTATTTTATTCCTCTCTCTAGTTGACCACCTTCAGCATCTCCATGATCAGCCTGCTTAGTTGTTGAATCCTGAATTTATGACTTTGCTCTTGTTTTCAGAATTTATGTTGTTCTTTCATTGTATAGTAGGATGCTTTACTATGAGAAATTTTGTAGGGATTGAAATTAAGGACCTTAAAGATTTATGTGAGGATTGATTATATGTGGAATAAGGAAAAGATCCAAACTTGCCTTTCATTTGGTTAATTTATTATTTCAACTTTAATTTCTGGTCTTTATTTCCTTTGGATTTACAGCTCTTCCATCCATTCCCCTGTTCCTAACTAGTAAGTTTCTGATTTAGTTTTTTAAAGTCCTTTGATAGTGTGCACAAGTATCGTTATAACCATGTAGACTGGATTATATAAAGTGCAGAGCAGAGATCTAGTTTTTAATGAGAATAATAATAAAAAGCCACTTTTTCTTCCCCTCTAATTTCCATTCAGGTTGCAATGCTGAAGAAGATTTCTTAGATACCAAAAGGTAGATATCAAATAATTTATATTGAATTTATTAAAAGTAAACCTTTACCTTAAACTTTAGATCTTATCTCTAAAGACCCTGCTGTCATGACTGTTTGTAAAACAAACAAAAATTTCTGAGTATGGATATTTGTGAAAATTTAAGGTTGGAATATTTTATAAGTGATACCAAAATCTCTGTTCTATCTGTAAAGTAAACAGAGAGAAAACAGTAGCCCTGTTTCCCTTGCAAAATAAAATAGAGTTTGTAAAAGCACATCAAAAGCTCAGATTTGTCTATTAAAAGTGTGTTATTCCACCTTTGGTACACTGAATGAAAATTAAAAATGAAAATCTGTTTTGTGTCAGGATAGCACTTGTAATCGTTATGGTGCATGGGCTTCTCAGAATGGAACAGTTCAACACAGATGCTTATTGAGTCTAGATTTTAAAATACATATCACAAAAAGTGTGTATATATACACACACATATATATGACCTGTGTCACAGTAGCGGTGGGGGGAAGTTTGTATTTTAATAGGCAGGGGGAAAATAATATCAACAGAGAACAAGTAATCTTCTCTTTAATAGATATTTTATTCAAAATACTTGTTACTGAGCCCACCCAAAAAACCTTTGTGTAAAAATGTTTTAAAAAATTAACTGCAGTTTTATTACTGAGAATAGAACTGTTGCAAGCCATTGGTGATCATATTGGAAAAGATAATTTGTCAGAAATGTCAAGGAGTAGTAGGCCATGCTCCTGTAAGAGGGGTTGTTTTCTGTCTTTGCACGACCACTAGTTCATCTCTTTTGGTGGTAGGATGGTTCTGTTGTAACTCATCTTATTTTTTTACTTCTTTCCCATATCTGTGTTTTATCACTCTGCATTTTGCTTTTAAAATGAAGTTGTTCCAAAGTCTCCCTATGATCTAGCTGATGGATAAGTTTTACTTCTGAGATGCTATTTTTAGATATTTCTCCGAGATTAGTGTTTTGTTGTTTTTCCTTTTACTGTGTTTTTCTAATTTCTAGTAACCTGCCTGCTGATGTGCACCCTTCTCTTCACGTGATAATCCATAATTGCTTCCATATTACTTGCTAATGCACCTTTGTGGAAAATATAATTATGCACATTACAAAAGCTTAGGCTGATGCTTTGAAGCCTGCCTTTATTTTTGTGTTCGTAGTTGACTCTTTTTTTTTCCCCTCTAAGCTTCTTTGCTTGCACTTTGGTAGTGATCTACAGGTGGAATTAATGCTGCTAGTCTTGTTTGCCAATTATGCTTTTCTAAAATTAACTGAAATAGCATGGAGTGCATAGTTGTAGAAAAACTAACTTGAAAATAGTTTTAAAATTTGAAACAGTTATACAAGTGAGGTGAAGAATAATTTTGAGTGTTAATGAAGCAATTTGAGTTGCTTCAAAAAGGAATCAACAAACTTGTAGTCACAGCATTTGAACACAGTAGGAGACCTCTCAAGAAGTCTGTACTGTTGACTTAGCTATCCCAATCTTGAATTGTATTTTCAATAAATATCTATTCAAATTAACCTGTGTCTTTCACAAAGCTAACCAAAATTATGTTGTTTGATATTTTGAACTATAGCATTCAGAGATACACGTGCAAGCTGTAATTTTCAAGATGTGCGTTAATGTATGCTGTGTATGGGGTGTACAATCAGGTTTGTGGCCCTTTCGGTTCATCGTCCTTTTGGTCGATCTTCCTTTTGCTGAGTCTGAAGTGTTTCTCCATTAGCTGTAGCCTCCCCTTTCAGGAGGATATGTGGCATTTTTTTGGAATACGTGTTCTTGCAATCACCTGATTTTTAAAGGACACAAGATTAGGGTGTGGGTACTTGGTTAAAGGTCAGAATAAATGTGTTCGTTCAGATTGGGAGTGTACATTTGAAATTAATTTCTTGAGTGTCTCCATTTTCCTTTTATTTGTTGTGCTGTTGTCCCTGAATATATTTAGTTTGGTTTGAGTGAAATGGAAAGGTATGCTTACCTGGCTGAATGCCTATAAGCAGTTGCAGATCTAGTTTGGAGCCATCCCCCCAAAATATGTATAATATGGAATTCAGGTTCTCAGCACCAGTTGTATGCTCAATGAATTCGCTTGTAGTAAGATCTTGTATCTGCAAATGCAGGTGCAGCCTAAGTGAAGTTGCAACAAATTGCCTCATCTAGTGCCTGTCAAAACAATGTAGGGTTTAAATGCAGTAGACTACATATAATTGCATAGACAATTGTTTCCCTTACTAAGCTGTTGATTTCCCGGTATATTTGGTGACTTTTACCCTTTATTTAAATTCTCCTGTCTTGCTCTAAATTGCTTGTGTATCACAAAAGTTGCTGAAATGTACTAGTCAGGAGGTCTTTCTTAAAGCATCTGTTCTGTTTGATTTATTCAAATGGCTTTAAAAATAGCTAAAAGATACACTAGTTAGAGAATCAACTACCTGTAGTTCCTTCATATCCATTTGAAAAGTCACAAACCTAGTTGGGTGTTATTTCTCACTTTTTTCTCCCTTGAGCTATTGGGAATTGCATTTGGGAATTAGCTGTGGGATGTTAAAACCACAGGAGGTATGTGTTGTTTTTCAAAGCAGCTGTAACATTCTACTGTTCACTCCATCTACCTGATGGCTATGCTATTTAAAGAAGCATGGGGGAAGAAGGGCAGAGTGCTAGATCCTAAAGTTTTTATTAGGGTTGCTGCTAATGGCACATGAGTTTGTTTCTGTCTTCCTCCCACCCAAAAGGAGCTGGCTTTTGTTTGAAATGCAGTGGCAAAAGAAGTTTGCTAAAATTGAAGATGTAAATAACGTGAATGGTGTATTAGTGGGGTGTTTTCCTCCTTTTCTGGTCCTTAAGAAGAAGAGACTATGTTGATCGTTGATCATATGAGTTAGCTTTAAATTGTACAGGTAGTGTATGTATTGTCAGAATTGAAAGGAGGGGTGACTGAGATGAGTTAGTGTTAGTCCTTCCTGGAAAGGGAGGGCAACAAAGCAAAATCAACACCTCTGCTACTTTTAACAAATACACAATAGAAATTTTGCCTGGTTTACCCTTATGGTATGTGGTGTATTGCACAGTAGGGAAACAGGCTTTCATTTGGCAAAACTATCAGAAATCCTCCTTTGGGTCTGCTAGAAGCAAATATGAGGTGTACCAGGGGAACAGTTCTGATCTGAAAATTCTTTGGCAAGAATGTGTGTGGTTGATTTCAAGTAACTCTTTTAGAAGATGCAAACCCACTGTTCAGAAATTAGTAGTGTTTTATTCTTAAAGTAGCTAGGAAGTTTCAAATAAGCAGTCTCTACAGGGTACTCGGGAAGCCTGGTAGAGGGATGCCAACACGGAGAAAGTTTCTCGGGCGAGGGCCAGTTTAACAAATGCAAGCGGGCAAGCTTTGTGTCCAGACTTGTGTTTCAGCTTATGCTGGTGGATTTAATGTCCTTAGAGCTCAGGCACTGAGGCATACATTGCAGCAAAAATACTTCAGTACAATGTGCTCGGTTTCATTCGCTGCTGTGTTTGATGTTGGAGGATTAAGGGGAGGGGAAAGGATCAACTACCCAGGATGCTCTGTTAGGAGGAGTAAGTGAATTTGATTGTCGTCAGAACTAGATTGCCATATGAGTTCTGAAAAGCGTTTGGCTCCTGAGGATAACTGCTCTAAAAATAGATTTGGAGGAGAGGTTTCTCTTGGGTCCGGTTTCGGGTTCCAGCTGAGCTGGCTTTAGGGAACTTGTTTGCTCCTGTTGCAAGACTACAGTGAGGATAAATCGTTTCTTATTCTGCCTTTTTGGAGACATCGACGCAGTCGCTCACTCTGTGGAAATCAAGCGCTAATGTTATGGCTGACGACACAGGTATAATCCTAACCTTTTTGTGAACAAATGGAAAATGCGTAGTCACAAATACCGGCTATGTCTGATTTTGTAAATAGCAAAATAACTGGCTTACTGTGGTATGTTGGTGTTTTCTAGCCAGTTTGCTGTTCTAGTCTGTGTTAACAGGCTGCCTCTGTTCTCTTTGACTGAATGTTCTCTGGAGTAGAGGTATTTCATGAGTTTATGGCAGGTGGTTAATTGTAACTTAGTTTTTGTTGAGTAGAGCACACATTAACATGAGACATTGTTTTGTCCTCAAATACCTGATTTTAAAGTTAGTTTTGAAGTATGTGAAATTACTAAATGTCTTGAACATAAGCTAAAGTAAAAGGATTTCATACACTTTTATCTAGGTGTGACTTTTAATGCGGGGTGGGTGAGGTATAGGACTTTTAAAGATTTGCCATTGGGGAATAGAGCACACTTTAAGACTTTCTGATGTCTGCATGAAGACATCTGGTAGTGCAAGCACAGGCTTACCAGATATGGCAAGTGACCTACTTCTGACATGGCTGGCAGCATCTGCAGGGAAAGGGCTTGAATTGAGAATTAACTGTCTGGAATGAGCCCTGAGCCAGCCTCAGTCCTTGCAATGTTTTGTTCTGACCCTACATGTAAGGTTATTTTATGTTACATAACTTCCATTTATATTAAAGTGTTGCCTGGTCAAGCTGCCATGGTTGAATTCTTAGCAGAATTTTTCAAGGGTTTTGAAAATAATTTGCCTATAAGATAGGAAGCCACGGCATAAAAATGTATCTTTTGTGACTGTTGTGAATGGTATTTTTATAGCATAATTTTTTTGAGAGATTTGCATGAAACAGTCTTTTAGACTGGAAAAAATATGAACAGCTATGCTTGATTACTTAAGTTGTCTTTTCTTTCATTTTGTTGTTCTTTCCTTCAAATAAGTAAAACCCCTTTCTTCAGAGGCAACTAGCAGTAAACAGTAGAAAACAGTAAGGTAAATGAGTGTGAAATACAGCAAGATTCTCTTTCCTGTTTGCCTCTTCTAATACCTAGTTTGCTGTAGAATAAAGTTGTAACTTGGAATCATTTAAAATGCTTTTGGCCTTAAGGTTTCATTTTTAAATACATGCAAAGTTTCCACTGAGTGCACTGGAACGTAGGAGTAGTGAAGTTCTGCTGTTACATAATGTAATTGTTTATTTCTGAACATTAACTTTTCCATCTCAAGAGTACTTTAAATACTTCTCATATATAGTTGATCCTATTTCTGAATGTATTGGCACACGCTGCTTGTCTTTGCCTCTGTTTTCAGGCTACCTGTACATCTTTCCCTGCAAGAGAGATGTTATGATGAGATATGTATATGGACCTTGCATGTATGTAATCAGAGTACTGTGCAGTAGCAAAGGGATACATGCCTGATGTTAGGCTAGCCTAGTGTTTTGTATAGAAAAGAAACTGAATAGTTGGTATTTGATCTTTGTACAGAGTAGTCTTAATAAAAGAATTTTTTTTTTCAATAAAATGCTGAGCTGACTAAGAGCTGACATGTCAGTTATTTTTCTGTTGGTCTTAACTCAGTATATAGCACAATGAATGTAATAAAAGGTTAGTTTGTTACAGCTGTGAGCCTGATGGCAAGCAGAGTCTGAAAGTACTTCTATGTAATATCTGTTACAGAGAAGTCAGTCACCAATCTCATTACTCATCTTTCAGAGCTACTCCATTTTATTCTAAAAAAAAATCATGTTGATATTCAGCTGTTGAGAGTATTTTTTGTCTCTGATCAGTGTTGATAAATACATCAAACATTACTTGCAATTAATATGATAAAGTTAACTCCCTACCTCATTATATTATCACAATATTAATGACAAAGCTCCTCGAGTATTTAATAATACATAAGAAATAGTTTTCCTTCAATGACTAGGACTGAGTGTGGCTGAACGGGCAAAGGCTGGTGCGTAGAAGGGAATGAAGTGGAATAAGCTGGTAGACGTGAAACTGTGGCCAAGTGCCAGCCTTGCAGCAATAGTATCTGGAGGCAGAAGAGCAGGCCTTGAGCTTTGGAGAAATGCCACAGGCATCTTTTTGGATACACATTTCTTTACTACTTGTATCCCTCTTTCCCTAAAATGATCCTAAAGCAATGGACCAAGCAATTTGTCTTCTCTAGCAGTGATGCCCATTTGAAAACCCCTACCCGTATGCTAGGTGGAGGTCTGTCTTTTCCCAGTCGTTTGTTTATAACTACTGTATTATTATATACACTTGCTTTCCATATGTGCGGTTATAAATGAAGCTGTGATTTGCATTAAGTCTCTGTGTCTTCCTTTCAGTTGTATGTTTCATGGGACTGGAAATCTAAAGGTATTCAGCATGTAGTGAATCTCTGCTTCATTCCAAGCAACAGGGAAGATATTTTTAGTTAGTAGAGTGTCTGAACCTGGAGTCTGACCCTTAACATGGTTTAGACTTTAGAGCCTTCTTAGGTTATTTGAATTTTCATGTTGATTCTGTGAGCTAATTCAACAGGCTTTGAAACTTGCTTCAGAGGAAACGCTTTTCGTCCAAACTGTTTCTGCTGATCATATTGCCCTCTGGTGGCAGTCTGAGAACTGTTGGCACAAATGCAAAGCATCTCAAAAAATGTTAAGCTCTGTATAAATATACACTAAAGGAGAGGAAAGGGGGGATTTCCAACTGCGTTGCTAAGACAAATTACTTGTGGAGTTTTGGTCTTTGGTTATAGGGCTTTTACTTAGATAATCATCGAGCTTCTCACTGTAATTCACAGTGATATGAAAAGCAAGTAACAGCAGCGAAGCTTAAAAAATAAAAAAGCCTTAACTCAAATGTCCTGTATTCTGTGTAGTCATAAGAAACAGGATGTATAATTATATCCTCAAACATAATTTTCTAACTCTTACGCAAATCCATTTTTCCTACTTGTTTGCCTTATTTTAACAGAGACTAAGCATGGAAGCAAGAATGGAAAGAAAGAAGGCCTCTCTGGAAGCTCATTTTTCACCTGGTTTATGGTAATAGCTTTGCTGGGAGTTTGGACATCAGTAGCAGTTGTCTGGTTTGAACTTGTAGATTATGAAGAAGTTCTAGGTAAGAATTTTAAATCTTAAGACGCTTGCAATAATTGTTATGATATGCATTAAAGGGAGGCCACTTTAAATTTCTAGATAGCTGATTTGACTACTGCAGTGCTTGCAAATGACCTACATGGTAAGAATAGACAACGTAGTTCAAAAAGTACATTTTAATGCTGAACTCTATTATGATGTTAAAAAGGGATTCTCATAAGACTGAAAAAGGTTATTAAAATACTGCATTTATTAAAGACTTGAAGAAATGTCCAAGGATAGATCTGGATTTCTTTGTAACATGTATACTGTAGTTCATTTGAAATGTCAGGTAAATATGTTTCAGTTAAATTGTTTCAATTTAAGCTTTCAGAAACTTGCAGAAGTGGTTGAAGGTGTGCAGCTAATGTTAAAACTCCTGTAATGGACTGTATTGCCTATAGAGTCAGGACAACTGACTGGTTGTCCTCTCATGAATGAGCTGTTGAATGACCTCAGTGTTAAGCTTATAACAGTGATAATTGTATCTCAATATGACAATGTTAAGATAGTATTGTTAATATAATATCTAAGGGTGAAAATCAATATCTCAAATTTCAAGGTGTATGTCCATAGGAAAGAGCTATTGTCCCTAATGTTGTAGGATCCAACAAGCACTTTTGCAACTGCTGGTTTACAAGCTTTATAAATCTATTGGTACCATGCTTTTTTGATCTGGACTGATTTTAAGAGAAACTTCGGGTTTGAAACTTAATTGGGTCTAGTGATGCAAATAATGTTTCTATATTTTTACCATGCATGCAGCCAAAGCAAAGGATTTCCGTTATAACTTGTCAGAGGTTCTGCAAGGTAGGATATTAGAGAAATAAGCTTGCTTTACAGTCCCTTGGCTAAGAATTTTGGTTTACTTATGTTTTTTTATTGTTTAGAGAATTACTATTCTACAACAACATGAAACTCGGTCATTTCTCATCTGTTTCATTCTGCATGGTTTTGAAGATGATACAATTCTTTTTGTTTCTAGAGAATTACATTTATTCCACCAGTCTGCCATGTTTAACCATAAACCGATAAAGATACTTTCTAATTGATTCCTTCTGTGCAATGCAGATGGCCTTATTTTTGTCTATTCTAGACCCAAGTCTGAACTTTCTAAGTACTGTATTTCATTTATTTTAACAACAATCAAGTTCTGCCTCCATTTAGAGAATGACCAGTGTAATAATAAACTGTCAAACTATAAGGACTTAAGAGTTCTTCTGCAAACAGTGTGCAGAGTTTCAATCCTATTAAAAGTTATGGCTGAACTTTATCAAAACTAATTAGATAGCTCGGTGATCCTAGGATGCTTCTAATCCTGGATACCAGGATTCTATGCTAAAACCTCTTTTTGAATAGAAACTGGGTTTTCCTTTTGCATATACTTAGTGCTGGTAGAGCTGCAGTTTCAAAAATAAAGGTGAGAAGTCTGATGTATTAGTCACCTATAAAAGGATGGACAACTTTTTTGTCTGCAGTGAATGTTATATAGTTGTTGATAAAAATTATGACTGTTTTTCCTTTGTCCAGCAGGTAGGTTGCTTACCTTCTATTGACTTAGCACTAAAAATTATATACTTATTTTTTCTGAGAATTTAGAATGGCAAGAAGCATATATTCAGAAAACAAATGGTGATTATTTAATTCCTGGTTTATTATTTCTTTTCTCTCAAACATGTTGAATGTTCCTTGTGAACTTAAATTTTGTTCTGAGAAAAACACATTCATGTAAAGCACATCACATAATTACAGATTAGTTTTAAATCTGTGAGCACCAAAACAAATGTATGGAAAAAAAGACTAACTTGTGTTTAGTCAAAGTCTAGGAAATGCAGAAAGGAACTTAAAATATTTGTAATATTTTGCAGGAAATTTAAAATGTGGTTAAGAGTGCAGTTAAATCATTTAAAAAACCAATAAAATATGATAACAACCTAGCATTGACGGTCAACCATTGCACATTGAAAAGACTGTGCTGGAAACAAACTGCCGAAACCCTAATTCTCTCTTCTTCCACTTTGCATTTCTAGGCAAGCTTGGGATATATGATGCTGATGGAGATGGAGATTTTGATGTGGAAGACGCTAAAGTATTGCTAGGCAAGTACAAAAACAGGTGGAATAATCTATATAATTCAGTTGTCATATTCATGTTTGATTTTTGTTTAATGTCAAAACAATATTTCTGGTTTTGCCTAATTGGAGAACTTAAATGGATTTAATTGTGGTGTGGTTTTTTCTTAATGCAATTTGTAGGATTGCGTGTGCAACTTGTTGTAGCAAGTTGTGTTCTTTTTCTCCTAATATAGCAACGTAAGTGGAAAGCATTTAATTATTTACAGCGTGATTTTGAAGTTAGGTGGCTGACTGATACTGCTGTGTTGACTATTGAAAGATGGTTGTTATTCTTAATAACTTTATCAGTTGCAGGTCTTAAGGTGCTTCAAGAGTTAAAACATTGTTTATGTTAACATGTTAAGCCAGGTCCATTTTAAAATGACTTCCAAAAAAGGCCTTTGTACTTCTTAGATGACTATTTGTTTAGCATATTTTTGTACTGCCTTTCCTCTGTTCTTGAGTGCTCCACAAGTTTTTTTTCTTTGCCCTTCAGAAAATCCTACATGACATGGATCTTTCTTCTTTTGCATTGAAACGCTCGTTTTAGGCTTCTGTTCCTTGTAGCTTGAGAGAATGTCTTTCTGCTCACCGTGTATCTTCAAAGAGAGATTTCAGTCACGAGACATGCTTTGTGATAGTGCCCTTCTACCTACATCTTATAGCAGTTAAAGCACTACCATCTTCAGCTTCACAGTCAAGCACTGGGTAGATACTTCTTGCATACCTGATGTCAGAAAGTTTACTTTTCTTTGATTTGTTCAAATGTAAACCTGTTCTGAGCACACAAACCTAGCAAGTTAAACAAAAGGGCAAAGTGGAATGTCTCAAACTAGGCAAAGTTATCAATAGTATATTAGGATGCTTGCTATTTGAAACTCATACTCCATAAGAAACAGTTTATCATAAGGTCATTTCCCTCCGCTTATGTTTGCAGAAATAAGCAAGTCTTTCGGGGGGGTTCATTTGTTTAATCCCTTAAAGAAAACCCATGCAATCAAAATTGCTGAACCAGTTTGCAATGGTGTGAATGTGAGAGGCACTCCAAAGAATCTCCACTGCTCTGAATGACTTCAGAGCTACAAATTGGGTGTTAATTATAAATGGTGAATAAGATAACACTTTGTATAGTTATAATCCTAATTTTTCTCTGTCTATTATGTAGTGTATAGAAAGTGTATATCAATCTTTTGTGGGTTGTATTAGTTGGATTCAGATTGCCAAGGTGGTAGCCGGAAACGTGCTGCTGGGTTGTTACTTCTCTGTTTTATGCAACTTGATATAGCTGGGAATTCTGCCAGTACATGACAGTGTTTCTATTATAAGCTTGTCTTATCACATATTTAAACCTTAGCCTTCAAATGTGACATTAAAAGGTCACAGATCAAAAGTTATTTTTATTATTTTTGAATGCTTGCTTAGAAATATGATTTCATCTAACTTAAGCTTAAGAATATTTTCTGCAGTACAAAGGAAATGGTAAATTTTGAAAAGTTACATCACATAAAAATTAGGAATATAAAAATATATTTTTTCTAATAACTAGCAAATAATATTAACTAAAGTTCCCAGTAAATTGTGCTTGTTTGTATTTAACATTTAATATGAGCTCAAAAATGAACACCACTATGCAGACTAAAATTATTTCATTGTTGCAAAAACTGGAAGATGAGATTTCTTTCTTGAGGAATTTGTCTTCCAGAATTAAGTCTTTGTAGTAAACAAAACCATATAGTAAGCCTGTAATCAACTGCATTAGGGTAACTTTCTAAATATTGAATGCATAGCTACTTTTATATTTTATTTGTGAGGATTTTGTTAGTAAATATGCTGTGTTTGAAGACTTGTTACTTTCTAGGATTTTTTGCTGGGTCAGACTACCATAATAGCAAGTGGTTTCTCTGCTAATTTAATATCGACTTAAAAAGAAGATACTACTGTTTGATGTTTAATGCTAGGAAGTCATATTTTTTCTTTTCTGTTCTTTAGTTATTACTAAACTGCTGTATATTGAAATTGTGACATGCACAGTTGTTTAATGTGGTCCACTTTCATAATATTTAGTTCTTGTTACAAATTTCAAGAATTAATTTGCGTATTAATGATAAATATATTTTTAAGTTAATTTAATTTTGATAAATGCTTTTAACAGCATGAGTTTATTTTATATTTCAAAGAATGGTTTGGTAGCTGATAACTTAGTAGTTTTCTGTACTACCTGGACACACCAAAATAAAAATTAAATGTTAATTCTTCTATTTTTTCTCTATATAAGGTATGATAGGGTCTATTCTTTTTATTTTTTGAAATCAGAGGAGGTTTGATGATTTTTATTTTTTTTCACAGGTATTGGTGAGGTTCTTTTTACTGAATTCCTTTTGGTAATGGGAAGGGAGGCTTCTTAATCTGCTCCTTTGAGGGCTGTTGTTACAGTAATTCTCTTCCCACTTTTTGTCCACTTCACTTTGTTCTTTGAAAGAAGTAATTCTTCTCAGGAGGAGTGTTACACCTCTGTACTTGCTTCAGCTCAGTACAGAGAAACGGTGACTTCAGTAGTATTACAAAAAATCCATATATAGGGAATACCAATGTCTTTTGTAATAGAATTTTTGGAGCTGAGCCATTTTTATGCTTAAGTCCTTTCTAACAAGCAACAATATCCTGAGAAATTCTACTTAAATGGCTACAGTAGTTAGTACAGTTTTGGAACAGCAGCTGTGGAAAGTCATCGATATATTGTTCTTGTGCATTTAGTTCAGAGTAGTCTGGCTATGCAGAAAACAGAGGGGGGGAAGCCTAGTGTATCAGCAAACAAAAACAGTAGAATCTAAGCTTCTGTAAACCAACTTTTTTTTCCCCTGGTTGACCTATAGTAGAAAAAGATGTTTGCAAGCAGTCGTACAAAGATTGCACGTTCTGAAAATCTGTGTTGAGATAATAGGAGTTAAAGAATGCTTTTGTATGATTCATACTCTTCTCTATTTTTCTCACATTCTACTGTATCACTTTCAAATATTAAAAGCTTGCATATGCTCATACTCATAAATGTTTGCAGGAGAAGAAAGGTTTTGTCTTGTTAAATGAGTGTAGGCAAGCCCTCCACCCCATTGGTTGTGGTAATGCTGTTGAATAGATAAAGATTTTGACTCCCTTGATCACTGTTTGATTTAAATTGTAATGTTTAACTACTTTATTTCAAGAAAAGTCTATTTCCTGTGAGTCACTGATTTAGCATGGTATGGCTGCCTGATTGGGCAGTTCCATTTTTGTCACCATTTTCAGGCACTTCTTACCATGCTTATGTGTGTTCTTCAGTACTTGATGTTTACTTTGAAAAGGAGTTCTTCTAGATTATATGGATGAATGAAGACCAAAAATAGTTTGAGGAGTATTTTTTTTATTTTAACTCTTTCTAAGAAAGAAAAAAAGATAAATATATGAAATGTTTCTTTCTGTAACTCAGGCTGAAGTGTCTTTGGTTTTGTTACTCTTGGATTCAAAGGCCATTATCTTGGATAGTTTTTGTAAAGAGTTGCAAAGAAAGGTTTTGGAGTCTTGTTTTTTGGTGTTTTTTTTATGGTAAAGACTATATGATGTATTCTTCCAGTTTCTATGGTTCCCTTTGGTGTCATAATGTTTTCAAAGAAAATATGCTGTGGTGCTTCATGTTATATTTTATAAAGATAGTTGCCCAAGAGTCTTATTCTTGACTTAGTGCAAGAACAGGGAAATCTAGATGGTTCTTTACATGCTTACAGAAATGCTACCTAAAGCCTGGGGTCTTTTGTGAGGGGTGTTTTGTTTTGATTTGTGGTGTGTTTGGTTTTTTTTAATGCCAGATTCTGACAGAATAGGATGATACAAATATTTATAATTCTGTGTTTATAACTTAGTTGGGGGTGATTTTGGTGGTTTTTTTTTTTTTTAAGATTCCGGTTTCCATTTTTAAATTGAGATTATATTCTGCAGTAAATATACTTACTTTGATTTATGTCTTTACATTTTGCTTGGTCCAAATTTTGAAAACAAATTAGAATAACTGACTACCGTGCATAAAGTTAAGTCTATAAAATTTAATTTTTATAGAACTAAGCCATGGAAGAAGTTGGAGAGGGATATTTATAATACCTTGATTGCCTCCTGGATTCAATCTGTCATTTTTAACCTTGGGGCTATCCAGTGAAAAATTAAAGAGAATGGCTGGTCACTCAAGTAAAGGTTCTGGACATCCAGGTACAAGGATGTGGAACATCATGGACTTGGAAGTTTCCTCAGAATTATCATTGATACTTTCACTATGTGCTGTAAGAAAAACATGTTGAAATGTGTTAAATGTCTCTGCCATGAACTCCTCTACCTTGAATGTTTCATTAACCTGCACCTAATATTGCTTTGTAGTCTGCATGTGCAACATGTTCACTTAATTTTATGTCTCAACAATCTGTCTTCACCCTTAGCCCACTTTTCTGCTTCTCTTTCCAACACAAACGAAGGTTTGTTCTGGTTAGAAGTGGGGGAAATTCCTCCCTCTCTCGCTTTAAAGCTTGGCAATAATTGACATTTGTCATTGCTTGGTCATTCTGTTGTACTTTTCCTAGAATGGAAAAGCTGAAATATTATTTAGTAATAACTGTAAAACAGTGGATTTTAGAAAAAAACAGGGCAGGGGGGAAAAGCATTAATCATGCCTTATTTGTATTTTGCAAACACCAATTAGATCAGTGGGTCTTGTCGCCCAAGGTAGCAACTCCTGGTATCAGAGAGTTTAGAAGTGACGAGCTCTTTGTTCACTGCTCTGACCATCTCTACTTCAGCTGTCATTAGCCTGCTTTAGATTTTCTGTGTAACAATACCTATGTCCTTTATATTGGATACTTATTTGTTTTTATCTAGTGTTCTGTATATCCTCAGGTTTGGAATTAATTCCTGAGGATCAATTATATCATTTAGAATGCATATCATAGAAAAAAATGATTGAGAAACATGTTAAAAACCCCAAACAAGCAAACAAACTGCAAAACAACCCTCCCCCCAACCCCACCCCCACAGCCCCCCAGCAATTAGTCCTCACTTCTAAGCAAAATCAAAATTCTGCATGGTAGAATAAATGTTATCCTTAACAGTATGTCTGTGGCGAGTTTGTTTAAATACGGTTTGCTTTTAAATGTTATTTTCAGCTATCAGTTGCAAGCTCTCAAATTTGAACATGATGATTATTTAAAAAAAAAAAAAGCAAATTGGATGATTTTCACTATTGGAGGATTACTTTTAAGGACTTGTCTAAAGGTAAATGCCATGGCAAGAAAACTGAATATAAGTGGACTTGGGTTTGGGAATAGGAAGAAGGGAAAGCAAAGCTGCCACCTTTTTTTTTTAAGATGTTGGCATAATATCGTGCATGTTTATTGTCCAAATTATAGTCTGTACTTGGAAAGATTCAACTTTCTTAACATCTTTCTATTTCCTAATTAGCATTCCTGTAACGACTGCTGTCTGTGACATGAGATGTCTTTCACAGATCCTCCTCTTACAGTTTCCTTTTTCCACCTAACTGCTGTCTCTTTTTTTTTTCCTTCCCTCTCTCTCTTTCCTCTATTCTTGTGTAGGCCTGACCAAAGATGGCAGTAATGAAAATATTGATTCCCTTGAGGAAGTCCTTAATATTTTAGCAGAGGAAAGCTCTGATTGGTTTTATGGCTTTCTCTCATTTCTCTATGATGTATTGACTCCTTTTGAAATACTAGAAGAAGAAGAGAGCGAAGCTGCAGATGATGTTGATGGTACGTCACAGAATGAAGGGGTTCAGGGAAAAAAGACTTGTGTTATTTTGGATTTGCAGAACCAGTGACTGAGAGACTAATTTGATTGGCTTTCGAAAATGTCCATGAAATCATCAGTGTTAATATAACAGGAATTGATGGCATTGAGGGGAAACTCCCAAATGGACGCTATAAAGATTAAACTAAAGTCAGCCATGCAATGTAGTTTCACTAGTTGAAAGCCTTTCAATGACTTTTCCATTTTTGTGCCAGGATGACAAATACTACGCAGTTGTGTAAATATGTAGAATAAAGCATGTATCTGCGGTTATGTAGTTGGTTTCTGTATGTGCTTCAATTTGCGCATTTTGTGCACGAAGCTTACAAAGCTAAGTGTAGTAACTTCTACTGTTAACATTATAACATTTGTCTTCCTAGCAAACGTTAACTGAAGCGTTTTGTAACAGCTTTGATTGTAACATATTCTAGCATGACTGTATTATGTAAATACATATTTATATGTTAATCCTCAATATAGACATGGCAATGATAATTCTCTTGTGAAATATAATTTTAATAAATAATTTATTTTGTGATTCACTGATTGCTCAGATAGATTCTTTTTACCTGTTCAAATAAAAGCACTTCATTTAAAAGTGCTTGAAATTTTTACAGAAACCTTTATTTCTAAGTTAACTAACATCTGTTGTATTCAGAACATCCAATGTCATTATATGGTTTATTCCCACTGATTTGTCTGTTTTGAAACTGAGTTTTCAGTCATTTTTTTAATATAACAATCACACCACAAGGGCTGTTCTAAATTTGTTTGTGGTTTAAGGTGGGCCTTTTATGGAAGTGGGAAGCTGTGATTATGTATTTCTAATGTAATACTGAATATATTAAAGACTAATTGGAAATTAGAATTTAATGTCTTCTATTGCTTGCTAAATTCAAGAACTTACATGCAGTTTTGCAAATTTTAATCTTTTTCCTGCGAAACTCTTCTATGACAGTTGTTCCCAAAATATTTTTCATGTATGTGAATTCTGTCTGCTATCATAAAGTTATTGGTATAGAAAGGGGAGTTTATGATTGTGTTCTGCAGTTTGTATCAGGTACTAAAAGCTGAAACTGAGCTGTCATTTTAATACATGAATAGTGCACCCAAGCAGATTATTATTTAAATTATATGACATTGTTATGATGCCTGCTATGCTTAAGTTTGTATCAGTTTCCCATATAAAGTTTATATTCAAGTTTTAACACTAGGGGATGCAGGCTGAAATTGTAACGTGTTTTTAGATTAAATGAGTTTTCACTTCTTTTGGCATGGCAGTTTTAAAGCAATTTAACATGCCTGTTTCAAAAAAACTTTCATTAAATCGTCCAACTCAGAGTTTGACTCAATCTTTAAAAAGTAATAAAAGAGAAAAAGTGTTAATGTTAAGCAAGTGAAGTGGTTTAAAACAAAAAAATGTTGACATGTTACTACTGCTGCTTAAGATTTACAAATGAAATAGAGCCACAAGAACGTTAGTCACATTTTCTTCCAAATATTTGAGGATTAGTATATAAGAAAGTCAATAACATGTAAATTTAATGGTTTTTAGGATGAGATAAATGAAGCAAAAAAAAAAAAAAAACCCACAAGAAAAAACCAACAAACCTGTACATTATGAAAATAAATGCTAGTGGATCTGTGGAATATTACTGAGAAGTTTCTTTGCAAGTGGGAGAAACTTGCAATCTGAGATGCAGGAAATGCTGGTTTGTTTTGTTTGGGATTTTTTTCCCTTTTAATTTTAGAAGCAGATTTGAATTAGAAATAAGAGTTTCATCATTATTGTGGGATAATATCTCTCAATATGAATTAGGAAAATTGTCATGGAACATTGAATTCCATTGTAGATGCTTCAGTAATGGAACTAGATAGCAGATGTTTTCCTCCTCTTTTTGGCTATGAGAATTCCATATCATGAAGTTTATAACAAATATTTAAAATACACATTGATAATCTGATGAAGTTTCAAGTGAAATGGAGATAGATTGCTTTAATCATGAGAAAGCTGCAGGCACTGAAATAGGGAATGGTTACATCAGTAAAAGTAAATTAGTTTAACTTGGGCTAATAGATGAAATGCAGGCTAAGAAAGTTCTGGTTTGATATCATGGAAGTTCCTTGTTGATTTTATTAAGTGTGTGGAATTCTACTCAAGAGCAGTTAATAGTGGGAATAAAGAATTTGTAGGAGAAAAAGAGATGGGGGGAGGGGAGGGCAGGGAAGAGAGAGGAAGGAAGGAGCTAGGAGAAATATTATCAGTAAATAACTTCATAGAATGTATAGTTTCCAGAATATAATTTTGGGGTTTTTTTCAGAAGTGTTCCCTCTTGCCTGGTGGTGTTCCTGTTGAAACTCTCACTAGTGCTGAGCAGAGCTGTCAAAGCGCTCCTCAAGTTTGGGACAGAAAAGTTTGATTTTAATGAGTTGCATTAATTGTGATCGCAAGCAGGACTTGGCTAGTAAGGGTGGTAAGAAGATTTAGATGAATCTTCAGTTATATCAGCATGGCAGTCTTTAAAAAAAACAAACAAACAAACAAAAACCCACCAAACAAATCCAAAACATTTTAACAGCAAAAAGGTTAAGCTGAGTATGATATGCAAATTAGCAAGGGACACTGAACTGTGTTTCATCTCTTGCTTCTGAGTCCACAAAGTGTTTGAAATTAGTTGAGGAAACTGAAACCCAAATTTACAGTTTGATTTGTGATGACTATCAGTTATATAAAATATAGTTAGTATATTAATGTTTTAAAAGAAGTCCAGACAACCTTTACAGTGGTTTTAAACTGTAGGTAGAAAGCTGTACCAGCTTTCCCTTCTGATGTTATTTTAGAATAATTATTTTAGAAGGCAAAGCTGCTTTCTACCTACAGTTTTTGGTTTGAGAATTTGAAATAGGAGCAAATTAGTAGCATACAATGTTTTTAATTAGGAAAAATATGTTATTTAAGTGGTAGGAACTTGCTACACTTTGTAGCTAGTAAAGAATGAAAACTTAGTGATTTTATATGAAATTGGACACAGAGCTTTCCTTAGCTACCTTCATATTCCTTACAGGTCACTTATATTAAATTTTACAGAGCTCCTGAAGTAGATGTCTGTGACTAAAGTTGTAGTCTTACAGTTTGGCCAGCACTTTTAGAAATATGTGGGATGTTTTGCTTTGGCATTTTCTCATGTTGGTAAATGTTTGATATTTTAACTGCCAGTCTTCAGCAGAAGTTTACGACCTTCAAACAAAATACTGCATTAACCTTTGTAACATAAGCTCTTGCTTGCTTTGTTGTGATACTAATGTAAAGAAATTGTAGGGAGGGGGAAGAACTTAGTACCCATGTATCTGAAATGACTGAGAATATATGGAAGGTTTGAACCCCAGATTTCTGTGACCATCTTCAACAATATTTAATTTGAAAGTAAGACACTGTTTTATATGGGGAGGGAAGAGGAATCACAATGCACATAATATATAGTATAACTTAGATTTGAATAGAATGAACAGAAAACTGTTTGCTTATCTGTTGAAATCTTTATTGTAACAACTTTTTGCCAGTACTCTTTCTTTTCCTCAAAAAATGAGCTTTTTTGAGAGCGTGTTCAGTCTTTCACTCTCAAAATTAGTTTCAAGGTCAGCAAAGAAGACGTAACCACCTGTGGTTTTTATTGTATGGTAATTTTGCATTATTAGTTAGTCTTCATTGACTGGCTTTAGGAGAAGTTGAGTTTTTACGACAGTTACTCATCTAGGTTATAGTTGGATGGAGGGGTAGAAGAAGAATGCATTGAAGCATTAGGAGGGATTTTGTTTTGTTTCATTTCACGGTCAGATGCAGGAAGGGAGCAACCTATGTTGTAAACATGATTTGATTAGTGTTTGAGAGCTGAGGAAAGCTGTTGTGTGCAGTTCAGTCATTTTGGGCAGATGAATCCTATTTTCCCTATTTGGTTGCCATCAGTTAAGCAGCTGTCATAATGATGGCACAGCAGCATGAAATACATTAAATGCTATCTGTTTTATAGTCAGTTAGGATGGATTCCTCAAGATGAGGCTGATAAAGACAAGACTTGCTTGTTGGTTTCTTATATGTTCTCATACAGGATGCAATATACGCATCTGTGACCTCAGAAAAGAAAATGCTTTTGGCCCCGTGTGGCCGATTTGAATTTTTCTTCTAATTTTAGAATTAAATAAGTGATTAAATAAGCAAGAGATATTAAAGCAACTTACTGAGAATGTATTGAGGGTATTTTAATTTTTTTATGCTAGCTGTATGAATTAAAGAAGCTCTCTTGCATTTGGGAGAGTTACAGGCTTTGGTATGCCCAGCAATCTGCATACAGGTAATGAGTTCAGTTTAAGATAAGTGGGTGCTAGCCTTCTGTGAGTGAGCTATTTTGTTTAGCAGAAGCCCTTGTGTATCCAATGTAGTTTATTATAAATGCAAACCAATAGTAGTAATTATGTGCAGGTGCATATGCAAACAATGGTAGCCTTTTCTAACTTACAGTTCTGGAGAAGGAAAACAGAAAGGAGAGGAAAAAAAGGTTGATAACTGTTTTGGCTTACGGATTTGTATTTCCTTTTTTTAATTTTGCAATTTTCACATCTTTTGCTAATTTTCTGTGTGGTGAAGGAGGTTTTTGATGAGACCTCATGAATTAAGGCAAAAGTCTCAACACAAGCCCTAATGTTTAAAGCTTGACACTTTCTGTTCTGTTACCCAGGCTTTGCACAAGTTGCAGGAGGGTGGCAAGTTCTGTCTGTCAGCTGCTTAGAGCTAACCTTGACAGTATGCTTTCTATGGTAAATGTGACGTAGCCTCTTCCTTTTTCACATGTAAGTGGATAAGCCACCTTGATTAGCTTATATTTGTTGCACGGTGCTGCAAGTTAAAAACCTTTGTGGTGGTAGATGTTGTGGTAAATTGATTAATAGGAATTTTTTCATGTGGCAAAGCCTTTTGTATAGCAAGGTTATTAAAGTTTTCAGTAGTATTAAATAATATAAAATTTACATATGCAAGAATAAACTTCAGGTTTCTCAATATATTGTTAAATATGAGTATGTTATCTGTCAACACCTGTGAAACTGCTCAAAAAGACTGAGTGCTTTGTGTTATCTATTAATTTTGTTTTGCAGTCCTTATCTTTCTGAATAAAAATAGTATTCATATATTTTTCTTTTGATGTTGAAATTCTAAAGCTGTGCTCTCACTTGGGAGTTCTTTTCATGGAGGTTGCTCTTGAGGGTTTTTGTGAGGAAAAATAGTGGAAATGGCTGGATTTTGTTGCAGAATTGCAATGCTTTGTAACATTCTAAGTTTTAAAGAATCAGTTAAGATACTAATTTATCTACCATTAAGCATTACATAAAAATAACCACTTTTGATTTTTAGTATGGCTGTTTAAATCAGTTCTTTGGAAAATATTGGAAACCTATCCAGCTATGTTAACATTGAAGTCTACTTTTTAATTCACTCACTCCAATAGTAGCCATTTTTGACATTATTATAACCAGGTGTGGTTATAAAATGTATATTTCTTTTTGTACATTATATTTGGACATTTATAATGAAGGACTGAGTCAAAAAAAGGAACTTAAACTAGCTCGAAAAAAATGTAAATTCACTTGAATTGGAACTTAGAATAAGAGTCCACAAGTTCAGTTACATGATTCCTAAAATTCTGAATACTGGTTTGTGTGCTTTAAGGCTATAAGAGTGTAAGTCTTTGCCAATGAGTTTACTTAGATTTTTATCACATGCCCCAGGACATTGCTGTCTTGGAGAAGCGAAGTGTTTTGCACTCGGGTCTTGCTTCAGCTTTTTTGGGGCTCACAAATGAGACTTCCCTATGCTGTAGTGATTGTAGGGACCCAGTCCAGGTGGAACTCAAGATGCAGCAGGATTTCTGTGTTGTGATCATTACATAATACTAAGATTTTGAAATATATTATTCTATATACTTTTCCTGTAAGTGGGTCTATTCGTAATAAGTTAAACTATACATGATTTATGGAATTATGTCATGCATTGATAATTTGCTCAGAATCTTAACACTCTTCATTGTACGAAAGCAGATTGAAACAAATTACTGCTTGCCTGAATATTTAACAAGTGAAATATCAATAATCAGTGAACAAGGTATTTTGTAATCTTTCAGTGTAGTGCATGTACTTTTATTTTAAAATAATTTCACATATCTGTATGATAATTTTGTGTATACAGGTCTTTGTAAGATTTTCTGGTTTACCTCTCAAGACATGCTTTTAACAGCTTTTTCTTAAAATATCCAGTAACATTTAATTTTACTATGAAAAGAGGGGAGGAGCTGGAAATTTAAATATGGTTTTGTGCAGCTTTCCGGAGTACCTTTTATTATTTATATGTTCATTGATGCTGTACTATAACAAAGTTGGAGTCTATTCTTCCTTTTATATGAGAAAATTGTTTCCTTATTGTTCCACACACTGCTTAGAAGTAATAAGATTGAATAATTACTTTAGTGAAGGCAGAACTTCGGACTTCAGCAATGATGGTAATCTGTGAGGGAGGAGCTTAAAAAGACTTTCATATCCCAGGTATGAGTTTGTAAGGAAAATGATATAAAAATTGTATTTTTACCTGGCTAACACATTATGCCCCACAATTCCTAAAAATGTCAATAATACTTTGAAAACATGTAAAATAGGAGTTAGATGCAAGTTGATTACAATTACTTTAATGGCTACATTCTTGAAATTTGTGATTTTTTTTTTTTTTTTTTTAGTCTAGATTATGGGGGGTTTGTTTTTTGTTTTTAAAGAATGAATGTTGAGGTATATTGATGCAGTTTGGGTAGTTATTAATTGTTCTCTCAAAACTGAAGCTTGATGTTCAAATGTCCAATGTAGGCATAAGCTTTATATGTCTGAATGAGAAGCCTAATATTGACACATGGGAATATCTCTTCTAGTTTAATAAGATTATGTATGAGTTTTAAAAATATATTTGCCCTAACTTTTCTTAACCTTCAGGTTGGTTTTTGGGTAACAATGCACATGATTTTTGTGGTTAAGGTAGTTGTGTTTATGAAGTTTAGGTCTTAATCCACAGCAGCATAACGGCGATAATCCAATCTCTTTTTATGATATTAGAAAGATGAGGCTAATTATTATTTGCATTTTGGGGAAGGTTTTTGCCTTCCTGCCTCTTATAGAACTAAGCACAATCAAGATGCTGAATGACCTCAATTTCTGTTAGATACAATGGGGAAAGAGGGCAGCACCTGACTTTGGAGTGTAAGGGTTTGGGTTTTTTTAATAAAAGTCTTAATAGTCTTAAGTAAAGCAGTAAGTAATTTAACTGAAATGAAATGGCAACTGCTTTTTTGCAATATGAACAGTACCTTTGCTAAACCACATATTTTCCATTAGATAAAGAAACAGATTGTAATTCATTGTAAGAAAATGTTCAATTTATATAATTTACAATACATAGGTGCTTGAAGATCTTTTGAGTTAGTATGTTTATCAAATATTTATAAAGTGGCATAGAAATATAAGTTAATGGGTTTGAGAGGGAACTGGCACAATACCTAGCAGAGAAATCAGCTGGGATATTGGTCATAATTATATGGCATCACACTGTCTGGAGAGAACTGACCTAGCTCTAAGAAGTTAAGAAGCATCTCAAGTAGTGAGTGTCTGGTAATGTAGTACTTCTCTTGGATTAATTAGTCTTCCATCTCAATACTTGTGGTGGTCTTGTTGCTGAAGATGCTTTATTCTTAATGAGTTAACATTTGGTATCTCTCCATTGCGTTACAGCGTGCTATGTAAAGATAACTTTTTACATGGCATGGCAGATGGGCAAATTTTATGTCATGTTTGTTGAACATCACAGATATGTTCATAACCTATTTCCATTTTGCAACAAATCAGGTGAGGAGCCAGGAGGGGTAGCCAAGAAAAAAACTAAAGTCAAAGGTATTTCCAACGTTCTTTTTCTTGTGGAACTTAATGCAGATAATGATGTCTGAAATGCATGCGCATTGCAAATACAGATTGCAGGTTATAATAATGTTCACTAATACTAGCTATGTTGGCTAAGTGTTGTCTAATGGTGCAGTAAACTGTCTTCCCCATTTTTCAGTAAGTTGTGGGGTTTTTTTACTACCGATTGTAATTTAATGGATGGTAACGTGAGTGCTTTCCTAACTAGAGATTATATTTTGTTTGTGCAAATATTTTTTACAAAAATTGTCTTGTTTGGATTATAAGTATTTTATGGTAACTTCATATTCTGCATGTTTAAAAAACAGTTCTGATGTATATGCAGCTTTTGCTCTGTATGAAATCCTCCTTTAGTTATCTTAGGTGAATTCTTGATACTATTACTAGATTGTCATTGGACTTCAGCACCTTAATTTCTGCTTAAGTCTGTATTTAAACAGTTTCATCTATTTCTTTCTTATGGGAGGAGAAATACAGGTAAAGTTCAAAACTTCCTCTATAAAATTATTTGCAGGATTGATTGCAGTGATGATATTCATACATTTTCCAAAAGCTTGAAGTGGGATAGCTTGCAACCAATTTTTACCATACATTTATTCGTAATTACATTGCTGTATGAACAGGACATAAGAGTCTAAATGTGTTCAGTGCGACAGAGAGACTGAAAAAGCTAATTAGGCTAAGCAAAACACCAAACTACCAGACATACTTCAGGTGCTTAACTTTTTAGATGTGCTCAGTTATCTCCACATAGCATGGTGCTGTATAAAGAACAGTCTCTGTTGCATTAAAGACACTTAGACTTTAAACTGTTTTTTCTAGCAGTATGTGAAAAATGCACGCTGTTTGTAATACAAAGTCTCATTAGGAAAAAAGTATATTTGCTGAGGGAAGCTTTCATGCTCATATGAATGTGACTTGTCTTAGCATCTTGCATGCAAGTTGAAATTTTTAGCATTTGTTCCACCTTGTGCTTGGTATGACTTGGTTGCAAATTGTGTGTTTCCAAGAATGTAATAAATGTCATTTAACAATTCATTCCCAAGTTTTGGATTATTTTTCAATGTTTGATATGAAAATGAAGAAATGGTATGATATATTTCAAACGTTTTATGCAAAAAAAAAAAAAAGTTGGAAGGAACCATGATGTTATTCCTTTTGGAGTGAGCTGTGTGATTGTTCACTTGCAGAAATGTTACACAGCAGTTAGAGGCAGATGTCACTAGAGAAATGTTGTCACTTGCCTGCTTTTTACTTCAACAGACTGCAGTTTCTCTCAAAAGTCTGAATAAAAATAGAGCTGTTGTATTTTATATATAAAATCTTTATTGCTTTGTTAATAATGTGGGAACACTAATTTTAAAATTAAATAAAAATACTGCATACAGAGATTTAATGGAAAAAATTCTAAATTTTGTGGAGTTGAAAATTCCTTGATCTGGAGAATGCTGCTGGTATTGATAACGTTTTTTGAAACTGTGGGCAAAGTGGAAGTAAATACAGAATATTTGAATTTCAAGGACGTTATTCTGATTGTTCTTCTGATATATTATCTAGGTGCTATGTCACAGCCAAATGCAAATTGAAATAGAGAAAATAAGCACAAGAAGTACCACTCCAAAAGTAAAACAAACCAAAAAGTATTGCTAGTAACACTACATATGGAAGAGCAAAGATGTAAGAATTAATTTACAATTGTTACTTTGATTTTACTGAATCAAGTCAAATGAATGGTCAAACCAAGTTAACTTTTTTGGAGTTGACTTAATACACCAGGACGATGCTGTTTCTTCTTAATTATCATGTATTTATTTCTTATTTTTGTAAAATATATACTTAAGATACATTTTTAAGTCTTGGCCTAATCTAAGGTGACAATGTCATTAAAATGTTGTAGTATACATTTATGTTGTTATAACACTGTCATTTGTAGTTTTAGGAAGTTGAGAAAATTGTGAAAAAAATCTGTTAGGTGATGCTCTTGATATTTCTAGATCCTACAATGGTCATACTGTTGTCAAAGATGCAAAATTTACTCTGATTTTCATGTTCACATACAAAACTTTTTAGTATTCTGCAGCAGCTAGCTAACAGATAATAGAGGCATGGTTTTCACTAGATTAATGCTTCATTCAGATGCAGTTGCAGTAAGCTAAGGTTATTGGCTGGCTGCATGGTGTGAGATATTGCTAAAAGTCAAAACTAATTTGTTTAAATGGCTTAAAGCTTAAATAGTTAGTTATACAAGTTTAAATTGTCATCTAACAAACATTAAGTAAGAATTTGATCAAAGCTTTTAGATAGTTGCTCATAAGATGTTTTCAGATCTAAGAATGGTTCTCTTATTGAACATTTCCTCTTTTTTAAATGAAAAACTAAAAAGTAAAAGAAGTGATTAAAGAACCGCTCAAGAAATCAAAGGAGAAGCAGGAATCCAAGAAGGAGGAAATCAAAGATGAGGAAGAAAAAAAGAAAGCCAGGAAAGGAAAAGATACTACTGATCGAAAGGACAAGAAAGCTGTTGATATGAATAAATTAAAGAAAGATTCTGATAAGGCTAAAAGAGACAGAGGAAAGGAGAAGGAAAAGGAAAAAGGCTTAGACAAAAATGTAAAATCCAAGGAGACTACCAAAAAATCAGCCAGTGAAAAGGATGGTACCATTCAGGGGGGAAAAGACAAAGAAATAAAAAAGATAGTTAAAAACCCATCCAAGGAAGACAAGAAAGAAAAGAAATAAACAGAGTTCCCATTGTGCTAATGAGGAACGGACCTCAAGAATGAGAAAATCAGCATATTTGTATAAATATGGTACATATGGCAATGACAATGTTTTCTGGAAATAAGTGTGAACAAAGGCTCTATATGATAATTTTTGAAAACTGTTAAGTGTGTACTGGCATTGTAAACACAAAGCAAAAATGTCTGCTGTGAAAGTCAACTATATACATATGTTAATATGCCTGGCTAACAATGTGCATTGAAAACAGAAGTGTCAAATTGATGCCAATTACTTCAAGTATACTCTAAATCTGGTGGGATTTTTTTTCCTCTTTTTGTTTCCTTGTACTAAAAAGCTATTTTCTTGATGTTGGAATGAAAGTGTAATGTTGTATATCAAATACAAGTTTGAAAGCAATATTAAGACTATTATCTGGACATATAGTGGAAACTCACAAGAAAATATTTCTGTGAGTTTCAAAACAAAAACAACGAAGAGGAGCATTAATGGAACATATTGTCATAGGAACTTAGCAAATAAATGTAAATTATTCTCTGCTAAACTTTTTTCCCTAAGTAGACAGAGAAAACTATTTTATACACAAATACGCAAACTGCTGTTAGTGTTGCGTTTATTTGAGACTTCAGTGTATACTCAACCAAAGTGTTACAATTCTTTTGTTTTATTGATCCTGTGACAATGTTCTGCTTGTCTGTCTGTCTTTCTGTGCTACCTTCTGAAAACGTGATTAGTTGTTCACTTTTCAGTTTACTGTGTACTGATTTTTATCCAAGTTTTCCAAGCTTCTGGCAATGAATACTTCTGAAAATTAGGCCACCTATTTCACCATTGATGGGTATTGTTGGATTCCAGTCACGTTTTAAGAAGTGGTATGCTGCTGCTACTACTATATTCTGGTTGAACTTTTAGAGAACAGTTTATGTATTTTTGCAACTATTATTTTCTTCAAACAACACTTTTCAAGTATGTGATAGTATGTAAGCAAGCTCCTGTGTTAGTTTGCTGTTACATCTTCTGTATTTTTAGCACCAAGGAATGATTTATCATAAAACCATATCCTAGAATAGCCTGGGTTGGAAGGGACCTTAAAGATCATCTAGTTCCAACCCCCCTGCCATGGGCAGGGACACCCTCCACCAGACCAGGTTGCTCAAAGCCCCATCCAACCTGGTCTTAAACACTTCCAGGGATGGGACCTCCACAACCTCTCTGGGTAGCCTGCTCCAGTGTCTTGCCACTCTCACAGTAAAGCATTGCTTCCTAATATCTAATCTAAACCTACCTTCCTTCAGCTTAAACCCATTACCCCTTGTCCTGTCACTAGATGCTGTTGTAAACAGTCCATCTCCATCTTTCCTGTAGGCCCCCTTCAGGTACTAGAAGGCTGCTATAAAGTCTCCCTGGAGCCTTCTCTTCTCCAGGCTGAACAACCCCAACTCTCTCAGCCTGTCCTCATAGGAGAGGTGCGCTAGCCCTCTGATTGTCTTCTCTGCACATGTCTGTCTTGTTCTGGGGCCCCCAGAGCTGGATTCAGTACTCCAGGTGGGGTCTCACGAGAGCAGGGTAGATGGGCAGTATCACCTCCTTTGACTTGCTGGTCATGCTTCTTTTGATGTAGCCCAGGATACGGTTGGCTTTCTGGGCTGCAGGTATGCATTGCCAGGTCATGTTGAGCTTTTCATCAACCAAAACCCCCAAGTCCTTCTCCTCAGGGCTGCTTTCAATCCATTCTCCATCCAGCCTGTAGTTGTGCTTGGGATTGCCCTGATCAATGTGCAGGACCTTGCGCTTGGCCTTGTTGAACTTCATGAGGTTCGCACGGGCCCACCTCTCCAGCCTGTCAAGGTCCCTCTGGATGGCATCCCTTCCCTCCAGCACGTCAACTGTGCCATGCAGCTTGGTGTTGTCAGCAAACATATATTACCATTTATCCAGCAATGTCATTACAATAAACAAAGTTATAGAACATTTCTTCAGAGATATTTCAGTATGTTATTGAATCTATACTTGCGTTCAAGTTTATATGGAAAAGGAATATTTTCTAATTTTACTAGACAAATAGTATCACTTTGTATGTTGAAATATTAATTGCACAATAAAATTACAGAAGATTCAGAACAAAATTTTTAATGAAAATTGAATATTTATTATTGTAATACTGCAATGTTGTTTTAAAGAAAACAAAACTAAGGAGTGAAATTGAGTATGAGCATATGCACATGAGTGGTGGTGTAAGATTAAAGTCCTGAAGGTTGATTCTGTTTGTGGTTTTACTTAATTTTTTTTGTATAATAATTGTCAATACACTTATCTTGGACTTTCGATACAGCACATACACATTTCTGTAAGATACTTTGATCCCTAGAGGTAGAAGATGTGATAATAGGATAAGATATAACCAGAATTTTACTTTTTTTTTAGAGGAAGCTTAAGAAAAATAGTTCAAATGAAAGCCATGGAAAGCAGTGCAGTAGCTTAAGATTCTAGCTGTGATAATTAACAGAGATGATATACCGAGTTATTTTGTAAATATTTTATATATGCGTGAAGAAGGAGGGAAAAGACATGTCAGTTATGAACAGTATAGTGCTTAGCAAAAAAACTTGACAGAACGAAGATCTAAAATGCACTTACATAATGAGCGTTCTCTTTCAGGTTTGGGTGGTGATAGATGTGTTTATTCATTTTTACTCTGATAGGCATTAAGATGTATATTTGATAGGGGAGTCCTCAAATCACTTCTCAAGAATGGTGGCACAGTGGTATAGTGCATATCACTTTTTATTTTCTCCCCTAATGTAACAGAAGTTGTAACTGTCTGGGAGTGAAATTTGGAATCAGTTGCCTTTTTGATTAACATATTGTGTCTATGACCAAAGTTTATCTGGTTCTAAAAAAGTTTTGGTTTTATTTTTTTTCCAAAGAATGTTTTATTTGAGCAGCACTCCAAGCTATACAGATAGCCAAACAATAAAATGAGATTTTTGCCCCAGACGTCTGTTATGCTGTTGTGTATCTCTGTGAAATATTATTGTCATTCAACTTAACATGGCAAGTTACCACATAAGCTCAAAAAAGTGCACCACACAAGTAAAAACTGAATGTAACTTTATTTTTATAAAAAGATGAGCGAAAATATTATCTTGCAACAAGTAAATGACTTAAACTATTACATACTCAACAGGATTGAACCGGAATCTGTGATAACCATGATAGATGTGTATAAAACGCTTAAAAGCAAAATTAAGAAATGTGCGAGCAAAACAAAGAAATACTGCTAGTCTTTTCTTTCCTTTTACATGCCCCAAATACTTGTTGGCTGTGAAATATTGAATATCGTTTTAAATACTTTGAATCCGCTTATTCTTCACGAAGCAGAGCAAGTGGTTGTCTTCCAGAATCTGAAGTGTGAGGCAGTGGCTAATATAAGTAGCTGGTTTTATCTCCATATGTAGTTAAAGATGACTGTAGAAGGAAGTAACTTCTTATTCTTGTAGCCATTAATATTACTGCAGCAAAAGATGAATGTAAGTCTTAATTCTTAATATTTCAGTGGGGGTTTTTATGATGCAGAAGAAAATTGGCAAAAAATGAAGTGTACATTTGACTTTTTTGCTCTGCCTTCTGATCTTGACTCCTTAGTAGTGAACTCTAGTTATAGTAATTTAGAGATAGCCAAGCTACTTAGCTTCATGTAATTTAAGTAATATAAAAATGTGTAAGTAGGATTAATTCTGTTTTTCCCATTCTCATTATTTATACAGAGTAATGGAATGAATATATGTTTTTCTCACGATGCATAAAATAATAAAATCAGTGTAATTCATGCAAAGTTGTTTTGAGGCATACTAGTCCTATTGGTATTGAGATATGTTTGACTCCAGTAGAAACCTAGTAATTATTATTTTTACAACTTTATTGGCTTGAAATATGATACTTACATTGTTCCTCTTGAAGTTACTTTTACAAGATTGCTAGTAGGACAGGCGCGTTCCTCACAGTGTAGCCTCTGCTTTCTTAAATATTATTTTTCTATTGATTTCTGTGTGTACAGCTCTTGAGAAACTAGTTTGTTTTGGACAGCATGCGTGTGTGTTTATTTAAGAATGTAGTTTTATCTTAACTGGCCTTGGAACTCAAATACGAACCTAGGAAAGATGACATAGGATTGTAGGAGAATTCTGTTTGCAAGGGACTTCAGTAGATTCTTATTCTGACATCCTGCTCAAAACAGGGTCATCTTAGAGCTATGACCAGGTTACAGTGGCTGTTGTCCAGTGTGATCTTTAAAACCTCCAAGGATGGGAATGCACAACCACTCTGTGTAGCCTTTTTCCATTGGTTTGTTTCTCCTCCTGGGTGGGGTGTGTGTATGTGTAGAATTTTTTTTTTCTTCTACCCAGTCTGAACCTCTCTTGTTTAAGTCTTGCTTGAATCCTTCTTAAAGGATAGTTGAGAGGAGGATTAGGCTAATACCGATACAGTCTTTCTTGAGGATGTGGTGTCTTAAGATGTGGCATAACCTTTCAAGGCTATGAATTACCTTTATCTCTTACTATGGTGTTGATCATTGCTGTTGTTGGTTGCTTTCTTTTCATTGTGTTTTGATCTAGAAAGACTCTGTGGTATAGATAGTAAGCATCTTAATGGTGAAATTCTGTCAGTCATACTTTTTCTGTAGTAATTTAGTTGTCAAAAGAAACTGGAGATTGAGATTACCTCATTTTGAAGAAACTACAGTTCTCTTCATCAGATCTTCTAAGATTTAACATATGAATTCAAAATAGCTCTTCTCACTCTGAGCATCATGTTATAAGCCTCAAAGTAGTTCTTCATAAAACCTGTAAAATTGATCATATGAAGCACTTCTTGCCCAAAGACACAAAGAGTGAGGAAAAAACTTGCTGTCTGTTTTTTCTTCTGGATGCTGAATAGATGTTGAGAATAAGCATAGTCATTTGTTCAGATACTTTTAAATAAAGGCAACTGCTTAAATTTCTGTGTCTTTTTTCCCCCCTCATTGTATGTTTGTCTTCAAAATACAGTTGTTTACAATCCGAATACACTTTAGTTTTTGTATATATCACTGTATATCAGGACAGCCCTGTAATTGTGATTGAATACATTTTGGAGAGTTTAACATCAGTTAATGTAATTAAAACAACTTTATTAATGTATAATTGAATCAGAGCAAAAAGAGCAAAAAGTTAACTTTATAACTGAAAAATGCAGGCCTTAAAGAAAGATCTGTCCCAGCACAGCCAACATCACCAGAATCTGAGGAGACCATCCAGCCTGCTGAGAAGTCATATGTCGAATCAGGTAAGGCCTTTAGTAAACCGTAGCTGAAACAAAAGGCATGGTGCCTCGTTTGAATTCTAGTTGTGTTTCCTTAGGATGCAAACTCATTGTGTTATTTCTTTGGGTAGAAAAATAAATCTTTCATCAATTTTTATGTGTTGCTTATCCACTAAAGATTATTTAATGGGAATCACTCTTGATAACTTTATATAACTCACTGGCCATGAAAAGTTTATCATGTAAATATATGGAAGGCACTCTTGTCAGCTCTCATGGTTACCATTGGAACCATATCACATCAGAATAACTTTCTGGTTTTGATACGTATGCAACAGTATACCCAGTCAGAATAATAGCAGATTCTCCACCTTAAACAAAACCAACCAAACAAAAAACAACAAACAAAAAAACCCAAACCCAACAACCAATTTCATAAGATTAATCAAATACTTTTTCAGTAAAACCAATAGTGTATCATAAATACAATAAATACAGCTTCTACTGTTGAAAAAAGTCATTGAAACCTAATAAATTTTACTAATACTATGGGGCATTTAAAATGTTTAAGAGAAATTAAAGAAAAAAATTTTTACACGCCAGATTTCAGATCTGTGATTTGCATTGTAGTGTTATTCAGAGGGTACGTATCTTTTTCCTGTTCCTTGAAGAGGCTTATCCTACTTGATGTTTATGCGAACCTAACACAATAACCCACAAACATGGAGCGTATGGTCAGTAAAATGGAATATAGAATTTGTTTTAAAAGAGTTGTATTACTTGTCTTAAGTTATCATTTATAAAATATATCAAGATAAGATGTTAGGGTTTTTTTGGTTTGTGTTGTGTTTTTGGTTTTTGTTGGGTTTTTTCCCCCATAACTGGTGCCATTGTGGATCTTTATTTGAAAAATGCAGCTGTGATTTGATTTTGCACTGTTGGGTTTCTCAATGTTAATTTCAGGACATTTATATGAAGGCCACACTACATACAAATTCCTATTGTGTCCTGGGCTCGTGTGTTAGATGACAATCACTTGTCCCTGAAATCAGTTTGTGATTTATTCTGCTATGAACTGCCAGGATAATGTTAATATCTATTATAATGTTAATATCTATTTTCCCTGTTTATTAAGCCAAACAAAAGCCTACTTCTGCAAGTGACATTTTGCTGTCAAATATGACGTTAGTGCTGCTGCCTATATTTTAGGAAAGTAATGGATGAAAGTGTTAGTGACATAATTACGTAGGAAAGAATTCTTGGTTTGAATAGTTATCTCAAGTTATTAACGTTACAGCCACTGAGAAAAATATGCATGCAGAAAATGCACTGTAGATATATTCTTCCAATTCATCTTGAGAATGAATCTGATGTGATTGATGCAATACTTTCCATACCAGAGAGTAAGAAGAAACAAATTGGTTTTGTAATTGTGTGAGTTGCAGCCGTTAACTAAGTCAATCTCTATGGAACTTTATGGAGGCTACTAAAAGCTGTGAGCCTTGAGCTAATGTTTAGAATTTGCCTTTTGCACTTACCTTCACTGCAATTTATAATCCTTTTAGAGCACAAGTACGCTGACGTAGAATTGGAAGAGGAAATTCAGTCTGTTCTTCATGAAGCTCTCCATTCCCAGCCTGGTAATGCATTAACACTTAGAAATCACTGAAGAATTCATAAATACTTGCATAGGCTGGACGAATCTGAGTCTGGTTTTGGTGTGCACTTAAAGTACTGCACAAAACATTCTAATCAGCTAGTTTGTCATTTTCAAGAAAATTCAGAAAGTTCAGTCACCAAATCCTGAAACTGTGGCCTCTTAACCAGACGTGTTTGGCAACGGTAGCTCATATCAGTCAGTTGACAAAAGCATCCTCAAAATAATGCGTAGAATGCAAGAATGGGTAAACAGAGATGGCTTTCACTGTGGGCAAAGACGGCACTTGGCAAGTCAGTGCAGATACTTTGTTTGGGTTTATACTGCTGGAAGGTGCAGACATGTCACTTGTCCTCACCCACTTTGGGGGACTAGTTGAAAAACATGAACGGTGTGCTGCAGACTGAATATTGCTGGTAGTAGAATTTACCAAAGAGTATGTATTCTCTAACAATCTGTATTATTGATTAGGAGAGAGACATGAAGATGTAGTTGAAAGTATCAATGACCAGTGGCAAGTTAAGGAAGAAATACATGGAGAAACATTGGAAGCTCCTACAACTGATGACTTGCTGAGAGAATTAGAGAATGAAATGCCAGAAGCATATGAGACACCAGCCTCAGTTCAGAAAGGTATCTGAATGACTAAACATATTTAAAATTAAATTTTGCCAAAAATAAGAACACACATAATGGAAATATGTCTCATTACAATCACAGAACCATAGCATGGTTTGGGTTAGAAGGGACCTTGAAGATCATCTGGTTCCAACCCCCCTGCCATGGGCAGGGACACCCTCCACTAGACCAGGTTGCCCAAAGCCCCATCCAGCCTGGCCTTGGACACTTCCAGGGAGGGGGCATACACAAATTCTCTGGTCAACCTGTTCCAGTGCCTCATCACCCTCACAAGTAAAGAATTTCTTTCTAACATCTAATCTAAATCTACCCTCTTTAGTTTAAAGCCATTACCCCTTGTCCTATCACTCCATGCCCTTGTAAACAGTCCCTCTCCAGCTTTCCTGTAGGCCCCTTCAGGTACTGGAAGGCTGCTATAAGGTCTCCCTGGAGCCTTCTCTTCTCCAGGCTGAAAAACTTGACTTGTGATTTCTACTTGCTGTAGAGACTTAGCAAATGTCAACCACAGCAAGTATTGTTTAGCAAATAAATATATTTTTTTAAAATCAAAATGCCGTATTTTAATACCATGTGTTTTGGAATCCAGGTAACTATATATTATTGTTTAGTTATTGCTATATTGGCTTTCAACCAAACAAGTTAATCTGTGCTCCAGGTATGCATATCTCCCCCCGCGACTTCTATAATATCTGTATGGAGTCTGCTTCTGGACTTTGTAGTTTATTAAACTAAATTTTAAGAGTTTATAAGCACAGCCTTTTGTAGGCAGACTTATTCTCCTTCTAATGTGGCTCTCTGAGAATGTTATGCATGAACTATATTGCAAGTCCTGCTGAGAACATAACATCTAAAGAAAATGCTCATACCGTGCTGCCTTGGGACATTGACAGGATGATAAAAATTGTTTGTAATCAAAATATTAAAGCAGAATCATATGATCTAAATCCAACTTAGGGAAAAATATTTCTGAATGCTTTTTGTCTGCACTACTGAAAATGTTACATATATCTTAATACCTCTTTTTGAAAAACTCATGTAATGGATGCCATCTAAAAGTTTTGGTTGCCAGAAGTACACTGAGGGTCTTTCTTCACAACTGAGGTAATTCTTTTCAGTCTGAGTCTATTATACCTCCTTGGTTTTGGATCTTTTTTATTCATCCAGTGTGAATTAAAGTAGGGCAATAGAGGAGAAATTCAAATTCCAGTTACTTTTAAATTTTTAAAATTACTATTAAGAAGGCAAAGTGCATATGTTCTTCTTTTTTTACATTTACACAGAAATTTCTGTGGAGAGTCATCTTTTTTGAGCAAATGTGCATAGAGTTTATGTGTATATACACATTTTCATTGTATATAAGAATAAAACTATAAATTTCATTCTTTCGATCTCGCTAGCATTAGAAGAAACTTGCTTAGAATTTATGCTTAGAAATTTCACTCTGTTCTTACATAATATTCTGTTCTAGGGTTTGCGGTATGGTTTATTGATTTAAATATTTAAAAATTTGTAAATACATGTTTGTTTCTCAGATGCTGATCTTTTGGCAGATGATCTTGGAGCAATAGAGCCTGAACCATATGAAGCTCCAGGTATAACTTTGTTTTTTCAAACTCAATAATATTGGTTTTCTGCCTAAGTGTACCAAACTACATGAGAAAGTAAAATAGAAAACGTTAGACTGGTTTAGGAATATATAATTTGAATCTTTTTTTCCTCCAAACAACTGTTCTTGATTGTCTTGGATGTTTTTACTTTGAGATGACTTTATCATATCTGCTATTGCAAATGGTTCTTAAAAAGAACAGAAGATAGGTATGGAAACTTCGCTTTCATTGGTGCAAAAACTTCATTTTTACTTTTCTGCGTGTTTCTGACTGTTGTGTATGATTGGCATCTGGATAGGCAAGAGATCTGTGGTTGTACAGTCTAAGAAAGTGAGAATGATATTTATTGCTTATATTACTATCTTCTTACAGTCTACAATGCTAAGATTCTTCTAGGCTATTATTCTTGGCATTAGTCGGAAACGTGTTCTTACATGGAACCTGCCACCTTTCAGAAACATCCAGTTTGTAACCTTTCCTTCAGGAGTCTTTGTTTCTTTATGGCTGATTATATTATCGGAGAGTGAGTCAGCACCAAGTACTTCATTCTCAACTATCCTTGCACTGTCTTTCTGCACACCCTAATTCATCTTTAAAGTTTTTTGAAATTTTACCTGGACTAATCTAATTACCTTATAGTAATCTCATATTGTGCTTGATATCACGTACAGTGGCATTAGTTCATCTTTCCCATTATGAAGAAACATTAGGTGGATATTACAATTTCCCTGCTATCTGATAAGTATTTTCTTCTGGATGCTAATAATGCTTGTTTATAGTACAGGCAGCTTCTTCCATTTACTTTAGACATCAGTTTCTGTTTGGACGAGACTTATCTTTGACTCAATGTTAGTTCTGGACTTTACAGTCCTGTTTGATGCCAAATATGACAGAAAAATAATTTTTTGTGTTTAATACAGCTAAATCTGCTTATTCCTATCTTTCTGGGAGATTACTGTTTTCCAGTTACTGACTTAGAATCTGAACTGTGATGCTTCCAAAGTAAAAGGATAGTTGCTTTACCTTCAGTACCATGTGTTGTCTGATATATCATACTGAATATATTAACAATATCACAAAGAATTGTAGTCACAGAGGAAAATAATCCACATATTTAGCTAGGCAATGAAAAAAAGTAAATTGCTCTAAATCTGTAATGTACATATTTCTAAAGGTCTGATTTCTGGCTCTTGTCTTGTCTTCTGTAGATCATCACCAGTGGTCCTCCTGCACTTTAGTAAAGAAGCTACTTTAAAAGTTTGAGGATAGGGGAAGATTACATTTTTTATTCATATTAGAAGAACTATTAAAAAATTCTGATAGAGACTAATGGATCTCATAGATCTAGTTTTCATACAGAGAATATAACAGGACTAGAAGAGTGAGTGGCCCAACACCTTCCATTAGATTGCCATGTGTCAAGTTGCAAGTGTCTGTAAGATTTTAATTTGTCAGTTTTCAACTAAGGAGCTGCATTTAGCTATTGACAACACACATTATGGATGCAAGTTAAAATAATTGAATATTAAAAATATAAAATATTTCATTTTCAAAAATATTTATTTTTCATATTTAATTTACAGTTTCATATGACTATGATATGGATGTGGAAAAGACAGTAAGTGATCCAGAAGCTCCAGGTTTGTAAATTTTCATGACTTCAGATTATAATATAATCACTTATACTTTTTTCAACATGCTTCAAAGTAATTTGTCATACTGACTGTTTCATCACAGTTTTATTTTCAAGTAGTTTTTTGGGTAGTTTCAAGTAAGCCCGATTTTTGCAGCTGTGTTACCATTACATTCGTGAACACAACACTCCATGAATCCAAAACTTACGTTAATATCTTGTTCCATCAGGAGTCTTCCCATCTAATCAATGGATTGTCAAAGACCTACTTGTATTCCTAATTTCAAGCCTAAATACAAATATGCATGAACTTACTATATTGTGTGACTTATGGTGTAGCTCCTGGTCATGTTTTACAATCCAGCTGTCACTTTAAAATAAAACATTGTAGTATTAACTCAGTATGTTGAATTCTGTTATTCTTGAACTAAATATGTGACGTTTTTAACTTCTCTTGTGCTATTTAGCTGTTGTGTGAAAATTTGATTGGAATATAAAATATTAAATATTCTTTATTTAAGGTGACTCTGAGCTAATGCTAGAAGATGCTGTGGAACATTACACAGGTACAGTCCAAAGTCTTACTTCTTTTTATTCAAGTTTCATTGAATTTTAGCCCCAAACCAAGCCAAAAAAAACCCCAAAACCAACAACAACAACAACAAAATCCCCCCCCCCCAAAAAACCCCCAAAACATTGGAACTCATGGATAGCATCAGTTCCTTAGTAAGTTATTACATCTATATTTTTTAATTTATATTCGGAAAAAAACATGAAGACCTACATGAATACTACTTTTCTGTAATGTCAGGAAAATGAGTAGAATAACATTTTGAGGGCTGAATTTCCAGGAGAATGGATATTTGTATTTAAAATTGCATAGAAGTGTTTCTGTAGATAAAAAAAAAATTTGAATTTGCCAAAGATGTTGAAGTTTGTGTGCTAAGTGTCAGGAAAAAAGTAGTAGCTTTTAAAAAAGTGTTTTTTAAAAAAGCAAGGAAGCCATAACAAGCAGATTCCAAAATTTAACTGTAGAAGTTTGCTGTATATAGAAATTATTTATGAGTATTTCCATTCTGAATTTTAGGTAATTTGTAGATGACTTCCTGTACTGTATAAGAAAAGACTACTGATAGTGCTTTATCTTTAAGTCTATCTTGTGATGCTAGAAAATGATTCAGTTCTTCTAACAGGATCTTTTAGAAATCTTAACCTTGGTTGGACTCTTATTAACTTTAGTACAGTATAAAATACTATAGTTTTTAATATCTTTTTTGTTCTGAATAAACTTGACACTGTATTAATTGTGTGTATTTATTGTCTTAAAATTCCATGAATTTTCATGTTGATTTTTTTTTTTTAAACAGAGGATAGAGTGCATGGTGATTATAATGAAGACCATGGTATGACAACTGCACTATTTAATGAAATGACAGTATCAAAGTCTTTCATTAATATGAAAGTGACATTTCTTTGTCTTAAAATTTTCTATACCGTCACATTGCTTTGCAAGTTCTCAGTTAAGGGTTTGGGGTGTTTTTTAATCTTCAGACCCCCTGTGTATGTAAGCAATCAACAGATCTTTAACACTGGAGCAAGTGTAGACTATGTATATAGGTTATATTTCTGTCTTGGTGGTCTTTGTCACACTTTGTGCATATGTGGAATAAGAATGTTGAAGACTTTGTATGCCCTTTTTCTTATGAAACCCTGGCCAAGTCAACTGTAGTTCATTGCATCTGTATAGTTCAGTGTTACCTTTTCATCTCGTCCATAACTGCCAGCTCTTTGGAGAGTCCTCTGTTTTAGTTTGATTTGGTTAATGATTTGCTAATGAACGCTGAGACCAAATCAAGTAGTAAATGAGAAGTCTACTAGTGGTCAGTCTTGAAACAAGGGTATGTGGTTGTGATTCCTTCTGTGAGATCTTATGGGGGACTACCGTACTTCAGAAAAGTTAAGCATAACTTCGAAGCACTTTTGTTTATTGTCTGTGTTTATGTAACTTGAGCAAAGGACAGAAGTACCTAACTGCAAAATACTTGAGACAGAATACCTTGAGGTTCATTCTTTGTCATCAGGAGGGAAATTGACATCCACCTTTGGGACAGAAGTCAAAATACCATTGAAGAGCTTTTAGTGGCCCAAAGGTGTATTCAGCCCTTAGTCCATGTCTTCCTCAGTCTGCAGAAGATTTTTTGCCTCAGCTATGATGCCCTTGACAAAATGTGTCAGCATCAATAGGATGGAAAAGCAAGAAAGACGTAGCTTTTTGCCTGGGCTTACTGTTTACTCTGCTTTCCAGGAGATACTTATTTGACGATCAGTTCCTAATCAAGAATCACTTCTCTTGCTTCTCACACCTAGATATGAAGAAGTACAACTTTTATTCTTTACTTTTCATGTTCCTTCATATGTAGTGGTGACATGAACTGAGAATGCTTCCATGGTCCCTGCCCTCAGGAAGAGTCATCTATACCTGCTTAAGTAAGATGATTGTGGATGTTCCCAAACTAATTTGCATCAGTTTTCCATAGAATCAGTTCCAAAACCATTTCATATTCTGCGATCTCTTCTGGCCCCAGCACAGTAACAGTGAATCACTCGATTTTGTGAGCAGTTCATGTTCTTCAGCGAGCAGTGGTTTCACGTGCGATTGCTACTGTGTGCTGCAATGAAGTTTTAAATAGTATCAGATAAATCAGATTTAGAGGGTTTTTTTACTCTTTCTTTACTATTCCAAATCCTCTGATTAAGTTGATAAAGAGAGTTGGAAGTTCCATTCTTTTTCTCAAAAGAAAATTCCAAGGTAGGAGGTGATTGTCAAAACATTATTATTATTGGCTACTAGCTACTAAATTGCCAGGCTTTTTTACGCAGCAAATTATGCCTGTAGTTCAACATAATCCATGACAAACTGCTTTTTGCTTGAAAAGTTCACCTTTTCATGGCACAATTTTGCTTTGCTTCGAAGTTCTCCCTTCAAGACATTCTGGTTATGAGAGAAAGCACAATGCTTCCTTTGTACTTTTTAGAGGAATTTCATTTAAGAGCTCCAGCCTGGAGCAGTGTAGAAGAAAAAGACCAATCAGGTGAGCATTGAGTGTTCTTGGCATTTGCAAGACTTGATTGATTTTTTTTTATTTTTTTTTTTTATCCCTACCTTCCCATCTTGAAAATTACATGAAGTTACAAAGTTATTTGGAATTTCACAGTTTGTTCCAAGGGCAGACCTGTGTACAGGCATCCTTATTTCCAGGCACTCATCAGTGTCTCAGAAATAACCAGAGAAAAATAATCAGAAATTGCTATCTGGATCCCTAGAAAAGACGAGACACACCACTAGGGAAGACAGTCTAATCACACTCAGTCCTATAAGCTCATGTTATGGTGTCAGTCCTTTTAAGGTTCAAGCTAACCAGCCAACCATGGATGCCTCTGTAGATAGACGTGAGGCTGTCTTTCTGTGACACACCATTTTTTGCCTCTGACTTCAGTCTATCCAGTTTCAGGGCATGGGAGTTGTAATTGTTTGTGAATGTGTGCTAGACATCATCTTAGCAGTTGTAGTACCTGGTTTCATCCCTGCTGTCACCTGGTTCATCTTTCTTGTATCTTTCAACACGCTTTTGGTTGGATTGAAAATAAAACAAATTTGCTCTTTTTCTGGAGAAGAGAGCTTTTAGCACCTGTTTTCTGAAGTCAAAGAAGGGATTGAGGCCATCATGGAGATACATTTCTCTCAAATGTAAAGCTTGTGGTTTTGACATTAACTTTAAAACTGCAGTTCACATCCAGAAGAAGATTCACCTTAAAGCTTCAGATGCTGATGTCTGAGAAATCAGCAGAAGTATAAGCTTCTCTATTGTAGAGTCAATGTATCTTCTCCATCTGTCAGATGTGTTTCCCCTTTTCTGGCAGACCCTCTGATGTAATATTTTCTGCAATCCTGGTGCTTTCTAGAATTCTCAGAAAGCTGAGAGGACAGTGCCAAGATGATTGTTGGCCAGAGCAGTTCAATTTCTTTTCTGACTCTTGCTTTGTATGACTTAATTCTTAATTAAGATCAGTGACCAACTTGGATAGAAGTGATTACAGGAACTGCAATCCTAACTTGCATGGGGTTGGGAGAAACTGAAGACCTATGGTAGGATCCACCTGCTTTGTGTGTCTAGCGTACTGAAAGGAACCGTTTCCTCATACCTTCTGCTGTTAATTGCTAATGCTACAAATTCTTTAGTTGAAGTGAGTATATGTGCCCACAGTGAAGTGTGTAAGTGGATCGATTGTGTAACTCAGAATACAGGAACTCGGTTATTGTACACAGCTTTTGGTAGTTCTGTGAAGAGTTTTATGCAGTTAATAGCAATGCAACTAGAGAAAAAAGGCAAGTTTGAGATTTTTCATTAGAAATGAAGAGTTCTGCTTTTTTTTATGAATATACTGTAAGAACATTTTTTTTTAAAGGGATGGAGGGGGAGCCAAGTGACTATTAGTGCCTTTTAAGATAAAACATTTAATAGTAGAAAGATTTTCTTTTTAAAAAAATATTATGGAAATAACCTTTTTCAGATGAGAGTTAGTACTTGTTAAGATAACGAAATTGTCCAAAACAGTGGATGAAGATTGAACTTCTTTAGTTCTAAAATTCACAATAAATGTATATTGACAGTTCAGACAATTAATGGATAGCATTTGTCTATTTTCAGATGTGATCTAAAGTAAAATAATGAATATTCTTAACCTGTTTCTTCAGAGTTACAAAAATTAGAGTGGCTCTTTGCTCAAAGATTAGGAGTGTAGGTGAATTGTAACAATTGTACAGAACGATAGCTTTATTGTCATTGTTTTCAGTATTTCATCTGTGTAGACAGAAATGCTTGAAATTTTAGCATTAGGTTCACATCTGGTATTTGGTTTATGTATAGAATTTCTACTACAAGCCAGGCCCCAAAACTAGAGAAAGTCTTTGAGAGCTTTACGTTTATCAGTAAAGAAATGATCTGGATGCCTAACAACCAAATTTTTGGATACTCCGTGCATATCAACCACCCAGGAACTTTATTTTTCTTTCCTTTCAGAACCAAAACATGAAAAGCAGACTGAGATTCAAGATACAGGTATATACATACATATATATATATATATATAAAAGTGTGTGTGTGCATGCACATGCGTGGAGTATGTGTACACTCCCATGCACTTTCCCCAAGGTATATATATTGATATATACAGAGCATATTAGAAAATCTTTCTTTCATATGTAATAGAAATGTAGAAATACGTCTAAAATAAATATTATTGGAATATAAATGATATTCAAAATCAGAGAAATATTTTAATAAAGTTGGCATAAAAATTATTAACTTAATCTTGCTATTTATATATATTGAAATATGTGATCTGTGTGATCTTCAATCACAATATATTGCCAATTATGGCAAATCATAGAATGGTTTGGGTTGGAAGGGACCTCAAAGACCATCTAGTTCCAGCCCCCCTGCTGCAGGCAGGGACACCCTCCACTAGACCACGTTGCCCAAAGCCTCGTCAAACCTGGTCTCAAACACTTCCAGGGATGGGGCATCCACAACCTCTCTGGGCAACCTGTTCCAGTGCCTCACCACCCTCACAGTAAAGAATTTCTTCCTAACATCTAATCTAAATCTACCCTCCTTCAGCTTAAACCCATTATGCCTTGTCCTGTCACTACACTCCCTGATAAACAGTCCCTCTCCATCTTTCCTGTAGGCCCCTTCAGGTACTGGTAAGCCACAATTAGATCTCCCTGGAGCCTTCTCTTCTCCAGGCTGAAGAAGAATGTACATTACAGTCTGTGTACCTATGAAGTTAGGCTTTTGACTATGAACTGAGAAACTTTCTTTTAACATACCACCCTTGAGGATTCATCTTTAAGGTCTCAAGTCACCTGGGGTCTCAAGTGACACGAAGTGGAGCATGTGAGGCTTTTTTTGGACATGTGGACATTCGGAACAGTAGTTCAGCATAGACACTCAACTTGCTGCCTGCCATGAGCCTTGCTCATAACCTTGTAACCAGTGCTTAACATCATTCAAAATTTACAGCCTGTCGATACTAGCTCTGCTTTGATGTGTACTGTTTGCTAGTGCCTTTTTCTAATTAGCAGAAGCAATTAAAAAATTATTTGTCTGCAGTCCTCTCTCTGGGTCCTGTATACTTTGTTGTCATGAAATACCAGCTCTTTTGAGAGTCATCTCAGACAGCTGATTGGAAAAGACACAATTGTTTAGTTTAGAATGAAGTCAAGAAATTCTCTAGTACAAATGAATTGCAAGTATCTGTTTAGTCACCATTGTGATCATAAGCTTAAGAGGACAGTCAAATGAGTTAAACAGTGCCATATTCAAATAAAAATAAAAATAATTTATTTTTCTGTAGAATCCATAATTTCAGTTGAACTTGCTTGTTGTTTTTCAGGAAGGAAAGTAGGATCCACGAAGGAAGTGCATGCTTATCCAAATAAAAAGACTTAGAAAGTAGAAGTTTATAGGAGTTTTTTGTTTGATTTTTAATATGTTTAGAAAATGGAGTTGGTGGTGCAAAAGATGAAAGTGGGAGTACTGATTATGCTTAGAAAAATTAAGGACTGTTTTTAAAATTTCATTTTTTAAAGTTACTGTATCTCAATCCAAACAACAGAACGTACAATTTTGAAATATTTACCTAATGAGTACAGCAGTTCTTTAGTGAAACAGGGAAGAAAATTCAATAATTCCTCAAAGTTCCTGTTTGTTTATAGCAATTTACAGTTCACAGTTAAACATATCTGTGTGTTAGCTATGTTCTTTTGTGTTGTATGTGAGTTTCATCTGTTGAGGGTTTGACTTCATTATTGTTCTGAATTGAATCTTTCTTTAGCTGTTGAGGACCTTCCAGAGGAGGTGAATGAAGCCACGGAGCCAGGTATATATTTTCTAATAGTGATCTTAAAGTGTTTTGATGAAATACTTGCATTTTGAAATCTCATGAAAAAAACAAAAAAACAATTTCATTATATACTTTTTTCTTATACTTTCTCTCATAGATGAAATTAGTGAAGATTTTGATATTGATAGAGCGCCATTAGGTATGTTTTTTTGTAGTTCGTGAAAGAAAGCATTTTTTCTTCCATTTATATTTGTTAATATAATTAAAAAACAAACATAAAATGAAGCAGAGAAATGTGCTATTTAGAATCATAGAATGGTTTGAGTTGGAAGGGACCTTTAAAGATAATCTGGCCCAATGCCCCTGTTCAAGTGTCTCACCACACTCATAGTGAAGAATTTCTTCCTAATACGTAATCTAAATCCACCCTCCTTCAGTTTAAAGTCATTACCCCTTGTCCTATCACTCCATGCCCTTGTGAACAGTCCGTCTCCAGCATTCTTGTAGGCCCCCTTCAAGTACTAGAAAGCTGCTATAAGGTTTCCCTGGAGCCTTCTCTTCTCCAGGCTGAACAACCCCAACTCTCTCAGCCTGTCCTCATAGAAGAGGTGCTCCAGCCCTCTGATCAGCTTTGTGGCCCTTCTCTGGATTCACTCCCACGGCTCAATGTCTCTCCTGTACTGGGGCCCCCAGAGCTGGATGCAGTACTCCAGGTGGGGTCTCACAAGAGCGGAGCAGAGGGGCAGGATCACTTCCCTCAACCTGCTGGTCACACCTCTTTTGATGCAGCCCAGGACACAGTTGGCTTTCTGGGCTGCGAGCGCATGCTGCCGGCTCACGTTGAGCTCATCAATCAATACCCCCAAGTCCTTCTCCTCAGGGCTGCTTTCAATCCATTCGTTCTCCAGTCTTTATTGATATTGGGGATTGATCCATGTGGAAGACCTTGCACTTGGCTTTGTTGGACTTCATGACGTTCTTAGGAAGTACTTAGAGCTTCAGTTTGAGGAATGGAATTTAATTAATCATTAATAATTTCTCACATTACTACTTAAAAAGATTACGTTGTAAATTTTTGTTTATTGTGCGAGTGTCAGGGAATTTTAAATGAGTACTAGGTCAAATGTAATGTGAAGATTTGCCCTAAGAAGTTTAAAAATATCATTAAGCAAGAATTTTTTTTCAAACATAATGTTAATTCAGTCAGCTAGAGCAAAGTGATATAAGCAGTTTAGTCTGAGCACAGTGTGTGGGATTTGATGCTTAGATTTTTCATTTGAAAAAGGTGTTCTAATATAATTCTATGGGGAAACAAACATTGTTTCACATGAATAACAATTGTAACCAAAATAGCTTTGGGGTGCATAATAGCAATGGAAGTCAATAACAAAGAGGAGCTAAACTTTTGGACATAAAAGCAGAAAAAAGGTACCAAATGTATTTAAAGTTAACCTAGTTGGTAGTTCTGCAGTTTAAGTCTTCCTTTTTTTGATAGTAATTTGTTTGGGTGGCTGGTGGGGGAATAAAAGCAAAATTGTGAACATACTGCGTGTAACTTTCAACTCTTATTTTCTTTGTAACGATAGAAATTCAGCATACGGAAGATGTGGCCACTGAACCAGAGGAATTAGGTTTGTGTATTATCTTTTGCATGAGTTTTCTACTTAAAAAAAAAAAAAAAAAAAGAATGATAAATATCATGGAATAGGATTCTGTGCTGCAATAAAAATACATTCATAACTTTTTCTACAGCTTTTTTTCTTTCAAGGACAAACATAACTGTGTTGTTGGAATCTAGCATCTTGGGGTTTTTAATGGCTTACAGAGCACTCTTCAGTTTTAGAAGCTGAGAGTGCTCCCACTTCAGAAAAACTTAAAGCAATAAAAATGGCCAGATTAGGTCATATGAAGCTGCAGATTTATTTGCTATGCTGTTTCCCACCAGCCAGTCAGTAGTGTGTACTCAGGAAAGAGGATTATATGTAAGAAATTAAGTGGAATGTCTCCCCAGCTTTGAGCACTTTATTTATGGGCTTCCCAAGTCAGAGAATATATTTCCCTCTTTTCGATTCTTCTTACTGTCTACAGCCAGCCTCCCAGCTATTATGAATTCTTTTCTGGTGAGCCTGACTGCCACCATGCATGACTAGGGA